>NW_017728915.1:18496877-18523766 GCF_001723895.1 Crocodylus porosus
GGAGGTACCAAAACTACAGGCAGTATTCAAGGCATGAACGGACCATACATTTATAAAAAGGGTCACAATAATACTTTCCAAGTCATTTACAAATCCCTTCTTACTAATGCCTAACATTGTGTTTGCCCTGGACAGCTGCTGAACACTGAGGTGATGTTTTTAGCAAACTGTCCATGCGACTTCAAGATCTCTTAACTGTGTCACATTAGTTAATGTAAAGACCTACCTGTGTTCTATGTGAGTTGTGAAGCCTGACAAATACACAGCTATACTAATGAAACTACTAGGTGTTTTTATTAAACCTAAATTGTTTCAGAAGTATAATTAGAACTACTGACTTCATCCACATTGATAAAAATGTTTAAATTACCATCATAAAGCACCAACATTAGCAATTTCTACTTCTTCCTCCCATCATCCATAACACAATTAGATTTCAGAGATGGGTGAGATCATCTCTGTAAACACCCTTTACAGAGCTTGAAACACTTCCTTTTGCACATGGCTCATGTTTGGACATGTTATCCTGTGCAAAACTCCTAGTCTACAAGCAAGACAGACAGATGAAAGGATGTTTTTGCAACTGGTATTAGAGCTACTCTCACAACAGGATAAAACTTCACTGTTGTAATTGATCTGTGGTTCACAATAGGTAGGAATCTCTGTAAATCACATCAGAAGTGCCCCCTGCAGTGGCTCCTTTTTAATTTTGCCACTAGCTTCCCCCTGTCCCTCCTCCTCCCATTGGCAGAGGTTTTAAATATGCTACGGTTTTCACTTCCCAGGATATTAGTGTCAAATAGCCGGGCCAGTGGCCCCCCCCCCCCTCAATCGGGGGTAGGGGGAGGTCACATGGTGAAATGAAACACATTAAAGGAGCCACTGTGGGGACGCAACAGGGTTTCTTTGATACATGCAACTCTTGTTATCACTGATTGAGGCAACAGTGATTCAAAAACAAATAAACAGGACATTCAAATCTTAATTTGCTTTCAAGCCACTGACACTGGTGAAAGATCAGAATTGCATGACTGGAAGGTATCTATCCCAGAAGAACCTGGTAGCTTTCAACTGTTATGGCTCCTTGATATTCCTTAATGTTATAAAAGTTTGTCTAATCAAGTTCTATGTATTCTTTGTAGCTGTAATGTTTTACCACTCATTATGTAGCCAGCTTATTTAATGATAGTCATTAAAAACAAGTGACCAACAACAAATACAGAAACAAGTCATGTTTGGAGTTCAAAATTTAAGTAAGAGCCAAGAGAAACTTTCAGTATATACTTTACTAATAACAGAAACCAGTTAGTACCTCATCTGTGTTGTAGATAATCTGCAGTCCTGAGGAAATCATTTCAACCAGGTAGAGAAGAAATAGTGACACAGCATTTATCTAAAAAGGACAATTAGAGATAGTTATTAATCTTTGGTTTTATGGTGTCATGATATGCTGAATTCCAAAAGAAAATAAAGCATAAAAAAAATGTACAAAAATTAGTTCTCCATGATGACAGTTAGGAGCTGCTGATTTAGTTATGAAAAAATATCATCCTTTGGAGCACAACACAATAATGTATGTGCAATGACACAACTTGCTTGATCAGGAGAACTCTTGCAAGCAATCTTATGAACTCCTTCTACAAAATTATTTTCTAAAGATTTACTTGTAAATTATGATAATAAAACTTTTTTGCTTGGGAATACTATTTTGACCCACAGACAATTATTTCACAATCGCTTATGACAAGCTGTCTCAAGTTTATTTAAATTACAAGTTATTGGCAAGTAAAGCACTATAAGAAGGCGAGTAGTAGCTTAAACAGTAGGCATCATATCTGGAAAGCAGCCCATTTCACTCCTAACTAATATTAATGCAACCGCCTGGAGGAAAGTATTAATTTTAATCAACTATTCAGCACATGATTATATTTATGAAAAAAATGGGTTGTTTTCTTCTATAACTGAATAGACCATTAGTCATCAACTGCCTTAGCGTTCGCACCAGAATACCTAAAGAAACATCAATAACACAAGTGAAAAATGTAATCTTTGTATACGGTCATTGTGTAAGACAAGTTTCATATAACTTCACTGATTCACAAACTAAATTAGTGGACTATGAAATGGTCATTTTAAACAGTAACATACTGTAAGAAAAAAATAGACTTAAGTTTCACCATTTGTCTTTGAGAAAAATATTTTGACACTATTTTTGACTGCTCTTAATTTTGTTTATTTTAATATGCTGAAGAACATGCTTCCAAACTAACAAAACCTAAAGTATAATCCCCAAAAAAGGGGTAGGACTGAAAATGAGGAAAAATGCTGTAGTGAGTCTATACCATGTTGTTACTTATGCATGCTGTTACATACAGGTTACCTTTAAAACAGTTTAAACCTATGGAACCTTATGTCATCATAAAGTTAGAGCAGTTTCAGAGCAGTCAAAGGTTAAAGCTTAATGCTGTCTCAGACATGCACAGCTGTGACTTGCTGCTGCAGGGATAGTGAGAGGGGGTGTGGACAGGAGCCAGGACTCTACTGGTCCTCTCAGATGGGGGTGGAGGTCACATGTAAGCTTGGAGGTGGAGCAGGTGTTTGATTATGTCAGCCATTTTAGAACTCTGGCTGCCTATATAAACAAGATCAGTTTACTGCTGGGAACCAGGCAAGAAATATTATCTGGCTGAGTTCTCCATGGGAACATCTTGCAGGCAGGAGGAGGAAGGTCTGGTCATGGGCACGACCTAAAACTGCACCCTGCCAGGAGTAGGTGGTCTGGTGGGACTCCCAGTGGTGTGGGAGCCCCCAGAAAATACCATGCCAGTTACCACCCCGGTGAAAGGTGGGTAGGGATGCCTTAACCCCAGCCCTCACCTCTGGGTGAGTTATGTTCCACTTAATCCAGGGAAGGCCAGGTAAGCTTCTTGAAGCACCTGAGCTGGGAATGGGGGACCCCAATCCCTGAGTGCTTAGATCTAACCAATGGGACTTGACCGGTCAATGCTGGGGCCAAGACCCAGACAGGGGTCAAAAGGCCCAGGGGCCCACAGCGAGGGATATCCATATAGAGCAAAGAAGCTCAGGGTCCTGTCGGGCCTGAGATGGGGCCAGGACTTGAAGGCTGAAGGTCCCAGGGAAGGGGCCACAGTTAATGGGTGAAGGGGACGGTTAAGCTGACTGCCTGAGATGCCATCCAGGAGGCTTGGGCTGTGGTGTAGGGATGGAACGGAGTCGCAGATAGCCCCCCTAATATCGGGGTGTATAATGGACAGCCTCCCACTTACTTATTACATCAATATTATTACATCAAGGCATGGCAGGTGAGAGAGGAGGGTGGCTGACCTGTAGACAGGGGGGGCAGGCTGGTGCTTGCACCAGGCATGAAAGCTTGCCCCTGTCATAGGAAGGCAGACTGAGCAAGAAGACTGGGGACTTTTTTTTTCTCTGGTTAATTCAGCACTGGTTAAAGGTGCCCTAGAGAATGAAGTCCTAAATTTATCCACACAGTAAGTGTGGATAGGCAGAAACATTGCAAACCTCCTACTATGTGCCTCAGCTATGGCCTGGAGGAAATGAAAGAGGTCTCCATGCCACCATCCCATTCTTATATTGTTCATGGGATGACAGTGACTGAACAGGCAAGAAACAGTGTTGCCTCTCTCATGCTCTGATCTGTCAGTCAGGAGAGCTGAGTTCTGGCCCTGATTCTGCTGCTAGCCTACCACAGGAGCTTGGAAGCTTATCTGCCTGCTTCCCAGTGTGAGATGGTTTTGAGCTTCCTTTACAATGTGCTTTGAAATACATGGATGACAAGCTCCGCATAAGAACTAAGCATGGCTTTGTTAGGTGCTTGCTGTCGGTCTAGGCTAGCCTTGCTGTCTGTCTGGACACTACCCATGCATGCCTTCCCAGAAGCTGTTTGCATCTCTCCCTATAGCTCTGGTGAACTAGATGCATTTAAATACCCTTGACAAGGTGCTACTTGAGGCAGCCCTCAATAAATTCAAGGCACCCCTCAGTAAATGCCAGCTGTTAGTTTTCACTCATTTTTTTTATACCCTAGAAAAATAGTAGAGCAAGTCTTCTGTTGCAAAGAATTTAGAAAGACCCCAACAGGACAGATTACTTTTAACATTATGGATTCTACAAAGCAAGATTCATGTTGTAAACAGTGTCTGTAAACTTAACAGTATTAAGGCACCTTTAAAAGGATCTCAAGGCACCCCACAGTGCCACAGCACTCGGGTTGAGAATCACTGGATTACATCAATTAACCTGGCAGCTCTGTGCTGAAAGCAAAGATACCAGGGCTAGTCCTTGTCAGCTCTGTTCTCAGCACAGAGCTGCCACTTTGTTTTCAGTGATACTCAGGCATAGGGAAAAACTTTCCTGGGCTACTGGATCTCACTGTGCAGCAGCTTCTTGCTGAGAGCAGAGCTGTGGGGGATTAACCGCTGGTGTTCCTGCTCTTTATGGACCCATCACACAGTGAGATCCAGGAGCCCGGGGATTTTCTTTCCGGGGCTCTAGTCACACTGAAATTAATGCAGCAGCTCCAAAACGAGAATGGAGCCATTCCCAGCTCTCTTTGCAATTAGGGAAGGGCTCCATTCTGAGAGTGGAGCCACTGAGGGTTAACCCCCAGCAGCCCCAGTATCGACAACCCCCCGTGCCAAAAATCATGAGACAAGCTCTTAAAAATCAAGAGATTGGCATACAAGTCTTGAAACGTTATTTTTTAAGTGTGTGTGTTACTTGTGAAGGTGTGGGGAACTGTGGGAGTGTGTGTGGGGTTTGCAGCCTGGAGAGGAAGGGTCCCTACACACCCTGCCAGGATGTAGGGTACTGTGGGTCAGGAGTGAGAGGGAGTAGCAGGGTTGGGGGTGGGGCTGTGGCTTGGGAGTGAGCAGCAGAGACACAGACACAAAGACAGCACCCAGCTGCTAAGTGGAGGGGAAGGGGTGAGGTGAGGGAAAAGGGGTGGGGTGGGATGGGGCAGAGTTCAAGGCTCCCACAGTGAGGGAGGAAGTGGAGCAGGAGCAGCGGCCAGGGTGAATGAGGCCCTGGGGCCAGTCAACCAAAGGCATGGGAGGGGGGCCAACTGGCTCCCCACGGCAGCATGCAGCCCCAGGGTAGACTTTGGGGGGATATGCCCCCCCACAGGGTGGAGGCAGGCTTCCTGCTGCGGGCTCATGCTCTGTACCCTGCTGCCTTTGCCCCAGGAGCTCGGTTACAAAGCCAATGCCGTCCACCGGGCAGGCAGGGGACATGGGGGCATGCTGGACACATGTGGCGCGTCCTCTGCCTACCAAGTGGCAGGCAGCACACTGGCATTGCATGGATGAGCTCCCAGGGTACAGATCCCCAGCTCACAGCCCAACCTGCAGGGGGCACATGCCCCCTATGCCTGCCCTGGGGGTGCACGCAGCTGCAGGGAGCCATGTTCCCCGCCCATGCCTCTGGACAACCCACGCCAGCCCCAGGGCCCCATTTACCCCAGCCCCTGCCCAACTCCGTCCCTTACCATGGGGGCCTTGATCTCCCCCTGCCCCATCCCTCACCCCACCCCTTCCCCTCCACAGACTTGCCAGCTGGGAAAATCCAGAGATTTGAAGGGTTCAATTGGGAGATCACGAGTTGGAGTTATTTTGACTTAGAAATCCCAAGCCTTGTGATGTTTTTGCGACAGTTGGCATTACTGCAGCTCTACTCTCAGTGTGGAGCCACCATGCACAGAGACCAGGGAGTGGGGGGAAGCATGTACATCTCCCCCTGCTGCATGGCTTCCCTGCATTTCAGTCCCAGGAGCTCCCCACTCTGAACATGGAGCCAGGGTACCATACTTTTCCCACTCCATGGTCTTGCTTTTCTTAAGTCTTTCAAAACAGCTGCTCTCTATGTGGAGGGAGGAAGGGGCTGAGTAGAGGTGTGGAGGGTGGGAATGGGTAGAGGGGCTGAGAATTCACATCCTGGGTTGCTGGAGGACTGCAAATTAAGAGTTTTATCTCCCTCGAGCTGACTAACAATACCCTGAAATGACTTGGGTAAGACCAGAGATAACCCACATTTCATTTGGCTTATCTTTAAAACATTTAGATGGTACTTAAAATAGGATAACACCCTTTAATGGATGAACGCTCCATTTTTAAGTGCCTTCAGGAAGGTTTAAAGGTAATCTGTAACACCACCCTTAAGTATTTCCTACCATAGCCCCTTTGATTTTGCAACGGCCCTTGCACACTCATTCAGAATGGAACGTCACAATTTGGAGGAGACTTAGGCTACATACAGTTTCTACTGGGAGAGTTGCTCCTCTCCAAGGAGAATCCATGAGTGTACAGACATTCTGGATTTTTCTCCCAAAGCAAATATGGCCATTCCAGGAGAAAAATAACTTGGGAACAGCCAGGGCTAAATGACTCCTGGGAGAGTTTCTCCTGGGAGAACAAAATTTTGTACATATATCTTGTAAGAAGCCACAGCACAGTCCTTCATGTGTCTAGGGAGGATGTTTGTCACTCACTCTACTGCTCCAACCATGCAGGGAGCCTCTTCACAACTCTCACATTATGCTGCAGCAAGACAGCCTGTGAAGCAGTCTGGGTCAGCCAATCAGACTGCCCTGTGCACTGCTCTCATCTGTTGCCAGGCAGACTAGGGAGTCTACAAAGCATGCTGAGACATGCATAGGGACCCCATGGCTATACAATGGCTCAGCCCTCAAATGTCTGTTCAGGTAAGTTTTTCTACCAAAAATTCAAACCTAGGAGATCTTTACTAGATCATCTGAACATGCAGTCTTAGTGAAGGCAGGAGATATGGCTAGTCTTCTTGGCAATGCTCCCTTGTAGTGACAGAAGTCTAGCATAAAATGTTGACAAATGCATACTGCATTTTCTAGCATCCCCCGAATTTTTTCAGAATGAAGGTTTCAAAAAATCCACAAGAGAGGCTGCCTCAGCAAAAGCAGAGATGCAGAGCTGAAATCAGGAGGAGAGGCTTGGAGTTCAGGGCACTGCATCAGCCTCAGGCCTTTTCAAGTTTACAAATGACCTTGCAATTTCTTTCCATATCTTGAAGATGTTTCATTCTGCAGACCTGAAGACAGCAGTATAACCCCTTCCTCAGGAGAAGAACTGCAGAAAGCTGAGGGTTTTATTTTTTGCTTCTTACACATTTATCTTTTATGAAGGAAACACTATGGCTATATTGACACTAAGAAATGAAATAATTCTAAACATAAGTCACTCTTGATTAATACTCTTGCACAATATTTTTTGCTTTAATCCTGAATCTACTCTTTTGAAAACAGCAGCATGTTTCCTAGAGTTGTACCACCTCATTTTGTTATGAGTTAGGATGCTGATGTTGAGCATGTACAAGGAAGCGAACCAATGGAATGAAATTGGTGTGTTATATTGGAAAGATAGATCAGGGTTATAGAGGACAAATCAATGTCCAGTAAATTGAAAAAGACAAAATAAACCTCAAAACAGTAGAGCAATTATTATATTCAATCTCAGAAGTGAGCACTGCATACAATACAGAATAACAAATGAATAACTAAAACAAAACTGCTGACAGGTCCCTTAACTCTTTGCTATTAAATTAAATTGCTTGGCTTTCTGAAAAATAAAGCTAGGATCATTGATAAAAATACAGTATCCACTATAACATTACACTAATCCTTTATTTTATTGACTGTACAGTATGTGTAGCAACATTTTAATGCTAGGGTTATTTACTGGTGGCCACTTTTTACACTTGAAAGAAAGCAACATTTTTACTGCTGTATTGATATCTTCTGAAGGAAATATACAGCACAGTTGGATTTCAAAGGAGTTTATTCTTTTCAATATAAGCTGCAGCAGAAATCTCAATTTATCACATTCCATAACCCTAGTGAGTCCCAAAAGCCTGCACTAGGAAAGGAGAGGAGATACAGCACTATAGTAACCTGAGAATAAACCACTCCCTTGTTTATGTTTAACAGTATTGTTTTTACCTGAAGATGACCATATTCTTCATGGGAAAAGACTTCATCTCCAGTATGTGCATTGAAAACAGAATGAAGGCATTTGGATGGCCTGGGATCTTGCTTAAACTGCTGAACCTAAAGACAAATTTTTAAATATCCTGTAAGTTTGAATATATTTTACAAATATACAAATTCATTATCTATTTTAGGTATTTTTAAGGTACAAATTTGAGAGTTCCAAAATACATGAAGCTTCCAATCACTTTAATATTATGGTTTACATAAAACATTTACATATATTTACAAAAAACACTGGAACTATGCAAACTGGCATCCAGAACAAAAAGTATTTCATGCCCAGTTCAATTTTTTTTTTTTTAAATAAAAAGACAGAAGTGTTCAGTTTAACATACCAATAATGGCCTCTTTCAATATTTCATCCCATCACTGTAGTTTCATAATTAAATATTTTCTGCACTACATAGAAACTTAATTATTGCCATTGCATTTCACTGATACTTGATGCTTACTGTGAAGCTAAGGTTTATGCTTAGTATGCTTCAGGCTATGGCTTCCATTGTATTCCAGCTGTTCCAGAATTAAAAGTTGTTTTTATTCTATACAATCATTTTACATTTGATTTTTCTCCTCTGTTATTACATTCATATTATCTGTCATCTGTGAGGTGATTTTTTTCCCCCCACCAGTGCCCTCCCTTTCACTATGCCTAGTTCACCCCCTTCCCAATTCATTTTTGTCTAAAAAAGGGGTATTATATTTACTCCAATCCAAGACCAATCTCATTCCCCCTCCCTCCCCACATTTAGCAGTGGGGAAGGCCCCTTGTCTCCTTTTTTAATACAAAGACGGGTGGGGGGGAAGGCAGGCAGCTGCTGTGGTTGCAACTCTGGCCCCATGCCTGTGCTCAGGCCAGAGTCAGAACCATAGCAGCCACCTGACCCCCACACCCCAACTCTGCCTGCCCTCTGTACCCTCTGCCCCTACCCACCCCCCTTACTATCAGACACAGCTCAATTCCCTCCTGAACAAGGAACACAAGGAAACTCTGTCCTGTGCCCAGCCAATCAGCATCAATGGAGGTCTGGCCCTAGGGCACTGCTGTGGGGCTGGAAGAGGCTGTGTTTCCATGTGCTCTGTAGCCCAGGAGGGAATCCAACTAGAGACACATCTGACAGTAAAAGGGAAGAGGGAGGGAAGGAAAGGAAACTAAGGAGGGCACAGGCTATAGGAAGCAGATACAGGAGGGTGCAAGTCGCAGAGGGGATGGGAAGGCTGCAAGGGGAAGAAGTAGTGCGGGGGGGGTGTAGAGGACAAGCAGGCCACCTGCCCCCTGAAGCTGTAGTAGTGGGGGGAGGGGGGAATTAATTTAGGACAGCCCTCCAAGTAATTAGATCCTATACATGGAAATTGTAACAAATTTATACATTTTCCATATATAGAACCCAACTATGGGAGGGTTGTCTTAAATCTGAAGTCAAATTAGCTTTAGATACCTAAAAATGTCATGAATTTCTAATGTGCTTTTATTTGGCTAGTAGCATTACTACATGCTTATTTTGCCATTTATGCTAAAAATACAATTCCTCTCCTTAAAGGAACAACATTTCTTTACTAGCCTAGTGACACCGGTGTATTAGTGTAGAGCAGTGTAGAAGTCACTGTTCTAAGCTTTACTACAATTCTCATTGAAGAGGATATCAGTAAAACACACGGGCACAGAAGAACTCTTGCAGGGCTCTGCATTTGAACAGCAGCATGATTTTTACTGCTGTTTTTAATCTTAAAGTCTTATGCATACAACTGTATTGTTGTTTCAGACTAGGATAGCTGGATTAAATCAAGATGTTTCTTTTTCTTCCAATTCTGATCTAAAAGTGTGTAGATCTTACTACTTAATAAAACAACAGTTTCAACTGACATTTTGGTACTTTATCATTTGCATCTTTGTTCAGTATACATGGGAGCACATCATGAGAATTTAAATTTAATTACTATGCAAAGAGAATAGTAAGTACTAAATGATTAAAGATACACAAAAAGAAAATTGCATAATTGCTTCCAGTACTGAAGCTGTTAAAAAGGGCTAATTTGAAATCTAAGCACAAAAACAGGCTTTATAAATTTTAGAGGTTAATGTGGCATGAGACTGGAAATAAAATACAACACCATGGGAGTAGTTTAAAATAAAACAAAACATCCAGCATTTTTTGTACTGATAGGGAAGGGGAAAACAAAAGATCTATGTGATAAATTCCTATTCTAAAATTATGTATAAGCTGTTTAAGAATCTGCTTCATCCTTACTTGGATTTTATTTGGCATTTTTATGAAGTGTCACAGAGGTAGCAAAAAAAGTAAAAGGTGAAAAAGCTCATTTTAGTGCAATCAAAATCTTAGTAAGCTACTGGAAAATGTATTCAAGCATACCGCACGTACTTTGAATTCATGGATTTGAAATGTTGTCACAGAACTAAACCTTAGTTCATGATTCTTTTCTACCCCAATGCCTCCTACATAACATGGTTCCCATCTTCAAAAAAGGCAGGAAGGAGGACCTGGGAAACTATAGGCCGGTTAGTCTTACTTCGATCCTAGGCAAGCTGTTACATAACAAATAACAGTCACTATATTTACAATATGCAATCTATGATCATTAAGGCTGCTTACAGATGTGAAAAAAAGAATGGTGCTTTGCTTTAAGCTCAGTGCACCCCCACACTGAGCACAGCACATGCCCAAAAAAGGCATCATGTTGGCTGGAACTAGCTCACCCTATGTCTGTACAGATTGGGTGCTTCAGCGGGGCTTTTTGGAGTTTTCAACTAATAGCTGATTAAATCAGCGTTAGATAAAAGTGTCAAAAAGCCCTGCTGAAGTGCCCAATCCATACAGATGCTGCAGAGCTGGGTCAAACTAATGCGGTGCCTCTAATAGTAAAGTGGCAATTTTGAGGGAGGGTTTTTCCACGTCTGTCAGCTCCCTTACTGTTTACTATTCACATAAACCAGAGGTGGGCAAAATACGGCCCATGGGCCGAATCGGGACTGTGAGGCCATTCTATCCGGCCCGCGGGGCCCCTAAAAAATTTAGAAAATTAATATTCACCTGCCCTTGGTTCCTGTCAAAAATGACAGGAACCAAGGGCAGTAGGACACGGGGGAAGCCCGGCAGGCTCCCACAACAGCACGACCTGCCTGGCCCCGCCCCCCATCTGGAAGCTCCAGCAGGGGCTTCTGGCCTGGGACCACGTGGCTGCCCTGTGCCAGAGCCTCAGGTGGGGACGGGGAACAGGAGGGCAGGGAAGTGTCCCAGGGAAAAGCTGAGCACTGGGCGGGGAAAGCAGCCCCTCTCCTGCCCTGTGGCCAGCGCCCCATGCTACAGCCACTCACAGCCTGTGTGGAGCTGCCTGTGCCTGCTCCAGACAGCACCGCGCCGGCTGCGAGTGGCTGCAGCAGGCAGCACCAGCCACAGTGCGGGGGGAAGCACCACTTCTCTCCCCACCCCCAGCTTTTCCCTGGGCTCCTTCCCTGCTCCTTCCTGGCACAGGGAAAAGCAGGCTCTCATCTGCTCCATTGCAGCTGCTCCCTGCTGCAGCCACTTGCAGCGTGGGGCACTGGGCACAGGGCGGGGAGGGGCACTTTCCCCGCCCTGAGCTCAGCACCACCTTGTAACCTGGCCCCACTGCCAGCTTGGGTCCTGCACTAGCTCCAGGCTCACCCATCAGGACTGCGCGTGGCACCAGCAGCTGCAGCCCCCCCGCTTACCTTGCTGGGCAGTGTTTGCCACCGCCGCCTCTGTGCTGCCCAGTGCACGAGCTCCGGGTGGGCAGCAACAGCAGCCAGCACTGCTAAGCACAGCAAGCGGGGGGGCTGCAGCTGCTGCCACATGCAGCCCCAACGGGCGAGACCGGAGCCAGCATGGAGCCCAGGCTGTCAGCAGAGCTGGGTTACAAGCTCGTACTGAGCGTGGGGGAAAGTGGCCCCTCACTCGCCCCGTGGCTGGCACCCTGCGCTGCAGCTTCTTGCAGTCCACGTGGGACTGCCTGCTCCGAACAGCCCTGCATGGGCTGCGAGTGCCTGCAGCAGGGAGAGCTGGCCATGGGGTGGGCAAGGGGCTGCTTTTCCCCGCACTCAGCACCAGCTTCTTCCCTGCCGGCAAGAAGGGGGTTGGGACTGTGTGCTGCCCCCCACCTGTACTGCAGGGTTGGGGGACAGTGCTTGGGTGGGGAGCCAGCGGGAGCACAGGGTCTGCATCGGTGTCCCAGGGCCAGTGCCGGCAGGGCCCAGACCAGGGTTGCAGGAGTGCGGGGTCCCAGCTGGCAGGGGCTCTATGCAGCCGGGCCAGCTCCCCCCTCTCCCTGCTGGTGCAGCCCAGCCCAGCTCCACAGACCCCTGCTAGCCTGTGCCCTGCTTTGGGCCCCACCAGTGCTGGCCCGGGGACATCCTTACCAAGACACTGGGACATTGGTCCCAAGGTGGTGACCAGGGGTTGGGGCAACCCATGCAGCCCTCAACAGCCTGCCAAAACTGGATAAGCGGTCCTCCACCTTAAATAATTGCCCGCCCCTGACAAACTCTGGTCTTTCCCCACAGCAAACTACTGTACGTCAAAAAGAGAAATAACTCCACTGACACAATCAATTTAGGCCAAGATTAGTCAAAGCTATTAACTTACAAAGCAACAATACTAAAACTAGAAAAAACACAGAGTTGCTAACATGAGTATCACCTGCAGGGCACGTATACAGGCTCATTAATAAGTAAATGAGCTATATAAACCTAATTCTTCTGAGATTTGGGTGTTGTGGATTATATGACATCATAAAGTTAAATACAGTAGTACTATATTTTAACATAATTTTAGCTGAGACATGATAAAATGCACATTGCTTAGATCTATATAACAACACGTACCATAAATAAATAGAAGTTTGAACACTTTTAGTAGAGGTGCACTTATCAGATCGGCACTGATAAAAGGAAAGTTAATATTATCGTCTTTTGGCTTTTTTTGGCTGGTGTAGCCAATAATGTCACCAATAAATGCCATGTACATGCATGCAGACAGGAATGCAGCCAGGCAGCTCAGAGAGCAGCACCCTGCAGGTAAGTCTGTGGGACAGAAGAGGTGTGGGGGACGGAAGGAGCATAGGGAAGGCCAACTGAGGCCCCCACAGTGAGGCAGGGAGTGGGGCAGGGGCAGATGCTGCCCAGCCAGGGCAGTGAATGGGACCTCGGGAGCCACAGGCAACTCATCCAGAGGGCATGGGAGGGTAGAGAAAGGGGACAGTTCCCTGTCTCTGCGGGCTCCCCAGGGAAGGCATGGGGGCATGTGCTTCCCCTGATTTGTATGCAGGGCAGAGGTGGGTTGCACCTGGTGGGCTCGGGGAAAGGGGCTGCGCCAGCCTCTTCCTGGTGTGGTTGCTGGGTTGGGCTCAGAGTGGGAGGAGTGGGGCCGGCTCAGCTGCACAAGGCAGGTGGTGGCATCAGCAGCGCTGGCAGGGATGGCTACTGGGGAGGGCCCTAAGGCAGATTTCTGGGGAGGCAATAGCCCCACCACAGTCCCCCTAGCAGCACCCCTCCTCAGAGCACTCTGCTCTGCTGCCTTTCCCTCAGGAGCCCTACGCTGGCTGCATGCCCCCTGCCCACCCCTCAGCACAGGGCTCCAAAGGGAAAGGCACCCCATGCAGGGGTGATGCTAGGAGGGTTTGGGGGGGCTACAGCCACCCCAAAATCTGCCTTGCCCCCCATAGCCACCCCTTCCACTACCATTGCTGCCCACCCTGCACAGCTGAGCCTGTCCCACTCCCACCTGCTCTGACCTCAGCCCTGGCCCAGCACCCCCACCAGAAAGAGGCTGGTGCAGCCCCTGGCCCCAAGCCCGCAATGGGCAGCCTGCCTCCACCCCATGCACAAATCCAGGGGGGGTACATCCCCCCTATGCCTCCCTCAGGGGTGTGCAGCAACAGGAAGCCCCCCCCCGTGCCCCAAGCCGCTTATAACTCTTTCCTGCTCCCAGCCCTAGGGTCCCTGACTGGGCAGTGCCTGCCCCTTCTCCACTCCCTCCCTCACCATGGGGCCTCGATCTGCCCTCCCACACCCCTTCCCCTCCACAGACTTATTTACAGGGTGCTGTTCTCAAAGCTGCCTGGCTGCATTCCTGTAATTTGTCCATCAGATCAGTATTGGCCAATATGATTGTTTAATAATGTGCTATTTGTGTTGGCAAAGAATATCTTTATTGGTGTACCCCTACTTGTTAGAGATGCATGTATTATTGCAATTTGAGAACATATTTCAGGTTATACTAATATGGTATAAGTTGCTTGCTTTGTTACTGCAAAATACTCAAGAATCTATAAATGATTAGTAACACAATATTTTAAAAGATCTTTGTTCATAATGATGTGCAGTATCGAGCATGGGTAGACAAATTATAGGTTTGTTATATAGTTCCAATATCAAAAAGCAAATAGAACTTTCTTTTCCTCTCATCTATCATTTTCTTCTCCAGATAGACCACACTACACTTACTAATTAAAAAATAAATCCAAACAATTCAGTCATTTTAACGCATAAGTGAAGATTTAAAAAAAGCACGTTGATGCAACAAAAACACCTTCTTTCATGTTTATGTTTTATATGACATAACCAGCAAATTTTAAACTTTAAGAGTTGTTAAAGAAGTAATGTATTCTTCTTCTTTCTTGAAAAGGGATGCATCTAGCACTTGCAAAATCATCAGAAAGTGAAGTAAAATAAAAGATTTACATATTTTGCTAAAAAGAAAATAATTATATTCATATTTGCAAGTCTTAACCTCTGGGGGACATCTTCTTATAAGTAAGCCTCCTTGAATTATCTGCTTTCTAGGACAATATCACATCACCTTGCCAAATAACCCATTCAGAAAGGATGTGTATTTAAGTATAAAATGTTGATATTAACTAATTAAAAATAAAGCTAACAACCCTCCCCCTAATCATAATACCCTCCCCAGAGTTTCAGCTAGACTACTGGCTCTCAACCTTTTTAGATGCCAGGCATCCCTGTATAATGTTTCTGATTTTAGCGGCACCCCATTTAAAGTGGCACTAATTTAATTTCTCATCGTGCTGACCCCACTGCACCTGTGTCATCCTTCTAAAAAGACTGCATCATCCCAGTTGAGAATCACTGAGCTAAACTTATCTCACAAATAGTCTTAAATTTGTTCCTTTAATCTCTATTTTTTTTAAAAAAGAGTCTGTTATAGGTAGGGAACACTAGAATTTGTCACAAGTGTGCTGAGCAGTGACTCCTTTAATCTTGGGAGTTTTCCTTGTGCATCCCCCACTGCTGATCGGCAGAGGGATCCCTTCAGCCCTGCTGCTTGCTCCTGATGGCTGCTGGGAGGTGAAAAACATATTTTAAAATATGTTGTGGTTTCTGCCTCCCGTCAATTCAGCAGCAAGTGGTGGGGCCACTGGAGCTCTTATGCCAATCAGTAGCAGGAGACAAAAACCATGGCATATTTAAAACCACAGTTTTTGCCTCCTCACCAGTCAGGAATGAACAGCAAGCAACATGGCTCCTCTCCAATGAGCAGCAAGAGGAACACACAAGGGAAACTTCATGATTAAAGGAGCTTCTGCGCAGAGCGTTTCCAACATGAATTCCAGTAGCTCCTAGCTATAGGTTTCCCAAAGAAGGCATAATGGACAGGTCCAATAAAATCCACACCAAAATACAGTCAGGATTTTTAGTCTCCAGCCTTCTCCCTTCTATTTATACTCCTAGATATTGCTGCCCTTTCAGGAAAAACAGCAGCAGCACTTAAATCTCTCCCATTCTTCCCAGGACTTGCAAATAAATACCTATGTATGAAGAACCTTTCATTCTTTTGGCTTACACTTAGGCTGTCAGTGCTTCTTGGCCCCATGCTGGGGTGTACAAATGGGAAGGAGTTCTATTCTCCCAGTCCCCTGCAGACAACTGCAGTAGAAAGAATTGTGCAGTGAAGCCATTGTACAGTAGAACTATGGATCAGGGCCAGAAAAACAAAGTAATTTTGAATATATCTGACAATTTATTCTCTGGATGAAGTGCTTCTTACCTTCCAAATTTTCATATTGCTGGGTCCAGAAAATGGAAGCAGTCATTTCTTAGCTAGGCTGCACTGGAGTATTGCATTGCCCTTTTAATTTTATCTATATATAGAAGATGCCACTGCTTATAGTTAAATTAATCCTTTAGAATTAAGTGAGAGCTTGTGTCCATACTGCAGTGGTTTACCTTATCAGCCTGACGCATGTAGCAGTAGAGAATTCCTCTCATACATTTTATAGCAGAATGCTCCAGCTCATGAGTCCTTCCTTTGTCATCATCAATACGCCTGGGTAAGAAAGATAACCCAAGAAACAAATTGGAAATGCATTAGGAAGAAGTTAAAGGTAGCATTAGTGCTTTTGATAATTATGCATTTAACTACATAGTTAGCACAGTATTAAAAAGGGGCCCATGCTATTGCTATTATTTTGCAGCTAAACAAGGAAACATCCTGTCAGCTTTTCTTTGATAAAAAAATCCAAGTTTTTTAGTTTACACTCTAACTTAGCAACAAAAACTGAGGGTAGAAATTTGCCCTCTACCCCCTCAACCAGAAAAAAGAAAAGAAAAACACAGAAAGAAAATTGCTTTGGTATTTAAAAAGAGCAAAATTTGTTCTACTTTGATTTGTTTAGAATACCCTTATATTCAGGAACAATTTTCTTTGGGTTTTTTATTATTTTTACAAAATGGCTGTAATTCACACAGTCAAACAGTTATATTTTGGACAGGAAAAATATTATAGTATTTCCCTATTCAGATGAAAGGGACTAAAGCAATGCAAATATATATACATATAAACACCCACACAACAGTAGTCTTTAAGCATATGCATACTTAATTATCACATTACTATTCTTAGTTATTACCATCACTAAGTTTATTGCATCTCATTTAAGGACTATTGCACGATGCCGAAGTGGGAGTGTACTGCAATGAGGAAGGAGTTATTAGGGTATGCTGGGCTTTCACGAGTCATACAAATAACAATGTTGTGATAGCTTTTTGACTCACAGCATAGTCTGACAACGTATCATTTGAAGGCTTTTTTAACACTGGTATTACATCTATTTAGATACACAAAACAAGACCAAAATGAGATATATAGCTTCAGTTAAAAAAATTCAAGCTGGGAAAAGGTAAATCCCTAAAGAGTAAAGACAACGAAATATGTACCGAATAGGCTTACAGTTCTGAAACATTTGTCTAAACTCTAACTATAACCTCGAGAAAGTAAAGAGGTCTATTAAAGTTTTATCAGTTTCCTAGATATTTTTTAATCACCTAATGCCAAATCTCAGTGTTCTTTAGAACATTTTGGGGAACAGTAGCTAGAGCGTTCTGAAAGCAGCACATGGCAGAGGCAGGAACATAATTGTATATGGAAGGTGAATTCTACAAAATATCCAACACAGCTTCACAGTGCTTCTGATTTGTAACATCTATTTTACTTTACTACTGGCCAGGAGTAGATGCAGAGGCCTGGGATGTTTTTGACCACACAGTAGGAGCAGCAGCCAAGGACTTCTTTAAGTCCTGAAGATGGTAAGAATTTCTGTCCCCTCCTTCTTTCCCCTCCATGTTCAGAGGCACATACCCTCCCCACCCTTTCCCATCTTCCATTCCCCACTCCCTGCCTGCTGCTGACACTGCTGTGCTGCGAGCAAGGGAAACTCCTGTCTCACTCTAGCTGGGCTGTGTGGGGGCTGGACTGAGTCTGGGACAGCAACAGTAGCATTGTGGGGCAAGTTCCCCCTCCCCACTCCTGCTCCTGAGTTTGGGAAACACCCAGGGGGAACCAGGCAAGGAGGGCAAAACACTGCTGTTCTCTCAGGCTGAGCCCAGCACACATCCCAACTATATAGCAAGGCAGGAGATCCCCTGCAACACCCTTCTACTACTGGACTTTTTGAGAGCAGAGATTATTAATCACACTAAACCAGTTGCATAGCCAGGAGCTGGAACTTTATTTTCAAAAACATGGGAAGTGCAAATGTATGAGGGAATGTAGGTTTACCTATAATTTTTTTCCCACTACCTCTTCTTCCCCTAAGCTACAAAACAGATTCCATGCATCTCACGCCAGAGTGGAGGAAATAAAAAACAGAAAAGGATTTAAAGAATTCCTTCAACATGCATGAAATATAGGAGTAACTATCACATTTTAAAGTCTAACTTCCTTTTATTTAACTTTTTAAAATTATTATAACTTAACAATGAAAATGAAACAAAACTGGGAAGAATAGCCTTTGCAGGATGCTAATTAATTAGTATTAGTTAAAAACATCAGATTTGGGTTTTCAGGCAAAATTTTAAACACATTATCAAATAAAGCCGGGGGAGAAAGAGGGAACAATATAACTTAAAACACATAAACATTATCAAAGTATAAGTAGCTCAACATTTTTCATCCATAGGGTAATCATCTGCACTTAAACAAAAAATTGTAACAAATTATAATTAGCTCTTCGCAGATATAGGAGAATTGTGCTAGGGAAAATGATTATCTCCTGACTGCATGATGCTACTGATGGTAGGGATTATTCATCACTACCATGGCATTCTCCTTTCTTATAAATACACAACAGTTGAACTCACATTACCTTAGTACAGAGGCAGGTAAAATACGGCCCATGGGCCAGATCCAGCCTACCAGGCACTTTCATTCAGCCCGTGGTGTCCACCAACTAGTTGTATACCACCCAGCCCTTCTGCCCACAAGGGCGGGAGCGGGGTACCCATGTAGACACCCCACCCCCCACCAACATACCTTTTTTGCTAGAGGTGCACAGATACATCAGTCCCATATCGTATAGGCACCAACATGAAGAAAATTGACATTATTGGCAGTAAGCTTTTTTTCAGCCACACCAGCCAGCGTCGAATAAATGACCTGTGCATACCTTTATCATTGCACAGAGAGCAATGTCCAGCTTGTAAGTCTGTTATGGGGGGGAGGAGGCGTGGGGGGGGCAGATCAAGGCTCCCACAGTGAGAGAGGAAGTGGGGCAGGGGTTGGCGCTGCCCAGCCAGGGTGGAGCAGGGCATGGGACGGAGCTGTGAGCGGCTCGTCTGGAGGCACTGGGGGAGGGGGGTGGCCCCCACTGCTATGATCATCCTGGGAGGGCATGGGGGCGTGTGTCCCCAGATACGTGCATGAGGTGTGGGCAGGCTGCCTCTGTGGGTTTGGGCCAGGGGCTGCACTAAAGCTTTTCCCAGTGGAGAGACTGGGTTGGGGCTGCACTCAGGGCAGACAGCAGCAGTGCTGGGGCGAGGGGGCTGCAGCCACCCCAGAAGTCGCCATAGTCTTCCTTCCAGAACCGCCCCCCCCCCCCGAGTGTGGCCCCTCTGCCAGGAAAAGCCTGATGCTGCCCCCAGACCACAGCACCAGCCTGCCCTCACCCCAAGTGTAGATCCAGGGGGCACATGCCCCTCCATGCCCTCCCATGGTCCACGTAGTGGCAGGAGCTGCTCCCCGCTCCCCACACCACCCAGATAAGCCACTTGCTGCTCTGTCCTGTGCCTTGCCCCACCATATTTTAATGTTGAAATCAGTGAATATAAAATTTCTTATGATCCTCCATAACTAGCACAGAACAGAGCAAAAGTTGAACTTATACCTAGAGACAAGATTTGGTAGGAGGAATACAACTCTGTGCTGAAACTGAAGTAGGTTAGAAATGAGCTTCTCAGACATCAATAGGGCAGATGTTTAAAGAAAACAATACAATACATTTAAAACCGAGAAATTCTGAAGGCAATTGGGTTCTATAGTTTGTGTCCTCATTTCCAAAGTTCACAAATTCATTTTTCAGAACAGTTCAGTTTTAATTTCATTTTTTTTTAAAGTAGGAGAAATGCTCTTGTAGGAAAAAAATCGTTACTTCCACAGTATCACTTTGAAAATATCTGGGTTTCCTTTAAGGTTTTAATTAAAATAAAACCTCCAAACACAGAACTATTCACCCTCCTTTTTAATCCAAGGGAGTGTCTACAGTTAAGGTTTCACTGTTCTAACTCTACCAGAGAACTGAACCACTATCTAAATCTGTATTTCATTTATGTAATATTCTTTTTAAAAAAGTTACCTGTATGCAAGTGCTAATGCCCAAGCACATGCAGCACAGTAAAGACTGTCATGAACCTTTGCCTTTTGGTTGTCACCAAATGTTTTTGTGGGAAAGAGACCTGTGGTTGGACTCTGATAGAGCAACACGGTTGACTTCACTGTAAAGAAAAAAAAATAAAGTTATAATTACTATTCCAGCTTCTCCCAGTCTGAAGACAGCTTTTTAAAAAAGTTAGAAGAGTAAAATACAACAAACCTGCAACAAAACTTTATAGTAAGAATAAAAGCTAGAGCGGTAAATAAATTAGAGTTCTAAGCATAAAGGTTTCCCCCCCCCATGCATCAAGGCTTCTTTTCAAATGAAATACTTTTCAATACTTCTTCAAAATCAGCATTCAAAGCAGTTTCTCTGCAGTCATAGCTTTATTGCAGCCAAATCAGAATGGAATGTCCCCAGTGCAATAGTCTGCATCTACTTATTGGTGTACAGGCATTATCATTGTTTAGAAATTCAAATTTTAAAAAAAAAGTTTACAATATTTGGATTACCCTAAAAAAAAAAATCTCAAAGGCAAGCCAAGGTCAAGAAATCATTCCCAAATAAATGGTTTAGGATTTCAGGCATGCTGTTCCCACTTTGAAAACTTACATTTTTCATTCTTGTCAAAAATGTTTCTTTTAATTATGTACATATTATTCATTTTACATTTTTTAGTTCATTAGGTGTTTAAAGTATTCCTTAAAAGTTAATGAAGTACCTCAAACTGAGCAAAACATCATGAAATAACTTCACTATAACTTTGCTAAATAACCCTCCTTCATGGAGATACCTACAAATCAGCTTAAGCAACTTATTTCAGTAAGTAAAAGGAAATTTCATGTGAACAATTTTACATTAATCCAATATAAGTTACTCACATTTAAAGCTAAACCTAAATGTTTAATTTATATCTATATACCAAAAAATACATAAGCTACTTAATTCACCCCAATATGAAACCGGGGTGCACCCAAAAGCTTGCTAAGAGCTTTTTTCCAGCTACTCAGTTGGTCTAATAAAAGATGTCACATCTACTCAAAAGAATCTAGCCTGCTTAACACTGAAATAGAAGACTGACCAGGGTAGGAGTGTAGATGAATGGCAAACAGCACTGATTTGCCCTGGCCAACTACTAAAATTATACTGAACCTACTTCACAGCAAAGATAAAGGCAACAAAACCATTACAAACTTTACTAATGTAAAATATGGGTAGATCAAGCCATAACCTTAATTTCTGTTTCAAGAAAGTGTTTCATGTGTTTTAAAAGTGTTTCATCCTTCTTTTTCAAAAAGGGCAGCATTTGTTTACTATGCTGTACCACTGAATATCAAAAGCTTAAAACTTCAGCAGTTAATGAGACAACCACTGTCAAACTCACCAGGCAGGATCAGGCTTACAGACCAGACCAGCATTCTGGGTGTAGAGGGAACCTTGGAGCAACCGCCATGCATGGCATAGCCATAGACAGAGCAGCATAGCAGACGCTCCAGGGCTGTGCTGCATGCAACAGCCACTCTACTGCTCCAGGACACAAGCTGGAGTAGATGTTCCATATGGCACATGGGGCCATGAGAAGCACCCTGCATGCTGCCTGTTAGGCCTGTGCGAACTGGGCAGTATTCACTTCAGAGTGTGGGGATTTTTTTTTTTTTTTTTACAAGCAGGTGGGGCTTGATAGAGCTGGGAGAGTGGGCACGGGTCAGGGGGCACTTAGGGGGGGACCAAGCAGGGAATAGAGTCTGGCAGGGGTCCTCCCATGGTTCCCTCTCCCTTTCTCCAGCCTTCTCCTTTTGCCCCCTACTTACTGGCACAGAGCCTGGGTCCCACTCCCTGCAGCTGCAAGCTGGGACTACCCTAATTGCTGAATCTCTTTCCAAATCTTTTCTGAATCAATTCAGAGGCTTCAAATCAATTCAGACCGTTTTATTGGTCTCCCGATTTGATTTGGATTCGGAGATTTGGCCGCCAAATCAGGCCGAATCTCCTCTGAATCGAATCAGGACCCGAAGCTTCGCACAGCCCTACTACCCGCAGATCACTCAAGGACACATGGGCAGCAATGCTAGATCCACTCCACAAGCTGTATTTTTGACACCAAATGATTTGATTTAAAAAAAAAAAAGGGAACAATCATATAGTGCACTGACACCTATATTAATTCACAATAAAAAGTTTTCATAGTTTCATAGTTTTCCACTAACATTTTTACTGTAAGAATTTGTAATGACATGTAAACCCCTTTAATTTCAATTCATAACAATTACCTAAAGTCTCTCTAAACCAGTGGTGTCAAAAGTCATTTGTGGACCAAATGAGTGGTGTGGGATCAACCCTCAGGTCAGATCAGGCCCACAGACTGACCCTATCCAGCACACATCCCAGAGCAGCAAGAGCTGGCACTGCATACAGTATATGTCCTGGACCAGCTGCTCTGGAACCGCGCTGCATGCAGCATCCACTCTAACATGCAGCTGTTCCATGACACATCCTGTGTATATCCCAGAGGCAGAGTTGGTGCCACATGCCGTGAGGCCCTGGCATGGGCATCACATGCGGTGTGGTCCCAGACTGTATGCTCCAGAACCATACCACACCACATGTGACACCTTCTTTGGTCACTCCAAGACTATGCCACACGTGGCAACCACTCCAGCGTGCATCTGTTCTGTGACGGACCCAGCAAGTGTCCTAGAGTGGGTGTCACATACAGGGCATGTCCCAGAGTGGTGCACATTGCATGTCCCAAAGCAGCTGGGGTGCTCCAACCATGCTGGAGCCATGCTACATGCAGTCTGCTCTAGCTGCCCTGGGACATATGCTTGATCTAGTATGGAGCGGACGTACACTGTAACGGGTGCTGCATGCAACATAGTTCCAGAGTAGCTGCCATACATAACATATGGGAGCCTTGAGTGTACTTCCCATGCTGCCTGTAGATCCATTTGAGACCCATAGGCAGGACTGGGTCCTGGATGAAATGGCTCCATGGATGTTTGTTTAGACACCCCTGCTCTAAACAAATAAGATCTCAGGCATTATTCTGGGATAAGAAGTGAGATTACCTATCATTTTTGGAAACCTTTACTAATTTAGCAAGTTGCTAAGATTCTTGTATCACAAGCAAGATTTCCCAAACTTTACTTACCAATTCTATAATAACGATCCAGTTTATCCCACAGACTTTCTCCATCTGGCCTTGGAAGGTTAATGCTTTTAATTGGCTCATAAATTGAACCTAAAGAAAAAGTCAAAATCTTAATAAGAGATCAAAATAGGATAATCATGTGTCAAATATTGTTAACAATGCCCTCAATATGCATTTAATCTGTATATATTTTATATACAATTTCCACTCATATAGTATCAATTCTCTTAAAAGTTATTTTATTTCTTGCATAATCCAGTTGTTTTTTTGTAATTGTTCAATACTAAATTAATGTTTGAAGAAGAGATGCCTGAGGAGGGATTTGATAAAAGTCTTCAAATTCCTGAAGGGCAATTGCAAAGAGGATGGAGATAGCCTTTTCACGGTCTGTGAGGAGACAAGATTGAGAGCAATAGCCTCAAACTGCTGAACAGGAATTTAAATTGGTGATCAGGAAGAACTCGGACTATACGCGTGGTTAAGCACTGGTACAGGCTACCTGGAGAAGTTGTATAATCTCCATCCCTTCAACAGCAGGTTAGACAGACACTTGACTAAGATAGTTTAGTCAGGGGTTAATTACATGTTGAGTAAAGGGCTGAACTAAATGACCTCATGTGGTCCCTTCCAGCCCTACTTCCCTATGACCTTAAACCAACTAAGGCTGTAACCATACTATCAAAACCTTCATAACAAGTCTCTGTCTCTCCCAACAGCCAATCTTGACATTTCCATCTTTTCTAAACATCTCCAGGACAAACACACCATTCAATTACTGGAAGTCAACTCAATGTGGCATGAACTGCCCAACACTATTCAGAAAAAACAACAAACCTAACTACACATCCCCTGCTTTACATTAATCCAATATAAGTTACTGGCCCTTCCCTGATCACGGTACATGCCCCTGCTACCACGCCCTACCGCTACTCAACCAGCCAGGGCGAAGCTGCAGCTTGTCCAGGAGGTGCAGGGAGGCTGGCCAACAGGCAGGAGGGCATAGCTCCCACTGCCAGCACCTTCCACCATCTGTCCGGTGTGTAGCCCGGCCCGGCCCAGCCCAGCCCAGCCCGCCCCGCGCAGATCTGGGTGCATGCACCTGCTGCCATGCTCTGATGCTGCTTGCCCAGCTGGGGCAAAGCAGCAGCTTGTCCCAGAGATGCAGGGAGGCTGGGTGAGTGGCAGGAGGGCACACACTCTGTTCCCAGCACTTTCCACCACCCATCCGAAGTGCAGCTCGGCCCAGCCCACCCCACACAGAACCAGGGACATACGCCCACTCCCATGCCCTCCCGGACCGGCAGAGCACGGTGACATGCAGTGGCAGGAGCCACTCTCCCTGAGTCCTGTGGCCCCTCGCCCCAGCTGGGCAGCTTGTCCCAGGCCCAGCTCCAATCCCTCTCACTGTGGGGGCATTGATCTAGCCCCCCATGCCCCTTCCCTCCCCCTCTGCCCACCACAACACACTTACCAGCTGGAGGCAGCTGTGCCTAGTGTGGTGAAGACTACTGCCTGTTTAGTCTATGGCCAAATCTCTGAATCAGCACTGAATCTCTGGATCCAATTCAGCCAGATCAAATTGGGACAGTGATTCAAATCACCAAATCGAATCACTGTCCCTTCAAATCAGCTGAATCTGAATTTGAAGCGAATACTTGCTGCTTTACACAGGCCTACTGTTTAACCCCTTTGGAGGAGACAGAAAGCCTTTGCCACTGTAAATGTCCCCAGACTGAAGAAGAGGCTGTCTGTTTTGCTACTTGGAAGTGTGGGTTTCTCCAAAAGGAGGTGAAGTCCATCTCTGAGGAGAGTCATGGACATCAAGAACTAGGAAAAGTAAGGACTGAAAGTGAGGAAAGAGCCTGGGATCCCCTCTTGCCCTAGAAGCCGAATTCAGAATGTCTTTGAGGAGTTGTTTCAAAAACCAGACAAGGCCATAATGGTCCCCAGCAAGGACCACTTGAAGAGTACTTCATCACAGTTTGGTTGCCAAAGTGAGCAGTGTCTGTTGGTAAGAGAGACTTTAAATAAAACTGTATGCATTTTGACCAAGGCAATTAATATGACACTTTCAGTAAGGGAAATGTTTCTCATATGTATCGTAGGAAGTGACATCCAAAATAACACGTGATTACTATGGTCTGACACCATTCCCCTGAAAGGTAACATTTTTAGAGGGATCTTACAACATTAATGTTTTATATTTAAAATAATGCCTTAAAGGGGAGAATTTTAGTGACTAACAAGAGGCTTGTAGGCATGCCTCCCAAGATGCGACTGCTCATCTCTCATAAGTAGGGACCTACCTAAATCATGGCAGAAGTTCACAGTGCAGAGGTGCCATTAATCTCGCTCTTTTTGCCATGCACTTCCCCTGCTGCCAAGTGGCCAAAACGCAATTAATATTGCAGTTTTTGCCTCTCAGCCATTCAGCAGCAAAAAGAACAAGATTAAAGATGCCACTGTGCTGTGACCTTCCACTGCAATTTATTAAGTTGCTACTCATACAGTAAGAAAAGGGCGGGCCAATTAGTAGTTTGATGAGAGTACCTTTGCAACAGAAGAAGCCGCAGGATGCTGCAGCAAGCAATATTAATGATTCAGCAGGTGACACTCCTCCCTATAACTGCTTACTGAAGTATTGTGCTGGAGTGTTATGGGAGACAGAGGATAGTAAAATGAAGATATTAAACTGGTAGATTTTGTTCCCAACAATTGGTACTGTCAGAACACAGCCACTTTAAGCCAGGTACAGACATTAAACATAAACCAGTATAAGTGACTGAAAACTAGACTATACTCATAACAGAACAGAAGTTCAGCACACAGACTAATTTAAAAATGACTAAACCCAGTTTAAGATAGACCTTGAGCTACGTGCACTCAAACTTAATCGATTGAGGTTAGACCAGTGCACTGAACTTCTGTACTAGAACCTCTACTGATTCATATTAGATCACTATCTGCTGGCATCCCAGGTGCCTTTGCAGCTCCCCACTAGCCGCCCCCCTCACCCCCAACAGGGAGACATGCTAGCACTTCCCCTCTGGTCGGCTGCTCCAGCCAAGTGTCCAGCCGGATCAATCCCCAGGCTGTCACACAGACAAGACATCACAGAGCCGAGCCAACAGCAGGAAGCAGCTGGCAGGCTTGTGCTGGACAGCAGGGATGGGAGGTCTCCGCTGAGGGAAGGTTCGGGCCCCTCAGGACTTGACTCTAGCAGCAGGATGGCTTGGCAGCCAAGGAGGCTTGTACTGGGCAGCGGAGGAAGGGAAGAGGGTGCAGAGGGAGGATCCCTGGACTCCTGCTGTCATCTGCTGTTGGTGCCAGAGCTCCAAGGGGCCCAATCCTTCCCGCAGCAGAGCTGCCCTGCCGCCAGCTGCTGCTGGTGCTGGAGTCCTGAGGAGCCCAATACTTCCTTCTACATAGTGCCCAGGCCACAACCAATTGGCTGCCAGGCATGGCGAGCATGCCCCCAACCCCTGTTGTCACTGCCAACCCTCCCCCATACTGAGTCCTAGGTTTCCACACACCTGGCAACTCG
>NW_017728915.1:18523866-18531604 GCF_001723895.1 Crocodylus porosus
TCCTGGAAGCCTAGGACTGGGCGCAGAGGAAGGCCCACAGTAATGGTAGGGGGGTGCAGATGTGCTCATCCATGCCTGACAGACAACCCTGGTGCTCAGCTTGACTGCTTGCCAGTCTCTGGCAGCCCAAGGGGCCTGCCAAAAGGCATGCAGGAATGCCCCCAACCCGCTGGCCTCAGCTAGTGCAGGCATCCTGCATGCCCACCCCTCCCCGCCCCCCACCGGGCAACTGTGTGTTCTATTCACTCCTGATCTAACCTATGCTTACCACTTATAGAAACCCACATAGGTTTGATTAGTTCTGCTTCAGGCTTTTTGAATGTCTATAGCTAACCTCAGAAATTTTTGTATTGCGAAACCCAAGAGTTCTTCTCTGGCTAATAAGCTAGACAGTTTTACATTCACACTACAGTAAAAGTTAAGCATTATAAAGGTTCCCATATTTACTTCTGAGATCTTCACTTGATCTTAGTCAAAAGGCTGAGATGCACAAAACATATATGCATTATATGACACAGAGAAAAGAGCAAAAATACAATAAGGATTCAATGAAAGAAGGGGTCTGCAACCTCTGGCCCATGGATATATTTGATCTGACCCACAGACGTGGGGCTTCGGCAGCATTCAGCCAGGGAAAAGTGGTGGCAGAGGCTGGGTCCTAGCACCCCTGCCTCTGACCCAAGCTGAGTCAATTCAGCCTGCAACCTTAAAAGGTTGCTGACCACTGAATTAGAAAACAGAGCTCTAAATTAGTTAAGACAGTTTGCCTGATCCTAAGCACAGGAAATTTAAAATAATTCCAATTTTACCAGTTTTATGAATTACCAAATATAAAATCCCAAGTTTTAAATATTTCACTCAGAGACTATCTACATAGTGCATTGCAGTAAATAAAATTTGAACAGACTACAAAGTTAAATTATTGCTTCAGAAGTTAACAGAAAAAGCATGCCTTTATTTTTTTTAATGACATCATAAGAAAAAGCAGTCTATACAAATTTAAGAATATTATAAGAAAATTGAAGTCTAAGCTTCTAGTTAAAATACAGACTTAGTATTAGCTGCTTCATTTTGATTCACATTATACGTCTTCAATATACGCAGAATTAATATTACCATTTACTTTCTTTTGATATCCTAACAAATACAGGTGGTGTTCAGGCCATAAATGTTTTGATATACCGTTAGAGGAACACTCTCTAACAAAGAAATACCATTTAGTCAATTAAAAATCTTCCCCCACTTTTCTCCTTTCTTCCCATAGATTCCTCTTCTTTATTCCAGGCCATGAGTTCAAGAAAGTTAATACCATACACTGTCCCCTTTACTGAACATTTTGATTGGGATGAGGAAAAAAAAAATCCATTAAAAATGCTTCTACTATAATTTACATATTGTTGAAAACTGCTCAGTATTTTACAGACAGGCAAATGTTCAAGCACATTTAATAATAATACAACATTAATTATTCCTAATTAAAAATAAGCCTAATAGTTTGCACAGTGAACATACACGTGGCACAGCCTGCAATGTTAATAGAGAAAGAAGGGCACTAAAAACTGGCAAGCTAGACTTCCACATGGGACAAAATCCCCTGCTGCTAGAATATAACTAAAACAATACTGTAAAACTTTAAAAAAAAAAAAAAAAAAAATCACAGTAACATTGCAATTAGAAAACTGAAATATCAGCAATAGTTCAATCAATTTTTCCACCACTTCAAGTCAGAGATCATTCAAACTGGCTTACAAGTAAAAAAGAAAAGAAAAGAAAAGAAAAGAAAAAGAAATGTATTCCTTACATTATCAAAATCTCGCATTGGTTGCCATTATCTCGGGTATCATGAATTATACAGCTTTTCAGCAAGGTTGCTGCTACTTGCACAAAACTCAGAAATAACATTTTAATATTAGAAAAAAACAACTTCAAATATAATTGAGCATCTACATACAGTGAAAAACCCAACAAATGAATTTTCAAATCGCTGTGCCAGGCAAAACGTATATTTAAAAATATTCACATGAAGGCTTTTAATCTCTCTTTATAATGTTTATTCTTTCTCCAATATAAATAACATTTTAAAACTTGCTGTTGTATGCAATCTCTCTCTCATATAGTTCAGGTATTTGATGGTACTGAAGCTGTTCACCATTTTAACCTAGCCCAAGCACCTAGCAACAAAAAGTCATTAACATCTGTCTGCTGTTCATTACCCTATGTAAATGTATTGGAGATCTATCAGAGTCACAATGAGGTGATAGCCACACAAATATGTGTTCCTTTTAGCTTTTCAGAAACAAGGCGAATGATTTAATACATAGGTATACTGAACCTAGGCATTAAAATCTGGAGATGAAAGAACAACCTACTTTGCCATTACAGCTCTCTCTCCATCCACGAAATAGAGGGTCAGATTCAATACATGTGAAAGTTAATAATGTTAATAATGTTTCTACTGCCTTTAGGGTAACTGGATCAGGTTAGAAAAATCAGTGACTTTCAATAAGGGTGGGGTGGGGTGCTGCACAACATTAGTGTTGTTACCTGTGTGGAAACACCTACACATGATTCAGAAGATAAAACCAGAGATTTCACACAGAAATCTATAGTGTTAACCACCTCTTGTGGTCTTTCTGATTTTCAGGCAATAAAAAAGTAATAGAGAAATTCTTTTGTAGTTCAAAAAGAGTGAAAGCTAAGAGGGTGCCTTGAGTCTAATGGGGTTGAGAACCATGGTTCTGAAACATGCCCGTACCCACTTCACTCATTCAGCCAAAAGTTCCAAGAAAGGTTTCCAATATGGTTTCTAGTTTCCCTAAGACTGTCTTCTAAAAGTGCTTCCTGTATTATTGTCTTCTATTGCCATAGTGTCCATGAGCCCAAGTCATGGCCACATTGTGTTAAGACATTGTGCAAACACTGAAGTCAAGGCAAGAAGTAACCATAAGGTGGATAAAACAAGAAAGGAAAACAGTTAGGCAAGGCTAACTCAAAATTCATACTAACCATCCAGTTCCACTTATCCTCATTTCTACAGATTTAAAAAATTAAGGCTGGAAGGGACTTTTTAAATCTGACCTCCTCTTTATTACAGGCCATTAAATATAATTCCATCAGCTTTGTATTAAGCCCAGTAAACTGTGTTAGACTTAAGCATACCTTCCACACAAGAATCCAGTCTAGCTCTAAGACACGGAGAAGGAGAATCTAACACTTCTCTTCCTAGTTTTAAGTTGAAGCTCAATAAGCTTACAGAAGATATTATGAGTTCGTTATGGAGCTTGCTCAGTAAAGTACCTGTGATAGCAGCGGATAAGGCACCATGAACAAAGTGATCACTTCTAGGTTTATGTTCTTACATATCTAAGACCCCGTATTTTACTACCTCCAACAATAAGATAGTATGCTGTTGTTTTCCATTTGTATTCTTTGGCTATGCTTAATTTCCAGACACTGGCACTTGGTTCTTATTATTTATTATTCCACAGCTTTTGTTCCTCCAACACTGCATGGAGAGGCAAAATAACCTCTCTGCTCCTTCGCACTCTCTTTCTACATCAAAGGATCACACCAGACTCTTTTTGGCATAGCAGTGAATTGGAGGATATAAGTTGCTTACCCACTATTTTTTAATTTCTCCCTTTAATCAGATGATGGTTACTATTAAGATCAAATAATGAGGGGAGAGGAGGACGAGTACATGTTATACTAAAGTAACAGTGATACCAAAAATCAGTTCCTTTCTCAATCTGCCCAAACTAGGGATGCACCGATAAAGATTTTCTTAGCCACTACCAACAGCCAATTATTAACCAGCCATATCTGATGACCGATATTTAGTAATAAAGCTCACTGAGCGAGGTTTAGTTCAAGCACCCCACCACCATTTCTAAGCATGAGACTGCTGATACAGGAGAGACAGTAACTCTTTAATTAAAGTGGACGACTCTAATTGCTACCCCGCACTCCCAGAGTCTTCCTTCCCTCCAAGGGAAAAACCCAGCTGCACCTGCACCTGCCTCTGCTGGGCTCTGTCCCCCTGGCCCCTGGGGCACAGACCCCCAGGCACAGCAAGCTGAGTCTGGCTCAGAGCAGCATGACCAGGCAGCTGAGCTCTGGCTGCCCCTCCCCACCCTCATCACGAATCTGGCATCCAGCACCTTTTACAGCATCCACCCTGGCCCCAGCCTGCAGTCTGCACCATACCAGCACCCGGGACACTGCAGCAGCTGCACTGCTCCACACCAGCCTGGACCACCAGTGAGAGGATGAGAGTGGATCTGAGGTCATCCCGGCTTGCCCAGGCACCCAGGGGCCCCAGCATAATTAAATTCTCAGAGAACATTATCAGCCAAAGAAACCGATAGCCAATAAGGTTAATTTTCCTTTTATTGGTGCTGATCCAACACACAACCAATATATTGGTGCACCTCTAGCCCAAACCCCAGTTAAATATCAGCTGCTACCCCAATCCCCAGGCCAGCAACCTCTGTAGGTAATGTGTAGGTTTTTACACAATGTCTCCATCTCATTTACACCTAGAAACAGAGAAGACTATTTGAACGAGCATGGGAAAAGTAAACTGTCGGACCTATAACGATTGCCCTGCACTGCTGCTCCCCTTCCTCAGCTCACAGGCACTTTTATGCTCAGGAAGAAAGTCTCCTTTGCTAATTGGCAGCTGTATACCCAAAAAGTCTAGTGAGCTCCTCCACTTCACCTAGGATATCATACTGCATCTTGAACAAAAGCTCCCTCTTTTTCCTTGCCTTAGAATTTAGAGTATACCAAATTCTGAATCCTTGCTGAGAGCATCATGATAGCTTCATTATGAGCTGGTAATTCATTTTTTCTTCACTGCCAAACTGGTTTAGGTTATGTGGATTTTTCTATCTTCCTCTCAGCAGACCAGGCATCCACAATCTTGTAAAACTCACGTTTCATAGATTCATAGATTTTAAGGGCTGGAAGGGACCTCGCAAGATCATTGGGTCCAGATCCCCTGCATGAGGCAGGAAAGACCACTGGGGTCATGTGACTCCAGCAAGATGACCATCCAGTATTTTCTTGAAGAACTCCAGGGTAGGTGATTGCAACACCTCTGGAGGGAGCTTATTCCACAGTCTGGACACCCTGACGGTTGCAACAGTTGTTGCAACATGGCAAGTGATCAGTTCACTTAACTGTTCAATAGGGTCTGGTGTTCTCAAACTGGAATTGAAAGCAGATTATGAAAAGGAATCATCTAAAACAAGTGAGAAATGGGTAGAGATTCCTAATATCTGATAAAACAAGGAAAAAACCCTTTCAATCCTTCAAAATGGAATGACTGGTTCCCAGAAACCATTCCAGCACTGGGACAGAAAAGGTAAAAGGGCTCAACAGAGTCTCTGTCCCTTATGGCAAAGATTACAATAGTAGGGATGATACCATCTGAGTAAATTATTGCCAGATACATGTCAGCAACGTATCTGAAAACTATTTAAACCACATTCCCAGCATTGTTGTTCATGACAATATTGCCCCTTATCATGAATATCTTAATTTTATTCAACAGTAATTCAAAACTGAAACATCTTGAGTACCATTCCACCAGAAATTTCCATTTTTTTCATGATTGTTTTGTGTAACTAAGTACAGATAGTCAAAAAGCCTGAGGCAGAATCAATTCAGGGTTTGCAGGTTAGCCTAAGCTATTGAACCGATAAGCAAGTGAAGACGTTCACTTTTGATTCTGGTAATCCAGCCAGATGCCTGCAGTTGCCTAAGCCAGAAGCCAGGGAGCACTAGAGCATGCCTCCCTGCTTGGCTGGAGCCAAGCTTGTGCCAAGGCTAGCCCACCCATCCTGTGACAGATGCTGTGACAGATGCACAATAAACCAATTTAACCTATAACAGTTAAGTCTGGTACTACATCCATGCAGGTTTATCTTAAACCAGTTTTGTCCATTTGGAAGACCGTTTATGTGCACTGAACTGCTATCATGTTACAGACTTGAACTGGTTTCTAATCACCAGGGATCCTGGCCTTCCCTGATAGAAAAAAAAACTGCAAATTCTACAATTAAAAAAAGATTAAAAAATTGCTAATTCACTGATAAAAAACCCAAATCTATGATTAAAATTAAAGGCTCCCCACAGCCCCCCCTCCTCCCCACTGTGCTGGTGCCCCTCACTCCCCCTACGGGTGCCCCTCACTTCCCCGACACCTCTCACCCTGCTGGTGCCCCTCACTCCTGCCACAACAGCTCCCCAGCCCTGCTGAAGGGGACCTCCAGCTGCCAGGGCTATGGGGTCAAGGCCCCAGGTCCGCAGCTCCATGGCCCCAACAGAAGGCAGTGGCTGCTACAGCAGGAGCACAAACCAATTCCCCCACTGCTGCTGCCTACTGTGGGGAGGGGTGGCTCCTGGCTCCCCCAGCCCTGCCATTGCACCCAGCCATGACCTGCAACCCCCCAGCCCTGCCAGAGGGGGCCCCCAGCTCCCTGCAAGCCCCACTGACCCTAGGCTCCAGGAGCAAAGTGTGAGACTGAGCCTGAGCCCAGCTGTGGCTGACTGAGCCTCAGGCCCTGCCCTTCCCCCTCTCCCTCCTCCTCCAGGCAGGGTTGGGGACTTTCTGCCCTTTTCGCCATCAGCTCTTGCAGGATGGATCTCTGCCCGCCTGCAGGAGTTTTTTGCAAAAGTGGGATATATGCGGGTTTCTCTGCTAAATGGGAAAATCCATTTTCTCTGATAAAATAGGGAAATCCATGGTTCTCTCTGTTTTCCCATGGGACACGGAAAACCTGGATCCCCACCGATCACTGATGCTGGTTTGTGTGTAACTTCTGTCCCTAGCCAAGGGAGATGGTAGGAAATGTGTGTGGCTGCTGGAGATAATAGGTCTAACTATGTTGTTCAATAGTTAGAGCTATTGAGGAAAATAATTATGAGTTGAGTAAACACTTGCACACACGGATTCTCAGATTGCACTTTAGTCTACTCTAAATTAAACAAAACTAATTCTGCATCAATGAAAGACAACAGAAATCAGACACCAAGGCTTTCATGCATCTAATTTGAGGACTCCTTGCTCCTTTCTCCTCTTTCAAAGCAAATGGCATCCTTCTATTTGAAGTATGACCTTCCATTTTTTGTGCATTTTGACACTATAAATTCCTATTTAAAATCCCTAGGCTTATCTTGTTAATCATGCTTAAGTGTTTGCACATCTAACAGAGCTAACATTAAATGGCACCCCATGGCACCCTTAAAAAAGTGTTTCACAGCAACTCAGGGTGCTCCATCATCCTGGTTGAGAATCAATGAACTAAGCCAACAAATCAGTATTTCTGATGCCAAGTTGAGACTCCCCTTTTTTTTTTAATTCAACTTTTCTGTTATGTAAAACAATTACTGTATTCAATATATTGTGTTTTACATCTGTTGTATAAATGCAAAATTTTTACTGCTGTCTTTTTACTATTAATTTATGCACTTTCAAAAGTTTTATCATTTGCATTGTCAGAAAAGCACTCTGATGTTTAAGAGTATGCATCTAGTGACCTGCAATAGTTATAATTACTTATAGTTGAGGATGAAGAAGCATTTCTTCAAACAGCAAGAAACTAAAAATCCTATATTGACAAATTATGCATCAAAAAGAAAAATGTACTTATGAATTATATTTTATTCATACATTTTAAAAGTATAATAAATTGAGGAAATTCTGAATCTTGTTACTATTTTTATATATATA
>NW_017728915.1:18531704-18547830 GCF_001723895.1 Crocodylus porosus
ATATGTTTACTGTAGCTTGTAAAATTTAAAGCAAGCTTTTACAAATATATCTTAATCCCAAGGAAGACATTCTGTATAATTTGATTCACAATACTGAATTACTTCTTAATAAAATATTTTGCTGTCTATGAAGACTACTTGGATAATAAAAATAGCCTTAAGCATTGTACTTTAATTTGAAAAAGGTAGATTCAATCAGTTAAATGCATTGTATTATAACTTTCCCCTTGGAGCATAACTATACAGTAAATATTACTAGGTTTTTAATGATTCGGCTGAGGTCAAATATGGAAAATTTTCTGACAGAAGTGTGCTATATAAGAGGTCTACAATGCCAATTTTTGACAATTATTACAGGTCTTATCCTTTTATTGTATCCCTCACATCAACAATAATAATCTATAAGGAGCGTTGATTTTAAATAGGGACATTACAATGTCAAAGGTTTCTGAAGTTGGCATGTTTGCCAAATGTAAAAAATTAAAACCTTTACAATTTCTGGAGGGCTGCTCCCACAAGAGCAACACAACAAGCAATTCTAGCACACTCTGCTGAACAGCATTGCGATGGAGTATTGAGGGCTGGCAATCCAAAGAGAATTTTTAAAATAAACAGCAGTAATTATTTTCCTCCCTGCTCTAAAGATTGCAGTAAATGCCTAATAATGACTCTTAAACTAACCTGTTTTCTGAATAGTTATCTTTTTTTATTTTAACACTGCCATCTCATCATTATGAACATGGAGTAAGTGAGCCTTTTTCAAATAGGAGTGAACCAGTCACTGAGGGGGGGCACGTGCCACAGGGCCGCTCCCAGGGGACAGGGCTGGGCTTCCTAACTTTTTGGATCAGAAAATTGGGGTCGACATATACACTGCGTTGACCTGTACACAGTGAAGGAGGGTAAGCCCAAACAGGGAAGTTCTGGAATTCTGCGAAAATTACCAAAATTGGCCAAGGGACTCTACCAGAAAAATTCTGGAATACCAAGTGTGATTTCATGTATTTTAGAAGTTTCAAGCCAAAATTTCATTAAAACATTTATGTCAAATATGTATTCAACCAGCATTCAGTTGTAGGAAAACTTGAATCTAGCCATCTTATATACTAATACTAATAAACATGAACCAAAATATAACCATAATGACCCAAGCACCACAATCCATTTTGCATAGGAGCCAGATATTTTATATGCATGAAAAGACTAAGATGACTAAAATCAACACTATAAAAATAACTTAACCTCATAATAACACAGTAGCATATTCTCTTTTTCATAAGAAAGGGTTCTGTATTTTCTACCTGAATCCTATTCACAACCCAGAATTGTACCACAACCTTTTTTCTAAAGAACCATGTCTCAAGAAGTCTAGCAATATTTAGAGTAAAAGACAGAATTATTGTTGCTTGTTAAAACGTTTAAAATAATATCCCCTACCTACCCTGTCACATTTTCTTCAGCATCCCTTGAACCTCACTTCTCTCTGCCATCTGGTTATCTTTACTGTTCCAACACCTAACTTTTTAAAGTTCAAACCCCTGCTGGTTTGCCAGGCTTTATCCTCTCCCTTCACCTCTTTCTTGTCTGATTGTACCTTCAGTGTCCTTTGGCAGATCCTCTTATCCCTCTCTTTTTCCATGAGTGACCCCAAGGCTCAAGCTTGTACCTTATTTTTCTCTCTCTATAGCATCTCTAGACAAGTATTTCTCAACCATTTGACTCAAGGTACCATTGGAAAATTCCAGCTCTTAGTCTTCATTCATTCTGACTACAGAAAAATATTACAGCAATTTTTCTATTGCAAGCAACTTAAAAAGATCACAGGTCACAATATTTTTTAACACTTTCTAAAATGCTGTGTTAGGTAAATATGTACTATTTTACTTGGACGGCATTTCAGAGAGAACAATGTAGATGCCACAATGACATTTTAACTTTTTAAATACCTACCACAAACATTTTTTAGGATTTGACAAGCTGCATAATTTTCAGTGACAAGAATAAGCTCTCACAGGCACATGGACACATATCATTCTCTGTCTTCCAAAGAAAATTACCTAATATTGTGCAGTCATTCAATTCAAGATGAACAGAGAATATGAAATCAGAAGAATTAGGCCTTATACATACATTATATTCAGTTTCCATATAAGTCACTATTAAGCATTCTTAGACTTTTATATTTTACTAATTGACAAGGTTAGAAAGAGATGCTACAGAATGGTTAAAGAAAAAAAAAAAATCACTTACATTCTACACTCTAGCTGCCCAAATTAGATTTAATGTATCTTTGGTCACATTAGAAACAGAGTAAACTGAAAATAGAATGGGCTCAGTTTGAAACTGAGTAGTATAATTGGTAACCCTAAACATGATTCAAAGTCATAATTTACATCCTAGACAGTTTATCTACCAAATGTCTTTTCTTTCCTCCAAAATACACACTGTTTGGGACTCTTACATAATACAATCTTTATGGAATCACTAGCTGTGTCGTTTTGGTTTGACAGTGGTCTATTGAGTCCTTCAAGTCAGGACTCTGTACCAAGAAAACTTGTATATATTGTCCAGGTATTTCATTACAATCTAGAAAAAAATAACTGAGAGAAGTTACTACTGAAGAAGTGAAACTACTATTCCTATCAATTTTTTTTTAAACTAATTTTAAGGTGAGATCAATTGACTTGCTTTATTTTGCTTGTGCCAATCCTACTGATTTACTACATTATCAAAACTGTTCCCAGCTGTCTGACAACTTCATCTGCATCATTTCCCTGACTTTGTTAATTGCTTCAAGGATTCTGGCAAAGATTAGCCTCTTAATTTCTTATAGCACACTTAGTCTCAGGTACATAATTCACAGATCCTGGTTTTCTCTGTTTAAACATTGCAAATTCTATAATAAATTCCTGCCCCCCCCCATATATATATATGGGCATGAATTGAACACAATGTTTTATTGATATATTTACAATTTTAAACCAGTTTAGAAGCCTACCAGTGTGCCTATCACCATAATAAAATATATTCTAAATAAGTGTAAATTTTGTTTTTGATTGTGGGTTTTTTTATCATGGAAAATCAGAGCTCCCTCTTCCCCCTTCGTTCATGAGGACGCAGGTTCAGGCTCCTCACTCCCAAGCCACAGGCCTCCAGGCCTGCTGGTGCCCCTTGCCCCCCATCCCCCCACCAGCCCAGCTAGAGGAGGTTCCCAGCTGCTAGGGCTATAATGCCAGGGACCCAGGTTCAGAGCTTCCTGCCCCCTCCAGCAGCCTCCAAGCTCCAGCTGCTGCCCACAGGAGGTGGTGGCTGCAGCTGCAGAGCAGAGCATGGAGCCTGGCTCTCCCTCCTCCAACATGGCTGGAGAGGAACCATGGAGGGGGTGGTGGGGTGGGCTGCCTGCTGCAGGCTCAGACTTCCCACCCTGCTGCCCTGCCACTGGGGCCTCTATGGCCCAGAGGGTGGTACCCAGGGCAGCAGGGCAGAGCAGGACCAGGCAGAGAAGCTTGTTGCTGCTGCTGGGAGCTCTGTGCCACCGTGGCAAGGTGCTCCCTGCCTGCTTAGCAGCAATGAGGGGTACAACTCCCCACCGCCATCCCTGCTGCTGCAGCGACAAGGAGCTTCCCTGCCCAGCCTCACTGTGCCCTGCTGTGCCAGGTCCTACCTGCTGGGCTGCAGAGGCCCCAGAGGGAGGGCAGCAGGGTGGGGAGCCTGAGCCTACAGCAGCCAGCCTGCTCTCACCCTGTGCACTGACCTGGGGGGCATGTGCTCCCACGCTCCCACCCAGGAGTGTGCACAGCAGGGGGAGCCAACCCCTCCTGCCCCCCTGGATGAGTTGCCCAGAGCTCTGTCTGGCTCCCTGGGCCCTGAATTCCAGCCACAGACCCTAAGTCCCACACACCGCCTGGCTGGGCAGGAGCCCCCACCCTGCCCAATTCATTTCCTCCCTCCCCAGCCATGTGCATGGGTATGTGCACACATACATATTGCCCCCCTACCTGATTGCCCTCCTCCCGCTCCCCCCAACCCTTTGCAGGCTGGAACTCTGCCAGCTTGCAGACAGCTCTCTACAAAAGTGGAAAATCCACGTTTCTCCGTTAAGATGAGAAATCCATATTTTTCTCAGTTAAAAGGGAGAATCTGTGGGGGTTTTTTGTTTTTCCATGGGAAATGGAAAATCCAGATCCCTGATAATGATTACAGGGAAAAGCTTTAGAAATACCATGGGGAGGTTTGAAAGGACTAAACTCTCCAACTAACTTTGAATTACTCCAAACAAAATGACAAAATGACAACTGTAGCTGAAATTACTAGAACAGAAGTATCAATGACAAAACCATAATGTACTTTGTAATAAAAATCTGTCATGATTACAAAATCCATATGGCTTCTGCTGGTGGTGTTTGAAAAGTCCTATTACACTGAAAGTTCCCTGGATACCTCTCTTTAATGTGCAATTTGTATGCTTTTATGGCTGTCTTCCTAGGCAACTCTGGCAGCTATAAATCCACTTATATAATCAACAATTGCAGAAGACTAGAAACTTACTAAACTTTAGTCAAATAAGAGTTCTTAGTATGACAGGCCTGAAAAAATATTGCCATTTCATAAACAGAGAAACCAGCTTGCCAAAACCTAACAACGAAAAAAAATGGTATTAAAATTTAAAAATTCTCATCTTCCAGTCTTGTCCATGAACCATGTAATGACTTCTCTTCAACACAAGTTCCAAGGCAAGCATGTCATTCTATTTTCTAGTCAGAATTATGTGGTCAAAACAACCCAGTTTCAATCCTAATATTATTCTTAAAGCACTGAAAATATTCTAAACCAGGGGCACTCAATCCCAGGCCTTCAGGCCAGATCAAGCCCCCAGAAACATGTCATCTGGGCCACAGGGCTCCCCACAGTTCCCATAAGGAGCATCACAGGCCATGGCCTCGTGTACAAATCAGCAGCACACGGCAGCAAGGAACCCTGGAAGCCTGATCCTGACAAAGCAGGGGCAGCGCAGCACCTTGCACCATCTCTACCTGGTCAGGATTGGGCCCTGGGCCCCATACCACCTCCACCCAGCCCCTGTGTGTCAGGATTGGACCCTGGGGTCGCATGCTGCTCCTGCTGGGCTGTAATCAAGTACAGGTTGGGTGGAGGCAGTGCAGGGCCCCAGGCCCTGATCCCAGAGTGCAGGGGCAGTGCAGGGCCTGATCTGGCCTGTAGGGCCAAAACTGGTAGCCAGTTTTAAGTGTATACGTGGTAAATAAGTTACTGTTTTGGATTGGACATTAGAACATGTTTTTTTGAGATGACTTGTTCACTGGTAGTCGACATACACAACACTAACAATTTTTGGAAAAAATACGTAACTAAGAACTCTGCTAGTCAGATGAGCTATGAGAAAATTACAGTAATCAATAGGTAGAATTTACTACAAATTCTTCTGCCACAGTTACATACAGGTATCACCCAGTATTTGCAATGTAAATTTTCCAAAATGATCTTCAAACTGGTCAGAACTGGGTCACTGAGGAACAAACTGCTTATATACTTTATGCTCTTATTTATTTTTTCCCAATTCTTTCATGCAAAATGCACAAGAAGTGCTGAGATGAGAGGCTGTAAACCCAGTCTCTCCCTTTTTCTCCCAGGAATTTCCTTATCACTGAGCTACAAAGTAATGATCTTTCCTTGTTTGCTCACTCTGATCCCATGACTTTTTCCTTCTTACAATGCATTATCCCAGTTTCAGTAGGAAGGATGGAGAGTATACCTAGCTCAATCTACAGTGGGGGCAGGCGACTTTTTCAGCTGGAGGGATGCTTACCAAGTTTTGGCAAGCTGTTGAGGGCTGCATGGGTAGCCCTGCCCCTTGACAGATACCCCATCCCCTAATCACCAGCTTGGGACCAGAGGTCCCATCTCCTATCCCCTGACCTTTGTCCCCAGAAGTCCCTCCCCTTGCCCCCAGAAGTACGCCTTTCAGCAAGGGGGTTTGCCATCTTGGAACCAAAAAAATACCAAATTATAGTAAAAAAAAAATCAAACATCTAAAAATCAAGCCTGGCCCAACTCCATAGCACCCCTGCCAGCCCAGGCCCCACATTCCTACCACCTCACCTTTGGCCCCTGCCAGCCCTGGCCCCAGGGTACTAGTGTGGGCCCTGTGCTCCCACCCACTGCCACTGCCAGGCAGAGGCTTCCAGTGGGGGCTGAGGCTGGGACAGGGCTGGGCTAGCCTTGCCGCTGTAGCTGCTGGGTCCTGCCACCAGCTCCCTCTAGGTCCTGCTGTTACCTGTCAGGTCTGTGCTCTTGGGGAACTCTAGCACAGAACACAGCCTGTCTGACTCACAAAGGACTCACCCCCCTCCCGCCCCCCCCAACAAAAACTTATTAGAGAAAGGACTTACAAAAGACAATGAAGATGCAGTGGGAGATGCACCTAAATCCCTCTAGGCAAGGCTGACAGGAGTGAAGCAACTCCCCTGATATCAGAGATGGAAACCAGATGGCAACTCATTTACATGGGAGATGCTTCTTCATTAGCATTCAGAATGGAAAACAGAGATTCCAAGGCAAGGACTGCACTGAATTCTGGGACCAGAGAAGCAGGGGAGCACTGCATATGGGGGATCTCTGCTCCAAATGCAAATCATCCCAGGTCTGCACACACCCAGCTCAGCATTTATCAGACCAGTTCTAGTAGTGACACCTTTACTGGTACCCAAAACACTGAATCTGCCTGTATGTACTGTGAGCTACCTCAGAGTAATGCCACTCACAGCTAGGAGTGATCAGTTCCTATTAACCAGCATATGAGCCATTGTTTACCCATAAACAAACCTAGTGTTCTCCCTTAAGTCACTGTTAGTTCACTAGAAAAACCCCTACCAAAGCTCAAGTTTCTGTCCTGATGCTTGGATCCAAAAGCTGCACCAGTTCCACTCCTTTTCTGCCTGGAATCCCTCCACTGGTCCTGCTCAGAACTCTGCCCGTCTGCAAGCTCCAACAAACACCTGGGAACCTCGACTGGTTCAAGCTTTGCTGAGGGGTGAGACCCCAACTCTTTCTCTCTCTGACTCCAGGAACCTGACTTTTGCTCTCTTGCTCCAGGAACAGCTGTCTAAACCTGACTTTTGCTAATCACACTTGAGCTAGACTACCCCAAACACCTAACTGAAACTATGTAACATTGTACAGTAAAAGCTCTGTTAACCAGCACCTCACAAGCCAGCATGCTCTATTAACTGGCATGCCAACTTGTAAGGTAAAGTGAAATTGGAAGTGCCCACCATGGCACTTCTGGTTTCTCCAAGCCCCCACAGCCTGGGGCAAAGTGGCCTGCACTACTGAGCCCCCACAGTCCAAGGCATAGCAGGCTGTGCGAAGCCCGCCTCCCTGTCCCTCAGGGCCTGCGGGAGGGTTGGCGTTGCCATGGGAGGGTCAGCGACACCACAGCAGGCGAAGCGGCGGCACGAACAGGCAAAGACACCTGTTTGGGCCTCTCAATTTACCAGCGTATTTTGTTATCTGGCACCCCCCATTCCCCACGGCTGCCAGATAACAAAGTTTTTACTGTAACTGTTTTATCTGTCTCTCTTGTATGGCTATTACTACCGGTATCATCGTAAGTTCATATACCTGGCAATAAATAACTTTTATGGTCAAGCTGGTTGCTATGCTCTCTCTCTGAACCTCACTTACTCTTTCTTCCCCTTGACCTCCCCATTTGCTCTGCAGCAATGCTTCTTTTACCTAAGCCAAAGATCCCTGTAATGCCAAATACTAGGGTGGCATCTGCTCATCAAGGGAGTTACTACTAGGACCATTGTGACATGCTGAGTTTTGAGGTGCATGAGGGTATCAGCTGAAAGTGCTGATTAAACCCAGCCTGCTCAGACATACTGTTAGCGTGTGTGTGTGTCTAACTGCGCTAATTATTGTCCTGCTGAAAGAAGGGATGAACTGAGTTCAAAGCACATAAGGGTGTCAGCCTGTCAATGCTGAATAATCTGGCCTGGCTCAGGCATGTCCTGTTAATCTGTGTGTGTGTATGTGCATATGTGTTTGACAGATTTGGTGGTTGGAGGAACTCAGCCCCATTGAACCAGAGTCCTGCAAGATAGCTGCATTGGGGGTGAGGACTTGCAGAAGGGAAAGGTACAGCTCCATACAGAAACACAAGAAACACAAGCAGCACACTGATAGAATTACAGAGATCCCAGAAATGTACCCCTAATAAATGAGCACACCCCAAAGTGACAGGCAAATCTGGTAACAGCTGCCACTGGCGCCTTCTCATCTTTGACAGGCAGACAAGTGATCCCAGCAAGGTGACCGTCCAGTCTCCTCCTGAAGATTTCCAGGGTAGGTGATTGTACCACCTCTGGAGGGAGCTTATTCCACAGTATGGAAACCTTGACTGTGAAAAAGTTTTTTCCTAATGTTGAGTCTGAAACTCTTCCAGGAGTTTGTGGCCACTACTCCTGGTTTTCCCCAAGGGTGCACTGGTGAACAGCTCTTCACTGAGCCCTTGATGTACTCCCCTAACGTGGCAGTAAGCTACTACCAAGTACCCGCTCAGCCTTCTCTTTTTCAGGCTAAAGAGTCCCAGGTCCCTCAGCCCTTCCTCATATGGCTTGCTTTGCAAGTCTCTGATCATACGGGTGGCTCTTTGCTGGACTCTCTTAAGCTTGTCCATGTCCCTGTTAAAGTGTGGCGCACAAAACTGGATGCAGTACTCCAGCTCTGGTCTCACCAATGCAGAATAGAGTGGAAGAATCACTTCCTTGGTTTTGCTGGAAATGCAATGTTTTGCTTAACATTATGAATCCTACCCTCAGATAAGCACCTCAGAGCTGGTTAGGTGCATGGGAGGCACAATTTTAATCACACCCCTACTTCAATACAACTTTGGCTAGCGTAAGTGCCAAATATTAGGAATCCTGAGGCTAGATACCCAACTCTTCCTATATACTTCATAGGAAACCCAAGTGTCCAACCTGCATTTGTGAATTCCACTCCAAGAGCTAGACGTCTAACTTCTAGACACAGGAAGCACGCAGCACCACCTTCCCTAAGATCCTCTGTGAATCTTGTCTTAAGTCTGAAATGTAATTTGACATGTTGTTCTCCTTTCTAAATATCTAGCTACCCATGAAGAGATTTTCCTCCCCCCACCATTTTCTGCATTTGAAATTGATGGTACAAGTGCCCAAGGACAAATCACGAAAAACCTGTATTGAAGACCTCCAGCTATAAAGCCATCTTCCAGAGGTGAACAGACAAAACACAAATCTAACTATCATTAAGAAACATTACAAAAAGACTACCTAACGTCTATGAAATCTACCTCTTAAAAACCATCTTCCCACAAGAAGAGACACAAAAACCCTCTCTCCCATCACCAACCTCCAACTCCCAAACCACTACTAGCTTCCCTTACCTTTTTATTTTGCATTTTTGAGGTACCAGAGATTCTACAGATTCTGCCATGGAAGGCACTATTTACAATATTTGCCCAAATTCAAGACAACTTTGAATTTAAGATGACCCCCCCCCCCAATAATCAGAGTCCATACATGAAAAATTACAACATTGTTATCATTTTCCATGTATAGAATCTAATTATTGGATGGTCATTTTAAATTCATCTCTCCCTATCACTGTGGTGGGAAAAGTCCTTGCTCCAACCTATGACCCCTGGTACCTACCACCCCCCCACATCCTCCCTCACATGTTGTTCCCTCCCAAGTGACCAAGCAGCAACACCAATAGTGGCTCTGAAGCTGCTCCAGTACTCAAGTGCAAGACAAGCCTTCCCCCCACCTTCCTCTCCCCACATTGTTGAATGGCAGCAAAAACAGACAACCGAAAAAAAAACAAAACCCTTGTCTTGGATTTAAGTAAATACAGTATAATGATTCTCCATGGAAGCACCAAGATAACAGGAGGCGATATAAAGAATTATGTATCATTCTAGAATACCTGAAGTCGCCTAAAGTTTGGACCAAAGATTAAGAGAAACTCCCTGCCTTGGAGAGCAATTTTATACGGGCTTTATCTGTAAAGGTAATATCACTGGGACAATACCATATAAGACTGACTGCAAAACTGCCAGAATTAAGTTCCCCATTTCCTAATTTTTCAGTATTGGAAAGCAGCCAATTACCATACAAAACTGGACACACAAATTTCAAACTACTAACCTGGGAGAACACAGACTGCAATTTCAAGTCTAGAAGAACTCTTTAATTACCTTTCATTAGGAAAAACACTTTAAAGGTTCATTTAAATTGTTTTAACAGTTTAGCTAAATTAACAAATTGGGGGGGAAATACACTTTATCTATAGTTTTTATTTTAAAATGACATTTTTAATTGCCTTTTTTAAACAGAAAAAAAATCTGTAGGACTGCAGATTACCCTTGGCAAAGATATGATAAGAGGAAAGCAGGTCAGTGTATTTTTATCAACATGCTCCCTTAAGTATGCCATTAACAGCTAAGTAAAAATAAAAAAGAACTGTTTTTTTAAGCAAGTGATCGCAAGACTTGCCAAACTCTCCAAATATAAAACTTCTCTGTGTTTTCTCGCTTCTAAAAATAAAACTTTTGTTTTAAAGTGTTAAAACTTCTGAAGGCTATTTTCCTATTAATAGAAGACAGAAAATGACTTCAAACACATTTCTTTTGCTTTATCCCATGTCTCCTAATCTTTGGCAGTAAAAATTATTTTTCTTATATAACCCACTGTACTTAGATTACTAGCTGGATTTCAAAACTTGGTGAAATTAAAATTAAGAAATAAATTGTCAAATCAATACACAAGATAGCCTAGTCAAAATACATTAAAATACATGCACATGTTTTGCTACCCAGGTCTTTTAATTGCTGCCAGCCACACAGGAAACTGATACTCAGCTGACAAAGATACTCAGCAACTGAGACCCAGAACTGCTGATTTTTCAACCTGATGCTTCAGAGCGACAACAGCTTTTAACTATCAGAAATCAAGGTTTATTATAGGTATATCATAGTACCTTTACAAAAATTAAGGAAGAATGGTTTCTCAAAAGGCAAAAAGCTCAAATAGCTCCCACAATATTACAAGGAAGACAAGAAGTCTGGCAACAGCAGAATAGCTCGAGTAACTCTTTAATGCAATTATGGCATTGAACAGTTAATAGTTTCTTATCTGCAAACTGGTCATATCCACCACTGAAATTGTGTCACTAGTACAATATCTCAGGAAATAACCCAGGTAAGTTTTTCTAGTTTTCCCTAAGTAACTTCATATATAGAAACACCGCACTCAGAACAAGACTAACACTATCTCATTCCATTTTAGTTTAATCCACTTTCAAAACACATAAAGCTAACCCAGTGGTGCTCAAGCTTTTGGCCCTCCACGCCAGATGAGTTGCACGGCACCAATCCATGGCACAGATCAAGTGCCAGGATTGGGCCACATGGGCCTGGTACCACCCGCTCCCACTGAGATTGGGCCCTGAAGGCCTGGCACCACCCTCATTAGCCCCACATACTGGGACTAGGCTCTGTAGCCCAGCATCACCCCCACTCAGCCTTGCGCGCCAGGATCAGGCACCCAATCCAGTGCACAGGTCCCAGGGCTCCCCATGGGTCCACAGGGAGCCCTGTGGACCCAATGACATGATACAGCAGACCAAGTACACCCAAGGGAAATCATAGCAAGTCACTCTTATTCCAGATCACCAATATCTACATATGAAGTCATGACAGAGCAACTACACTGGTTTCAATTTACACCTTACTTTAACTTGAGAATTCTCAAATGCAGAAAGTAAATCTCATCACCATACAAGAGATCTCAAACAGCAAACAAGACAGCACATACACAAATAAAGCAGAAAAATTTTTTCGCCCTCAGAAAGCTAAATATTTCAGATTTGGAAGACTTTCCCTGAAAGAAACACAAATCTTGAACTTAAGTTTTGTTTGAAAAACCTAAGGTAAACGCATCCATTTTAATTTATGTTTACAATACAAATCAACAACAATCATTATGTTCAAAAAGGACGCACAAAAAGACTACACACTTACCAAACCTCGAGAAAGCACGTGCAGAAGAGGCTCTGTCATCATCCAAATTGGCCATTTCAAATTGGTGCAGCTAATGTCAAACGTCTCAGGCTAAACTACAGCAATTTTCAAAGCTGTTTAGTGAAGGTTAGAAGCAATCAGCATTAAATTAAGTAAAAGCAGTGTTAGCACAGTTATTAACACGATGCAATACACAATAAAGGGGATAATTAAAATTCATTATACTTTATGTTTTCCCTTTTATACTCTAACACTTGCTTTTCTTTTGCCTTAGTTTTAATAAATCACATCTAACCAAGTAAGAATGTAACTTACATAATGTTCACCTATTGAACAGTGCAGTAAAATTCTTGTGTGTTTTTTTTATTCTAAATATTTTTATATGCATCTTATCTTGGGATCTCATTCAGAACCACCAAACTCAGTAAGAATTTTGCTACCTACATGAATATGTGCAGAATGAAACTCATGGAATATACTCTAATCCAAGACTGAATAGATCACTATAAAAAAAAAAAAGCATTTTTCCCTCCTTAAATACAAATATAAAACATTCAGACTAAAACTATGCAAGTAATATACAGTTAAATAGCTATTTCAACAACACGGTTTTTATCCTGCACAGTACTCATAGATTGGTTTTGGTTTTGATTTTGTAATACTGTAATGGTTACACTGCTAAGTGTGTTGAAAATTTAAACTAGTGACTCTTCTGTTTCAGAAGGCAAACACAGTGAAGTAGTCTATACAGTTTCACAATTATGTTGAAAACTAGGCCTTAATTCTATGGCTGAGGTGCCTGAATAGGTAATCTGTTAAACAGGATAGAGTTCCATTACAGACCACAGTGCTCAGCTCAGACTGCAGGACAGATTTACTATTTTTAGTATCATCCTACTAATGCAACAACAGTCGATTGATTGATTAATTCAAAGGCATCTCAGTTTTTAGGCTAGGAACAGACATTATGTTTTACTGGTTATAAGTAATCAAAACTGGTCTATACCGATAACGGAACAGAAGAGCAGCACACAAAACTTGTCTATACCTGTAACAGGACAAAATTTTGACAGAGACTGATTTAAAAATGGCAGCACCTGGTCTAAGAATGTGGCAAATGTATCTTCTGTTCATCACCAGTCTAAACTATGTTACTTAAAGAAAACCACATAACAGATCAATTCTACCTCAGGCTTTTTGAATGTCTGTACCTAGTCTAAAAAACAGAAAACCAGCTAACATTTGTTCATAAACCTCTGCTTTTGTTTGGAAGTTTCAGATCTATATCTTTTTTAAAATACAAGGGAATGATGTGCATAAGAATTAGGGATACTGTCAAATATGAGTTTCACAAGCACATTTCAAATCTGATTCATAATTACTAAATTTTGCCATAAATATCCTATTTAAAGACACATAATCAGTTTTTAACTTACTTTTAAATAAGTATATATAACTGACAATCAAGCTAAACAATTCTGGGGTGTTTCTTTTGCCTCTAAAATTAAGCTAAGTTAAAAATGGCCTTGCTCATATGTCTGTCTACCCATCATTTCTATTAATTTTCCTTTAATTTTTTCACTTATTTCAAATATAAACCTATATGACAACAATAGTAGGGGCAGAATAAGAAGGAAGATACAATAAGCTAATATTACTCTCTTCTGAATTTTTTAGTACAGGGCGATTGGTTGAATTTTTCTAGTAATTAGTTAAAACTAACTATCTTCATAATTTAGATAAACATGAACCCAGATTCCACAAAAGGACTGAGCTGCACAGCAGCTCAAAGTCAGCACATTTAAAGTCCTGCTTAAGTAACTGATTTGCAACATCTGGACCAGGTTTGCAGAGGTCACTGTGGCTCAACGTTGTGCCTGATGCACAGGTCGGCCATGGTTTGGAGACAACATCCCTAGATACACATCAGCAGGAAGTGTACAGCAATCCAAAATAAGAGGCATTAATAGTATTTTTACAAAAATGCATTGTCAGTTGTGCTCAAACTCTAGGCCAGGGGTGGGCAAAATACGGCCCAGGGGCCAGATGCAGCCCGCCAGGCCATTCTATCTGGCTGCAGGGCCCCTAAAAAAATTAGAAAATTAATATTAATCTGCCCTGGGCTGCCTGTCATGAGGCCCCCGATGGACTGCCAAAACTCAGTAAGCGGCTCTCTGCCCAAAATAATTGCCCGCCCCTGCTCTAGGCCATGGAACCCATGTGGCTCACAGGGCTCCACACAAACCTGGAAAACTGGTGGCAGGGGACCAGTAGAAATGAATGCTGCCACTGCTCCCCCACCATCAAATGTCCAAGCCTTGTGGCCAGGTGATATTGCCCGATGTACTGGATTAGGCTGATGTGTGGGGCAAGGATAATGGGTCCTGATCCAGAGCATGTGGATTTCCCACCAGGGCTGGGGTGGCAGGTACAATTCAGTGTACTTGGGGCTGAGCCCATTGGGCCCAACACAGTATGCAAGGCTGAGGTTATGCACCAGATTACACCAACTCTGCACTGGACTGACCCATGCACTCACCCCAGCCTGCAGCCCAAGGCTGGGTACCACTGCATTAAATCACAGAACAATATTTTCAAATAGCACAGTTCAATACAGGTAATCAGTTAGCATAACAATTTGCTTATGGCAACTCTGTTGTATTCATCGTTTCTTATTTATGTTAACATTCCAGGGTTTGCAAACAGGAATGGTCTCAAATATTGAAATGAAGAACTAAAGTTTGATCAATATGTTGAATCATAAAGGTGCATGTGGTTGAATGAAGGAGCCTCATTCTTGCAAAAAGCATTTTTTAGCTTCTGCTATAAAATGTCTCAGGATGCCAACAACAATTATTTGCTATATGACACCGGAAGGTAAGCCAGGGTGGCACTTTCAAGACAAACTGCTTTAGAGAAGCATAGGCTCTCATAGGTAACATCCTATTTTGTCAGACATTATCAGCTGATGTATTCCCAGGTCAGTATCAACTTCCAGTTCAACAGTGCAAAACCACTAATACCATTATCGCAATTTAGACCCCAAGCCTGCATAAGACTTGTAGTGAGCAAATGCTTGTGTGGAGCCCATTTGAGTCCCAATTAGGAATCCGATCCCTGAATTATTATAACTGAAATGATAAGAGCTCTACTGCTTTTTTGCATATATAAAAGGGAAAAGGGGAGATTTATATATGTATTAGCAACAGGAAGGAACAATTTGAAGCAACTATTTTCTACTAGAATTCTTTTTAAAAGGTTCTGATCTTAGTTTTTCTTTAAAATTAACTTTCAAACCTAACCCAAAAGGATGGGGGTAGGTCAAATGGAGTTGAAAGCCTGACTAAGGGTGGCAATTTACAACTGCAACCGAACAACCACAGTCAACATCACATTTATGGTAACAGGTTCCCAGGCAAACCAAATACCTCAGGGTGTGCAAAATGTGTGGATGGGAGACTAGACTAAAAATGAGCACCATTTATGGCAAGTTGCCTGGCTGCTCCCCAGAGGGGGACTGTTTTCCTGTCCCTTGTCCATTCACATCTCTAGGCAGAGTTTCACTGGGCAGCGCCCACTGGTTCCTCGGACTCATCAGAGGGTCAGCAGGTGCCATCTGGTGTGCTCTGCTCGGTGTCCTGCTCAATAAGCTCCTTTTGAACCTCTGACCTTCGCTCCCCTCCCCATTTCATCTTTTATTTGTCCACAAATTCAGCTGACACATACCCAACCACCCCCTCTATGAATTGGGGGGTGGGGGGAGGGGAATGCTAACTCCTGCTCTGTGAGCACAAGGCCCACGTTCGCCTGACAGGCCTGACCTCTTGCTTACCAGACAACACGTGTGGTGCAGCCCACCACTTTCCCTGCGCTCCCCGGGGAGCGATCCCACTGTGCCTGCTGAAGCTGCTGGACACTTGCGAACATAACAGTGTGTGGCAGAGGTGTCGCGAGCCAGGGAAGGACCCACGGCTTGGGGTGGGGAGAGGAAGAGCGTGGTGTGAGCTCAGGCAGCAGCCAAGGGCTTTCGTGTCACCACAGCCGGGG
>NW_017728915.1:18547930-18564198 GCF_001723895.1 Crocodylus porosus
CTCAGCCACCACCCGCCCCGCAGGCCTTTTTTTAGCCCAGAGGAGTGCGGCGCTCGGGTTACCGCCTGCGGGGACATAGCAGCCAAAGCCAAAGCCAGGCGGGAGCGGGCCCCGCGCCAGCAGCCAGCAACCTCCACCCCGGCAGCAGGCACGAGGTCCGACCTGAGCGCTTGGAGCGGGCTCGCAGCTCCACCACCTTCCAGCTCACGTCCGCCAAGTGTGCCGCCATCGCCGCGCCGCGACGCACTGCCGCTGCTCCCGCTCCCGCCACCGGCCTCAACCCAGGCAGCGGGGCACCGCGCGACACTGTCGCAAAGCGCCGGGCCCGTCCCGGAAGTGAAGCGCGGGGATTGTGACGGCCCCGCCTGCCACGGCCGTAAAGCGCTGCTGTTGCCGGCGGGGCTGGAGGATGGGGGGTCGTGGGGTGTTGGTGCTGGTGGTGTGCTGCTTGTTTTGCCTGCTGCGGCCCGGCCGCGCCCTGCATAATGTCACCGCGCAGCTCTTCGGGTCCGAGGCCCGCGGCGTCCTGGCGGCTTTTGGGGACTTCAACTCGGACAAGCAGACGGACCTGTTCGGGCGGGATCCCCGTGACCAGGTCACTTCACCTCCGAGGTGTTGGTTGTAGTCGTGTTCGTCTAAGGATGTAGGCAGGCAAGGGTCTTTGGGTAAATCAGATATCTTTTATTAGATCAACTCATAGTTGGAAAAATCTAATAAAAAGATATTCGATTTTTCCAAAGAGCCTTGCCTAACTTCATCTCTGAGGGGATTTGTAGTGCATTTACTGCCCCTGCAGCTGGGTTCCTTGTGGCTCAAACTCTTCCCCCACCCTTAACATGAGGGATGTTGGTATGAGGAGCAGTTTGAATTGAACTCCACGTGACCTCAAGTTGTTGAGTCTGACCCTGAAAGAGTGAGTCTCTGCCCTGTGCTGCCCTGCCAGGGGGTCGTCCAAGAGGCACCACAGCAGGTTGCATCCTGGTCAAGATTTGGCTTTCCTGGGGTGCAGCAATAGGGCTCTGGTTGGAGCCAACCATTGGCAGTGGATAGTAGCGCTGAAGCATGGTGCCTTCTTTCTTTGGCTTGTAACTCCTCATGTTGTCTCCTTGGTGGAATGTTCTTGAGGCCTTGTGCTACTTGCCAGGTGGAAAGACTCGTTGCTGTGTCATCAAAGGTATTGGGAAATCATCAGGATCTGGAAACTGTAAAAGCTGCAGTTCTGTGATCAGCCTCCTTTTCTGCAGTGCACTGTGTAAAAGACATATTTTTTCCAACATAAGGAGAAGCAGGAGTGTGGCTTCCACAGAGGTGACATGGGACCTTGCCCAGACTTCCATGGTCTATGCTGACCTCAGACTATTGTAGCTTCACGATATGTCTCCAGGCACCTGAAAAGAAAATGAATTGGTTCTCTCATATCTGAGCCCTTCACTGGTATAAAAAGCTGGTTGTGTCTTAGACCCTGCTGATTTACTTTATTTAGTCTAACTTGGGCAAAAGAAGAACAGTTCTAGGTGCTCCTAGGAGAAAGTCCACACCCCAATGTGTCAGGGCTCCATAACATTGTAAAAATTTCAGTGTATCTATTTTTTATACCTAATGTCTTAAACATTGTTGCTTAGATAAAGAATAAAAGTAGTTCCAATAGATCCAGCTCAGAACTTGCATTTGGATTTTTCTGGAACCAGACACTTGGTCTCCAACTTCCCTTGCCTAGAAAGAAAATTAGAAAATCTGTTGTGGGTAAGATCCCTTGTGCATGTATGTACACACGCATGCGCTGTTTAGAGCCAGTCAGATTAGTTGGGCAAGTTCCATGTCTTACTCACACCCTCTACAAGGTACTGTTTGCTATGGGTGGTTCTGCTATACTAGATTTTCCACAGCGTCCTGGCTGTTGTTGAAGATGGGTATCTGTCATTTTCCCTCTCTTGACGTCTTTGTTGGGTTATTCTGTGTTGTGAATCACTCAGCTACTACTTTTCTGTTTTATTTGTGTAACCATGACATTTGCCACAAAATGGTGTTCCGAAATACCATTTTGTGTTGGTTTGGCTTTTAAAGCTTCTAGATATTAAAAGTTGGTGAAATAGTCTTGAAAATGTGAATTTAAAATAAACCAATGAGTTTTTCTGAATTTTTGGGTGGCCTGAAAGAGCATCTCTGAAAGATGTAAACTGTTGGTACATTTTAGTTGCTGTCCCATGATCTGCAGTTACAGGGCTGCAAAATGTGACATTTCTCCACAATTCCATAGATACTTGTGATCTGCTGTAGCCAAATGGAGGACATTTTTGTACATTTGCCTGTGAGACCTAGGGGTAGATCCACAACTTCCCAAAGCGGTGTGTGGGACCAGCAACCTGCACTGCAAGGGTGGCTGCACACCCTGCACCTAGCCTCTTCCACCCCCACCAGTACAGGTAGGAAAGCCCACAGGAGTCCCTGGGGACTTTTAAAGTCCCTAAAGGGGATGAAAATCCCCACTTCCTGCTCAGAGGCAGCCCCTTCTCTCCTCTTTCCCCCTTAGCCCCAACTCCCCTGTCTGCTGCTGTTGCTTTCTCCACTAATGAGAGGTGGAAAAGCTCCAGAGCCAGCCAGGCTGAGTGGAGACTAGACTCAGCTAGAGAGGAGACAGTGACAACAGTGTAGTGGAGAGTAGTTCCCCTCCACCCTGTTCTGAGCATGTGTAGGGACACCCCTGTCCATCCCTGTTGCCACTGCCCATCCCCAGCAGAGCACAGCACAGCACAGCCAGCAAGAACAGCTCTGGTGCTTCCCTATTCCCTGGAAAAGCAGGGAAAGTCAGGTGGGGGAAAGAGGCAGAGAGGGGGATGCCTTTAAACAGGAAGAGGAAAGGAGGAAGGGATTTTCATCTGCTTTAGGGTCTTTAAAAAGTCCACAGAGGCTCCCATGGTGCATTGCAGTTCAAAAGGGAAGTGCATCCATGTCACTGCACTCCCTCTGGATCCACCCCTGGTGATCAACAATATTTTTTCTGTTTGTGCCTGGAATCCTATTTTTGATTGACTGCCATTGTACTAGACACTATACAAACACTAGAACACAATCTTTGTTCTGAGTAGTTTGTAGCCTGCATTGATAAGGTGCCTGTAGGATGTGGGAAAGGGCATAATATGCAGTGTGTTATGTTAGCTTCCTGCTTTTTCTGTTGGGGGGAAAGCATCTATCTTTAGTTAGGAGGGGATAAGGTAAATTGAAATAAAAGGAAGTAACTGAGAAGGTATCCAGAGAGGAGAAGGAGGACAGATTTGGAGTTGAGTTGAAGTGAAAAGAATGTAGAGATTGAGGCAAACACTCAGCAGTGCAAGAGGAAGTTCCCTTAAAGCTGTAGAGACTTCTCTGAGTGTCCAGAGGTCCAAAAGTGTGCTTCAGCTGGTTCAGCACTTACCAAATGGATAGCTACTTGCTCTTCAACTATCCTAACAAGGAGAGGTTAATTTCCTTGCAGCACATTCGTCTTGCACTGTACTTTGGATGCAGAGAACGTGGAGTCCAGTCCATAGTCATTGTGTAAAAGGAATCATAAGTACAAACTGGCCAGCTAGGTTTCATAGAAGATAGCATGGCATCTCTGCCATGGAGAGAGAAACTCTATACTGGTCTCAGGATTTTCCCTGTCCATAACACAGAGTTTTCTGAAACAGCCCTCCTAGGTAACATCATGACAACCAAGGCCATTACAGCCTGGCTGCCTGGAGAACACAGGAAGCACAAAGTTATCAAAAAAGCAATGCTGAAGTAGTAAAGATCAAGAAAAAATGTGCCAGTATTTTCAATTAGGAACCATAGTTTTATTTGGAGAGAGGCTTGGGATTATAGGGGAACTAGTGAAGATTCAATAACTTAATTTTGTAGTGGAATTTAAGGGTCATGCCATAGAAGTTACTGCAAGAGTGCCTTCAATGACATGAGCTACTAATTGGGCATTTCTTAAATAACTGTAGAGTGGCACTGATGCTTGTCTGTTTCACTACCTCTGTGTCACTTGAAATAACATCATAGTTCCAGAGAAACTGACCGCTATGTCATGCATTGAGTTATGCAGCTACTTTTGTCTGGAGACTCAGGAAGGTGACCTTAGGAGATGCCAGAATTGTTTTGATATTTGAAAGGTTACCTTTGCTGTCAGAAAAATTGGAGCTTGTTAATGTTAAAGAAACTGATGTCTAAGACCTCATTCACTCATGGCAAGTACTGGCAGGTGTGAAGGATTCAAAATTTTTGGTAAGGTTGAGAAACATGTTCATAAAGCAACAAGTTGTTTTGGATTTAACATAATTTCCTGAAGCCATGAAAAGGAAGCATTCTCTTTTATTTTCTGTTGACGCAGGAGGAAGTGAGGGAACCTTTTGGAGGTTTTTTCATCTGTACAAGCTGATCAGTAATTATTTGTAGAGGCACATTATCTCAAGCGTAACTTGTTCAATATTGCTCTAAATTTGTACAACTAAAGTTTACAAATGATCACTTTTTTGCATGCTTTTTCAGGGAATGAATTATTTATCTTTCTGGCAGACCAAAAAGAACCATATTTTAAACCCAGAGTGAAGTTATCAATGATGTAAGTACTGATATGAAATGTTTTAGTGCTGAAGTAATGTTATTCGTGGTGACAGTTATCTTGTTCTCACTTGTAGTCATTTGGAGCAAAACTAGGATTCATACTGTTCTGATTTTTGTTTGCTTCAATGTTTAGTTTGGTCTGCATGTAGTATTTGGGTTTTAAATTGTAAAGATAAACTTACTGAATCTTGTTATGAAAGGTCATTGCTATGATTTTACTTGTGTGGATTATGTGGGTTGTATGAGAGAAAGTGGGAGAACAAACTGTATATTCTCATGTTTATTTCTGATTTCGTAACTTTGATTTTTTTTTCTTTTTTGTCCTTTGATTGCAAAAAGCAGAATTTTTAATATAAGTGAACCTTCAGAGAGATTTTTTTTTTTAACATCTTGGGCTGAGAGAATGTAATAGGTTGGAACTTCATAGAGCATGTTGTTTGTCTTTCATAATAGGATTCATTTTCTACTAAATCATACTGCTGATGAAAACCAGCTAATACCTATTTTTAAAAGTTCTTAGTATATCTTTAGACTGATCGAAAACTATTGTGCAGTATGTGGAGAATAGAGTTCTATACCTGCCCAAGCATTTCCACAGCAACTAGTGAAAAGAATAAGTCATCTCTTTTAAAACACTAATGAAGTTTTATGCTGCTTTTATCACTGAATTCCAAGATAATGCACATTAATATTATGAATCAATGAAAAAATAAATTGTTGCATTCTACCTTAATATTTATTCACATGTGGTCAAAGTTTTTTGTTGAAATGAACTAGTCTTAAAGTTGTCTGTGGTGACTATATTTTATAGATGACTCCCAGGAAGCCTTAACTTTCTTTGCCTCCTTGTCTTGTCTCCCAAGATATATGGGACAACATCACAGTTTCTGTTTTTATTGAATGCATTTAATAAGTCTGACTTTCAGTTTTGATGCAGATGCTAGCCTATTTAGTTTGTCTCTATGAAGAACCTTCATGCAGACATGTACATGGCTTTATGAAAGTAACCCTATGTGGTATGCACAAATAGATGCCTGTTTTCACATGCAAGCACATGATTACTGAAGCACTGAAATTCAGGCTTTGTACTAATAGAAGCAAAGCAAGAAACAAATAACAATACAGAGGGAGTGAGTAACACGTGGCAAAAGACAAGATAATGGGTCTTTCTAAAGACAATCTACCATTCTGGTTCTTACTGCTTAGACCAGAGGTGTCAAACATGTTCAGCCAACAGAGCCTGGCCAGACAAACCCCAATGCTGATCCTGGCTTTAATCAGACCAACATGGGGCATGATGTGCAACCATGGCACAAGGCTGGATTGGATCCTCTTTTCCCTCCCCTGCCCTTCCTTCAGTATACATGATCTAGCAGCCACTTCAGGTGGGACCCATGCTGCAATCAGTGTGGATACCAGAACAGCTGGAACACATGCTGTATGTGGTGCAGTCCAGCTAGAATGGCAGCTGAGCTGCACATGGCCACCACAGCCAGAGTGCACTGCACATGCCACCTGCTTCAGCTGGTCTGAAACCTGAGCTGTGTGCAGCATAGGCCCCAGACTGGCTGGAGCAGGCACTGTGCGGGGCGCAGTCCTGAGGCTAGCACCATGTGCAGGGGCCATAGGTCCAATCCAGCCTGTAAACCAGCCTTATCAGTTAGATGCCCCTGGCTTAAACCTTGTGTGTTTACTATTCTGCTTTTAGGATCTAGGCTTTTCAGGGACAGTTGTATGCTGTAGTGGGTAGGGATGTAAATATTGTTTAAAAAATATTCATTTAACCTCCTCTAATTATATCAGTTAGATGGTAAACCAGTAACACAGCAGCTCAGACACAACAGCTGTTCCCTGGGGCCCTTTTGGAGTGGAGGGAGGGTGGCGCGTATGGCAAGCCCTGCCAGACAACACAGATAAGTGAAACCCCATTCTGGAAGAGAGGGGGAACTTTGAATGAGTAGGTGATTGTTTAATTGACAAGTCATCAGCCTGCCCACTGTTTTCTTTTTTTAACCTCATAGGCTATGGCAGGGGTGGGCAATTAACTCAGTGAGCGGCCCTCTTCCTGAAATTTGGCAGGACATCGAGGGCCACATGACAGGCAGCCAGGGGCAGATTAATATTAATTTTCTAAAATTTTTAGGGGCCCCACGGGCAGAATAAAATGGCCTGGCGGGCCACATTTTGCCCACCCCTGGGCTATGGGTAATATCCCCCCACCCCCTTGCCCTACCTGCCTCTCCTCTCTTCCTCTTCCCTTCCTCCCTCCTTCTTACCTTGCTACCTTCCCATTCCTGCTAGGGCACTGCATAGCTTCCCTTCCCTGCCAAACTGTGTCCAACCCTGCTCTAAATTTTTAACCAATAAGCCCAGTGATAATATGTTACCTTACCAGTTAATCATCTAACCTTTTGCATCCCTAGTAGTTGGGAGAGCCAGCTAGTAAGATTGTGCAATGGGGGGGTGAAAAAGCCCTTTGGTACAGAGTCATTCTCAGAGCTAAAACCCTTTTCCTACTTCAGAGCAAGAGTGTTGCACAGTATGTCCATGTAGTGTTATTTGTTGCAACAACAACAACAACAAAGAGAGCAAAGAAGAAAAAATCCTAACCAAAATGCAACAAATTATTAATCTATAAAGACTACTTTTCAGGGATTCTCAGATTCTGTTTTTACAATTAAATTTGTAATTTTATAATTTTAGAGGTTATGATGTTGTAATAACCAGTGTGGTTCCTGGAGATTATGATGGTGATTCACAAATGGATGTTCTCCTGACAACTCGGCCCCAAAATCATGGCACTGATGAATTATCAGTGTTTATTTTCTGGGGACATAATCAAACGCTAGGTAAGTTTGTTTTACTTTTTAAATTAATGGCTTGTAAGTTGTAACCCCTTAGACAGTATAACCATTGTTTCTACAAGTGAAGTAATAAGATTTAGCATTTGTAATAGGTCTAGATTTTCACATCTGTATAAAATTAGGTAGTAAAATTACACTTAGTAGGGGAGCGAAAATTCAGGGGTTTTTGGACAAATTGATATTCCTTATGAAGTGCTAATATTTAAACAACAACTGAGGTTGGAGCAAACTCATTGAGGTGTCATTTTTCCTGTTTTCGAGTTTTATACCATCTTCTTGCACATTGTCAAAAATAATATAATTTCAGGTTGGAGTTATTTAGGAATTTGATGATAAAGCATATGATGTTTTGAGAATTTACTTAGCTTTGCTTTTGTTGATTTAATAATTTTAATGTGTTGGGAGTAATTACACTTGAAAGAAACTTAGTTTCCCTGTTCAAGTTATTCTTGTTTATTTGCCTTGCTGGGAAGTACCTGTTTAGAGGGAGAGTCTTGGGAGGGGCCAAAAGGCAGTGTTTAAACCATCACTATGATAAACATTTATATAATGCACAGTAATATCGATACTAAATACTAATGCTGCTGGGCTGAGTCAGATGTAGTAAACAGGGTGAAGGAAATGTATTGCAGTAAATGAGGAGTGTATATGACAGCCAGAGAACGGGAAAGAAAATGAAGGGTTGACTGGGACCTTAGCTCTGTAGTCCTTGAATAAAGGGACTTCAACTGAGATGGAAGGATGTAGGGCATTGTCAGAAGGTTGCCAACTGGTGAAGAGTTGTAGGTATAGAATGGGATTTGAGGGAGAGGGACTAGAAAGGGAGGTGAAGTGCATCTACACAAGAAGGTGGAATATAGAAAGTCAGGTATTGCACAGATGATGAGGCAGTTATATAGAAAAGAAGAGGGAATGGAAGCGAGGTGTGAAAGGACCTGGGCATGGGGAGATGAGCGTAGACCCCACTTCAATCTGTGCCCAGAATAATTGGAGCGTAGGGAAAGTGGTGCTGGATTCCCATGTACAAAACTCTCTAAATAGTAACCCCATATTCTAATTATAAGCTGAAATCACATTTTCATGTTCAGTTTTAGGAAAGGCAGATACGCCACCAAGTAGAATGATATTATACATTAATAGTTTGGGCGGGGAGGGGTGGGGTTCCTGCATTGATTAACCAAAAAGAGGGTATTGCCATGCAATTATTATATTAGCTCAGTTTCGTTTATAAGTTGAGTGGAATTTTTATAGTTCTTCCTGAGGGAGGAAAAGGTTGATTTACTTTGTCAAAATACACTGTGCAGCAATCTAAATTTTATTCCTCAGATAATTAAATAATATGCAAACTAGCTGACAATTAGAATAGACAATCCTCTTTCCTTTTCAAAGGATCCTTTTCCAGTTGTTTGTTTATTTCTGAATAGGCACTACAAACAGTGAAAAATGCCATGTATAGATTCCTCTTTTGTATAATACACTAAACAGCATTTTTCAGGTACATGCTTTATGGTCTTGTATCTGAAGAGCCTGTTTGTCTTGACAAGTTCAGATTATTTTTATTAAACTGCATCTTCACAATATTCAATCTGCATTACAATAATAATTACCAAGATGGATCATATAAATAGAACTGGATTATATGGTAGGTATAACTTCAACAGTTTGAGCCTTGAGTGGCTAAAGGGAAGGAAGCTTCAGAGTCTGAATGTGAATTACCTTTGGTTTGGCAGTTTGAATTTATATGGAAGTCCGAGCAGTCATAGAACTCCATGGGTAGAAGGCTGGCTGTGGCTTTGATGCATAAAGTGGCCTAGAAACATTGAATAGATAAATACCTATTTATTACCAAAATGGTGTCTTAACTGTTATGAGATATTTGTAACTTAAGTGAATGTTTTCTCTTTTCAGATCTTAACCGTAAAACTATATTAAATAAGACATTTCATGATGAGCCTCTAATCATGGAGTAAGTACTCAATGCATCTTTTTGGGAACAAGTAACTTGCAGTAATAAATTGAGACATAAGATTTCTTACATCAAAAGAAAACTGCTACATTTTAAGATTGGAAATGTGTCCTGTACTAAAACACAATATGAAATCCTTTTGATTTTTAAGCATTAAAGAGCATTAAACTTAACTACTCTCTGGATGTCTTTACACGAGACACTATTGCGTAGTAAAGTGTTGGTGTCTACATGTGTGCAGCATTTACTGTGCAGTAAATTTAGTCAACTGTGCAACTATCTACTACCTGTCAATATAAATAGTAAACTAAGTGTGCAGTAGTGCATGTGTAGACAACTGGGAGCAAATTTGCTTCCCATCAGCCCCAACACTAGGGGGCCACATGAGAAGGGATGTTCCCTTAGTCCTGGCAGTACTCGGCTCTGGGCTCTGCCTAGAAGCTGGGAGCTGTGCAGCACCCAGCTGGGGTTGTTCTCTGTGCCCCCCATCCCGCCCCCCATTGCAGTGCTGCTCAGGTCCCTGCTTCCCACAGGAGCCAGAAGCCAAGCAGCACCAGAACTTCCTGGAGCTCCCTGCTCAGTCTGAGGCTGGCTGGGAACTGTCCCTTCTGGGGTAGCTCTGGGCTGAGCAGGGATTTCCCCAAGCAGCTCGGCTGGCTGGGAACTGTCCCAAGAGCTGTCATGCTTCTGGGTTATGATTTCCAGAAGAGACCAGTTCCTGGGCAGCCTCAGGCTGCTCAGGGAAATCCCCACCCAGCCCAGAGCTGGCTGGTAGTTGCCCCAGGAGCAGGACAGCTCTTGGCCAGCCCCAGGCTGCACAGGTAAGCCCCTCTGGGCACAGTGCTTGTCCCTGTGTGCACCAGGCTGGGAGTGGTCTGCAGCAGCAGCTGTCTCCTGGACCCATGCACATCAGGACCCCTCTCTGTGTGTATGGGGAAGGAAACAGCTGCTGCTACAGCTGGCAGATCTCTCTTGGCCCCTTGTGCATGGGAACTGGCCCCGTGCTCCCTACCAGCCCCATGGCTAACACCCTGGAGAAGCCTGGAGCTCCCCCTGACAGCTGTAGGGGGCTAGAGCAGGATAAGAGCAGCCTGTGTACACATGCTCCCAGGGAAGGTTTACTGTGCAGTAAACCTTTATAGCATAGCATAGCATTAGTAGCATGTGTGGACGTGCCCACTGTTGCCTTACAAAGAGAGAAACACATTCTATTTTTGTGATATTTGCAAAATAGCCTTCTGGCTTCTCCTAGCAAACAAATGAATATTCAATGTGTAATATTCTGAGGTTACCAACAACATGATGATTGGGATTAGATTATTAAATTATACCAATTTCTCCCACAGTTGGACCAAAAGAACTTTTGGGAACACTAGGAATTGGAAAGAGAATTTATTCAAACTTGGGGGGGAAAAATGTGGTTAGGGGTGCTTTAAGAATGCAGAAACTGCTTTGAAATGCATCTGATGATAAACTTTTTAAAGCAAAGTAGTGAAGATACTTCATGTCAGATACTTCAAACTGGTTTATATATCTCTGCATCAAGTCCTTATCTTGGTTTGAAGTACTACGGGAGATTATTTGTATGAGCCCTGGTATTAAACAGTCTGGTGTAGAAATGAAACTCCAAGGTCAAAGCACAAAACAAAATGCTTTTGTTTAGAGTCTCAAATAAGTTGAACAAAGGACATTTTATAATAATGTGAACTATCAGTACTTGGTAAGATGATGTTGAATTTGCTCTTATTTTCAGTTTCAATGGTGATTTAGTTCCAGATGTCTTTGGTGTTACAAATGAGACAGATAAGCCGCAGATATTGATAGGCAGGTAAGCCAAGATTTTTACTTATTAGCATTCATTATTAATGTTTCTTTCTTGGTGCATATACATCACTGCCAACTTTATTTAATAATACTATTTTGTTGACACTGAGGTGTATAGTCCTTGAACCTTTTTCATTCTTCTCCTCTTCCTTTTAGGCTCAATGCTTTTTGTACTCTAGCATGTTGCATCTAATTTCTGTGACTAACAAGGATTCTTTTTTCAGCATCTTTTATTGAACTATGTTGTTGCAGGAAAAGAAGCTTTGAGGCACAAAGTGTCTTTCCTCAGGCCTGGGAAAGAAGCAGAAATGGAGAAAAGGCCTTAAGGAAGGGCACTCTTTGCCTGAAGCTTTTCTAACATTTCTTCCATCAAAACAGTTGATCTAATAAAGATATTGCCCAAAGTCCCTTGCTTCTCTCACATTTCCTGCACAACCATGGCTACAACAAATATTCTAATTTCTGCAGCGTTGTTGTGGAAAACCATTGTTGGATGGCAATTTCAAGAAAAAATGAAATTGAGTAATGTGTTGTTTGACATGGAAAAAGTCCAAGATAGTTTCTTGGTGGTACTGGGATCCACTTAAGTAATGCACTGTGTGCCATTTAGCTTTAATTATCTTTGTGCAACCCTAATATGCTAGATGCTGTACAAACATGTAGCCCAATGATGGTCTTTTGAGTTTAGTCTGAGACACTAACTTCATATGTAGACTAACAGATCACAAAAACTGTGCAAAGTGAAAGGTGTTTCTACAGATTCCAGTGGACTGTCTATTATCGTTAGTTAAGGAACTGATAAACATTACTCACACGTTTATATGTACAGACCACCACACTATAGTTTGTGTTTAGGGACACACTAGGAAATTAACCTGTGGTTCAGTTAGTATCTTAAAGTGTTATAATAAATGCTGGTATGGTATTGTCTGATGACACTGGAACCTTTTCACTGGAGGTAATTTTTTTTGATTTTGGTTTATGGCAATTGCTTTTGGATTCGGTGTATACTTGTTGCTTTTAATTCCCTCTTCTTCTCCTCCCTATTTATTTGACAGTTCCCAAAGGGAATGAACTCCTGGATTAGAATGAGTAGGTCTAGCCTTGTGGTTTTTATGTCCATCTCTTTCCTGTCCTACAGTAAAAAAGCAAAGTGGATGATATCTAACCCTTTTTTCCTATTTGATTTTGAATTTTAAGCATCAGTTCACACCAGTAAATGGTATGATTACATCCATGTTGTTTGTTGGACTCTGCAATGCACTTGAATGGCAAGAGTCCATGACTTACTTAGAGAACTTCTGGGTTCAACTCCTGCTTCTAATCTGCAGGTCTCCTGAGTTCTCTAGGAGGTAGAGAATACCAAGAGTTCAGTAAGAGAAGTGGAAGAGACAATCCACTGTCTTCTGCTTTTTTTCTTAATTTTTTTTTTTTACTTTTGTCCATCACAGTCTTTTCTGAGAACTTCCTTGAGCTCAGTGCCTGACATCATCTCTATGGATTGCTAGGGATTTGGTCCACTGAAAAATTACACTGTGTCAATTAATGGAAAGTAGAGCTGTGAGCAGTTTTGACAGGTGTTTCGTACTGAAGTTATTTCAGTGCGTTTTGAAGTTGGGCTTGCTTGCAGTTAAACAAACTAAGGAGGGAGAGAGGGAGGGGGAAGAGTGGGGAAAGACTGCTCTGATATTGACATCTAGCTCCTGAATTGCTTCCCCCAGCTCTTCCCAGGGGGTGCAGGCCCCTGATCTGCGCATGGGATGACAGCAGGCTGCCGCTGCCAGCAAGTGATATTAGTTTTGCTTTGAACAGTTTGAGGTGCAGGTTCCCAGAAACCCTTGCACCTATCTCCTTGAAACTTGGCAGGCTTCATGCCCTCAGAACGGGCTACCATTCCTGCAATTTTCACATGAATCAGGCAAGAAATGATAAAGGTATAGGCATTTTTGTGAATCCTCATTCTAGCCTATGGGCGAAACGTTGAAATGGCAAAACAGTTTCAATGAAATGAAACGGACCAGTGCTTCAGAACAACTAAACTAAACACTGTCCCTTCAAAACAGTGAAATGGAAGTCAAAATGAAGTGGTGCTGTTTCACACAGCTCTAATGGAAAGCTTTTCTTATGACTGCTTTTACAAATTTGAAGAGAACCAATAAAAAAAAAAAAATCAGTTTTGTCACTTAAGGCTGTGGAAGTGATCTGTTGAAATAATTTTTGCAGAACAGTCACACCTGTAGATATGTATAGCTTGTACCACAAAATTCATTGGTTTTAGTTTTTCTCAACTGAATTGGTTAATTGTCTGATTCACATTATATGATCGTGTTCTAAAATTTTTGTTGGTTTTGGCTCTCAACTTTTTATTGGTTACATATATATTTTATATAAATTAATCGAATGGCATTTTTTAACATTCTCTCACCAAAGGTTTGAGGAAATGCCTGTGTTTCAAGTAAAGCCTTGGCTAGTTACTTGGACAATGAAGCTGCATTCTCTCTTCACTGTATTGTCATTACAATGCAAAAGAAACACGACACCTAGGAAATTGCTAATAGAAGGAAAAAAATAATTACCAAAAAGACTTGAGGATAAGAACAAAGTTTACAATTTGTTTGAAAAAGTAAAAGAAGCACATTGCATGCTCAGGTTTAATAGTTTTCTGACAAGAATTGAAGCTAGATTTTTGCTACTCAAAAGAGAATATGATTAATGCTAGCAGAAAATTCAAACTTGGCTGCGTAGCTTTCAGCATCCACATATGAATATGTCATCTGTTGGCCTGATTCTATGATTATTGTATTCTTTCCTTAGTAAATTTTGGTAAGACTTTTAAGGTACTTATTATTTTACAGGACCGGCTTCTTAAATCAAGTTTTCATTACTAGAGCTTCACTTTAATATTGCAGCCTCTTTTTCATAGCTATATTTTTACTTATTTTTCACTTTAAGTGAATCTCTGGTAGTTTAGACTCATAATGTAGTACTTTTGTTTTTTAACTAAAACTTTATGCATAGTCTAGCATCTTTAATGTGTCGTCTATCATCTTAATAGATCAAATGAATAAGAAAATGTACTATGGCACTTGTTGTGCTGCTGCAGAGTAAATCCAGATGTAGCTGGTCTCTGACAGCTGTTTTAATTTTTTTTATGTAGTAAACACTGATGCTCATTTTAAAAGAAATCGTTTGTTGTGAAGTCTTTTGCATTCCTCTGGGGATTTTTTAGCTATTATGTCAAAAGGAGCCTATTAGAACTGGAAAAGTTGATCAGATTATACCACCGTTTCTATGGAAACAGTACCTCAGATCTTCTAATTTACATCTTTCTGGCTTATAAGAAATGTTTAATTAAGGATTTTTTTTATTCTTGGATATCAGTCTAATACGTTGTCAAAAGCATATTAAAACAAGAGGCTTTAATAAATTTCTAACTGGTTTTCTTAAATGTAATTGTTCATAACAGCCCCATTTTGCAGACATTCTCAATTGGGACATTATTTGAATATCTATGTATCTTTGGCAAAACAAATCATTATCTTTATAGTAAGGAAAATAGTCTTTTATTTTTTAACTATATAGAAGTATAATTGAAAATTCTCTACCCTTCTAAGAGTCATGCTTTTTGGTCATTAATCTCTTCTTGAATTTTATCAAGATGACTTTTACATAAAACTATGACTTGTGGAACAATGACTGCAAATTCCTCAAGGGTGTTCATGACAGTAACTGTAGCCTTGGAATGATTATACTGAAAGTATCCGGTTTCTAGAGAGAACAAAGTTATTTTTCCTATGAGGAAATAGTTGTAACAGCATGTTGGCTCAAAGAAATGTATTGGATATAGTTCAGAAGAAGGTTAATATTACAGGCCAGAATATAGTCCACACCTGATAATGTGTTGTTTGTTTGTTTGTTTGTTTTTTTTAAAAAAAGTTAAGACTTGAGGGGGGTATTATAAAAATCCTAAGCCTTGTTTTAAGGTTTAAAATGGCACTGTCAACATTTGTCCTAAGTCAAGAAACAAATACAAAGTCCACGGAGATCTGGAATGATGCATTTTTACTATTATATTGGACGGGGGTTTTTTTGTTTTTAAGAGTTTTGTAGCTTGTCCAAAATATTAAATGAAAGGGATGAGAGATGATATTTTTTCAGCAGCTTGATTGAGTAATACATAAAGAAGCCATAATATTTTAATGAAAAGAGTTTATGAACAGGATTTTCTGTTCTTTTTTTAATTTTTTTATTACGAAATTTTAAACAACATTGTTGACAGTTGCAGACCTCACTGCATATGTGTTCTTATGCTAATCATGCTTGGGAAATTGATCATAGATGCAGGAACAGGTTTCCTTACGCAAATTAAGGCACCTTGATTGTTAAAAGTTGCCTCCAAAAACAGTGCAGCCAATTTACTGCTGGTACAACCAGGACTGAATTTGTTACTTTTCCACATCCTTCCTTCCCTACTCCTTTTTTCTACTTTCAAATGCATAGTCTGCTTGTTTCTGCACAGCTGCCATAGTACAATTCATTTGTTCCCAGTATATGCCCTCAGCTTCACCCCTCAATTCTTGTGCATCACTTCCGTCCTTGTTTTGCTTTTATAATTATTTTACCAAACAAAATCTTTTGTTTACCCACACAAGGCATAAGCTGCTTGCCATAGCATGTGCTTATCTCTGTTTTTGCTGGTCTCTAAAAATCCAAAGATGATAAATATTTAACACAATAGTTTGACCAAAATGAATCAAGAAAACAAAAAATGAAGTTTTAAAATGTGGTTAGACCTCTGAAATTATTTTGTGTTTCCTCTTGGCTTTTTGTACTCTTAGTGTAGTTTGATCATTTAAACTCATTCAATATTATGAGAAACTAACTTCCTGAAACAAAACATGGTCTCCACATTAACTACGTGAAATAATCAAGAGATGTTCAATATTCTGTGAAATGCATAATCGGGGGGGGGGAACTTGTTTACTTTTTTTTTTTTTCCACAAAATTATAGATTTTTTTTTTTTTTT
>NW_017728915.1:18564298-18581192 GCF_001723895.1 Crocodylus porosus
TTTTTTTTTTTTTTTCTTTTAAAAAGGATTACTGTCAAGTTTGAGCCCTGGCTGTTGATCAGATAAAGACAGCTCTATATTCTTTGTCTTTCTTAGGAATTTATCATGGCATATTGCGTTGGATACTCAGAATAAAATGTATATACCCCATTCTCATGCATTCATAGATTTGAATAGCGACTTCACTGCAGGTGAGTCACCAATTATTTTTATTTGAGACTAAAATGCTAATAACTTCACTTGTAGGGTGGTTCTTCTTATTTTTGGGTTTGGTTTGGTTTGTTAGAAATGGTGCACAGTGTTTAAACACTACAGAGTTTTCAGTCAGGGAGTGAACAATTAAGGAATAAAAACACTGAATATGCTGCATGCTATTACTACCTAATAATGCATTCCTAAGCAAAAGATAAGGGACAACAAATGTTGGATATAACTTCATATTATATTACAGATAATGAATTAAATGTGATGCTAGGTTTTTCAAAATATGACGGATTCCAGAATGGGTAGTTCCTTGCAAAACATATAGCGTAAGACCTGTGGGTGCAGGTCTGACACTGGGGGCCCAGGGGGACAGCAACTTTCATCCAGGTGGAAAATTCTAAGCAGTCCTGGCTGAGCTGCTGCTGATGTATCTGCTCTGCCTGCCCTGGCTGTATTGCTCTTAAAGTAAAAGCAGTCAGTACTGTTTTGAAGTTCTTCCTGGAGCACAGACTCCATACAGGTGGGGGTAATTCCAGTGCCCTTCCTAGCTTGGCACCTTTTAATGTTTTTGGTGACTTGAACAACAGTTGAAATATTTTTCTTATTCTGAATGTGGTGTTAATGGTGACTAAAAACATTTTCTGTTCTGCAGTGATTTGTTCCTATAGAACCATGTCATGAATTTCACTTGCAGCTGTGGCAGTAAATGCTTGTTTGTTGGTACTTGTAGTCAGAGGTTGATGAGAAACAGTGTGTTTTTTGGCTTGAACCTTGCTGCATATACACGAGATTTAGATTCCCTTGACACCATCTTCATTATCAGCACCTTTGCCAAAACCTTCAACAGATTAGTTAAAAAGGAGGAGATATTTTGAATGTAATTATATTCTTGATTATAATGATATTGAAGTTGCTTCACCCAAGTAAAATTGCTAATTTTTAGATAGCAAGTGATGTTGTCTGTGTACATAACTGAACACTTCAAATGTGTCATAAGTACAAGATTTAAGACCTATTCACTTAAAAACCCACAGTTGAGGCAGTCTTTCTCTTGAATCTTGAAATGCTGTCATGCCTCAATTACAGTGCTTAGCTTTACCTCTTAGGGCAAGGGTGGTCAACCCCGCCTGTGGGCCAGTTCCAGCCCATGGTGCCACGTAATCTGGCACACAGGGCTCCTTCCAGATCTGGAAACCTGCCAGTGGGGAAGCGGTGGCACTGTTCTCCTGCTGTCAAATTTCCAGAACCAAAAGGCTGGGGAGTCCTGAACCCTGCATGCTGGATCAAGTACCTGATCCTAGCGCACAGGGCTGGGTGTGGACACTGGCCATGCTGGGCCTCGGGGCCCAATTCCAGTGTGGAGTGCTGGGCAGTGCTGAACCTTTGGGGCCCAACTCTGGCATGCAGGGCTTGGTCCAGCCTGCACACAGGCCCCATTGCTACTCCATCTCGCCTGCAGAGGCAAAGGATTGAACACCACTCTAAAGCAGTGGTGGCTGATTTTGATTTGCAGGGACTTCCATAAGATTACTTGAAATGCTTATTTATAATCAATATATAATTCAGTGTTTTACAAATTCACATCAGTGTATTAGTGAATTGATGAACTGTACATCAGTTGTATTATGATTTCAATTGTACATTTTTGCTTGGATTAAAATGCACAACAGCTATAGGTTACCATAAAGAATAAATTATCAAGTGTGTATATATATGATGTATAACTATTTATTTAAAATATACCTCATTGCAGTTATTCTTATTTTGACTTCTTACCCTCCTGCAAACTGAATGCCCTCCTTATAATTGTTGTTGGGTTTTTTCCTTGATGTCTGTTCATCTCATAAAGTAATTTTTGTAAGTGCATGAAATAAAACTTTTAAGAAAAAATATATTAGAGAAAGAAAAGCATGTTTCCCTGTTGCTGTTTACTAATTGGAGAATGAGAGGAGGCAAGGGAGGTATACACAGATCTTAATTTATTTGGTTGTATGTCTTGGGCGTTATGCAGTAGAGCTATAAACCATCATTTAAAGTTTTGGCACAGCTGGCTGCATAAATGCTTTCTTTTTTTAACTTTTGTTTACTCATCTTGGCATGCATTTTCCTAGAAGGAAAAAACAAATCACATTTGTTTGTTGCAATGATAAACATAATAGGTGTACAGTAAAACAAAGATATCGGGTCTATATTGTAGCCTGCTGTTCCAGTAAGAAGGATGCTAAATGTCTTCACCAACTTAATCTAAGACATCAGGTTCCCTGCAGTTGGGGCCAATTCTTTGTGCACTACTGTAATACAGACTTTAGGGAGAGCTCCATAATATCATTCCTTTCACAACAGAGTAGTCAAAACAGTGAATCCAGCTAAACTCTTTTTGACAACTCTATTATTATAAAAAGCTTGGCAAATTTTAAAGTATGCTTGTTTGATTTTAACTTCAGTCTCTGGACTCATAATCTTCGCCAAATGTCTGCCTAATCTATTTCAACCTGCCAAGATACTAAACCCCCAAAATAGGAGTTTGTAATAGCACACTTCTACTTTGACTAACATAAAGCTGTTAGTTCATTATAATTTAATTATATAAGTGTATGTTCACAAAGATATTTTTATCCCTAACAATACTTCATAAAAGGCGAACTGTGTAAAAAAATTTTATGAATTCAGAAAATAGGAGCATTCACCGAAACATAGATAAGAGTAATCTTTCTCAGTGAGATAATATTTGAAATAATCATGCTTATAGTACTGGTGTATGTTGCATGAAATTATTAATGTAGACATCACAGCATTTCAGAAATATACCTTGCTTTCTAACTCATTATTTGACTAAACAGTGTCCACCTCAGCATTCATATATTTAATGTATTTGTATATAAAATTATGAGTGTGTAGCAATTGTGTACATGCAGTGTATAAGTAAATACAAGTCTTCAGTTATTTAAGGCCAGAAGAAACTGTTAGATCATTATGTCTGACTTCCTATATATTAAATTTCACTACTATCTCTGTTAAGTTCAATAATTTGTATTGAGCTAAAATGCATCTTCAAGAGAGAGAGATCCAGTTTTGATTTGAAAATATCAAGGAATGAATTATCTTCTGATTCCTTTAGCAATTTAGTTAACAATGGTTAAGGTACAGACAGAAATGACAATTTTTGCCTAATCTGGCCACACAAAGCAGTCTATAGCCATGACAAAACACAAATGCACATGGCTGCCTATAGCTTCAAAAATGGCCAATTGAGCAAACATCTGCACCCTCATTGCATGAGGGGTCAAATGAAGACATTTCAAAACAGAGCATCTTCTGTAACTTTTTTGTCTACGCTGCCTCCTAGCCTGTCACTGTTCTCAAAATGGAAGGAGTGAACAGGAGCAGAGGGATTTTGCTTGGGTGTGGGCGGGGAGTTCAGTGGGTGCTGGAGAGTGGGATGGGAGGCTCCATCTTGCCCACCCCAACCTCCAGCACACCTGGGGAGCCCCTAGAACCGCTAGAAAATAACTTCCTCTGTTCCCTTTTTCCCCCCTCCCATTCTGAAAATGGCAGAAGCTTGCAGAGGTTGTTGTATGGGGAAACTGGTTACAGGCTTACAGCTAGCAGCTGATTCCCCTCCCCTCTGGAACCAACAGTAAACTTTTGTCTAGTCCAGGGAATCATTAACTCGGAACACTTCCTGCAAATCATTCTCAGGTACAGTGTGGAGCTGAACTTCTGTCTGTGCTCTTAATGTGTTTAAATAAGTAGCACTACACATATCCACACAAGACTTCATGTCCTTAAGTATTCTAATATAATAAAAGCCTAAATCAGTCTGTCTGTCCAGAATGCTCTGGGCCAACTGCACATGCGCCGCCAAAAAGGGTGTGCGCGCGTTGGCTGTGAGGGCCCGGAGCGTTACAGACAGAAGGAGCAAGGGGGTGGCTGTGCTACACCCTCTCCCCCCTCCCCCAACATTAGCTGGCAGGGAGAAGGAGGTGGTGGGGAAGAGGGAGGGGAGTGGAAAGAGAGAGGAGATGGGGGGGAGGGGGGCATTTTCCAGTGGTAGCACCCCTCTACCAACACCCCTTTCTGCTGCCCCCCCCCCCCACTGCCACCTGGCCTTGACAACAGCTGGCAGAGAGGGGGAGGTGGCGGGGAGGAAAGCGGGGGTGTTGCCTGCCGTTGGGTGTCAGCAGCCACCACAGTATGCAAGCTTCCTTGGGCCCAGTCAAATGAATGCACACAGGTGTATACATCAATATTTGTAGCTCGTTGCATAAAAATATGGTGACAGTTACTAAACTATGGGTGCCATACGTTGCTAGTTAAGTGCAGAGAAAATGGTAGTGACACTTATACCCGTAAATTTGCCCAGTTACTATCTTTACAAGACTCTTAAGCCCTGCCTGAACAAATTAACTTTGTTTCTTTAGCATTCAGTCGAACAAATGAACTTTTAAGTTGTGCCACCAAATTCTGGTAAAACATCTAAGAAAGGACCTTTGCAAGTAAGGACCTAGTATTAGAAATACCATGCCACAAGTACTAGAAATTTCCATCTAATAAGCTGACTTAAGCTAACATCAAACGTGTTTTTTATGATTCAGAAGAAATGGAGCACTTGTTTTTTTGCATTATTTCTTTCTGACAGAAACATGCGATCTTGCACTTGGACGAATACACATTAAATGCACAAAATAACAGAACCCCCAGTTGAGACTGAGGCCATATTGTGTTTGAAACTGTACCTGGTGCATAGTAAAATGGTTCCTGCCTTCACAGTCTTTTAAACAAAAGAGGTGAAGTGGAGGATGGGTAAAAGGAAGTATTGTCCCATATAGGCAGGGAGAGTTGAAGTCGCTTGTCAAAGGTGGCACATTCTGCAGGAATACTGCAAAGAATCAAATCCATATATTCTTTATCTCAGTATGTTTAAATATCTTGCTATGGACTGCCCTTCCTCCTATGTATGTTTCAATTGTGTAGTTGTGTTTTATGTAATTATACAATCATCACCATAAAATAAGTGCTATTTAAATTGAAGTTTTAAATGTGTGTAACTGGGGGTATACAAGATTAAAAATGTGTGTGCAGTAGGTAAAACATTAATTAAATGTGTATTTTTATTTTAATGGGTTTATTTCAAATTCTACATCTTAATCCTAAAAGGTTTTGATTTTTATCAAAGTAGTTATTGTTCAAGGACATTTTCTCAAAAAAGTAACTGTTATATTTAATCTAAATATCTTCATAAATGTCTTGCTTTTATTTAGAAGTAAACCGGGGCCCACTCCTCCCCTTCCCCTGCTGTCATCGTGGCACACCTGCTCCTTTTCCCCTCTCCTCCCCCAACTGCTCCTGGGTTAGTCCTGCAGGCAGCAACCATGCAAGGGGGGAGGGGCGAGCCAAGGCCAGCACTGGTGGCCTTGCCCCCTGCAGCGCCCCTACCCTGTTCTCCCCCACCCACTGTGCTGCCATCACCTCCAAGGAACGGGGGGGGGAGCGGGGAGCCAGGCCAGCTCTGGTGGCCTCGCCCTCCCCCTCCACTCCATCGTCACCACCTGCAGGAAGCAAGGCACAGGGAGTGAGGCCAGCACTGTTCAGTCTGCTCTCTTGCTGTTGCCTCCAGGGAGCAGCACATAGTGAACTTTATGCATTGGATATGGTCCCTTTGAAATAGACCAAGTTATTCTTGAATTGCTTTTTATATAGTAAAGCAACTGTTTTTCAATACTGTAATGTAAGTTGTCCTCCCTTGTCTGCTTTTTGGGGTTAAGGTACTAGGAAATGGTGGGGGGGTTTGGGGTTGTTTTTTTTGTTTTTGTTTTTGTTTTGTTTTATGCAAGTATTTCTCTTTGTATTGAGAGGCACTTTTTACCTTTCAAATGTGTTCAGCCCTAGCTTACAATGTACATATATTCCTGTAAATACTACAACAATTGCTTGCATACTATAAAAAGAGAACTTTATACATGAAAATTCAGGTATACAAAAATAGCAAAACAATTAGTTTGGAACATGGCAAAAAAATTATCCTGAATGTTTCTAAGGGATTCCTGATGGCTAATTTTCTTCCCTTCCATGCATCAAGCATTTTGAAAACTTAATGTCTCACGATGTACAGAATGTATTTTTTATCTTGGTAACAACCCTAAGTATTAATGGTACATAAAGGTGATTAATCCTCTTCTTCCCTCCTGCCTAAAGATTAACAGTAGTCACTTCCTCTCTTGTTGCCTACATGGACTAATATTGGGTCTTGATTTGTTTAAAACCATGTTTCCTTGGAGATTTTTAAAGCTGGAAGTCTTAGTTCCAGAGCTTTATGTGTAGTATTGGCTTCCAGTGGGACCTCTCCATGTATTTGATAGCATTAGATTTTATTCTACACAGTGATTGTCAGGGAAGTAGATACCAAACCACAGTGTTTATTAGCTTTATGCCAACAGACATCCCTTAATCCTCTAAATTTCTTGTCTTCATTTTATTTTTCTGTCTCTTAAGCTTCCGCATTCTTTATTCAAAGATTTGTGCTTTTTGAGTCATTTTCACCATGTTTCTTTTTTTCAAACAAATAATAGTGACGTGTAATTATTTTATTTAATTTGGTAGACATGGTTTTAAATTTCTTTGGCCAAAAAACTTTGTACATTTTATGCTGTAGTTGTTTTCTTCATGGTTCAGGTAATGAAGATAATCTGAGTCATTATAACTAGTATTGAAGATGAAAGTACATCATGGAGGACAGGCAAACTGTGGTTTGAAATGATCCAATTTAGTTCTTTTATTTTGATTCTACTACTTGCTGTTCTGCATTGTTGCCTGAATAACAGGTTTTATTTGTAAAATCACTTTTTTTTTTTTTACTGTTTTATCCCAAATAGAAAGTATTTGCAGAAACCTGACAAGTTCTTGCCATATGTAAAAAGATGCGATGGGTGTGCATGTATAGAGTTCCTGCTTCTTTTCAGGTTGCTGAGATTAGTCTGCTGCTGCCATTACCACTTCTCTTCCTTCAATATTTTTCCTCATGCAAGGAAGCTAAAGAGAAGGTGTCTCCTCTCTTGGACACCTTAAGGGTTATCCCATTAGCTTTATTGGAGACTGCAGTACCTTTTATTAAACTGGGGGATTGTGTTGCTAGTGAACATTTTTTTTTTTTTTTTTTTCCATCAACAGCACTATTTCTGAGGTATGTGTTTGTCCCCCTCCCTTCAAGAAAACTACCCAAAAAACAAGCACATTTGCTTGTATAACTTATAACAATAAACTGAATGTTACTAACTTTCCAAATTAGACTCTTTGTTAGTGAATCATGCTTTTAATTTGTTACAAAAACACTTGATTTGGAATATTTTATAAGCGCCTGCAAGGTCTCTTGTGGACCGCTTTCTCAGTATTGCCAGTGTTTTGAACTCTTGCTACGCATTTTATACCAAGATATTTATTATAAAATGAATTTCCTTATTCACAGACAAATTGGAGCACAGTATAAAATCTTTTTTAAGAACAGTAAACAGATTGACTGTCTTCCTAATACAGTTAACTTTAACTCCTCAATTCTCTAGGGCTATATCATATGTAAAACCCCACATCCTGAATTCATGCTGCTTGTCAGGAAACAATAACCAGTTCCATACTAACAGGCACTCTTAATAATTGGACCCATATTTGTTTGCAAATTTGTGTGTGTTGGTACGGGTTTTAAAGTAGTATGGGTACACATAGGCTCCTATTCTTGAATACTTGGTCCTGTGTTTGGGGAAGTAAGATGCATGTGATATTTTTCACAATAGTGTTGGCTACAATAACAATCAGGCAATCAGTATGGGTGCAAGTAAAAAGCCTTCCTAAAGAAATTTATATGCAGCAGTAGCATATGTAAATACATGTTAGGGTTTTTTTTATAAAGCTGCTGTATCATTAGCATTGCAAAACAGATAATTTGATGCGCTGCTGCTGAAGATTCAAGAAGCTATAGATGCTGTCACGTAAGAGGTGCATTTTTTTTTTTTTTATAACTGTTCTTTCCAAAATCCTTTGGAATACAAGAGTAGCCTGTATACCCTATGCATAACTCATTCTATGCATCTGGTACATTTCTACATGTGATCAAATATATTTCTTTCTTACCATTTCAGTTGTTTTCTGTAACAGTAAATTGACTAGCTGGCCAATAGTTCACCAATATCCTGCAAGTATTTTGTTTACTATTCAGTACAGCCCTTTCTGAAACCCTGAATTTGAATATGTTCTACTAACCTTGCTTGGCACAAGCCTGCAGTTGGATTCCAAATGCAAACAAAAGCAGTCTGGGTCAGAAATATTTTCCTGAAAACAAGTGGACATGTGTACTAGGAATATTTAAGACTTTCACAAACAGCTGCTATAATTATGCTAAGTAAATGCTGAGTGAAATGAGTCAAATCAGATGATAAACAGCTGCAGAAAGAACATATCAAGAACCTTGCCATCGTTAATAGTGATTGACTAGTTCTGGGTTGTGGGGGGAGTGAAGTGAAGAAAAAAAGATGGATGATAGCCTTTAACTAGCTGCTCTATGCATGTGGTAAAAAAATCTTGATTTCTGCCTTGTATAATATTCAAATGTACCATTGTAGTTGATTCTTAATAATAAGTGTCATTTTTTGATCAGTTTGGCTCATACTATGGACATTTGAACAATGCTGATGCCAAATGGAGAAAAGAAAAACATTTTACTATATGTAGGGGTCTACCTAAATCACAGAGGGCTTGCAAATTTTTGTGAGTTCATTGTGGAAAAGTTCTAGTTCTGCGGTCACTTCACGGCAGCCCTACCCCTCAGTGCTGATTGGCCAAGAGGCCCTGGTAGGAGGAAGAAGGACGAAAGGGCAGCTGCCATCTTTTTTTTTTCCTGCCTTTTTTTATACCATCCTGCTAGCTAGCACCTTCCTGTCCCCTAGAATAAAAACATAGAATAGCCATTGTTCTATTTTCTGTTAATTTTTGTTGTTGATTTCATGGACAATTCTGGATTTGTAGTTTTCACAAAATCCATGAAACTGAAATTAAGTAGGTCTCTAATTATGTGTGTATAGATGAAATGCCCTCAGGAAAGTATCAGTTTGGCTGTAGATTAAAATACTGGAGGAATTCTAGCAAAGAAAGCCAACGTTCTACCTATTCATCAAATAGTTTTACACTTAAGGGCTATAAGAGTGATAAAGAAAATGGGAGTCAGTATTGTATGTTTGAACACTTGCTTCTAAGATAATCGCATAGGATATGAGAGTACAATGCTTTAAAAGAACCCCGTATCTTATGGTATTATGTAGAACTTGGAAAGATTTGTAGGCATTTGCTTGGTGCTGTTTACACAGTTCAGTGTGTTCAAGAACTCTTTGACAATTAGTGGGGCAAAATCTTTTTAGCTTTTATGCTGGTGATTGGTACAACATAAGGTACAAAGCACATGTAGGCCACATGCAGCTCATTGTGACTGTATCGTGGTTCTTTGGAGACCAGATGCTTGGGGGAGGGTAGAGATTGAAGTTGATAGAAACTGCTTTACAACTACCTTAATTCATCAGATGTTATGAATTTGGACACGGTACATTTGTTGTCTAAATAAACTTAAGGAAATGATCGCAGTCAAAATTGATCACATTCTGGTTGAACAAAATAAGAGAACTTCTAGTGCGTCTGTTAGAAGAAAAAAAGTGGTTTGATCCAGAAACAAAGATTACAAGTAAATTTTAAACATTTTATTATAGTATTTTAAGAATACTTAGTTCTCAGTCATAACCATAGCGCTTACTGCTGATACAAGCTTTAGATTAAGTGACCAGAGTGCAAAGAATTGTGTTAAATACGGGAACTTCCTCCAAGTAGAAATCTTGTAGTTCTTGTCAATTACCTTTTTCTGGTGCTGTTTACGTTGTGGAAGCCAGTCATGCTTGTGGCTCTGAAAAGCAGACCTCCTTAGTTATGTGTTAATGCCACATATACTTAGAAGGGGGAGAAGCAACTCTGGTTGGCTTCCACAAGTTGTTTGTTTGAATACAGACTCAGAAGAGCTTAGTGGGCAGTAGAAAACTCTCCCCTGTACCCAAAACACTTTAGTCATGTTCACAGAAAGCTCTGACAGGCCTAACTTTCCATCTCATTTGCTACAAAACTGAAGGTGTGTTGTCCGAAGACTGGGCGGTTGTATGATAGATCAGAGAAACTTCTTTGTGGCTGGAGGGGACAAGACTAGGAGCGATACTTGTAAATTGCTGCAGGAGAAATTTTGGTTGAATCTCATTAATTGCTCTGTCATTGTGAGCAGACTTCATGAACGCTTAATTAGAATCATTTACTCGGGGATGATTCTGCCCTGAGCAGGGGATTGGACTAGGGGATTCTTTCCACCCTACTGTTCTGTGATCTTATAAAATGTATTTATTTATTCTCCCATTGAGTAGATTCTAATACCTTCTATGGACTGGCCGTGATGAAGTATTAATTTCTTCCAGTAAAAAAATCTGAGAAATTTCCACAACTAGAAATATTTCTGGGAAAGGAAGCAGTACAAGCATTCAGCCACCAATTGCCCCCTCCCCTGTTCCTCCTGCCTCCCCCAGACCAAATTATCCTGGTCTGGGGAAGGCACAGGGAGCAGTGACTACTCCATTCCTCTCATTTCCAGGAGGAGTGAAGCAGCAGGGAAAGACTGTTTCCTCAGACCTGGGACATTTTTAAGAGTGTAATCATGTTGTATGCAATCATGTTGTCAAGTGTAAGCAGTGCAAGGAAGAGATTCAGGGCCTAGTTGCAACATGAAACATCATAATGAAAACTGCTTATTGGGAGAAAAAGATATGGATATGTCTGAAGAACAATGTAGATCAACTGGTTAGTAAATTAAATAATTTACTTTGTAGTGCATCATTCTACAAGGCTCTTTCTATGCCTTTTTAGTATAAGTGTCATTTAACAAGTAAATTCACAAACTGTTTGCCATGTTGGATGTTGCTAGAAAGTTTAGCTTGGCTAATCCTTATGGCTTGTTTAATTTAGTTAACTAGGTTTAGAATCTGTCACCCAAGTTTACGGTATAGAAGGCTGCAGTAAGAAATCTAGAGTTGCCAATTGCCAATGAATATCATTTTCTTATTTTATATAACGTAATACATGCCCCTTATTTTGGAACATCATGGCCCCAAAGCATGCTGGTGATGCCACAACTCTGTTCCCTATTTTACTTCTGCATAACTCAGCTTTCCCAAGGGAACCTGATTTTTGAAAAAACAAGTATAGCATGAGAAGTGCCAGTGAGTTCAATGGGGCGAACACTCCAAAATTAAGTGCGCTCTTAAGTGCAGTCAGTCTTAGCTTCTTTGGTCATTTGGAATCGGATCTGCATTGTTGCTAAAACAAATGTAAATGATTTAACTGAATAATAGTGAGAACAACTGAGAAGAATGACCATTCAAAAATCACTTTTGTTTTAGGATCCTATTTAAGCATAAGAGACTTTAACTGCCTATCCGCAACAACTTTAGAGTCATCCGTTTGGTACTTTCAGCAGCAATGCTGTAACTTAAATGTATTGCAGACAACAAAGTATCAGTAGCAAGCAAAAGATTCCATCATCCAGTAAAACCACCACCATGGATGATAGTTTGTAGTAAGAACCAGCAAATGCCAACAAGGCACCATAGATGAAAAGATTGCTTGGCTCATTTATGCCACACATTTTGTTTGCATTGTTAACAATAAACATTTCATTGACATGGCTGACTCCTTACAACCAAGCCACACTACACCTGATAGAGCAGACATTGGTGGAAGGTTGCTAGATACAGTGTATAAGAAGGAACTTGGATAGTGTGCAAGAAATACTGAGGGGAAATTTGCCAGTTTAAGTCTTGATGGGTGGAGCAGTGGACATAATGATCTAGTAATATGTGCCTGTGACACAACAGAAAAATGGGGTTACATATCTTTCAAAAACAATAGATATACCGGGAAATGCCCACACAGCAGAATACTTAAAAGAAGTGGCAGTGAAAGCTGTAATAAACTGTGAACAAAAATTCAACTGTTTTGTCACAGACAATGCTGCAAACATGGCAAAGATGAGAAGATACTTAGAAGAAGAGACGGAAGGATGCTCCTTAATAACATATGGCTGCAGTGCCCATTTAATGCATCTTTTAGCCAAAGACTTAAGTACTTCCCCCAGGAATAAACGAAAACTTTATTGACCATGTTAAATACTTCCATAACAACCATTTTGCTTCAGCTTCACTGAAGAGAGCGGGAGGATCCAAACTAATTCTCCCGGAAGATGTTTGGTGTACTTCTGTGGTTGATTGTTTTGAACAGTTTTTATTTTAAGAATTGGCCTATTATCATAAAAATTTATGAAGAAAACCATGATAAAATAGATGGAAGGATCTCATCCAAAGTATCTAACATTGGATTAAAGAGGAATGTAGAGGATATGATCAGTATACTGACACCTCTATATCCATAGCCTTAAATAAACTTGAGAGATTGTTGCTGATGCTGTCAAAATTTGGAAGGCGCTTCAAGAGACGTTTGAAGAAAGTTCAACTGTAGGCAATAAAGAAGTGAATGGATCAAGCACTAACTCCACCTCCTTTTTTTTAGAACATTCACAACCCCAGATGTAAAGGTAGATGCTTCTCTTCTGAAGGAAGAGATGCTGCTGCTATGGTGTGAGCATCTCAAAAACACTCCTCAGTTATGCCAGTTGTAATAAATTTCAGGGCTGGAGGGGAACCACTTAAACAGTACATGTTTACTGATGATGTTTTGAACAGTCACCCCCCTGAATTGGAAATCACTAGCCAGCCACCTTGAAACAGAGTTCCTTCAGTTGCTAAGCCAACTTTTCACAGCAGTAGCTTCCTCTGCAGGCACAGAGAGAAAATGTTCATTGTTTGGTATTATTCACTCAAAGCTAAGAAATTGACTGGGAGTTGAAAAAGCAGGAAAACTTGTATTTCTGTTTCAGCCTATGAATAAAAATCCCAGTGGGACTAGGGAAGATGAGATCTAGTTGTAGACAGTTTAAGGCCAGTGTACGTTTAGTGGTGTGATGACTTGTCTGTTAGAATTCATTTGAAAACTTAGAATTTTAAGGACAGATGTTATAAAGTGCTGTATTGAGTAGTAAATTAACATGTTTTAGTGATCAGATTTGTGCCATTGTTTAAGAAATATGTGAAGAAGTATCAGTGGGAAACTTGATTTTTAAATCAGTGATTTTAAAACAGGGTTTAAATCAATGATTTGAATCGCCTTTGATTTTTAAATCAGTCCACTCTGAGATTGTTCCATGTTGCTTGTGTCTATGGAATAACATTGGTTGCAGTTGAGTTGTTTGGGTGGGTTTCTTCACTTAGTTTTATTTACTTGTATCCTCAGCTGTTTCTGCAGATGTGACATTTCCTTATCTTATCTGTTTATATATTTTTTTTCCCTGGCACATACATAGCACATTCATACAAAAACCATTTTAACCTATTGACCTATATTATATAACAGTCTAAGCTAAAACTTATAAGTAAAATAGGATTTTATAAAACCAAAGAATTTGATGGATTTTGTAAAAGCGAAAAACAAGCAGTAATTAATGATTTTATAAAAAGCAAAGCTGACTTTAATTCTGCAATTGTCAAAGACCAGAAGCAGTAGCTCAGCCAGTAAGCAAGAGAAAATACTTACTCATACTTATCTTCATTCAGTGTGCTCCTCTCCAGAAGAAATTGTTTCTCCAACTATTTTTGTTTTTGTGCTTTACATAATCTAAAAAAATACAGTTCCTATTCGGCAGGCATTATAATCCCACCAGTAAAAAGCTGATAATCTGGACTAATATTAGATTGCATGAATTTCCTTCTTATTCTATGGATCATTTAACAAAAGAATCATTGCCAGCAGCATGGGTGAAAAGAGGTTGTTTTTTTTTCTTTATTTTTCAAACTAATGTAGATGCAGGGTTTTTGAGCCTTTCATCCCCCAGCATGCAAGAAAGCTTCTTTAAACAGTTTTTTTACTCAAAGCGAATGTTGCAGTGCCTTTCTGCTAGGCCTCAGTGGATATAGGACAGGGAAAACAAAAGCATTTTCCTTTCAGAATAAATGAAGGATGAACTGGAAGTTTATCCTTTGTGTTCCCTTCTTACTTGTCCTTTCCTACGCCACAGCTGCAAACGGAGCATCTGGTCTGCCCATCTAAACTAGAGGTTACTTTCCCTTCACCTATAGGCCTGAGCAGGGGCAGAAGTTCTAGTGGTGACATTTTATTCTTTCTTCAGTAGCTTGCTGTAGCAGTATAACCTCTCCAAAGGATATCCAACATTGTTATACATCCTTGAAAACACCCCCTCCCCCCGGAAGATCACCTCTGTCTGAATGTCTTAGAAGGCTCACTGATCTAGAAATATGTCCGTTTTTGAAAGATTGTATCTTTCCTGGTTTCAGCTTCCCTCCAACCATAAACTATGCTTAAATATTGATGGGGGGTGGGGGGCACAATTTTGCACTGCCACCCCCACTGCTGCTGGCTGGTCTGCAGCTCCATGTCATTGGCACAAATCGGGAGGGGCACATGACATCCCCCTAACCCCTCACCATATGCACACCTGCTCCATACACCCCTGCGCACCCCTTACCCCTAGGTAGTCCCTAAGCTGTGGCTCTCCAACCCCCCTGTCCCATAGACTTACCTGTATCCAGCTGCCAGGCCTGCTCCCACCACCTTGCCTGGCTGTGTTGCTGGCTGTGTGTGTCCACATGCACATCACGCTTCCTGCTTCCAGTCACCCTCCCTCCACTCCCCTGAGTCCCAAGCCTTGCAGGCTGAAACTCTACCAGCCTTCAAGAGGAAACCTGCTGTTTCCCACTTCAAAGTGGAAAATCTGTGTTTCCCTCCTTCAAAGAGGGGAAAATCGCCAATTTTCTCCTTTTTAAAGGAGAAAATCCACATTTTTCTGCAAGAAACAGGAAACCTGGATCCCTGCTAATAACAGAGTAGGTTAGGCTGCTTTTTTGTACCACTTGTATACAGCTTTCAGTTCCTATATCACTTTTTCACAATAAGGGCTTCTGAATTACATTATGAAAAGCTTTCCTACTATAAATATAAACTTGGTGATGATTCTGATTTGAAAGAAAAATGATAAATGTACAAGATTGAAAAGGGAAGCAATATAGCTGTACTCTTAAGTCATTTGAGTTATGTTGAAAAAAGTTCCTTTATTGAAGTGAAAAAAGTATTGGTAAAGAGCTAAATGTTATTGTTAAGGAGCTCAATATTATTATGGCTGAAAGAAACCTTAATAGATTACTTTGACTGCCATTATTAGAATGAGTAGAGTTGTAGATCTCCGAGGTCTTATTTACTTTGCCATTCTAAAAGAGATACTTTTTTTCCTATTAAAGAAAGAGTTCACAGGAAAGTAGTCAACATGGGGCATGTTAAATTCTTGCTTCTTGTCAGTGTTTGAAAATCTGAATAATTTTGTTAGAAACCTAATGTGAAATTTATTGGGCTCATGTAGTCAACAAAGCTGCCAATTCGGGAAAGAGCAGGCACTCCTTGTCAAAAGTTTACTGTTTGCTAACAGAAAATGGTTGTCTACGTACTTAAATGTAGACTTAGCAAAAGTAAAAATGTTTAACTATGAAACTAAAATTGGTATTTTGGGCTAATGTCATGCAGTATCGGTAGATAATATGGGTGTGCATTTAATAGGTTTCAATACAAATACTGCTTGTTCAGAAAAGTTGTGCTCAGTCAAATGTTACTGCTGGTTTTTGGGTTTGTGTTTTTTTTTGTTTGTTTGTTTTTTAAGCTTAACATTTGTCGTTTATGTATTACTGAGGCTGTTTGTCTGCTTCTGTCATTTGTCAGTATACTTTTATTTTGTTGGGGGAGTTGTTTGTTTTAAATTTGCTCACCGTCTGACATTGAGTCATTGGCACTCTTTTACTATTAGACCACTCTCTTTTATCTTCATTGTTAGTGATGTATGCGTGCTACTCTCCAACAGCATTGAGACAGTGTGCTCAGATTGTCTATTAATCATTTTACACAATTGTCCTAAATGTCTTTTGGATACTCAAATGGCTTCATCTGTGACAAGCAGTTATGTTTGTTTTGGAGTTTTTTGGTTTTTATTATTCTATATAGTAAACTAAACAGTATTTATTTGATGTAGAGAGCTCAAGTAACTCCTGATGGAGTATTGAATTATCACTTTTTTTCTGTTGCTTTATTTTAATAGTATTACCCTCGTGAATATTATATAGAACTATATTTTAAGGTTTTTCTGAGTGATTTCAAACAAAGTGAGAAGGTATAGGAGTACATAGGACTTCAGCATTTTTCCCTCCTCTGAATCTGCATGTGTTAAACTTGCATGCTTTAAGGTTGTTGGTTGTAGCCATGTTGATCTAAGGACATGGGCAGACAAGGTTCTCTGGGTAGATGTGATATCTTTTATTAGACCAACTAAATAGTTAGAAAAATTTGTTCTTTGCAAGCTTTTAGTCATAAACAACTTTCTTCAAGCATGGGAAGAGTCTGCTGGCCATAGGCAGCAGAAGGAGGGGTTAATGGGGCTTAGCCTCCCCCACCCCCAAATGAAGGATAGCAGCAGGGCTGCAAGGCAGCCTGGCTGAGGGCTTCCAGGAAAATGGGG
>NW_017728915.1:18581292-18652561 GCF_001723895.1 Crocodylus porosus
CTAGGGGAGGGGAAGGTGCTGCATAGCCAGCGGGACATGGGCCTGAGGCACAAGTGGCTTGTCTGGGAGCCATAGCCCTTTCTGCTACCTATACCCCAGGAGGCACAGGGAGGAGGCGTGTGCCCCCAGATTGGTGCAGGGAAGGCTGCTGCTGCGGGCCAAGGCTTCACCAAGCTGTTCCCAGCGGGGAGAGGGGGGCTGGGAAGAGCCTAGTGTAGCCTCCACCCCAGCCCGCAGTGGCACCCTCCCCTCCCCCATGCAGATCCAGAGGAATGCACGCCCCATACACTCCCCCAGGACATGTGCAGCAGGGGGAGCCACCACTCCCTTCCCATGCCCCCTGGAGAGCAGCGACTCAGCGCAGGGGTCCCAGGGGCTCCATCCCCTCCGGTCTGGTGGCACAGCCAAACTTGGCCCTGCTCTGGCCCCTGGCTCTGGGCCCCCCAGGTGGTGTGGGACCAGAACCAGTGTGCAGAGGCAGCCGGGGCCAGTGTGGGGCTGGGAAGTGGCCCTTCCCCCACAGACTTTCCCAGGTGGGGGGGAGTGCATGCACACGTGTGCACACAATTGAGTCTCCCAAAAAGTGTTCTCCCTCTGCCTATGCTGCTAGTGTTTTGGCTTTGATTTCACCCAGAAGAATACACAACATGCAAAATGCAGGTTTGTGAAAATGCAGATGGGTGGCAGTGAGGATCAGAGGGAATGGGAGATGATAGGTTCACACCTATTGTCAGGTAGGGGGGATGTAGAACTGGTGATAGAATGTAGCTAGCAAAATGCAGACAGGCTACCTGGGGGTGTCATATGGCAAACAGGTTATAATACTGACCTTTTTATGGCCCACCTGAAAGAAGTCAAGAACTGCACCATCAAACCCATGCTATACCTAAAGTATATAATGCCATCTTCATCATTTTGGACTGAAAACCTGCAGTCTCTGATTTCCATCACATATTCAATAAACCATAACCCTTCCATCAAACTGTCAAATACTCCAGCACCACCATCTCCTTCTTGGACACTAGGATCAATATCCAGAATGGTAAAATGCAAACCACCATATACAAGAAACCATAGAATAGCATACATATCTACACAGAACCAGCAATCGCCCTACACACACCAAGAGAGCCTTCCAGTACCATCACATTTGCACTGAGAATAGCAACATTGCAAACTTCAAAAGGGCTTTTGCACAACAAGAACGCTCCTCCAGAGAAAGCAAGAACACACTTTTGAAAGAGCCACCTGGATACCACATGAAGACTTGCTGCAGTCCAAGGAGAAAATCCCCATGAATCTCACACCATTGGTTATGATGTATCATCCTTCCCCGGAACCTATACAGAAAATCTTCGAACAACTGCAGCCCATATTAGAAGAAGACCCAATTCTTAAACTTATCTTTCTAGAAGCACCCATCCTATCCTTTAAATGAGTACCAAACCAAATGTTTTTGGTCATTTTGGGCTAGCACTCTGCTTTTATGGGAATTAATAATTAAATGTAAATAAGTTGGATCTTCTACAATATAATTTTACTTCTGAAGTGCTGAATGCATAACTAGTTTCTAAAAGTTTGCTGATATAATGGGTCATCTTGTTTTTACTCTTGGCAATATTGCTAGCTTTATTCCTAAAAAGAATGAGAATTCCAGTATGTGGGGACTGTCATGCTGTGAGAGAGAGATTTTTTTTTTTTTTTTTTTTTTTTTTTACATAGCAACATAATTTATCTGTAGAGAACTAATTTAAAACTTGCATGTTTAAACGATGCTTGAGGGTTACTATGCGAGTTTTACTGTAGCCATCCTTAATCATAAATTATAAAAGGATTAAATGTTTGATTATGATGATTATAATGACTGCAGCCTCTGCTTTAATGCACTTGTGGTAAAGTTATTAGATATTGAAACATCTGTTGAAATAGGTATTCAGAAATTATTCACTATAGCCTTTAACTGAAAATATGTGTTTATTTGCTTGGCCTGTTAGATCCTTTTGCTTTACAAGAAAACAAGCAAATGAGTTTAGCACTCAACTCTTGTCCAAATTTTTAACTTTAAGTAAATATTTTCTCAATAAAGTGGTTGCAGTTGAATTATCGTGACTGCTTACAATCATACCTTGATTGCAAAATTTTTCTATTAATCCAGTCTATATAGTGAAAACATTCCGTGTGATCTGCTCCAATCTGCATATCACATACTTGCAACAAGAAACATAAACGGATGCTTGAGTGCTGTGGACAGCAGCGGCATGCAGGGCAGTACTAGGGGCTGTGTTGTTGCTGACAGCAGCCCTACTGACAGCACAGTGGCTGTTTTCATTCTCCCCCTCTTAAGGGTCAATGCCCAGGGTGCGGTGGTTACCCCCCACCCACTCCTTTCCATTACACTACTGCTTGCAACAAACTATAGGCAAAAATTACTTGCAAAAATTATTAATCAAATGGCTCTTAATTTTTTAAAAAAGGAAAAAGCTGCAACATTTCTGAAAGGAAGTTATAATCAGAAAAGCAACATTTTTGCTAGATTATTTGTTCCAAAATATTTACCCGTCTTTAATGCTGTTATCATACAATGCAGAAGAAATGCATTGTAAAAACTTTTAAATGGGCTAAATCAAACAATTTGTAAATATCAAAATAGAAAATATAAATATGTAAATAAACACATTTGCACATGTAAGTATAAAAAATGTTGATATAAAATGAGTTTCAGGCAAATTAAGTTTATGGGTTAACAGTCAGGTTTCCAAAGAGTTTTAAATTTTGATTCCATTTTAGTTTAAAATCCAAATAGTCTAGTTTCTTTTACAATAAGGTTAACTGTAGGAAGTACTAGTCAAACATAAGATAATATTTTTGAAGTATTTTTTTCATTGTGGCAGCTTATGTATCCAACTGCTTAAATAGGTTGAGGTCCATATTTTAATTGAGCACAAGACATGAAGACTCTTTTTTTTTTTTTTTTTTTTTTTAATTAAGGATGTTTTTACTTATCCAGTTAAATGTCATATTACATGTGCATACCTTTACCTTTAACTTGACCTTCCCATATAATGAAGTATTTTTGCACAGGTTATGCCTGCAAATGTTCATACTGAGTTGTGTGCATCTAATCTTGCATTTTCGTACAGTCTCAGAATAGCTGAAGCTCCCATATTTAAGTCAGGAAATTTGAATCTGTTAGTGATCTGAGATTAAATGCTAGGTTTTAAGATATAATTTAACAAAACATTTATGCATTTGGTACTCTTAATACCATTTTTAAAAAGGTATTGATATGGTAACGGTTTCAGTTCTCACATAAAGCCCTTTGACATTTAAACAGAAAGGTCAATTCAGTCATTAGTGAAATGAACACTCAACTTATAAATAGGATTCTGTTTTAACAACATGCAAAAAAAGACTGTAGGAAAAAATAACAAGGACAATTTGAAGCTAGCTTGCAGCAGAATGTATATGTTGCCTTTTCTTATCACTTCTTGTCTTTTTACTAATACAAAGTAGGACTCTTACAGGCAGGGCTTAATAGCTAAGTACAGACATTCAGGGAGGTTAAATCAAAATGGCCTCATGATTTAAACTTAGCTCGTCCTGGTGCCAACCTTACACTTACAGACTTGGTCTCAGTCACTGGCAGTCGCTCTAAACCTGTAACTGTACAGAAGTTCCATGGACACAAACTGGTCTAAATATTGCAGAACCCAGTATAAGATGAACCTGGTTATATGTAGTATAAGACTTATTCAATTTAGGTCAAACAAGTGCATGAAACTTTTGCCCACTCTTCCTGCACAGCCCCAGGACTGGGAAAACCCAGCCACTGGCCCCAGCCCTGGGGCTGCCCTTTTCACCCCACTTCCTCCTGCACTGGGCTGGTTTTTTTTTTTTTTATGATGTACACTGATGCAAACCCATATTGGATTGGCACCAATATAAGGAAAATCGATAGTATCGGCAATCAGCTTTCTTTGGTTGATATGGTCAATAATGTTGCCAATAAATGCCCCATGCATGCACGTAATCACAGCACAGCACACCAGGAGCTCAGCCTGGCAGTGTGGAGAGTAGCTGGGTCTGGCTGGTAAATCTGTTGTGAGGTAAGGGGTGGGGGGAGATTGAGGTCCCTACATTGAGGGAGGGAGTGGGACTGGGGCAGGAGCAGGCACTGTTCAGCCAGGGCGGGGCACAGGATGGAGCCACAAGCAGCTTGTCTGGGGGGAGGGATGACTCCCACCACTGCATGCACCCCGGGAGGGTATGGGGAGTGTGTGCCCCTTTATATACTCACAGGGTGAGGGCAGGCTGCCACTGCGGGCTGAAGTTGGGGTGGTGCTGGGCTCATCCTGGCAGGGGGGCTGCGGCTGGGGTTGCACTTGAGCCAGGTGGCAGCAGTGCTGGGAGCGGTGGCTAGGGTGAATCTTGTTGGTGGTTTTAACCCCCTCCCTGTGCTGCTACTGCCCACCCCAAGCCCAGCCCAGCCCAGCCCAGTCCCCCACCAGGAGGAGCCCAGCTTCAACCCGCCCTTGCCCCATGTGCAGATGCAGGGGCACACGCTCCCCATGCCCTCCTGGGGGGTGTGAAGTGGTGGGAGCTGCCCCCTGGATGAGGCACTCGTGGGTCCATCCTGCAGCCCGCCCAGCTGTGCAGTGCCTGCCCCAGCCCCAACTCCCTCCCTCACCACTGGGGCCTCAATATGCCTCCCAATATACAAGTACCTCACCTGGGGTCTCACTGTTCTTCTTCAGTCAACAAATACAGCTGAAACTCACTAGTAAAGAGTCCTTTTCTAATACTAGGTGACATTGCTATAAGTTATTCCAAGTAGCTCAAGACACAGAGGACTAAATATCTAACTTTCTCGAAGAGTGACCTGGGCATAAGCCTGCTGCCACGTAATAAAAAAAAAAAAAAAACCTACTAAATTTAGGAAATTACGAAAAGCAAATCTACATTTGAAAAAATACTGGGATTAGGATATAGAAAATACATTTTACATTTCAGCAGATCTCACGGGTCTGGCATTGTTTTGCTTTGTTTTCCTGCCTCAAAAAAATAGGATTTCACTAGACCATACGTAGTGCCACAAATGTCACTTCTGAATACTGCAAATAGTTTTGATGGCAGTAGAAACAAAGTGGCAATGTTTATAATCCAACATGGGATACAAATACAAATGATGGATGACTATCAGTATTTGAGCAGAGTATCTTAACCAGTACTAAATACTTTGAGGTATTGCTTTTTAAGGTGAAATATGAACATGCAGTGCTATTTGCTTACTGCTAGACACAAATTGTAGCAAAACTGACAGCCTTAAGACATGGGTCGGCCTAGAAAACGTGGCTGCTGATGGCAAACTTTTCCTTGGGATTTGTGTTATACTTACCTAATAGTAAATTTGAAAAAGTTTAGTTAAAAATGTTTAAAGGGGGGGGAGACAAAACCATCTTCATTTTAAAGGTATTAGGTTTTTTTAGTTTAAATCTTGGGTTATATGTATATGTCTGAATAACCCATGTAGTCTTAATAAAAATACCAGTTTGTAACACAAATATTGGAGACTCACATGTTCTGTCCACACTCCCTCTAGTCTCCTGTCATCCACCAACCCATCTACTTCACTATTAATAAAAATAATAGTGCCAGACTATTTAAGATAAACACAGTTCTGTGACTTCCTCATAGTCATAGCTTTCTGTCCATAAAGAAAAATCACAGTTGTACAAAATTTCAGTGCAGCAGGGGGAGAAAAGTTGCTGGCCTCTACTAATTCTTCTTGGAAAGAGGATAAAAGAAATATGTGATTGATTAGTTGTATATTGAGTTAAGATTGTCATTCCCAATACATATCCATAGTAAATGTGTCATTACTAGAGATGAGTGTCTGGGTAGGTAGAATATTTAAGCTGGTGGCCATGTAGGTTCCTTTTCTTTTTCTCCCTTACAACCTGGAGAAAAAGTTCCAAGTCTGCAAATATGAATATTACCTAAGTTAGTATCCTAAGAGACTGCATTATGTTGTACTGTTGTATGTTTCATATACTGTTTGTCTACTGCATAAAGGAGATTTGTTTATCCTTTTCATTAGCTCCTTTTCATTGGCTTCAAAGCTTGAACTCATTTTTTGAGAGAGAATATGATAGTTTAAACTTTATATACTAGATATGTTAGACACAGGTCTCTGGGCTGAGCCCAGTTCACGTGAAGCATTTTTAGTCCTGATGGTGCTATCAGAATTTGCAGAAATTTAAAGTTTGTTAGCTGTCAAAAAAAAAAAAATGGAAAAAAAACCCCTGTCCTATTTTTACAGGGGGCACCTTCCAAATGTCAAAGTCATAAACCACCATGCTGCTACCACATAGCAGCAGTGCTAAGGCAGCTCAAACCCCACTGTGGATACAGCTCATTGGACTCTTTTTTTTTCTGCCAGAGCTATATGAGCTTTACCAGAGAGCAGAAAACTGCCAACAAGGCATGGTCTGTCCCAGGAATTTCGCTGGTAGAACAACATCAAATGTAGGATGTTGGTTGTTTTTTTTTCCATGTCCCTTACCAGCATAATTCTAATGACAGAGCTTTGGAAAAAAATATAAAAACCAGTGGAGCTCAGCCTTTTAGAGTAGTGGGCTAGGTGCTTGTGACCTAGCTGCATTGTGGGCCATTGTTTTTCTCCTGTATCTCAATCTCTGTATAAATCAAGGGTGTTAAACTTATGGCTCAAAGGCTGGATCCGTCCTGCAGAGCCCCGTCATCTGACCCCTAGTGCTGCCCCTAGGTCTGATCAGACCCACCCAGGGAATGACTTGCACCCTTGGGGCAGGTCTGCAGGCTGGATCCCACCCAGAGATCCTCTTCTGTCCCCATCCGTTCCCCCGCATACCTGATCTGGTGGCCACTTCAACTGGATGGATACCCATGCTGTGTAGCTCATTTTCCAGAATGAGCTGGATAGGTGTCATGTGCTGCCTGCTCCAGTTGAAGTAGCTGCCATGCTATGTGCAATAGCCACCCCAGCTGGACTGTGCCACTGCACATGACGCTTGTGCCAGCCACTCCAAGACCCTCTCTGCACATGGCACTTTCAAGCACTATTTGCAGTATGGATCCCCCAGCCCACCTGGGGATCCTGGGGTTGCCAAGGTGGCCACACATGCAGTGTGGCAGCTACTGTAGCTGGACTGTGCTGCACATGGAGCCCATTCTAGCCACCCTGCATATAAGTCCACATACCCCATGCAGCATAGGTCCCAGAGCAGCTGGAGTGGCTGCTGGATCAGGTATGCTGGGGAAAGGGAAGGAAAAAGGGTTGGGTTTGGGGTTGGGGTTGGGGAATCTGTGGGCCCTGTCCAGCTTACATACCAGCCCTACACAAGTAAGATGAGGTTGAGACCCTGGTTTAAACCATACAGAAATAGTTTTAGACTGCCTTATTTGAAAACTTTACTCCAAGATTCTTGCTGATTCCAAAAGGTCACAAGGCCACTCTCAGAAACCTAGTGTAGTATAACTGAATGAAGATTGTAAAACTGTAAGCACCTCTGCACTTTTATTTAATATAGAAAACATTTTAAACGTTTAAATTATCATCTTTTCATTAGCTCTTCATAGTTTGACTCATGTTTAATCTCTTAATTTATTCCTCCCACACACTGGGTAGCTTAATATGTGTTCTTTGTTTTTATTATTAAGCTGGGTGACATCCCAACTATTGTATTATTTTGCTATTTAGTGTTTTCAGCAGTTGATTTATTTTTGAGCTACTTCTGATTCTGATGCCATCCTCCTGAATTTTACGTTTAAACTCCTTTGTGTTATTAGTTTGTTTTCTTGTAGTATAGTGGTTCCCAGTATTAGTCACACTGCTGAACCTCTATTCCTATTCTGAAATATTTTGAGTGATGTATAACATAACTGATTTACTGTGCACCAGGCTGAAATTTTTGAAGTTCTTTATTGATTTTTATATAAGAAAAAAACTGGCTTTCTGCAAATCTATTGCCATTCATTACAAGCCATTAGAAAATGCCAACCTTCAAGAATACACACAGTAAATTACACTTATTAAAGCAAGCAATATCACTAGCACTTGAGCAACCCTGATGAAGCCCAATCTATTCTAGAACAATCCTAGAAAAATAAAATATTCAGAAACAGGATGAACCATGTGAAGACAGTATTTTTAATATCAATTAAATGAACAGGCCATATAGAAATAAATACAGTGATTTTCAAATGGAATATTGAGTTAATACCATAAAACTTAAGTAGGCAACAGTTTGTGAGATGAAAGGGATTATACCTAAATTATGAATATAATTGAGTAATGGGTAGGAGTGCACAGATAAAGATTTTTGGGGCCAATTGGTATTGGCTGATATGGCTCATTAATAATCTCATTGCTGCTTGGAGAGCAGCATCAGGCTGATAAGTCTTGGGGGCTGAGGGAGTGGAAAGGGCCAGAGGGGAGACGACAGATCAAGGCCCTCGCGGTGAGGGAGGGAGTGGGGCTTGGGCCTGGGGGAGAGGCAAGCACTGCCCAGCCAGAGCAGGGCAGGGGATAGAGCCACAAGCAGCCTGTGCAGGGATTTTCTGGATGAACTGGTTTACTGGCGTACCCTGGGAGAGGCACCAAGGGGCATGTGCCCCCCGCATCTGTGCATGGGGCAAGGGTGGGCTTCTGCTGTAAGCTGGGGCCAGGAGTGGCCCCAGGCTCTTTCTTGCAGGGTGCAGGGCTGAGCTTGGGGTGGGTAGCAGTGGTGCTGAGAGGGCAGTGTTGTGGGGGCCTACAACAAATTCTGGGGTGGCCACAGCCTTGTAGTCCCCTATCCCAGTACTGCTCCTGTCCTCCCACGCCCAGCCTCACCTCACTGCTGGGAAGAACCCGGCGCCACTCCTGGCCCCAGCTTTCAGTGGCAACCTGCCCTCACCCCATGCACAGATTCAGGGGGCAGCTGCCTCTCTGTGCCTCCCCCAGGGCTCACTCATGGCTCCATCCCACACTCTGCCCTGCCTGGGCTAGGCAGTGCCTGCCCCGTCCCAGCTTCAGCCCCAAGCCCCACTCCCTCACTCACCATGGGGGCCTTGATCTGCCCCCCATCCCTTTTCCTCCACAGACTTACCAGCTGGATGCTGGGCTGCACGCATGCATGCGATGACATTATCAGCCACATCAGCCAAAAAAAATCTGGTTGCTGATAATGTCAAATTTGTTTTTATTGGTGCCAATACGTTATGAACCGATGTATCGATGCACCTCTAGTAATGGGCTTTTTAACTTGCAAAAGAAGCAATTTTTGCATTGGGTAAGTCCAGAACACTTGGTTGTAATTCTATTTTGTTAAAATACTCAGTTCATTAAAGTACTTTTAAAAGGCTCAGGCTTCTAGCATGTAATAGTTGATTGTATATGCTGTTTCTGCATATTTTTATAGTCAGACTTGCATTATTCATAGTAATGTTTAGCTTCAGGTCAAAAAAATATTCACCAACTCTACAGTGGGTAAGAGTCATGGTGTTGGATGGATGTTTTATATCAACTTGCATGTTTTACTACTATGAATACTACATAGTGTTCTGTAGTGCACAGTGTTAGCACTACAAGCTCTCTATTCTTCCAAGGCCTCAGAATTCAAATGTCTGTGTATACAGCTCTGAGTAAGTGGCTTTACCAGGGAAACAAACCTGGAGAATTCTTATGGATTACTTCCATGTGTATATGCAGCCTCTGTTGTGCTTTAAATAAGATAGAAATGGTGCTTCTAAATTCCTATTGACTTTTTTGCTTAATGAGATTTTTTAAATCCAAACTTCTACAAGTGTGGAGACTGGTATTGATCCTCCCTATCAGTTCTGTTTTCTCTGAATAGTTTCTGTTATGCTGATATATTAAAATATGAAATGGTGTAAGGGACATTTGTGTTTGTTTATCAAAAATCTAAGTGTTTGACTTTAATTTTGTGAAAGAGATTTTCATGTCCTTCTGGAGGCGTCAACCACAAATTAAGTAGATCCTTAATTTTCATGCTAGTGAGTGTATTCTTAAAATTGTATTCATAAGGCTTTTACAGATTCATAATTTTCCTTTTGTTTCTAAAAAAAAAAAAATACAATTATAGATAGTGGAAGTATGTGGTTTGTTAATAAGGCAATGATGCTTTAAAAGGCACTTATAAAAGACTCAAAGGAAGAGAGATATGTAACTTTTATTACACTTAAATTCTCAGTACTGTTAGTATAATTTCTAAGAACTTTAGTAAAGGTGCTCCATCTTTGCTATCTCTGTTTATTGACCATCGGTCATTTGCTCTATATATCCACCCAGCAGCACTTTTCTCCTTTTTAAACCAAAAAAGGTTCAAGAGATTGTGGTTTAATCTTATAATGTTATTAAAGTTGATATAGTAATTTTTTCAATGCAGAACTAAACTATTTCATTACGTATTTTAAAATTATTCTGTTACTGTTTTAAATGTGAAAATCTTGGGGTACTTTAAAAATGAACAAATATATAACTTAAATTAAAAAATACAGAACTAAATAGCATCCGTAGATATAATTCATAATTTATAAATCTGACCTTTTAATCTAACTTTATCTATGTGACTGTTATTACAAAAATAGCAACAGAGTTACTTTAACCCATTTATAACAAATGGTTTTGTTTGGCTCCACCCTGTAGCTTTTCAGCCTCATAGTAGCAATTGAACTGTTTGTGTTGGCAGTTATCCCATTTTGTCGCAGTATTGGGAATAGAGTCCTGAAACATATGCACCAAAACCTTTACCAATAGCAGTGGTATAACACTTTCACGTGTGCTGCACAGTTTTGGTGAAGGAGAACTGGTTGATTGGTTAGAATAAAAAGTATTAACTATACTAAAAAATGCCAACCAAGTTATGAAGACTAATTTGGTATATGTTAAAGGTAAGAGAGAGTGGGAGAAATGTTACAATCTCTGAATTCGCCTTTGCCTGATTACGGGTGTTTTGGGCCTGAAACCTTGCAAATAAAGAGAAAAAAATGTTTTGCAACTATAAACTTGGTCTAATAAAAGATATTGCTTCTACCTCAAAATTTTTGTCTGCCTATGCCTTTAGACCAGGGACTGGCAAAGTGTGGCCCATGGGCCAGATCTGGTTGTTAGTGGTCTCCATTTCCCAGCCGCCCCTGCACATGGGTCGGGCTGGTCTCCATGGAGACCCCAGCCACAGTTGCATGGGAAAGGTCACGGCTGTGGTTGCCATGGAGACCAGCTGCAGCCATACTGGCAGGGTGGGTGGCAGAACAGGTCATGGGGCTGCTCCAGAGGTGCTTTAAGATGAGGGCAGCTTGCTCCGGAGTCAGGGTAGAGCTTCAATCTGTAGCCTGCATGCTCTGGGCAGGAGCATACAAGCAAGGGATCACAGCTGTGCCCCTGCTCCAGACCATTGCAGCTGCCACTGCTGCAAGGAACCGGGGCAGAGCCGTGATCCTCTGCTTGTGCACCCCTGCCCAGAGCATGCAGGCTACAGATCATGACTGTGCCCTGGCTTCAGAGCAAGCTGTCCCCATCACAGGATCTCACTGGCTCCAGGGCAGCCCTCTCACCTGCTGTGCTGCGCACACTGCCAGCATGGCTGTGGCTGATCTCCATGGATACCGGCCCTGGCCATGTTGCAGGGGTGGCTGGGAAATGGAATCAGCCAGTTTGCCCACCGTTGCTTTAGACCAACGCAGCTACAACCAATGTCCCTGAAACATGGAAGATATTGTAATTGGCCATTTTGAAATGAAAAATTCACAACTTAAGAAGGAAGAAGCAAAATTAAGCATCTTTCCTGCCATTGGACCTTGAGGTAAACAACCAGTTCCAGCCTTTGTTTGAATCTAATTTGCATACTCAGAGCAGCTTTTTTACAAATGAACTTTCCTACACAGGAGAAATCCATACCATCTTTTTGTTCTCCTATGCAATGCATTTCATTTCTACCTGGGAGAAATTTTACAATCTTTGAATTCTCCTTTGCATGACAAAGGATGTTTGGGCCCAAAAGCTTGCAAATAAAGAAAACATACTACAACTATCTAGCTTGTCTAGTAAATGATATCACCTCTACCCCAAGAGTTGTATCTTCCAATGCCTTTAGACCAACACGGCTACAACCAATATCCTTGAAGCTCACAACAACTCTGATTCTCTTTGCTTTTCTGGACTTTTGCAAGTTTAATGCTTTCTGATTTCATATTAAGTCATGTCCAGTACCTGCATATAAACTCTTTTCCATAGACAAAATTAAACTTTGCTAAGTTGTAATTCTCTTTTCTAAGCAACATAATATCTTTAAAAAGAAAAAGAGGCCTTTTGACAAAGCATTATGATTTCTGATATTAGTTGACTTTCAACTTAAAATGCAGGAAGATTAGCAGAGGTTTAACATTCAGATGAAGTGAATCATCATTTTCAAGTCTTGCATTTTTATGCACTAAATGCATTTGTCATTATGCTGACATAATCACTTACATTTCATGTAAAGGATTTGCCTGTTTGTTAAGGGTGTTCTCTTATAGTAAGGCAAGAATGTTTGTGGTTGTATATCTAGGTAGAGAACAAGGGAGAAGAATAGTTTTCGTTTTACATTGTTTTGATTAATGCTAATTTGTGCAATCAAAATGTATTTATGTACTCAAATCTATGCATTTTAAATCCAGTTATGCTAATAGGTATTCTACTTGCGGGCATGTGTATAATCACATATTTAAAAAATTGTTATATTTTATCATTTCAGATTTGTTCCTTACTACATTATCAGACTCCAACAAAATTCAGTTTGAGATGTGGGTGAACAAGGTAAGGAGAAACATAAAGCCAACATGTGACCTTAAAATAGACAGATTAAAGAAACATAAAGTGAAGAGGTAACCTGATGATGCAAGTTTAAAGAATAAACAGAGGTGACATTTAGGGTGTGCAGTTGCACTGTTGTATTCAAACTGCTGAATATCGCTGGAGGAGATGATTCACTCAACATCAGATCCTATGCAGGTTTTTAGCATGACTGCCAATTAAGTTAATCAGTCTGCCCTAATGCGCATGTTAACAGGGCTCCTGTGGTGTTGTCAGCTGTTGTAAGGGGTGACTGTCACTTAATTTGACAGCATGATGGTTTATGAAGAAAAAGCTGTTCAGAGGAGTATTTTTTTCTTCATTGCCCGAAGCTTAGATATTTTTAGTTTGATTTAAACATGGGTGAAAAAATTAGGATAAGAATAAAATACTTTTATGGGTGATAGAGAAAGCCCACTTTTCCTTTTAGATCGTGTCTAAATTATTGATATGAATCTCTCAAGTAAATATTGTAATAGTTCAAAATACTGTAAAAAAAAAAAAAAAAAACAAAAAAAACCCCCAAGCTACAAGTATATAATCTCTCTCTTTTTTTTTTTTTAGTTCATGCCATTTTTGACCATTTACTTTCAATTGGTCTGCATGTCAAAGAATGACTTCTTCCAAATGAGCTTTTAATAATTAATATAAAACATTATGGGGAAGCTTGAATAGACTTAAAATAAAATATAATCGTTGCTATAAAAATGTTCTTACTGTTGCTGGCTATACAAAGGTCTTGGAGGAATTCTGGGCGGTTGGGAGCATGGAAGCAAAAAGCTGTTCTATTGGCAATCAACCTGGTCGTAACCTGGTCATGATCCAGCATTGTAAATTGCTGTAAAGATGTCAGAACAACGAAATACTGAGGAATTTCATTAGAGTGGTTGCTATTGGAGTACGTTTCTGAGCTAAAGAGGTGGCTTAACTTCCTTTGCAGTTTTATCTTTTTTCTTTTTTTTTGTATTAATCATATTCAGATATGAATTGTTATAACCTTTAAAACAGTCAGTGAGGCTTAACTGATTTATATCAAAGTGTTTTAAAATCATCTTGTTAGATCCTGAATTAAATAAGTAACAGGAGCTGCTTTTTAAAGCTTTGAATTGGGCCACCTGTATAATTGGAACAGCCGTTGGATCAACAACTCTATTAAAATATGTTGATTTGCAACCAAATGCAGCCTTACACTAAATCCTACAATATTTTTTCTTGCTAACGAAAATTAGCAAGATTGTTACATGCATTTCTTGTAAGTCATTATTTAAGCTAATGAATGTGTTCTCGGTTCCTTAATTTTTATCTTTTTATTATGGTAGAAAATGGTGAATGACACTTTTCTTATTTATTAGGGGCGGTTTTTATTGGGCGCTTTTGTGTCTAGATGTACTTGAACAGAATGTGGAATCAAATTTAAAATAACAAAAACTATTTATTTTTGGTTGAAAAAAGTTATTTAAAGGAAAAATAGTTTAAAATGCTGAACAGGTTTTGATTAACTTAAGTATCAAAGTTAATGAAGCAATGAATTATTTCTGATTTATTATGGAACAGAATTTCAAATTTATTTAGTTTCTTAAAGATGCAGCTGGGCAGCCACAGGATTTTTAGATTAGATGCACACATTCAAATAATTTGGAGGAATTCTTCCAGGTTTGTTCTGGTAGTATTCTTACCTAGGGCCACATGTATGGACATTTGAATTCTGAGGTCCTGGCAAGTAGAAAGCTTGCAGTGTTGACACTGCAGCCTGAGTGGGGTCCAGTTCGCACATCTTGGCATGCTCTATGGGCTCCCTTAACCCGCCTGGCAACAGATGGGAGCCCTGTTTTGCCTGACCCAGGCTGACCATGGTCAGCCTGTGCTTCCTTGCAGCACAATGGAGATTATGAAGGGTGGTGTTTTTCCCCCCTGTTGGAGCAGCGCAATCCAGCAAGTGACACACTCTTCTTCTGGGAGAATGGCGCATGCTTGAGGACCACGTTGTCTTCTGAGAGAAGCCATAGCATGTACAGATGTTTGCGCTCCCAGAAGAAACTCTTCCAGGAGTGATTTACTCCTGGTTATTCCCAAATTATTTTTCTCCTGGAGTGGCCATTTTTACTTTGGGGGAGAAAAAGCCTTTATATCTATATACTCACAGTTTCTCCTGAGAAAGCAGCAACACTCCCAGGAAAAACTGAATGTTTCTATGAGGCCTTTAGAAATGCAAAAGCTGGTTAGATGCCTAACTCCTTTTGATTTTTTTTTTTTTTTTTATAGCATATTGATTGATTGTCTATGAATAGCTGAAAACAGTAGGAAACTATTTCTTGAAAAAATGTATTATTTTGATTTGGGCATTACAACCATAAAATCCTGTACTTGAGTGACCGACAGGGATCCAGGTATTTTATTTGCTGTGGAAAAATATGTATATTCTCTTTTAAAGGAGAAAAAAATGCAGGAAACCACAGGTTTTTCCTTGCAGACTTGACAGTTCCAGCCTGCAAGGGTCTGGAGGGACCAGGAAGAGGCCAATCAAGCAAGGATTACCACATGCATGTGTGCATACGCACACATGCATGTAGCAACCAGGCAGCCTGATAGAGAGCAAATCCTATAGGTAAGTCTTGTAGGTGGGGGTGGGAATAGACAGTGGGAACTTGTCAGGGGAGCAGGAAGGGGGCACATGGCCTTCACCCAGATCTATGTGCCCACAGTGGACACAGGGCTGCAGCCTGGCTGGACTGGTATGGCTAGGAGCTGCTTCTGTGAGCCAGCAGGCGTAAGGACCAAGGCCTGGCACAAGAAGCAGAGCAGCAAGACTTGTTGCAGCTGCTGCCACTGCCAGGACCCCTGTGCCAGCTGCACCACCAGCAGTGTAAAGAGTAACAGATGAGGAGGGTCTGTACTGTCCTTAACCTCCTCCCACTGCCAGCTGTTTGCATGTTGGGCTGTGGTTTTACCTTGAAGGGATGGTGGGGTAGGGGATAGCATGAGTGGCCTGAGGCGGAAAGTGGCAGTGGCCAGGCCATGCCAGCCCAGTGTGCAAGTAGCTGAGAAAGGGAGGAGGTAAGTTTAATGTGCCCCCACCCCATCCATTACTCCTTGCACTGCTGGCAGTATGGTTGGCACAGGGGTCGAGGTGGTGGCAGCAGTACATCTCACTGCCCTGCTATGCCCTCCAGTGCTGGGTCACACCCTCTGAGCTACAGATTCGGCTCCTGCCTGTGCCAGGCTGAAGCCCTATGCCTGCTGTGGAATAGAAATCCAGGGAGAAATGTGTCCCCTTCTCCCCCCCTCACCATATCGTCTATGACTTTACTTCTGATTAAGTACCCCTGCCCTGGGGGACAGTGGATCAGGAAAAAGGGGTATTGGGATGGACAGGGGTAGGGCACTGGCATATTGAGGCTGCTTATTGCCCCAAAGCAGCAGTGGGGACAGCCACAGCTGGACCCATTTCCTAGTGAGTGAAGGGGTCAGGCGGAGCTCTGACTTTTTTTTTCCATGATTAAAACAACCCAAAATCAAATGCCAAAATATGTAGGTGTTTCAAATTTATTTTATTATAATAATTGATCTATTTATCTATCTATATATTCATGTTCATATTCGTGTTCATATATATATATATCTCAGTTGAACACAATGTTTTATTGATATTTACAATTCTAAAATCTGAAAGTCCCTTAGTGCCTCAATCATTATAATAAAATAAATTCTAAATACCTGTATATTTTGGCATTTGATTTGGGGGTTTTTTATCACGGAAAAATCAGTGCTCCCCCTGACCCCTTCTCTCACTAGGAAGTGGGTTCAGATGTGGCTGTCCCCACTGCTGCTTTGGGGTGATGAACTGCTCCAGTATGCTGAGATAGATATAGATATTTTCATCATTGAAGCCCCCAAAATCTGTATTTTCCATCAGATAATTTAGGATTTTTAAACAGAAAAGGCCAGAATCCCTGGTGATCAAATTCTTTGATAGCATAGACCTCATATTCTGGAATCTCTCCCTGGGCTCTCCTTCTAAGGGGTAGGTGGGAAGGGCTGCTGTAAGGCTGCGCTTATTTTTCCAGGGTCCATAAGAATCCAAACATGGCTTCAGTACCAGCCATAACTCTGGTCCTCGCACTTCAGCCAGCAGTTGGAACAGTTCCCTGTACAGCTGCTGCAGCAGATCTAAGCAGACAAGGAAAACTTCCTAACCACATCTGCAGCCATGTGACTATCCACAACTGCATCTTTGTTTGTTAATATTTTTTTTTCCTTATGTAGACTGAAAAACACACACAGATATTTGATAGCTGTAAAAATAAGGGATTTTTTTCTTGAAAGTTTATGACTACATATCAGTGCATAAAAAAAATTGTAATAGTTACTTGATTTCCAACAGAGATCTATATGCCTATCATAGTTTCTGCACACTAGATTCTGTTTTGTGTAATACATTCATTTTTGTTTGAAAGAACACTCCATGGTTTTCCTGGTAAGATTCAGTCAAGCAAGGCATTGGTTCTCAATTTTATTCGTAGAGTAGCCACTTCTGATTCATTTATGAACTTGAATAATTTACAGACTGGAAAACTTTGAACAAGAAATAGGCTGTATTTAAGTTAAGCAGAAATGAAATCCTGTCCCAACCTGACCAAACGAACATCCATTGTGGATGACTCAGGAAGAGTAAAACATACCATCTATGTTAAATAATACATTCTGTAGTGCAGCAAACGATTGTTTGGCATTAAGATAATTCGGAAATGGGAATATTTCTCACATCTAATATATATTTAAAACTGATAAATAAGGTTTTTATTCAAATCTTTGCCATAAGTTAACTAGTTACTCTTCCTCGACTTTGGGAAGGCTTGAGAGTAAGGGGATATTTGGAGTTAAATTATTATATATGTTAAAATATCTTTTAATGAGCACAAACCATACAAGTTTGTGTCAAGTACCTTTTAAAACAGCTCTAGGTGTCACTTGATAAACTAGAACCTTTTGTATCAATATTGTTAAAAACTTAGATTCAAGCTCAAATCTGTGTTTTTGTCTTAGTAGTTTTAGAAATGTCCAAAAATATACATATTGCCTGAAACAGTAAAATCAATTTTCTTCTTTAACCTGAAATATGTTTCTGTTTTCTATTCTTTGGGTAACAAAGGTGACACACAGCCCTCATCAATGGAACTACATCTTACTAACTTTAAAAGGAATGAGCTAGAAAAATATGCATCACTCCAAAATATGCAAAGTAATATTTGAGATATAACCTAGCTCTGATCTTCCTTATAAAGCTAGCACAATAGATACTAGGGCTGTGTGAAATTTAAGAAGCCATTTCGTTTCGGAGGTGTTTTGGGCCATTTTAGTGCACAAAATGCCAAATCTGAATCGAAATGGAAGACCCAGAAACATCTCCAAAACTAAACAAGGCATCCGAAACATTTTGGAAATGTTTCGGAACATTTCAGCATTTCGGAGCCAGGCTTGCAGGTAAACAGCTGCATGCTGTTGCCCTGCTGTGCAACTTGGCTTCTCAGGAAGCAGAGATCCATGCTGGGGTCTCCTCGCCACTCCTGCCCACCCTGTGCAGTCCCGGATCTCTGCTCCCTGCAGAGCCAGGTCTCCCGGCAGTAACCAGCACTGTCCTTCTGTGCAAATTGGCTCTTTGGGAAGCAGAGATCTGCGCTGGGGTCTCCTTGCCACCACTGCCTGCTCTGTGTAGCCTCAGATCCCTGCTCCCTGCAGAACCAGGTCATGCAGTGGGGCAGTGCTGGTCCCTGCTGTCTGAGGAGCAGAGATATGGGGCTGCATGGGGCTGGCAGTGGTGCCGAGGAGACCCCAGTGCAGATCTCTGCTCCCTGGGGAGCCAAGTCGCGCAGCAGGGAACAGCGGGCTTGCTCACCACTCTGCACTGCTTCCCCGCCCTACAACCCAGTGTGACAGGGATCAGAGATCTATACCGGCATCTCCTCACCTGCATGTCCCACCCACGGCCCTATCCTGCTCCCTACAGCAGCCCCAAGCCCCGCCCAGCTGGGTAGGGCGAAGCTTGCCTTACAGCCCATTTGAAACAGATTCAACCAAAACGAAACAGGACCATGATCTGAAACACTGAAACAAATTGCTGTCCTCCGAAATGGCCTAATCCAAAACCAAATTGAAACACAGCCGTTTCGCACAGCCCTAATAGATACCACCTCCCAAGAAAATTAACAACAGTTATTAAAAAGCAAGTCAGTGTCATAAATTCTTTGGGTAATAAATATAAATAGAAATGGCTTTTTATAGCCTTCTTAAAATCCCATATAAAATATTTAAAATCGCACGAGTCACATCTTCAATCCAACACATGAATCTGTCAGCAGCAGCTCGAGAGGCAGTGAGTGTCACCGGAAAATACTAGGGAACCTGACAGCACCTGCAGAAAAAGAAGAACCGTATCTTAGGTGGAGAAAGCCAACTTAAGAGGCTGACTGGGGCGGGAGCACAGGAAAAAAGCTGTTAAGAGGTCTGAAGGGTGCTCAGTGCTCAGAATGTTGTTTATATGAAACATTTGTTATAGAATGATGAGTTTCATGTACTTGTACATTGCTGAAACGGTAACTAGCTGTAGGAAATGGAGAGGCATGCTAGTGAAGAAAGTGCATGACAATGGATTTTACTTTAACTACAATAATTTAGTTTCTTTGCCACTTATACCATGCACTTACTTGCATAATCTGAGACCTAACTGCAGGTTTTTTAGTGACAACATCAGTAAAAAATAATTTTTGCTGTTTGACATAAGTAATCTCTAAAATTTAAATTTAAATTTGCATATGTAATAAAACGTACTGGTCAACATGGAAAGAATACAAACATATCTGCAGAGTTGTAACTACCTCTGCTGAACAGGTGCTTCTGTCAGAAATACAGAAAAATGGTATGTTAGAATACTGTATAAACATGAAATACCACTCAGGAAAGATGCTGTTCTAAGAAAATTAAAAACCATATGGCAATTTACTAAGTTACCTCCTATTTTATTTATAAACAAAAGAAAAATACAAAGAAAAGTAAACCACACAAATGCACAAATAAGTGATAATACAATCTAGAAACGGTTTATGACAGAGAACTCTGAGTTAATGGATAAGCACGCGCGTTCAGAATTCTCAGTGATCGGATTGAAGTGTTTGGGCCTCTAGTCTTTTTAGTTGGTTAAAGAAACTTGCCTTTTAAACACTTGCTCAGCATCTGGGGCCTGTGGTATAGCTAGTTTCTGCACTTTGTTTCAGTATGATGGGAAAGATATTTGCCATTCCACTGGATCATGTTTCATATAACGTATCATAATTTCATGTGATGCATGGGAATGAAACAAGCCCTGGTTGGTGGTATAATATAATAAGAATATTCTGAATGGTAACTTCTGCCTCACTAAAGCAGCTTCATTAAACTAGAAGCTTCACCTTGGTATATACAATTTTACCAGTAAAATAATTCTTTTCCTACAAGCAACTCCAAATATGTGGTCTCTTATTCATGAATTAAGTCTGATTTCATTGAGATTGTGGGGGGGAGGTGTGCACACAACTGTTTAGAAGGCCCAGAGTGTCCAAATAATAGTGTTGCTTTGTTTAAAGTTGCATTTTATCAACTACTCTATTTTTTTAAGTCGCTTCTTATCTCCAGTTCACAGTGTAAACTTTCATGGGGTTGTTTATACTCCATTAATGTAGCTTTTCATAGCGTATGTTTATTATATTTGACAGGATGGGAACTTCTCCGAAGTCACTAAAACAAAGAAAAAACCTGAAGATATGATGATTATTGGACAATCAGTGTTTGCAGATTTTGGTGAGGTTCCTTGCTCTTCTTAAGCTACTTGATACTTAGCTATTTAAGGTACTGCAGTCAAACTAGTGTTGTGTGTGCAATACAAGTTTCTTTTTGAAAGTGACTGTTTTGGACCTGAATTTTATACATTCTTGCACCACTGTAGCCCAAAGCCCTGGCTACTCAAAAGTTTTAAAGATAATCATGTGTGTGTGGTGGATGAGTAGATGTGCAAACATGAATAGGTGCCCAGAATTGAAGCCTAAATCCCTGTTAGGGTGAATTTCTAAAACAATATTTTCTAGTGAATCTTAATTTGGATGCATTTACTGTTGTTGTGTTTTTGGTTTTTTAATTAAAGTTAGGGGCTATTTTATGAACTAATAAGGTACTTTCATTTTCCCATACTCTGTTTCTGAATAACTGCCTAGAGTTGACTGTTGGGGAAGCAGGGACTAGAGGCTACGAAAAAGATGGGGGCTGGGAGGGTGGCTCAAAACAATGTGGATTTGGCCATGGCGTATCTGTATAAATAATGTATTTCTCTGTTGGCTGTCTGGCCAGATATTCGTAAGTTCATTTCCTTCAGGCATTTGGATAAAGTAGTAACATTTTGAGAGATGTTCAGCATCTGGCACTCCCCTGAATGCCTAATTTAAACTCTGGTCCTTAAATTGTAAAACAGTGACTAAAATGATAGATTGTTAGATGAAGAATTAATCACCAGAATGATAAGCCAGCTTTAGAATGCAGGAAGGTGATAAGAATGCTGATCATTCTTGAAAATTAATTCATTCATTTATATGTATAAATGACTTCAGCCTCTTGTAAGACTGAAGGCCATAAATTCATTCATTCATTCATGCATTGTTTGTACATACTAATAAGCTTAACATTTTACATTTTTTAACTTCCAACTGCATTTAATGGTAGTACCAAGTAATTTACATACTTTAACAATTAGTTTGTTGCTCTTCAAAACTTTTGATTTACCTTTTTGTTAAATTCTTATGATTTTCTTCAGAGAGGTTGCTTTTATACTTCATGCTGTTCTGTTTGAAATCCTTTCTCTCTCTCATTTTTATATGTTCTCTTAAAACTGTTCTTTTTATTTCGTAATCAACACTGAAAAATTAGATATTACCTGTGAAGAACATTATATAAATGTTTGTTTGTTTGTTTTAGTTTCTGTCTTCTTGACTTTTTAATGAAACTACCGTGAAATCTCACATAAACTGCTCCTGACCGAATGTACTCTACCTTTTACCCCTTCTTACTTTTTTTCTTAACCTTTTAATTGCTTTTATCACTATCCCTGCCTTTTCATTCTGTCTTCCCTTGTTGTTTCACTTAAATTTGTTTTTTTTCAGTGCTGCTTTGGCAATTTTTCATTACCTCTCATGGTGAGGTTCCTATAGAATTCAAGGTCCTGATCTCTCATGTGTCTGAGTGACTTCATTCCAACCGTGCCAGTTTAACACTTGTGGGGGGGGAAAGGGGGTTGTGTGCTAACAGCTTAAAAATCCTCTTGTCCACTTCTGAGTGGGTTTCTCTATAGCAATGGCGCTTAGGCCTGTGAAGGTATGTCATTTGCCCCATGTGGCTCCCAGCTGGTCTGGAAATGTGGCACTGAGGGGGAATGGTAGTAGTAGTAATTGCTCCTAGAGCGATGGCAGTTAACCCTGCCACAGTTCCCCTGTGGGGAGCCTATGCAGCAGATCATGCTGGTCCATGGTTGCTCCACAGCCAGATCTAGCACACAGGGTGTGCACGCATTGATTTTTTGCATGCTGACTTCATGCAGAATCTGCCCTGTGGACTGACCCCAAAGGGCATCACTCATCTGGCCTATGGGACCACAGAGGTTGAGCACTACTGCTGTATGGAGATGTGCGCCTCAGCCTGCTTCTTGATATTGCTTTCTTAAGGACTTGCCAACAGTTCAGGATTTTTATGATGAATATTTAATTTAATGTTCATCTTCCTGCACTCTTTCCTCTACCCAACTTAGTAATTTTGTTGATTAATATATTATCATCTGTCAAAGCTGATATCTAGGAGTCCTCTTCAGCCTTTCTTTCTGATTCTCCCCTAACACACAAGTCACATCCAGACCTTACCAGTTTTATCCACAGCATACAGAAAACTTAAACCTGGATATCTCAGTTACCAAAGCCATCTCCACTCCAGGCTTAGTTGCATAACGCCCTCCCCACCCTCATTCTGGAAAGAATATGGCTGTCAAAATAATTTGCTGGACTATCAGTCTGACTGTTTCATACCATCTTTGAAGTCTCAGCTCATCTCTGACCTTTCTTTTTCTTCAAAGCTTTTCCTTATCTGGATTTTGTACAGGGTTTCCTGCTCTGTGTCTACATTCACTTTTATCACTTACCGTGTCTCATTTAACTGCTTCTACTAGTTTGTGCATTTCGTCATGCTGCTCTCAATATCTGCACTGTACTGTTCATCTGACCATACACGGTCTTATTTCAAGACCCTCTTAATGGACAGTTTTTCTTCCAGTACTTGGAAGAAGTGAATTCATGAAGTAGATAATCCAAGTCCCTCAGCTTCAGATGTTCCAGGGAATCCAGGGTATTATGTGTGTTTGGTGTTTTATAAGATCACCTCTTTGCAGCAGGGACAGTTAGGCCCTTGGCAGACATTAAAGTAATCACATGGTGGGATCTGATCTATGATCCCAATAACTTCATGTCCTGCTGGGCAGAGGTGTTTAAACTCCCCAGCACAGAGAGTTTCTTGGCTCTACCCACCTTTTTTTTTTTAGTCCATGCAGCCAGCAGCCCCAGTTAGACTGTTGGGTATAGGGCTTTAAATTTCCTTGTGCCAGTGGGCTGGGGTGGGAACAGGCACAGGCCCAATTGGAGACCTATGGCTACCTTGGGAGGCTGGTGCCAACAGTCATCTGACTGGAGACTTGAGGGTAATTCTGACAATCAACTGATTGTTGGCATAAAGCCCCAGATAGACCTGGTAAGTGGACCTGCCACACACTTAGCTTAAGGTGCCATACAAACCAGCCACAAAGATGTTTTCATCTTTGTAGCTAGCTTGCTATTTTATGCTGCCTTAAATTGGATGACTCTTTGGCACCGTCGCAATTTATGGCTTAATTTAATGTATTAAATGTAATTTGAACCAGGAACCTTAGCAGTAAATAAGTAGAAATATGTTCCTTGTCATTTTTTCCTTGCCACTTTTAAGAGCATTGCTGTTATTCATGTGCAGATGTTTCCTTTAAAGTATTGCATTCAGGCAACATTATTTTAGTAAGTGTTTATAAACTATTAATATGCATGAGAAACTATGAACAATGTAAATTAAGTTACTTTTCTAAAGATTGACAGAACATGTTAACATTTTTATATGTTGAATGGTCTGTTTTGGAAAGATTCAAAACATTGTAAAGAAAATTTTATATGGAAGTTTTCAACAAATATTAGCAGCACATAGCCTAGATTTGGCTATAAAATAGTTTTTAATCAGCTGCAAATTGATTAATCTTTGTCTGTATTTAATGCTTAAAAGGAAATGAGTTTTTTTTATTCAGAATGTTACTTGATGTATTCCTCATTAAAATTTAACCTGATATTACCATGAATCAGTCCTGAAATCTAAGATTTTGCATATGCTGAATATTTTGATTGAAATATTTTAAATAATCATCCCATTGTCAATATGAGTGTTCATATTCAACTGTTTGCTTATAATGTTTATTTCAGCACAGAGTTGTTTTTGAACATGCTTAAAAGTTCTTTTTTTTAAAAGAACTTAAAAGTTCTTTATTTTATACTCCTATACGCTATAAATTCAGGGTTATCAGTTTTTAATCAGTGGTTCAGGTAATGTAACATCTAATTTCAGAGGAAACATGTCTTTGGAAACTAAGATATAAGACTGAGTCGCACAGAAGTAACTAGAAGTTTTATGAACCTAATCATGCAAACCATTAATGAATTCAGTGGTTCTGTTCATTATAGCACACATGCTTATTAGTAACCTGCAAGATTTGTATTTGTATTTAGATACTATTACATGGATGCTCTAGTGTGTGGTACAGCAATTTTTATCTTAAATAGGCTGGTATTCCTCAGAAAGTAAGAGAAGAGCCAATAATATAGAAACTAGTTGATCTCCTTGTTTTATGCTACTACTTAAAAAATCCCTCAGATTTCCAGCCCAGCTTCTGTTTGACCTTTAGTTAAAGATCATCTCTCCTGGGTGATTAACTTATACTGCTCCTGAGTATAGCTGCTATGGGCTGGGATTCGTTTTATATAATATAACAGAGCAAAATAGAAGTTCAATGACTCCAGGTTATACTAGGAAGGTTAGTTTCTGGTATTAAAAGTTAAAAATTTAATTACTATATAAGTAATTTACAAACAGACATTGACAAGATCTATGCAATATTTGAAATGGAGAACTGATCGCTACAGTTAGAACAACATCAAAATATTCTAAAATGTTTTTGTCCATGTTTTCTCAGTTCAGCATTCTTTTAATGGATAAGAGTGTAAATGATTCTGAAAAGCAGATGTTTTGAATAACTATGAATATTAATAGACAGAGAGTATATGTCAAGTATTATTTCTCTTGTAAGATATAAATTTAAAGAGCAATCTGAAATCAGATTTCTTTTTGTATGCCCTGACTAACATGACCAAAGGGTATATTACGTATTCAATATCAGGGGCTTTTGACTTCGGACTCTAGAATCTCTGGGAGAAGACTAATAGAGCCTTCAAAATATACCATATTTTTTTCATATACAAAATGCAACATTTTTCCCAAAAGAACAATGGCTGGAAATTACAGCACACATTATATGTGAGAAATATAGCAAGAACAGTTTCTGATGGTTATTTATGGGCAACAGTGAAAGTAAGAGCTACATGCAGCTCACAGGGAGGAGAACGATGAATAGGCTCTCCTCTGTAGATACTACTTCATAATTACTTATGGCAAGGAAAGATTTTTTTACCTTCATTTCACCTTTCAACAACAATGTGCATGTTACATTCTGGGGTGTGTTGTGTGTGAGAATATGGTCAAAACAATCTAGAATTTAAAAAAAACAAACATAGCATTAAATAGGATTCTTAAATCCTAAATTTTTTGAACCTAATTTCAGAAAAGTATTCATCTTACTTAAGTGCACAGTTATAAATTAGGTCTTATGAGCTAAATATCATATTCACATTACAAGGATTTTTCCCCAGTCAGCAGGGGAGGAAGAAGCCCCTCGTCTTACTGTCTCATACAGGGAAACCTCATTACATACACTGTCTATCATTAAGCTACTGCCAAAAGCAGCACATGCTCAATAATGGAAACCAACTATAACATTGATTTAAATGCAGCCAGCACTAAGCATGACTATAAAACATGTGACCCACATGGGGTAAACATACAGATAGGAACCTGCCACAAAGATGGGCTAGTGCATCCCATCTGAATAAAAAGGTATGCTAGCACTCATTGCATACAGTCCCCCTCAGTGCTGACACCTGTTTAAAGTCATGGTGAGCCACGACATTGAATTTATTTTGATTACCTTTTCACTCCCACATTTAAGCTGCACCTTTCTTTCCCATTTCCAGTCATTCTTGTTTCTCTGTCAGTCTTGAATGTGTAGCAAACATCACCAAACGGGGCCCCAAACAGTTCACCCTCTGTCACCTTTTGTCTTTGGACTAATATCATGTATAGTTTGTATTTTATACAAGTAGATAGAAAACTGCTGCTTAAAAGTGTGCTTATGGAGTACCTGTGCTAAAACTCACACCAGTTTCCAAAAAGGTAAATTGTATAATTTCTGGGAGAACTAAGTCTATGAGTACCTATAGCCTATATGCAAATTTGCCCCTCATTTCTATATGCTCAGGAAAATCAGGGTCTGCCAGGGAGAGGGGGGACAGAGAGCAAAGGAGCACCTGATTTCCTGCCCCCACCCTTCCCCCTGGTGCTTCTCCCCTGCTGTAGCAGTGGAGTGGGAAGGGGACAAATTCAAGGCAAACCACTAATAATTGGCTTCTATGCCTGGAAAATTATAACAAATTGATACATTTTCCATAGAATATAATTATTGAAGCATTGCCTGTTATATTCAAGGTCATCTTATATTTGAGTAAATAAAGTTTTATGTATATAAAAACTGAGGGGAACTGTATATGTATGTAAGTGTATGTATATGTGTGTACACACACACACACGCGCCCCCCCCCCACTGAGGGGGGCGCGCACGTGTGTGTGTGTGTGTGTGTGTGTGTACAGTGCAATTGTTAGCACTACCAGGAGGCCTTTGAGTATATTCATAGCCTGTTGTTGTAGAGACCAAATTAAAAGTTAATTAAAAGGGACAGCTTTACCTACTAATAGTTTGAACATGATTGTGAATTAATGTAACTTGCTGTATTTATTTTGGACTGTCTTTGTTACAGCTTGGGCAAGGAGACAAAAGAAAGTTTTCTGTTTTCCTAAAAGAAACATTAAGCATTTCAGTAATTCCTTTCCCCTTTGGAAATGATACAAGCAACATTGCAATATGTAGGTACTGGAAGCAAACTGACTTTAAACAAAAATGGTAGGTATGAAATCTGATGCCACCTTCTAAAAACCAAGCTGGATTAGTTAAAGACATCATTATAATTTTCCTTTTGATCTTTATGTAGGTAACAGACTTCTGGACAGTTAAGAATTAAATAAGTACAGTGCATAATGAAAAATTTATAGCAATTTTAATTTATGACTGTAAACATGGCAGAACCATTCCAAGCAGACTGCAAAGCTATATACATTTTAATGCAGAATATTACCTATGAGGAAATTTAAGTAATATTAAAGGGCATATCTACGTGTGCATATTAATACACAGCAATAAACTGTGGTGCACATCACACCGGAGATTATTGTTCCTGGGTGCTGCATTTACATGTGTGCCCAGTACCACAGCACATTGAGCTAAGTTGGAGCAGTCCTGGCTGGCAAGGGATATGTGTGTATACACCCTTTGCTCTCTGTCCCCCCTCCGCCCCCCCGGCAGACCCTGATTTTCCTGGGCTGTCCCTGGAGAGTGGAGAGCGAATCAGGGCAACCGCCCTGGGCCCCACACTTCGGAGGGCCCTGCGGAGCCAGGTGGAGAGGCCATGACTTCCGTGTTTGATGTTTAGCTTGCCCTCCCACCCGGTGGATTGGACATCTCTTTGTTTGTTCCAGCTGCCACCCTTCCCACCACATCCGGTGTGCCAGGGGATGGGGAGGGGGCCTCGTGCAGGCTGCTTTGCAGCCCCCACACCCTGCTAGGATCATCTGTGCTGGAGGGGGTCAGCCTGCCAGCCCAGGGCTGCTCTGACCTGGTTCAATGTGCTATGGAGCAGCTGGCTGGGGCACAAGTGTGCTCCAGTGCAGGGCTAGCCAGCAGGTAGCCCCCACACTGAAGCACTCTCGTGCCCCAGCCAGGCAGCTCAGCATCTACATGTGTATTGCTCCACATGCAAAAACTCCACAGCTGGGTAGTACTTGTATTTACATACATGAGGTTTATGGGTTTAGATTTATTATTGGTGTGGCAAGCCTGCCTGCTTCACAATGAAGTTTTTTTTTTATATACATTTAAAATGCAACTATTACAGCTTGAAAACAAGCCAATATAAGGAAGAAACAAAATAATATAGTTGGAGGTAGTGGTCCATGTTTTCCATGATAGAGAAGCCTTGCATAGTTTTAGTTTACAACATGGCTGTCCAACGGGCATATCTCATGAGGTGTAAAGTGGCAGCCCCTGGGCTCTCACCTAGTTGCCCCTTCACCCCATAGCTCTGGCTGCAATAGCACCTTGAGTCTCCAGGCTTCTCTGTCCTTCAACAACCATTTACCGCCCCTGGGCTAAGGGACAGGACACTGCAGCACAGGAAATGGAGAGCGAGTCCAGAGGTGCGCTGTGCAGGGGGGAAAGGGGAGGAATTGTGGCTATGTGCCCACATGGTGTACCTGGGGAGGGAGTGCCCTATGCAGCAGTGGAAAGCAGTGGTGAAAGGTACCTACAAAGGCACATGCTGTATATACCAGATAGAGGAGACATCCTGTGACGTGCAGTCTGGGGGCCTGTGGGTCACCCTGGTGCAGCCTGAGGAGCGTGCGGTCCCTGGCTACTTAGAAGCTGGGTAGCCCTGGTTTAGAACATAGCAATTAGTCGTCCAGGTAAACACATCAGAGCACCAAATCCTTATTTGTGGCTGAACCTTAAATGTGGTTACTTGTGAAACACAGTTGAACATAAAATGTATATTGGACGTGATTGCATCATCAAATCATTCTTACAATTAAGGTACCTACATATATAGTGGCATTTCATTTTAATTTTGGAAAAACATGAATTTATGGTTTTTAATCAGAGAATTTGGGATTTTTAAACAAAAAAAACCAGGATCCCTGGTGACTATTTCTCTTGTATCCTGTTTTTATTTGCATATGGATTTTACACAAGCCCTTGTTCCATCAGCTATTTAGTTCTGCTGTGCCAGCTTCTTTCTCAGATCTGAGGAAGAGTAATGTGACACTCAGAAGCTTGCCCAGTTCTTTCCCAACCATGCAGTTGATCCAAGAAAACCTCCCATTCACACAAAATGCTTGCCCCTAGAACATCTGCTGAGCCATCATGGGTACAACATCACTTAACTGCTACTCCCAACAGCTAAATACAGGTTTTTCATACATTTTATGTAGATGGAAGTGAAGAACAGTCTGGGTAATTATACGCTTTGTGTTATTAAATAAAATAAATCTAGAGAAGTATAAAGATGTTTCTATATGCATGTTAGGGCTGTGCAAAACAGCACTGTTCCACTTCAACTTCCATTTCGACAGAACAGTGTTTTGTTTCGAGTTTTGTTTTCTTTTGAAAGCACTAGTCTGTTTCGTCAAAACTGTTTTGACACTGTTTCAACATTTCACCCATAGGCTATAATGGGGAAGCATGGAACTGCCCATAACTTTCTCATTTCTTTCCTGATTCAGACGAAACTTGCAGAGACAGTAGCCCCTTCTGAGGGAATGAAGCCTGCCATGTTTCATGGAGAGAGGTGCAGAGGTTTCTGGGAAACTGGGGCTCTGCCAAACTCCTCCTGGGGGTGCAGGCCCCCTGTTTACCTGCCAAATGACAGGAGGCTGCTCCTGCCACCTGGGACCAGTGCCAGAAAGATTGGTACTGCCACTGGCCCCAGGCAGCAGCAACAGCAACAGCATGCTGTCATCCAGCATGCAGATCTAGGGGTCTGGACCCCTGGGAGTGCTGGGGGATGTGCCAGAATCCTCCCAGGGGGTACAGCCCCTGGATCTGCACAGGATGACAGGAAGCTGCTGCTGCTGGTGGGACCAGCACTGAAGCCAGGTACGCATGGCTTCAAAACTCAAAATGTTTTGAAACATTTTGAGTGCCCTTGTTTTGTTTCAGAGCTGTTTCAGAGGCTTTTGTTTCATTTTGATTTTGCTGTTTTGAGCTTGAAACGCATTGAAACAGCTTTGAAACGAAACACCTGACAAAATGTCACACAGCCCTAGTAAATAAGCAAAGGAAATGGAGCCTACATGAAAGTATTGCAAGTTTGGTGCTTTACTGGCTAGATTAGGGTCGTCAAAGAGAATGTATCAATGGCTCACAGTCTAATTGGGAGGTGGAATCAAGTACAGTACCCCTTGGTTTGTCCTGGGCCCACTACTGTTTAATATCTTCATTCATGATTTAGTGAACAGAACTGAGTGCAGAACTGGTGAATTTGGGAAGAACGTCAAGCTGAGTAGGGTAGGAAAAAAATGGAGCATAGGATTAGAATTCAAAATTACCTAGTTATTTGAGAGAAAGTGTGAGAAATAGATTAATTAAGTAAGGACCAGCTCTATCAAAACTAGTGGGGCCTTAACTAAAGTACTGTGTCTGTTTGGGTCACTGCATTTCAAGAAAGACAGGAACATACTGCAAAAATCCAGGAGAGAGCATCAAAAATAATTAGAAGTCAAGAAAGCATGACATAAGAGGAAAGTTGAGAAGAATGGGGTTATTTAGAGAAGAGAAAACTGAGAGGAGATTCAATAAATCTTCAGATACAAAAAGGGCTGTTTATAAAGAGAATGGTTCTTCTCTTGTACACTTCATTTCTCCTTCTACACATCATTAACGTGGCAGAGCCACAAAACTCTTTTATCGTTGACACTTGCCAAGTCCTTATCCTGGATGCAGGGGTGTTCTCCACACGTGAGGAGGTGTCAGCAGTCTGTGGTGGATCACCGCACTCAGATATTGAACTGTCCTTTAAATCAGTGTTATAAAGTATGGCATTAAAGTGTCCAGCTTCAGAGTGAATCCTATTTAGTTTAAGCCATAAATTGTGCAGGAGCTCATACCTAGGTGGATAGGGTTTTGGGTTGCTTATGAAGCACTGGAGATGAGAATCAATCTCGTCCCACTTCTTGTGGTGCTGTTCAAGTGCCCATAGGGTGCTGCTCCTGCCTCCATATATTGCACTGTGCCTGTACCTCCTGTCTCTGAGTTTCTTGACTAGGGTCACTTGCGTACTAGTTGCTCCAAGATTTAATGAACCAGGTGCTCCTGGTTTTGTTGGGTGCACTGAGCAAGGCCAAGAGTTGCTTTCTGTATTCTCAATTGGGGAGATAGTGTCCCTGATAGTATTGGCAGCATATCAACAGGAGCATATGTTACACACTCTATTACTATTCTCATTGCTGAGTTCAGAGCAACATCAGCTTTGCTGGGGTGGCTATTATGCTTGACAGCAGTATTCAGCAGGTGCCTATACTAGCGCAAGTATTGATGTCAGCATGATGAAATTGACTCCCCAGGTTGTTCCTGCCAGTTGGTCATCTTATAGCACCAATGCAAGAGTTGTTCTTAGATGTTTTCAGTAGGTGTTCTCTGTTGGTAAGGTTCCTATCGAGAGTTACTTCCAGGTACACTGGATTATAAAACTGCTGAAGAAGGGTGTTCGTGCCTGAAAGCTTGCAAAGAACAATTTTTCCAACTATTTAGTTGATGTAATAAAGGATATCACATTTGCCCAAAAAAACCTGATCTGCCTATGTCCTTAGACTAACACGGCTACAGCCAACACCCTCAAAACATTTTGTTCTGACCCACTCCTAACTATACGGTTTGCACAAATTGATGGGTTTTTAGGAGGAAGAATTTCGTTCATGGGTTCAGCCGCAGTATGGTTATTTAAAACTGTATTAAGTTTCACACATTACTGCAGCAGAAATGTGTGAAAACCGAGTATGTCAGACATTGGTTCAAAAAGTAGTGGTTTTATTTTATGGTAGTTTTAAATACAAAAAAAGATTGCTTTAAAGTTATATTGCATGAAAAGAAACTCTTATTTCTAGGCGTTGGTCAGTTTAAGGTTAAGAGATGTGTTAAAATGAAACCAATAGTTTGGATAAAGTTATGTTGGTGAGTGACACTCAGATTCATGAAGAGAGATTCTAAAGGTACTGTGGGGTAAGAGGAGAAATATTGAATTTGCAGAGAGAAATATTGACTTTGATTACAAGTGCTTTGTCATCCTCTGACTTGTCTGACTACATTTTTTTGCTCAGATAGGATTGGGGGAATGCAGAGTTCTCCCTACATATATTTCTGGCTGTCTTCACAACACATTACTAGAACTCAGATCTTCTTTATATGCAGAATGCTCAGAGCAAATTTAAATCATAACTATGTGGAAAAAACTACTTTTAACTCTTCAAGTATGAAGTAACTAGTAACTTAATTTTAGACCTTTAGCTGTTTTTAATACTCTTAGAAAAGCATTTAAGACTAAAATTCCACCATAATTTTTACAGTTGTGCAAGAGGTTTCTGTGCACTGCCAAACTGCGCTTAGAATACCTACATTAAGTAGGCCTATCATCCTAATTCCACATTTCTCATAGGCAGCTATTTGGACAAAGGATTCGAAGTATAAGTTGTTTAGATACAAGTAGGGATTAAGGCTGTTAGTTATACAGTAAAATCTCCATTATCCAGCATGAGTGGGGAATGCTGGGTGCTGGTTATGTAAAAATTCTGGATATCTAAAAATACCGGATTGGGGGGGGCCTTGCACGCAGCAGTGGCATGGGGTGATAGATAGCGGCAGTGTGGGGTGGCTGCACATGGCAGCAGGGTGGGATGGTGGATAGTGGAGGTGGCGTAGGGTCGGTTAACAGAGTATTCTGGCTTGTAGAATGCCTGATAATTCACTGTATGTACTCTGTTCAAGTTAATAACATTAGGCATGTATAAGAGATGTTAATATTGCCTTCAGATTAGTATTCCTAAATGGGACTAACAATACTTGTGAGGTAAAAACAAATCCTAAAATAGCTATCACTCAGATCATTCAAATGTAATTGATATTGCAGATGAAAAACAGACAACCAAATATGTGCTCAGAAATGCACTACACATTAAGCTTCACTCCGAGGGAAATTAGACTTTCTAAACCAAGTCATTCTATGATCTTTTATGTGATAGTGATGGCAGTGCATTAACTGACCAAGAGAAGATAAACAATCGCCAAAATTGTATTACCCTTTTTAAAAAGAAATCAGAAATGCTTGGTGACACAGATTTATTATAGATGGCATCTCAAGTGATTAAGGTGAGAAGAACTGCTCTCTAGAGATTTCTAGTCTTATTTGGCTGGCATAGTGCTCCAAACCAGCAAGAGCTCTTCATTATTATTTTTTCTATTCTCCTCATATCACTATGGTAATTGCAGTGCACTGGTTGCTATAGCAAAAATGATTAATCCTTTAGTTGTGGTCTGTATGCCAGCAGAAACTTTCATGAGATACACATGTACTGTCTTCAATTTGAGTCATAGAAGTCAGACTTGATTCTGATAAATAATTTGATTGCAAATAGCAGTTTGTTTTATTTTTCAAGAAGTGATTTCAGCATCTTGAAAGTAGAGCCTTTTCTTTATTTACGTGCATATATGTGAATTTTGGAACTTTAGCTTCAGAAACCCAGGCTTGGAAAATTTTGGTTCCTGTGTTACAATATTTTATTTTTTGCACAATTCTCTTGCATACCATGCATATTATATCAAATAAATAAAGAAATATAAAATATGAAAAAACTGATCAAATGACCCAGTTTGCATAAGTTTGGGCATCTATTGTCTCAGAATAAATTCAGTTAAATTTGCAATAGAAAAATATAAATTGATTATTTGAAATGATCTCTGAGGCTGCCTGCAGACACTAAAAAAACCCCCCAAAAAACAGTGCTTTACTTTGAATTCGGCATGTTCCCATACCAACAAGCCCCACACATGCTCAAAAGAAGCAGTGCGATAGTTGGACCGAGGTCACCTGATGTCTGTATAGATCGGATGCTGTAGTGGTGCTTTTTTGGCACTTATATCTAAAAGCTGATTGAATCAGCTTTAGCTGGAAGCACTAAAAACCCTGCTGAAACACCCAATCTATACAGATGCTGCTGAGCCAGGTCAAAGTAATGTGTAGCTTCTTCCAGTAAATCTTGTTTTTTGAGGGGGCAGGGGTTTGTTTTGGTTTTTTTGTTAACTTCTGCAAGCAGCCTGAGAGTTTAATAATCTTCACATTTTACTGCTAATGCTGAACTGGAAGTTGTGCTCCTTGCTCTGCTACTGACCTCTGCATGACCTCTGGGAAATGGTTTCGTGTCTTTTGGGCCACTTCTTGCTTTCTTTTTAAATCCAGATGTGGTAGAGCAGGGGTAGACAGCATTTTTTGGCTGGAGTACCGAAAAACACTATAATGCCTACCTGGGAAGTTGCCAGAGTGCTGGCATGACAGAAAAACAAAATGAGGGGAAGGGGTACATGGCAGGATGCCCTGCTTGTGCCCCTTGCCACCCACCCAAGGCATGTGCCCCCAGCCCTGCTGCCCCTGGCCCCCAACCCTACTTCCCCTTGGCCCCCACCCAAAGCCCCTGCCCCCCAGCCTGGGCTCTGTGGCTGCCAGCAGCTACCTTGGCTCTGGGTAGCTGCTGGAGCCCAGGCTGCTCCAAGCAGGGCTTGCAGTGTCCCAGCTGCCTTCTGAGAGCAGCCCAGGACCCCAGCTGGCAGCAGCTCCCCAGAGCCGGGGCTGGCTCCGGCACCAGCTCCACACCAGCATGTGCACCTGTGCCTCGGTGGGGGCGGGGCCTGAGGCAGCGCATCCCTGGTCTCTTCCCCGCTCCCGGCACGGAGGTGATGAGCCTGGCACAGCCTGTTTGTAGCTTGCCCGCTGCTTGCTACTGCTGCCCAGAGCCCAGGCTGGCTACAAACAGCCGCGCCAGGCTCATCATCCCCGTGCCGGGAGCAGGGGAGAGACCGGGGCTGTACAGCCTCGGGCCTCACCCCCACCGCCCACTCCAAGGCACAGGTGCACATGCTGGTGCGGAGCTGGTGCCGGAGCCTGGCGCGGCTGTTTGGAGCCTCCTGGCTGCAGTCGGCCCCGACTCTGGGGACCTGCTGCCAGCCAGGATCCTGGGCTGCTCCCAGCAGGCAGGTGGGATGCTGCAAGTATGCTGGGAGCAGCCCAGGCTCTGTCACTGGCAGCAGCTTCCCGGACCAGGGCTGGCTGCAGTGTGCCAAGCAAAATGGCCTCACGTCCCATGCTCAGCACGTGCACCAGAGGTTGCCGACCCCTGTGGTAGAGTATGGGTTTTATGGTGTTTCTGTGTTAATTTTGTTCATCTTGTAATAATGTTATGTGCCTCAGTTTCCCCCGGCTAACATAATCATGGGGACTGAATAAGATTGAGCTCCAGCATCAATAGGATTTGATTAGTTTTGATAGATCAACAAAGGTGGGATTGTCAGTAACACACAGGTGACTCAATAGAAGCTGAAGGAGATTATTATGGCAATGGGCAAAGCAGGCTGGACAAGCAGTGTATCAGCTCATGGCTAGTGTGTTGGCAGAGGAATTCAAAAACAAGCAACTTTGAGGGCTTGGGGCTGTGTGGGCTTGATTGGGGACAGAGGAACTACTAAACTCTGGATGAAGTAGAGAGCTTCTGGCTGGGTGACCTTTTTCAATAAAAAATTTGATTCAAGAGAAGATGTTTGTTTTGCTCCTTGAAATTATGGGTTTAATTTCTTCTCCCCAGCAAGAGATGAAGTCCCTCTCTTAAGAGGTGAACTGCAAACTAACTGCTTGTTTCAGGTATACAGACAACTAGGGATGTTGGACTGAGCTGGGCTCCCCTTCTGGTCTAGAAGGCATGCCTGGGCTACCACTCCAAGACCCAAGCAAGGCTGCGGAGTTCCTGAGCAAGCACTTCCCTGAGGGGACTTGCAACAACAAATAACGAGGCTTATTTTTCTTTTGCACAATGTTTTGAGATGCTTTTGTAAATGTGTATTGTTTCAGCTCGATTTATATTGGGATTTACTGCAGGGGAAAAGTGTTGAAAGTAACAGTCAGTTAGGCTGTCTTTTAGTGGGGCTGTCTTGGTGACCTCTTAGTTTACATTAACAAAGCTTTTCTTATGTAAAGTGACCCAAAAACAATTTCCATGCATTAATGAGCACACTGCTGTCTATCTATTCAGAGTCATCAGGTTTTTTAGAAATTTGGTAGTACCATGTATATTGATCTATTCAGCTTATTCAGAAGAGATTTTTCCTTTAAAAAATGCCTCAGCATAGATATTTCAGTAGTGAATTTAAGTCCTTGAGCTATAGTAGTCAGTATTCCTGTTTTTATGGGCTGTTTGTATGGTTGAATCAACCTCATTTCACTTGAAGGAGTGTGTTTAACATTGTTGGTGTCCATAAACATGACACAACTGATTATTTTGGAACAGTATCTTATCATACTGGTTCTATTTATCCCTGCTTCATTACTAGGATGGGTGTGAGCACCCAGTCCAGCATGTTTCATAGTGGGTGAGTAGGGGTGGTTGGGATCTCAGGGATGGGTGGCCGGTGGCTGGAGACATTTTCACTGTTTCTGCTTTCCCCTTGCTCCTAAACTTGAGTTCTCTGAAGGTAAACAGCTGGCATTGACCAAACTCTGCAATATGCTTGCCTATTTAGGGGTGCCCTGGAAAGCAGAGGATTTGCTGCCAGGGGTTGGGGCACATGAGGAGGGCCTGTGGTCCAGCAGACAGGATATAGCTGTTCTCAGATAGTTAGCTTTCTTTGGGGCCAGGTAGAGCCCTTGACCCCTGCTTCCCTCCAACTTTTCCCCTGAACCTCCTCTCCCTTGCCCCCAGTGTCAGACCCTGCTCTCCCTGAGCAGATAGAAGTGAGGGACAAATGTGAAAACACTGGGCATTTTTACACATGCTCTGGGAGGCGGGCACTTTAATTAGCAAGCGCTTTTAATTAAAAGCACCAGAGTGTCATGTGTATTGGTATTCCTCACACTGAAAAAAGGTGGTAAGTCGCTTTGAATAAAGCTCATCTTTCAGGGTGGGGGCACTAATACATGTGATGCCAGAGTCATGTGGAGCACATTTATTTCCATGCTCCAGCAGACTCAGTTAATTGAGTCTGCTCTGATGCACTGTCCAGTATGTCAGAGCCAGCTTTGGAGGTTGTTAAGGCACAGTTTGACAAAGCCTTGGTTGGAATTATCTAATTAGATGGTCCTGCTTTGAGCAGGGGGTTGGACTAGATGACCTCCTGAGGTTCCTTCCAACCCAAATTTTCTATGATTCTATGCAGGCAAATTACTACAGGTACCTATAGACTTATTTCAGACCGAATAGATTCAGAAACCTTTTTTTGAAACTGCTGCAAGTTTTAGCACAGGTACTCCATAACCACACTTAAGTATCACTTTTGTACCTACGTATATATAGTACAAACCAGGCATGATGTTAATCTAGAGCCAGAAGGCTCATGACGTATCATATAGTTCGTTGGGCTGGGCCCTGTCAGAGTCAGCAGGATTTCAGTTCATCGTGACCCCACAGCTCAGCACTGCTCAGAGTGTGTGTGTGTGTCTGCTTTGGATACCATCCTCCCAATGATCCATGTGTTAATTATTCCAGCAGTCATGACTGGAACTGGGTAGTGAGTTGCATTGTAATGAGTCCTAGGAACCTCCAAAAATATATGTGTAGATGAGGTGCAGAGCAACCTGGTCTGGCTTCACCCCATGGAGGGCAGGGTCACACTAATCCTATGCAACAGGCTGAGAGAGGGGGTAATGGAGGGAGTCTGGCTGAACTATTTGGGACCTCATTTGATAATGTTTGCCAGACATTTATGGCTGGTGAAGAAACAAGAATCATTGGAAATGGGGAAGAAAAGTGCAGCTCAGCTGTAGGTGTGAAGAGGAAGTCGAACTGTACAGAATGTAGAGGCTCACCATGACTTGAAAAAGTTTAAGCACTGCAGAGGACTGAGAGCAATGGACACTACTATATATTTTATTCAGATGAGCTGTGCTAACCTATCCTTGTGGCAGGTTCCCATCAGCGTGTTTTATCAGTTTTATCGTCGATTTCCAGTAAGGCTACTTTTGGCAGCAGTTGAATGATAGCCAGTGTATTTAACGAGATTTTTTTTGTATGTGCATGTAAGATAAGGATCTTTTCCCCATATGCTGATTGGAAGGGGGGAGGGGAGTTTTGCCTTTTACTCAAGTAAATATGGTACTACTAGTGCTCAAGTCCCTTATGTAATATGGAAGTATGTATTTTGATTATATGCCATACTTTTTTTCACTGCCTGTGTTTTAGTTTATGCTTATATTTGGATTCCAGTTTAATTCTTTGTGCTAATAAAATATTATTGCCTAGTTACTAGACCCTTCTTCTCTTGCTAGAGTAGCTTGCTTATTTGTAGCTTGTTGGTGACCAGTGGTTAAATAACGTTTTTTCTATGACTAGGCTAATATGGTTTCTATGAAAATATATAGGCACTAGGCAGGGATTTAGAGGACCAGAGCTGATTTTCTTCCTAAAAACAAAACCACAGTGAAGTTCTGTCTTGCCCGCAGAACTTTGACTCCACCATAAAATCTCTTTGCATCTGCTTGTTAAGTTGTGATTCATACCTTTAAAAAAGCAGTAGCCATTGATTCATTTTACATTGCATAATTAACCAATAATTATCACTGTCATAGCTATCTCCTTGAAGACTTAAAGGCAGACTGTGATAAAAGAACATTAATAATTATACTTTGGGTGGGGGGAGGAGGATAATCATTAGGTACTAAGCAAACCTTTATTTTGCCTGAATATATAGAGCTTACCGGTATGGGATGTCTACCTGACTGTCGTGTGATGATGTTGTTGGTACGTTGAGCGTTGTCATGATAGTTTTACTTCATTTTATTACTGTTTATTTGAACTGTACATCACATGCAACTGGAAAAATATACCATATAGTTAAAAAATCAAACATCAATTGATATATATGGAAAAATATTAATATTTATATTTACATTTTAATTAAAGAAATTTGTTTATTACTAGTCATTACCGTCATAATCTGTTGTCTTGTACTAGTCATCTTTCACCTGGGAGAAGCGTTCTGTTTTTTCTTTTATTAATAGAAGGAATTTTTCTTCCTGTTCCTCTTTAACAGACTTAGAAGGGTATGTTATGGTCCTCCTATAAAAGTTATGGATAGGCCATTCGTGATATAACTAAGACTTCTATTTAGAAGCTGTATCTGTAAGAGAACAATAGATGCCTGGGGCAGCTTTTAGAATTCCAGCTACTTTTATGTCACACCAGTCTTGGAGCCATAGTACCTCTTTTTTTTCTTCATGTTTTAGCTTAGCTTATTTTCACCATCTGTCACAAGCTTTATTTTCACTTAACTAATTTGGGCTAGGCTGTGGGTAATGATTGCTTTTGGGCATCTCAAAGGAATAAACTGAGTCTTTATCCTAAGGGAAACTAAAGAATTACTGAGGTTTAATTGGTTTGAGTACCAAGTTAAAGTAAAGGGATGTGATTGCATGCCCAGAAGTTGCTGTGAAACAAACATCCGTGGTTATCTTAACCTCTGGTCTGTCCCATTGTAGGAATGCATTACAAAACAAGACTCACTTATGTGATTCCATTTTCTAATATCCATAATTCATCACCTTTATTCAGGACACAGATTGGCAAGCTCATTAAGCAGGTTTACGTGGTGAACAAGCTAAGAAGTCCTGTGGAACTATGCATCCTTGGGGCCAAGTTCTCTTTTGATATCCCTGTATACATCTATTAAATCCCAGGACTTGCTGTGAATTTACAGCAGTAAAACTGTGAAATTTTGTATCTGTAATATGAATATTGCATAGTGTATAGTAAGGAGTTAATTTTGCCTTTGAGCTGAGCTACTTCCTGAATTCCTTGAACATCCCTAGGCAGACAAGGTTAATACTAGATCTCACACAACAGTTGATTAAAACAACCTTTTAAACATACAGGGAACTTATTAAAAAGAGAGCCATTTATGAGTGAAAGACATGAGGGAGTCCTTTAAGTTCACTTTCCCCACCATACATATAGTTGGTACCCTATAGTCCTACCTGTTCTAGAAATAATTGTTTACATATGATTGTACGGTAAATGTCTGTAGATGTCACTTGTAATGTTAGCATGGAGTGAAAGCTGTTGTCAGATCTGTTAACGTTCCATTTGTATCATAACGGTCTCTACCAATGTTGGGTGATTATTCTTTTCTACAGCTTTGAGGGGAAAGAATTAACAAACCTGGTACAGCAATTTCTTGGCTGTCAGAGTTGAGACAACACAGACCCTAGTGTCACTATTACAATTCTGTTGACAGCATCACGCCTACATGTAGTAGAAGTGTAATTTAGTAAAATGTTAGGCCCCACAGAGCAGTGAATCACATGAAGTAACCTTTGGGAAACCACTTGCTGTTTGTGCTTTTGTTTTATAAGTAAGCATTCAGACTCAAAGTACAACAGTAATATATGCTCTTCTTCAGTAGCAGTTTGCTGTAATGTAATTTAAAAACTTTTTTTTACAAGTCTAACTTTGCAATGAATTGAAAACATTTGAGCCACTTCAGCACAAGTGTGAACTTTGCTAAAGAATTAGGAAAACTTTTTCAAGTCTTTTTATTATTTTTTATGGAATTGATTTCTGGGAAATGTGTTTTAAAGATGTGTTCCTAGTAACTATTAGGGATCCTGGTTTTCTCTGTTTAAAAATTGCAGATTCTCCGATAGAAACACCCCAATCACAAATTCTCTGATTAAAAACCCCAAAATACATGTTTTCCATGATTAAAATGAAATGCCACTATGTGTGTGTGTGTATCTATATATCTGTATCAGTTGAACACCATGTTTTATTGATATAGTAACAATTTTAAAGCAATGTGGAAGCCTACCAGTGCCTCAGTCAGTATAATAAAATAAATTCTAAATACCTATAAATGTTGGCATTTGGTTTTGGGTTTTTTATCATGGAAAATCGGAGCTTCCCTTTGCCCCCTTGGCTCACCAGGATGCAAGTCAGCTGTGACCCCTCCCACCCCCCTGTTTTGTGGCTCTGAACAGCCCTGATGTGCCCGTGCCCTGCCCATGCCATTGCCCCTCACTCCCAAACCCCTGTGCCTCAGTCCTGCCAGAGGGGGCCCCCAGCAGCCAGGGCTACAGGGCCAGGTATCTGGGTCCACAGCCCCCTGCCCTCCAGAGCATTGCCCAAGCAGCACTGAAGCCCAAGTAGGAGGTGGTGGATGCTGTGGTGGAGCAGAGCACGGAGCCCAGCTCCCCCTCCCCAACAGGCAGCATCACCAGAGGACAGCCCGTTGGGGGCAGGGTTAGGGGCTGGCCACTGTGGGCTCAGACTCCCTGCCCTGCTGCCCTCCCCCTGGGACCTCTGTGGCCCAGTGGGTGGAACCCAGTGTGGCAGGGCAGAGCAGGACTGGTGGGGTGGCTCATGCTGTTGCTGGGAGCTTTGCAGTGCCAGGGTGAGGTACACTCTACCTGCCCAGCAGCAGCAAGGAGCACAACTCTGTACTTCCACCCCTGCTGGTGCCAAATGGGCAGGGGACACCTTGCCATGGTGGCACAGGGCTCCCAGTGGTGGCAACAAGCTTCCCTATCCCACTTTGCCCTGCTATGCCAGGGCCAGGCCCCACAAGCCCCAGAGACAGGGCATCAGGGACCAACATAGCTTCATAGTTGGTAGGGACAGAAGGGACCTGAGCAGATCATCAAGTCTGATCCCCTGCCATGGCAGAAAAGAGTACTGGGGTCAAATGACCCCAGCAAGGTGTACATCTTGCCTCCACTTAAAGACCCCCAGGGTAGGAGCCAGCACCACTTTGCTTGGTTCCAGATCCTAGCCGCCCTAACAGTGAAGTAGCGCCTCCTGCTGTCTAGTCTGAATCTACCCTCTGCCAGCTTGTGACTGTTATTTCTGGTCACTCCTGGGAGTGCTTGGGGGAACAGGGACTCCCCCAGTTCCTGCTGGTCCCCTCTGACTAGTTTGTAAATGGCCTCTAGATCCCCCCTCAGACTTCTATACCCTCTGGACCCTCTCCATGCTGTCCACATGCCTCCTGAAGTGCGGCGTCCAGAACTGGACGCAGTACTGCAACTGCGGCCTGACCAGTGTCACATAGATGGGAAGGATCACCTCCTTGGACCTGCTTGAGATGCGTCTGTGGATGCATGACAAGTATGGTTGGCCTTCCTGACTGTGTCCCCACACTATCAGCCCATGTTCATTTTGGCATCAAGAATGACTCCAAGATCCTTTTCTGTCTCCGCACTGACGAGAAGGGAGTTCCCCAGCCTGTAGGTATGGTGCTGGTTCTCCCTCCCCAGGTGCATCACCTTGCATATGTCCGTGTTGAAACCCATCCTGTTCTAATCCACCCACCCCTGTAACCTGTCTAGGTCCGATTGCAGCCTATTCCTCCCTTCTGGCGTGCCCACGTCCCCCCACATCTTAGTGTTGTCTGCGAATTTGAACAGGGTGCTTTTTACCCCCTCGTCCAAGTTGCTGATGAAGATGTTGAACAGTGCGGGCCCGAGGACCGAGCCCTGGGGGACCCCACTGCCCACATCCCTCCAAGTCAAAAATGACCCGTCCACTACCACTCTCTGGGTGCGGCCCTCCAGCCAGTTAGTGACCCATTTGACTATGTAGGTGTCAATGCTACAGTCCCCTAGTTTTTTAATGAGAATGGGGTGCGATACAGTGTCAAAGGCCTTCCTAAAGTCCAGAAAGACTACGTCCACTGCTACCCCTGCATCTAAGGATTTTGTGACCTGGAAACAGAAGACCACGAGGTTGGTCTGACAGGACCTGCCTCTAATGAACCCATGTTGGTTGCCCCTAAGCAGAATCTCCCCTGCTGGCCTCTCATGGATGTGCGCCAAGATAATTCTCTCAAAAAGCTTACCCAGGATTGAGTTAAGACTAACTGACATACAGTTTCCTGGGTCCTCCTTCCTCCCTTTTTTGACAATGGGAACCACATTGGCCCTTTCCCAGTCTTCTGGCACTACACCAGAGCACAACAAGTGCTCGTAAAGCTGTGCCGGGGTCCCACAATGACCTCTGCTGATTCCCTCAGCACTTTGGGGTGGAGATCATCAGGACCAGCTGATTTAAATACATCCAGTCCTTCCAGAAGTTCCATGACTAGATCCTCACTGACCCTAGGCTTGGGTGCACCTCCCCTGGGGTCTGCAGGGGTCCCAGTGTGTGTGTGTGTGGGGGGGGTGACCTGATCCCTGCTCAGGAAAATGGTGGCAAAGAAATTGTTAAAAAGGTTAGCTTTGTCGTCTGGTGTGATGACCAGGTTTCCTAGCATGTCTTGCAGTAGTCCCACATTAATCGGTACATTCTTTTTGCCCCCTATGTATTTAAAAAAGGACTTCTTGTTGTCCTTGATACAGGTAGCTATTTCCAGTTCCAGCTCTGCCTTGGCCTTCCTGACTGCCCCCCTGCAGCCCTGAGCAACCGCAGTATAGTTCTCCCTGGTGATGGCCCCTCCCTTCCATTGGGTGTCTGTCTCCCTTTTAGCTAGGAGACGTTCTCGTATACTTTTGGTGGCCATGGGGGCTTTTGTGCCCTCTTGCCCCCTTTGATCCGTGTTGGGATTACCTCCCTTTGGGCTTGGAGGATTGTCTCCTTAAGGAATGACCACTTTTCTGGGACCTCAGTGCCTTCCCTACTATTCTCCTTACCTCATTGAAGTCCGCCCACCCAAAGTCCAGGGCTGCTGCCTTGCTGCAGGCCTTTGCCACCTTGTGCTGGATGGTGAATTCCAGCAGGCAATGATCGCTGTCGCCCAGGTGGTCAAGCACCTGCAGCCCCCTCACCAGGTTGTCGCCCATGGCCAGCACCAAGTCCAGCAAGGCGTCTCCCCTGGTGGGGCTATGCACCTCCTGGGTTAGATGGTGGTCCTGTATTTCGGCTAGGAACCTACATGAGCGGTCACACCTGGCTGACTGCTCTTCCCAGCAGATGTCTGGAAAGTTCAGGTCACCCATGATGACCACGTCTTTTGACCTAACTACCTCCATGACCTGATTTAAGAATTCCCAGTCTAGCTCTTCTCCTTGGTTGGGTGGTCTGTAGTAGACCCCCACCGTTAAGTCCCTTTCCCCTCAACTTCCTTGTGTTCTAACCTAGAGCACTTCAGTTTGCCCCTCCTCTGACCTCGTGCTACTCATTGAGGATGACGTAGAGCACCACACCTCCACCTTTCCTCCCTATCCTATTCCTCCTGTACAGCCTGTAACCCTTGGTATTCACCGCCCAGTTGTGCATTGGGTCGCACCACGTTTCTGTGAGCCCCCACTATGTCTGGGTTGGTGTCAGCTAGCAGGAGGGTAAGTGCCTCCATGTTTCTGATCAATTTGATTTTTATGAATAAAAGCAACAGAAATGCCATAGGGAAGAAATGTAAGTAGTACTTGTTAAGTTGTTCGATAAAGGAAATAAGGTTACCACCAAAAGAGAATGTTTTTAATAGCTACTTGGGTTTAGAAAAATGTATGACAGGACTTTGAGGTGTGGGTTTCTGTTTCTAGTCTAGACATGAGAGTGAGTCGATCGTTACTTTTTTCTGTACTATTTTTGTTTTTAAATTATTTATGATCATTAAAGTTTTAATTGGTCTCTTGAATTCATCTGGCAGTTGCCACCAATGAGGTATTCATCAGTACATTTGACAGGACTTTTCAGTCATGATTTGTCACTTCTGGACAGCTGTAGTTTAAAAACATGCCACTGAGGTTTATTTTCTCTGTCCTACCCCTGTTGAGAAAATTGAAATCCTGAATGAAAAGAGAAAAACCTTAGAAAGATTTTATTTAAATGTAAAATTAATCCATTTTCTTCTCATCCACACAATTGAAAAGTGAGTGTTTATATCTTATTCTCACAATAAATATTTCTTTCCTTGTAGTAGGATTATGCTCTTTGATGAGGAGCCAGTTATTTTTTAAGTGGTCTTTGAAGTCTGCACAAAGGTTTCAGTCGCCAAAAACTGAATATTTGGAACCAGGAATAGCCCTGACTAAGAGCAGATATCTTTTTACATTGTTTGAAATTGGATAAGCTGTTTAGAGCTGTCTCTGTTGGTTAGTCAGAGGCCTGTTTAAAAAAAAAACACCATAAAGGCTTACTGCAAATATGTAGACTTAATACAAGTTTGTCTGACCTATAATTAGTAAAAATTGGAAGTGCTTATACTGGAGAGCATCAAAACTGAATAATGGAACAAATACAATCACTGGACTAATTACACAGTTCTTTCTGAAAAGAAATGTTCAAATACTAGACTGTTTGCATTTGATTAAAACAGTTCACAAGTAAGCCAGCATTCTTAAATGCCATCTTTAAATTTCTTTTTATGTTTACTTTTGCCCTTGTCAGAAATGGTATGATAGCTGCTGTCATGTATTTATCACTTAAATATGCATTTCGTGTCTAAGCGTCTTTTGATGTTAAGGGGCTTTATCTGATCAAAAGATTTGTTTCTGAAGGAATCAAAAGAACACACATATTATTTCAAGTCATGCATCAGCAAGTATAAAATGAGTGGATGCTACAAAAGAAGTGGGAATAGTGAGGGTGTGATACATAGATGTGTGGGTTTTGTTGTTCTTCCTCTCCTTAGCAGTGTTTTCGTATGGTATTTACGAGTCCTTCCTGAGCTATCATACTAAAATGCAGGAAATGTCTCTGGTCTCTAGGAAGTCACTCTTCCATGTCCCTGATGCATATAGTCTTAATATTTTCAAAACCTATTGATTGTTGGAGCTGCTTTTGAACCTATGTAAAATCAGAATTTCTTTCCATTTTGTCTTCAAAGTGGGTAATCCACCCTAATGCTTTTCACCTGCAAGGAAAATCAACAGCAGATCAGCCAGTGAGAGAAGCTCTGCAAGCTTGTCACTTACATTATTGGTGGTCTGAAGTCAGACAGGGTAGAGACGCACAAGATAGAATAATTGAATCAGCTTAGCAGACTGAGATCTGGATATGGACATTTCAAAACAACACTTTACAAGATGAACATCTTAGACAGCCTCCTGTGTGAATGCTGCGTCCAACAAAAAACATAGCACTTAATCGAAAGCTGCTATCTTTACAGATGCACAGACAGGGTAAACAGAATCTGCACATTGACCAGTAGTACCAGCCAGTGGCTCATAGATTTAGGAGTTATCTGACACCATACAAAAGAAAGAGAGGAATAAGCTTTAGTGAGTAAGTGCTTATGCATCCCTAATTCAGTTAGTCTATCAGGTGTGTACCTGTGCCGGACCTTCTACCTACATTCTTTTTATTGATTCGCAAAGCTAGATTACTAAATATTTCTGTAAAGTGACTATACTAAATGTTCATAAAGTAATCTGTAAATTTTAATATTATAACTGCAAACTTATGGAATGTCCCAGTTTCTTTTGGTCATATTCTCTTTGACTTGATTTTTGCAGTAGTGGACATAAAATCTTAGCTTGTATAAAACTTTTTAGTCTAAAATGACAACTAAACAGACATTTGGTTTTTGTAAAATATGAAATATAAATAGTATAAAACATCCTAGATGTTATGCACCATGAAAAGTAATACTTCCGTGGTGTAAGGTAGCAATTTACAGTTAGGGAAATTTACTGCTTTCACCTAATTTAAATCACTTTATAAATTTATGCTGTAAATGAGATGAGAAGCAACCAACCAACATAATGCAGTTTTTGAAATATCATATGGCCAAATTCTTTTTTCTGACATGTAGAGACAGATACCATTCAAATTGGTTGTAGTTTTCTGCATCTTTCACTTGAGTATAATTGAGTCCATGGTGTACAATCAGTTTCAGAGAACAGTGACGCTCTGTAGGACTGTGTTTTCCATGTAATGTATGTGACTTGAATTAAAATAAAGATTTACAAATGACCATTTTGAAATTCCAGTTGTGCAGAGAAAATTATATTTATGCTAGAAGAAACACTGGTCTTTGTCGTCTGCATGGGTAGCAAATAAAATATTATTGATTATTTGGAGTACCAAGTCAGTTGTGTCTGTTCTCTTAGATTTAGCTAAATACTGCATAAACCCTTCCTTATCCATAATAAGCTGGATATTTACATTTCTTGTTAAATGTAACAGTAGGTTAATCTCCCTTGTCTGAGGCAGAAGTTGGGAGTAAATACTCAGTGTGTGGCCTGGAAATTCTTTTCTACTTTCTAGATTTTTTAAGTTTTATTTTTACTAATAAACCTTCTTTTTACAGGCTGTGGGACAGTTTTGTCCATCACAGAATTCCTTTTCCCAAAAATATTTGCGATCAAATCATTTCTTATTATGTTATAAATATATTTTATACTACATGATAAATAGAGGAATAGCTATTTCAAACTTTAACATGTAATTATTTACAGCTTCTTAAAACTTGTAAAAATTCAGGAAAAAGCATGTTTATGACAAATATGGAAGTGTCACTGTATATTGCCATTTTTGGTTGTAAAGAAAAAATATAGCCATATTACTATGGTCTGTTCATACGCATCTTAAAGAATTATTTCAGTTGTTAGGCTATTGATACTGTAATAAACATCTTATCCAAATTGAGCTATCAGTTTGGTCGGGCCACTTAACCAAAGCCGTTCAATCACTATTAGATGGTGGCTCCTTAAATAATTCAGCACAACTGAATGTCTTCCCATGTGTAAGAAAGGCCTGTCCCAGAGGTAGTTGTGACACCCCTCATGGCTGCTCAGCCCTTGCTTTACCCTGATTCTCCCCTTCTGTTCTCCTGCCATACCTTGATGTACTTATACCTTTAAGGAAAGGGAGGCTGCCCCAGGAATTCACAAGCTGAGCTCTCATCTGCTCCTGTCCTACTCCTGGGTCTGAGTCCATTCTGGTTCTGGTTCTGTCCTTGGGCTCACCCTGGCTCCCATCTCTACACTAATGCCTAGGTATCTAGTCCACCGTGAGCACCAGACCCTTCTAGTGTGTCATTTTCCCCGTCTCCCCATTCCTCCGCCTGGCACTGGACCTGCTTTGGTCCCATCTCCACTCCACACCCAGGTACCTAGACCCTCCTGGTGTCACCTCCATCCCTCAACCCCAAGCACCAGACCTTCTCTGGTCATGTCTGTTCCACTTCAGAGCTCCTTAACTCACCCTGGTCCTTTCTCCCCATTTCACCCATGTTCTCACTCTGATCCTGGGTCTTTTGGGACCTCCTTCACTGTCATGCCTCCCAAACCTCCAGATGTTACCACAGGCTGTAATTTCCTATATATTGTTCAGAAGCTGCAACCATCTTGCCCAGGAGATGTTCTCTCAGCTACCTCCAGGGCCAGCCTACCTGCCCAGCTCAGGCCTGGACTTATGTACTGCAAGGCCAGTCCAGCTCCCTTCTGGGTCATGTGGTTCCTAATCATCTGCCACACTTGCTGCCTGCTTCATCTGCAACCTGCCTGCTCTTATAGTAGCAAGAGCACAAAGCCTCCTACCACACCATCTTTATCATTGTTTTACACTTTTCACTTCCATAGTTTCATAGTTGGTAGGGTTGGAAGGGACCTAAGCAGGTCATCAAGTCCAACCCTCTGCCATGGGCAGGAAAGAATGCTGGGGTCAAATGACCCCGGCTAGGTGATTGTCTAGCCTCCTTTTGAAGATCCCCAGGGTAGGGGTGAGCACCATTTCCCTAGGAAGTTGGTTCCATCTCCTAGCCACCCTGACTGAAGTAGTACCTCCTGATATCTAGCCTGAACCTACTCTCAGTCAGCTTATGGCCGTTATTCCTTGCAACTCCCAGTAGTGCTCGGAGGAACAGGGACTCTTCCATTGTCTGCTGGTCCCCCTTGGCAAGTTTGTATGTGGCCACCAGATCCCCTCTCAGCCTTCTTTTGTGTAGGCTGAACAGGTTCAGGTCCCATAGTCACTCTTCATAGGGCCTACCTTCCAGTAGGCGATGATCGCTATTGCCCAGGTGGTCGAGCACCCGCAGTCCCCTCACCAGGTCGTCGCCTGTGGCCAGCACCAGGTCCAACATAGTATTTCCCCTGGTGGGACTGTGCACCTCCTGGGTTAGATGGAGGTCCTGTAATTCAGCTAGAAACCCATATGAGCAGTCAGACCTGGTTTACTGCTCTTTCCAGCAGATGCCCAGATAGTTTAGGTCACCCATGATGACCATGTCCCTTGACTTGATTGCCTCCGCGAGCTGACCAGAGAATTCCCAGTCCAGCTCTTCCCCCTGGTTAGGTGGCCTATGATAGATCCCCATGATTAGGTCCCTTTCCCTCCGACCCCCTTGTATTCTGACCCAGAGCACCTCAGTCTGCCCTACCTCAGACCCAGTGCTGTTTGCTGTTTCCACAAGCTGCACCTCTAATTCCTTTAAATCAACCATGCTGCATTACTTTAATTATATTACATTAATTAACAAATCTGTCAAACTGAGCTGCTTTCTCTGCAAAATAAACATCTGCAATTTTGAATTTTTCATTCATTTTGCCACACAACTTTTATTTAAAAAGAAAGAAAAAAGATGAGCTTGCTTTACTAGCAAAATAGAAGCAACAAAGTACTTAATGTTAGAGAGTTATCACTCTCACAGCTCTTATTCTTTACAACATTCTCAGATTAACTTTCTCTGCTGAATTCTTTTAAAATGATTTAGACCTAAAACTTAAGTTTGCTTCTTACAGTATCTCTGCATTTTTTCCACAGCTTGTTTTTCTTTTAGGTCTAGGTATACTTTCAGTAGCAGTGTTTTCCATTATTAAAGTTGGAACTTAAACTTTCTTCCTTGGTTTAAAATATTTACATATTGTCTACAGCCTAAACATTTTAAGTATTACACAAATGCATGGCAGCAAAAGCTGAAACGGATTAGTCTACTTTAACTGAGAAATATAAATGAAATGCAAAGCAAAAGCAAATGATTTTCATGGTGAATATTAGATTTGACTTCTTTTTTTAGAAAATATTTTTTACTCTTCATAAATGTAGTCATTGTTATATCATTACAAATAACAATGTCATTTGTAACAATATAAAGATAACTGAAAGGAATGATTTGATTATAAATGGTTGAAAGCTAGACCTTGAAATCCAAATTCTGTCTACCTCCTTCGTATTTTGGAGAAAATTTGGTCCAGTTTTTGTGATTCAAGCACTATCATACTTTAGCACATCTCTTGAAAATATCATAAAACTTTATAAAGAAGTTTTTTAATTAAAAATTCAAGGAGATGCATTTAATTTCTTTGTCACTTTTTAGGTTTAATTATCATTTCTATTGCAGTAGAGTCTTTAAGTTCAGCAACGTACTTTAAGCTATACCTGTTAGAATGATCATGCATCCAGAAATCTAATTCTACTTAAGTTCAAAGAACTTCAAGAGTTACTTCTAAGAGTAAGAATAATCAAAACATTTCTAAGGGCCAACTATACAGATGCACGTTTTTTTTAACATGCCAAACTTGCTGAAATACATCAAGATCTTTTGAGGATCAGCAGGAAAAAAGTCTACATGGAGTATGCAGTGCTTTTAAACATTGTGCTGTATTTCATAGTTTTCATAGACATTAGGGCTGGAAGGCACCTTGGAAGATCATCAAGTCCAGCCCCCAGGGGCAGGCAGGAAGTCAGCTAGAGTCAAAGGATCCTAGCAAGATAAACGTTCAGATGTTTCTTAAGAGTCCAGAGTAGGTGCTTGCACCACCTCCAAAGGCAGCCTATTACGGTCTTGGAGGAGTTGGTGACCGTTTGACCTTGTCGTCCCTTGAGGCAGTCTGGTGAACAGGTATTCCCCCAGATCCTGATGTACACCCCTTTTATAGTTATAGACAGCCACCAGTTCTCCCTGAACCTGCAGTTTTCCAGGCTGAAGAGTCCCATAGCTCTCAGCCTCTCCTCATAAGGCGTGTTTTCTTGCCCTCTGAACATGCACGTGGCTCTCCTCTGGACTCTCTCAAGCTTCTCCACATCCTTTTTGAACTGTGGAGCCCAAAACTGGATGCAGTGCTCCAACTGCAGCCTCACCAAGGCTGGGTACAGCGGGAGGATGACAACCTGGGATTTGCTTGAGAGGCATCTATGGATGCAAGCCAGAGTTTTGCTCACTTTACCAGGTGTGACATCACATTGGTGGCTCATGTTCATCTTCTGGTCAGTCATGACCCCCCAAGTCCCTTTTGGCTGTGGTACTAGCAAGCTACTGCCAAACCTATCAGCATGCTGCGGGGAGGGGTTTCCCCAAGGTGGAGTAACTTGCATTTTTCAGTGTTGAGCGTCATCAAGTTTCCATCCGCCCATTTTTTGAGCCTTTCGAGGTTGGCCTAGATCAGCAGCCTATCCTCAGGTGTGGATGATTTACCCCAAAGTTTGGTGTCATTGGCGAACTTGGCTAGTCTACTTCTGATACTAGTATCTACATCATTAGACATTGGGTCTGACCACAGAGCCAATTCTGCAGCCACTGGACTGTGATGTAGCTGAGGCCGCAGTTGGCCAATTTTTCCATGAGGAGATCATGGGACACCGGACCAAAGGCTTCTTTGAAGTCCAGATGTATGCCGTCAGTCTGTTCTCCCTTGTCCAGGTGATATGTCATCTGGCCATAGAAGGAGATGAGATTGATCAGGCAAGGCCTACCCGCAACAAACCCATGCTCAGGATGTTGCTATCAGCCAGTTTGTCAAGAATGCTCTTTTCGGTAATTTTTTCCAAGATCTTCCCCAGGATAGAGGTCAGGCTGATAGACCTGTAGTTCTCCATATCTGCTTTCCTCCTTTCTTGAAGATAGGCACCACATTGGCCTTCTTCCAATCTTCAGGCACTTCACCTGAGTGCCACGAGTTCTTGAATGTCCGTGCCAATGGCTGAGCTATGATGCCTGCCAGCTCCTTAAGTACCCTGGGGTGTAAACTGTCTGGGCCAGATGACTTGCAAGTGTCCAGCTTCTCAAGGTGCTCCTTCATGTGGTCTACATTGGTGTAGGGTAACAATTCTCTCTCACCCTGGCCATCCCATACTGTATTGAGCAGGGTGGTCCCTTGGGGCTGGTGAAAAAGTGACACAAAATACCCATTAAGCAGTTTGGCTTTTTCCTGGGTGTCGGTTATATATCAGTACTGCAGGATTTTACAGCCCACCTTGTCAGACCTAATGAAGCATCCATAGAATGACTTCATAATATATTTTCAAAATGTCTACTTGGTGTTCTGCATACATATTTACAAGCTCAGTTACATTATTAGGTAATCCTTATTTAAATATATAAAACAGATATTTTTTCTTTTAAGTGTGTCAGAATTTACATATTAAAAATGTTGGAGATAATATTCTTGCAAGAATAGTGAAAATAATAAAATAAAGTGAAAAGTAAAAGATGAATAAACTCAAAATTGTCTCTTGCCACACACCTGAAATAGAGGGACCATCCATAATATTAGGTAACTTTTGAGTATTATAATTTTATTTTACTTGTGACATTAGATTGTGTGTGTGTGTGCGTGTGTGTGTGTATGTGCTAATGTGCTATCCATTGTGCCATTCACAATACAAGTGTCTTCAAAACAAATACAAGCTATACAAAGATAGACTTGTGAGAACTGCCTTTTCAGCAGGAAAAACTAGTGTCTCTGTAAGTGACCAAGCATTCGTACAGTTTAAATGTGTTATTTTACACTCAAAATCGAGATTCAGCTTATCAGTATACTGGATCAATGTGTAATTATTTCAACAAATAAAACCTCATTTGCAGATTGAAACAAATCTCACCTGTAGGGTAACAAGGTTAAGAATTAACAAAATCTAATCCAAACACATGTAATTTTCATTTACTTATCACTATTTGTGGTATTATGTATGTGCAGCAGATTTGATCTTTTGCAGAAATCTCAGTAAATTGATAACTTTTTTTTTTCTTTTTGGGTTTTTTTTGGCAGATGGGGATGGACAAAGTGAGCTGCTGCTGCCTGCCTGTGCTGATGAAACTTGTCAGAAAAGTGCCATCTATTTATCTAAACTAGGATTGGATCAGGTATCTTGAGTTTACTTTTGTGGAGAAAAATTGAGTACCACGTTTAATTTAGAAAATAAGGAACAAAAAGAAATGGGAAAGTGAAACTTCTGCTGGAAAGGAAAAATGCAAAACAAATATCTTCTCACATTTGACTTGTGACAAATGGAAGAACTACTTAATGACAGATTTTTAAAAGTTACATTTTTGGTAAAAATGGATTCTGTAGTACTTCAAAGGGAGAAGAATGTCTGTTTACCATGGACATTTCTGTTTCTCAGTAGAATAAAAGAACTTCAGGGAAGATTGTGTTACTTCTGAGTTTTCTGTCAGTATATTTGAACTGAGCATGTTGAGTGCTTTTTAAAGATCTTTGTTTCTGGGTTTGGAAATAAAGGCTGAATTCATCAAATGAATGCTTAAACTCTGCAATTACCCTTGTATAAAGGAATGACTTTAAAATAAAATGTTATAGCATGGGCTGTAAAAAATAAGATTCAAGAGTTATTTTATTTAATTTTATTTTGAAGAAAATCTTATTATTTCATATGTATTACAAATAGCAGAAAATTCTGGATTGATTGTGTTTTTAATCTTTGTGCTATTTACATACTTGACCTATGGCCTTTTAATCATAATGTACAGCATCAGCAGCTCACTAAGCAAAGACAAACCTAGTAATTACAGCCTGCCCCACAGTGACAGTTCTTCAGTTCTATAGTCATCACATCACTAGTGGATAATGTCAGTTGTTACTCTTCAGTTTAAATTTAAAAAATCTCAGCATGTATTACTTTTGATATTCACATTCTCATGGAGGATATGTTTAAATCAGCCGTTTCAATTTGTATTATTATTTTTAAAAGAAACTTCTAACATAACTGAATTAGGATGATTTAAATACATATTAGCAGCTCCTCTAAAAATGTTGCAGTTTTTCTTTGAAAGGTTTTGATGATCCTGCAAGAATAAAATGAAGAAGTAATACATGTTAACTAGAAACTTTACGCAGTTCGGGTTTAAAAAGTGCTTTGATCACATATTTTAATGTAATCTTTTTTTAAATACTGGTCACAAAGAAGTTTCTCATAGACACTTCTGTTCTTGTCTTGCCTTTTCCAAAGAATGCATCCTAGTATATTTTCTTCCTTAGGTTCCTACATCAAGGGTAGAACTAGGAGAACTTTCTGTCAGAAACAGTTTGTTAGCTACATCAAGTCCTCTCTTATTTTTTTCCTCAAGAAAAAACTGTTAACTAATTAATGTGTTTGCAGTTAAAATTGTGCAGTATTTCTATGAGTCATGCACAGGTTGAAATATGTTTGTTTATACGTCTTACTGCACATATTAATTTGAAATTAGAGTGTTGAATTAGCTCACTGGATATTACATAGTACGGTATCTATTCGTTGACTGATTAACTTGTTTATGTAATAGTACTGTTTCAGAAAAAAATTGTTTGTTGGGACAGTGGGAGTAGAGTAGGAGGAAGAATGAGTTAGCGAGCCCAAAAGATAAGCAGTCCATTGAAATTTTAGGAAACTTTTAATACAGGTTTCCCTCACTTTATGCAGGTTCTGTATGTGCAAATTCACTCCTATGCAATGACCTTTTTTATACCAAAAATATGTTATATGTGAGGTAATTTTACTCTCACATGATCTGTGTGGTGGAAACCCACAGTCAGCTGCTTTGTGCGGTGCATTGTGGGAGTGACATGCACCAAAATATAGTCTCCTGTGCGGATCTGTGCTCCTTGTTCACTTCTGCGACACGTGTTTCTGTAGTTGCCATCCCTATTATGATAGTGCTCTGTGCTTGTGTGTACTGTCTGCTGTCGGTGACTACCAAAATTGTCTTGTAAAAGTGTTAGAACTGGGTCTGGGGGTCAGTACAGTCAAGGTCTTGGAACATATCCCTATTGGTTACAGTGTGCACTGTTTTCCAGGAACGCATGTACAGCACAGAGGAAGGGAAACCTCTATTTCCAATGCAGCAGTTTTGAGGAAATCAGATCTATGATCCATCTGTTTCCAGATGCAGGCACACCATTGTTGACTTCTTAGAGTTCCTTATCTTCTGTCCTTCTTTAACTTTATGCATCCTACCATTTTGTTTCCTTTTGACCATAGCAGCGTATTGGGAAGAGGTCTTTATTGAGATACCTGCAGAAATTTGTTGGCTGATGCTGGTCTCCTCCAACTGTTTATGTAATTGTTGAGTGGTGTTGCATCATTTATGTTCGGAGTATTTCTTTGTCCATCCACAGGAAACTTGTCATCTGCACATTTCATCTTCTCTTTTCTACCTAAGTTGTCATCAAGGGCAGCCACTCTAGCTAGAAATGTGTCTCATTTTCCCACAAGCAAGCACAGAAACAACAAAAAGTTCACTTCTCAATTACTTTTTGCTTACTTTGCTTTGTCAGTATAAGGGCCTACCTTCTTTCTGCCCATAATAAAACTTCTGAGCCTAGTCTACTCTAATGCTTATATCAGTGCTAGTTCTAATAAAGAAACTACTAATGTATTTAATCCTGTAAACCAAAGAATGGAAAAGCTAATGAGAGGAAGGAGAAGGACTGAGACATGAGCTTCCGGAAATTCTTCTCCAAAGTCCCATTTACAAAAGAATTTAGGCTTTTAGGCACCCATGTCCTATTGAAGATTAATGGGTCTTGGGTTTCAAAGTGTCCAAATCACATTTTAAAATGGAACTTAGACTTCTATCTCGTAGGTGTTTATAGAAATTTTACCCTAGATGAATTTTACTTTTTAATTCTGTAAAATGAACACATAATGAAGTATACCAAAACACTGTGCTAAGATTTCTTGTGGTTTTCAAACTGTTCAACTTCAGTCTTTTCATCCAACATAGAAATTTTACTGTTAAGTAATTACATGTGTAAAGCATGCTCCTATTTTTTTCTTCAATCAGAAATCATAGAATGAGAAGATTTAAAGCACCTTTGTAATATCCATCAACCTGTATACATTTCTTGGAGCAAAGGCATAGATAATCAAAATTAATTTTAGCCTCTTAATGTAACAAGCAATGAGAATAATAATCTACTGTATCATTTGCAGAAGTAAACAGCAGATTTACTTGACATGAGTGTATTCTTTCTGTTCTGCCTTTCAGAACATATTATGCCTTTAGATTTACAAGGCAACAGTTAATCTTGCCTGCTTATATTACACAATCCTGAAAATGTAATGACCATATTGGCTATTTACAGATGTTTAAAAAAACAGACAAAAACACACTTTACTGGAAAAAGCAACATATTAGTTTAGTTAGCCCTGCTCCACAGCGTCTGTATATATCAGGTATTTCAATGGGGCTTTTTTGCACTTTATCTAAAGCTAGTTTAAATAATCTATTAGTTAAAAGTGCCAAAAAAGCTCCATTAAGGTGCCCAGTCAATATAGATGTCCAACTAATGCTGTACCTCTAAAGCGCCATTGTTTGATTGGTTTGGGTGGTTTTTTTTAACATCTGTAAGCAGCATTTAAGGGTTTCTTCTGTTTTGTTTTCTGTTTCTTTTTTAAGTATATTTAAAATAGGCTACAAGAATAAAAATTATAGTATGTCGACAGATAGTCAAGCTGTATATCAACTAAAACTACTATTTTGGTAACATTTCTAACACTGCCAATGTTAAAAGCTCTTGGAGCTGATACATGCACATAGAAGTAAAGTTGGTCTGTCTTGAGAATGTAGTGCCTACATTAAAATGCTTAATTGCAACATGTAAAGAAGCAGTTTTACTCTTCTATTTTTGCAGTGTATTTGCATTTTAGTGCCAATAAAGTATACATTTAACGACTGCTGTTTATGAAGTAAACTTCCTGTGCGGTTAAAACAGGATAACAATTTAAATTCATTTTAAGTATTTATTCTTTATGAGGTATTTTAATTCATAAAAATTGCCTAGTATTCTGTAAAATCACATTACCAGATATGAGAACATTTAGAATACCTATATGATAATACTATAGCTATATTTTATAATTTTATAGCTATAATAACTTGTGTTTTGCTATGAAAATCCTTTGAATGAGTTAAAGAATGAGTCACATTGTATTTCATTGTTTTGACTCCAGTTAGTGTTTTTTTTTAAAACTGCAGTATTTTCCAACAGTACTATTTATATATTTTTCTGTCCGATAAATCAGTGATAGGAAATCTGTTCCTTTTTAGGTATGCACATAGGTATATACATCTTAAGGTTTACAACGCGTATTGCTTTTTGGCATTCTTTATACTAGACTTCTCAAATATCCAGCAGTTTACAAACTCAAAAAAATTACTGAAAATCATGGGTGGGAGAATATACATTAAAGCCCTTTTAAAAAAACATGCAGACTATATTATTTCATTAGTCTTCAGTTTTAAGGTTCGCAAAGATGCTGTATATCCTGTGGTATTTCAAATGTGTCAAATAGCATGCACAGACATCTTCTGATCAGAAACAACCAACAGGTCTTGAGCCTGATCAAATTGTGTTGACAGGTGGGGAAGAAAGTGTCCATCACCTTTAAGCTTCCTCCTAATATTAGAATCAGTTTGGCCATAGTGTAAACAGCATAATTCTAGAATAGTTCTAAGATGCATCTGGCTGCCTGCCAGCCCCATCGAACCATTCTTGTGGTCACAATAAACTGGCATGCAAGAGGTTTCTTGTTGTTATACTTACTTCTTGTACAAACTCCCGGGATGCCACCTACAGTACAGACTGCAAGACTTTTTCCCTATACTGCTTCTGAAGTATTGAAGATGTGAGGGGAAAGCCACTCCTGAAAAGACCAGCTTTACAAGTTGCTTTTGAGCTTCTGGAGTGATGTAGATTAGCTAAAGGGGCCTCATATCTTAAGGAAAACTTGCCAAACTCCATATTATGTCAGATTTACTGAAAGACAGCAGAAGTATATCCATATACTTCCAAGTAAAACACATTCTGATTTATGACCTGAAGCCTTCGTACAGTCCTCTTATCACGAGTCTTCAGATTTAAGAGGGTTTTACAAGGACTTGGCTAGAAACATATTTAAGGTATGCCAAGCTGTTGTCAGTAACAGTATTAATGAATCATTAGTGTGGCATTATTCTGTTTAATTGGAAACATTTAATGATTCATGGGTTCATAGGGATGGAAGGGACCTCATAAGGTTATCTAGTCCAGCCCCTTGCTCAAGGCTAAACTATCACTAAACTATCCTATCCTAGTATCTGTTCAACCTACTCTTCAAAATTTCCAGGATTGCAATTCTACAGCAGGTGTGGGCAAAATACGGCCCACAGGCTGGATCTGCTATCCAGGCCAGTCTTTAGGGACCCCATGGGCCAGACAAAATTTAGAAAATTAATATTTATCTGCTCCTGGCTGCCTGTCAGAGATGACAAGTCAGGGGCAGTAGGATCCAGAGGGAGCCAGCAGTAGGACCCAGCAGCCCAGCCTCGCCCTACCCCAGCCATTTTCCTGCTTTCCTGCAGGTCCACTACTCCAGCATCACGTGGCTCCCGACTGCATCGTCGAACAGTAGGAGCATGGGGCCCACGCCAGTACCCCATGGCCAGGAGCAGGAGGGTGTGTGTGTGTGCGCGCGCACACTCATGCACAGGGAGGGAGGGACAGAATGTGTTTGTAGGGTGAGTCCCACTTGCATACCCACCATACCCATGCACCTACACCCTCCCCTCGCACTGCCATACACACAGACCCCCATACCCACACCTCCTCACACACTCCAGCCACCCTCCCCCCACAACACACAGCCCCCACAAATCCCATACCCCACATATCCACATATGCCCACACCTCCCCCATACACCCACAGCCCTCCACAAATCTATATCCACCCCTCTGTGACCCCACCCCCCACAATATACAAAAGAATAATTTTAAGCTATTGTGCAATCATCTCTATGTACACTACACAAACGCATGTAAATCAGGACAAAAATATTTTTTGAAATCAAATTAATGAATGTTGTAGATGTTTGCTCTTTAGAATATAATTTGGTATTTTTCTGGTTCCAAGATGGCCCTTGCTGAAAGGAGTACTTCTAGGGGCAAGGGGAGGGACTTCTGGTGGCAAAGAACAGGGGTTAGGGGTAGGGCTTCTAGTCACAAGATGGTAGCCAAGGGACAGGGCACCTGTCAAGGGGTGGAGCTACCCGTGTGGCCCTCAACAGCTTGCCAGAACTCGGTAAGCAGCCCTCCGCCTGAAATAATTGCCTGCCTCTGTTCTACAGCTTCCCTATGTAACCTGTTCCAGTGCTTGACCAGTTAGTTCTTCCTAATCACCTACCTAAAATTCCTTTGTTGCAGTTTGAGGCCATTGCCTTAAGTTCTCTCCCATGAGACCACAGATAATGGTATATCTCCTTCCTCTCTATAATAGGCCCCTAGTCACCTCTTCTCCAGGCTTAGTAATCCTAGTTCCTTTTACCATAAATCATATTTTCCAGGTCTCTAATCATTTTTGTTGTTCTGCTGGACTCTTTCCAATCCACCCACATCCTTTTTGAAGCGTAGGACCCAAAGCTGGATGTAATACTCCAGATAAGGCCTCAATATAGAGTGGAAGAATCGCTTCCCTTGTTTTATAAGTGACACTCCTGTTAATACAGCCCAGTATGCTGTTTCCTTTTTGTAACAAGAGCACACGGTTAGCTCATATTCAGCTTCTGGTCTATTGTTAATCCCCCAGGTTGTTTTCTGTAGTACTGCAACCTAGCTAATGTAATTTTGCCATCTCAAGTGCAGGGCTGTGCACTTTGTCCTTGTTGAATCTCATCTGGTTGATTTCAGACCATTAACCCAGTTTGAGGTAATTCTGTATCCTAGACCTACCCTTCAGAGTGTCTGAGACTGCCCAATTTGGTGTCATCTCCAGATTTCCTAAGCATGGGCTTAGTCCAATTGTCCAAATCATTAACAAAGATGTAAAACAATACTGGATCCAGTACAGACCCCTAGGCAATACCACTTCCCTCCTCCTAGGTAGAACATTGAGCTGTTGATGATTGATTACTCACTGAGCATGATGATCCAACCAGTTATGTATCCACATTCCAGTGCTTTCATCTGGTCTCTTTTTTAGCTCATTAATTAAAATGGCATTGAAAACAGTGTCAAAGCTGCTAAAAAAAAAAAAAAAAAGGTGTATCATTTCAAAGACTAGCTCTTGTTGTACAGGGAGACCCTAATGACTTGACTCTCTATCAGCTGCTGGAATAGTTCAGTTATGATAAATATTTCTGCCTTAGAGAATTTACACTCTGTATTTCCTTTGTAGTTTCAGATAGAGTATTTCATTTGAATTTGAATTTTCAGTGTATTCTACTGCTATGTTGTTGGGTCCTGAACCTCCAGATGCTGAATGTCCTCAAATCTCATTTGCTTAAGCAAGAATCAGAGGTTCTTAACTGCTCACAAGAGGGGGCCCAAGCACTGAATGCAGGAAGAATATACATTTTAAGGTGTAACAGCTATTCCTGAATAACTGTCTATACAAATCAGATTCTTTGTTCCATCAAAGACAGGTGAAGTAATTCCAGTATATTAGCTATTACCCTTATAGGAATGTTTAAGGTCTTTATATTCCTTGATGAAAAGTACTCTGAAATGGCTGTTAAGTCATGATCTCTGTTTCGTAGCATAAAGTACTTTAAATAAATAAAGCATACCCACTTACCTCAGACTTTGTTTCTTTGCTTTTACAGTGGATTCCAGTGTTGCAGAACTTTCAAAATAAAGACACACTCTGGGGCTTTGTACCTTATAAAAATGATCCATCTGCAAGTGAACTTTCAATTCCAATTACGCTTCACATTGGAGATTACAACATGGATGGCTACCCAGATGCTCTTGCCATATTAAGAAATACATCCGGAAGGTATCGTTTTTACTTTTGGATTTACATATTATACTAGAGCATATGTCCCAACATCAGTCTTGTCTATTTTAAAAATCAGACCACAGATTTATGATACATCTAATATTGTTTTGATATAGCGAATGCCTCCGTCAACTTTATAAAATAAATAGTTTTTTTAGGTTTTCTAAATATTTCCTCTTTAAAAGGTTTAAATTTTGCATAAACTTAAGCTGTGTATGTCTGTATTGTGTGTTGCTCATAATGAGCCTCAAGGGTGTGCATAAGCTTAGGCTAAGCTAAATTCCTTAATAAAAGGGAAGAGAGTCACCAACTGGCTAGAACTACTCTTTTCCCTATCCTGTGGAATAGGTGAGTAGGATGGGCTAAGGAGTGTATGGAGCATTATCTCCTCTTCAAGAGCTAGCTAATATACCAGCATCTGAACAGTGGAGTAAATATTTATACCTTTAATACAGGACGGCTGGAGGGCTGCTACAGAGTTTAGGAACAAGTGATATGTGACTCCAGTCAGTCTGGTTCTCAGTTCTGCTAGAAAAAAATATAATCAAGCACTGTTCCTTTGAAGAAGCAGTTGATTCAGTAGCATCTATTATGTTGACAGTAACTTCGTATGGCTTATGCTTAATTAAAGGCAAATAGACGTTTTCTGAGATAAATGCAGCACAACTAGTTTTCATGAGGGACAACAAATGTTCATAGAAGCATTAAGGACATTTGGGGAATGTAAATTGATTGTGAATATCATCAACATTTCTTTGACCTGAAATCTCTTACAGACAATAAGCTCTCTTTGGTATGTACATCACCTTCCACATTTTCTTTTGAGCACTTGAACAAACAGGGAACTAAAATGTGATATTTGCAAAAAGTTCTGCTCTCAAGTGTATAAGACCCAGTTTTTCTACTTCATTATGTTGGTGCAGGGGGTTGATGTATACGTTCCATATATTCAGTCCACCTCCCAAAAAAGTGATTTCCCTTCCTTCCATTTCACCTTTCTTTTCAAAGCAGTTTTTCCTTTCCCAGATGCTTTTTTTCCTTATGCTTGTTTACCATTTGCTTATATTAGCACATTTTTAGCCCTTTTCCTTCTGTGTTCTTTAGTCACTCTTCACTTTTCAGTTTCTTTATTCTTTGCATTTATTTGCTTTCCCCCCACAAACCCTTTTTCCCCATTTGCCTTTCACTTGTGCAGGGCCAACAAGTTACTTTTGGCCTTAGGGATCTGACTGAACAACACAGGTTTGTTTGATCTTCTCCTGATCCTTGTTGTCTATGACAGTGGTCTTCAAAGTGGGGTGCGTGCAAGACAATCCATTCAGGTGTAGGAAGAAAATATTAGAACTTCTATTTAAATTTATGTAAATATACATATATTTGGGGTGCGTGCTCAAAACTTTTTTAATGATAGGGGTGCGCAAATATAAATATACATATACTGGGGGTGCGTTCTCAAAAATGTTTTACTGATAGGGGTGCACAATCAAAAAAGTTTGGAGACCACTGGTGTATGAGAAGTCTGATGTTTATAGCAAAATAGCTTTGCAATTTTTAAAAAATAAATTACTATTTATTTATTCATCTGTATTTTCATCCAGTTTCCTGACAAGGGAAAACTGCACAGTCTTTTTTCAATACTTAAGTTATTGTGTAGATCAACTAAACTTTCCCTGAAGGTCTTGGAGCCTGCTGCATAGTTCCTGTTTCAGTCTGTGCTAACCAGTGGCCTCTTTTCCTTCTGCTTGGAATTCTAGGTTTTGAACTGGCCCCTAGGTTGGAAAATCCTTTTGGTTCTGTTTAGATTTTCTTGTTGTCTTTCCCTTCACTTCCCTCCCTACCCCCTTTTATTTGGACAGCTTTTAGTGGCAAATTGACATGCCCCTTTACCTCTCTGGGCAATTAGTGATTAGCTACTCCTGAGGTCGCTCTTTCCCATTAAGCAATTGTTGTCCTGCCTTACCGTAATGAAAAACTTATAAATACATTTTTACAGTTTCTGCCCACTTTTCCATTCAGTATCTCCAGTTCTTTATATGCTGCCTAAGAAATGTGTCAGAAATGTCGAAGGTCTACCTAAGCCTCAGTGAACTCTGTGATTAGCATGGTTGATTGCTAAGGCAAGCCATTTTCAGTAATAAGCAGCATATTAAGAGAGTGTTATGGCTAGCATCAAATCTAGAGTCCCCAGCTCAAATGGCTAGGTATCACTGTACTGCAGAGGCTGCTTAGGAAGGTCTTCATGTGAGCCCATACCAAGGCTATAAATCACATTTCTGGACCAACAGTAAGAGATCTTTACTGCTCTGCTCCCTAGCCCTGCTAGCATATAATAGCTAAATTCAGTGCATTTTAAGAGTCTTCCATCAACTGAAGAAACTTGAGCTAACATGCAGTATCTTAGTTTATCTATCCAGTCACATTTCTTATATAATTATTGTACTTCTTATAGTCTTCTGGATTTAAATAGTAAGCTTTATACAGGCATCTAATTTCTGTGTTATCACACTCAATCAATAACTTGGAACAAGTGAAGAGAATGAATTCATTGGGAAATTTTTGCAGCATACAGTATGTCCAAGGTACGCAGCCAGAAAGAGAGAATGAATGCAGCGCTGCACTCAAGGCAATCTAATCTCCATTATTTCCTATAATCTATCCTTTCTTCAAGCAGTTAAAGACCAAAAAAACCCCAAAAATCTTTCCCTTCTAAATTCTTTCTCAAACCATGTAGTATCATTGCCTTCTGCACTATCCTTGTAATATCATAGGCTGTCTTCTGTTTAGTTTTGTGTTGTCATACTATTAGAAAATTAAAAGCATCTTAAAACCCTGTAATATTTTCAAAGTCCCTATAATTTCCATGAGTTCCATACAGACAGATTACAGAGATGGTCACTAACTATCTGTTAAACAAGGTTCTAAAATGGATGTACTGATTCAGAAGACTAATCAAACATATAAGTCTGTATTAAATATCATGGTAGTCTGCAATGAGGTCTAGGAGGATGCTAGTATTGGCATATAGGCAAAATCTGCCCATATTTCTAACCACTAAATTTGAAAATAGTATTCCTCTGTTTATTTTAGTGGTACCTACACTGAATAATATTGTAGATGGAGTTTGAAGTGATGCTTGTCTATCACTCTTCAATATAAAATCTTGTTTACAATTTTGTATAGCTTTTAAGATTCATTAATTTATGCCGGATATTTTCCTTGTCAGATGAGTCGGAAAGTTTCATCCTAAATGGCTTAACCATTTCTGGGAACAATGTTAATGAAAAATATTTTTTTGTCCATATTTAAAATATTTCTAGGCATTTTAATAAGACGTTTCTTGCTTTGTAATGATGTTTCATTAGATAAGTACTGTGGTATTGGAGTTATACCTTTTGGCATTCTAAAAAAATCTACTCAAATTTGGGTAAGTTATTTGGGTCATATATAGTAGCACAAGGGAAGGTGGATAGGAACCTTTGGGTGGGAGGTGGCTATGCATAGGAGTAGCAATTTTGTTAGTTTTGTGGTAATGGTTTTGTTAGTTATACGGAGATGGAGAAGAACAAATAGGAAAAGGTGGAGGAGGAAGGAGAAGTCAGTTATCCATCCTTCTAGTCAAGATCAGGCTGAATTTTGTTGGCATCATGGTAGAGGGCATTTTGAAGCAGAGATTTGAAGATGGAACAGATGAGTAGCTTCTGAATATTATCTTGGATTTTTTTTTCCATGAAGTTAGGAGAAGCAGGGGAAATTTGTTGTGTACTAAAGCAATCCATGTTTTTGCCAGTATTTATTCAAGATCCGGCTTAATCACAGGTAACTGATGAAGTTACTTGATTGACAATCTCTTAGTTTTCTTTTGCTGGACAGTACATGCTTACATTTATTTATATTATCACAAGGACCAGTGTATGTATTCTCCACATCTTAAAAGATTATATATTTGCCAACATTATTGTCATTTAGTTAAGTCAGTTTCCACGCTCATGACTTGAATTATGTCATAGCACATCTGGACTTCAGAAACACTCAGTTTCTCAGAAAAATGCTTTATAGTGGCCAACCCAACTAAGTATGTCATTGAAAAAACAGAATCTAGTGAATTGTGGTCGCAAGACATACTTCAGCTATTCAGGGGTTCAGCAAGTAGTAGTGTATCATCTACATTATGATAACCAGTCAACCTGGTTATCACTTGTGCCACAGAATAGGTTAAATGAATGGAAGGAACCCATGTTGTATTAGTTGATCAAAAATGGCATAATTAAAAATGCACTTAAGTCTGTTCTATGCCAAACTGGATCTGTCATCATGACTTTGAGTTTACTGAAAGGTTGACTGATGATCCTCTAAGGTTAGTTATTTTATACTTTGCCCCTTGCCCTAATGTCTGAACATTTAGTGTCCTCTTGATACTTATCTTGTTATATTTGTCTCATAATGTCCATTATCTGCAAACAGGTCATATTTTAAAAGAAGGCAGGGTAGATTTGTACCTTATAGACTAACTAAAGTGTGCAGATGTGTGCAGTATATAGCACAGACTTTCATGGGCTAAACCTCATTTTATCTGATACTGTGAAAGAATGTGAAAGAATGTATAAGGAAAGAGAAATTTCTGATGCAACCCTGCACATTTAACATTGCTCTTTACATCTTTACATCACACTTTATTCGAAGTTCTTAGCAACCAAATCAATTTATATTTGCAATTTACTGTAGTCTTTTAAGTCTTTAATATCTTGGAGACAGTAATTATAATTTGCCATTTTTTGAAGTTATTATCAAGAACGAAGTTTTGTCATCCAGTTGTATCTTGTAAAAAATAATTACTGACTCAGATTGTCATCAAAAATTTATAATAAATGTAATAAAGTCATTATTGTATATGGACCATTTTACGTTGCAGCTCTGAACACAAATTTATTATATGTTAACTGTTTGAAATGGTTTTTAAGACTCACATTCATTATTCAAGTGTACATTTAATGGCATTGTAGTTTATATATACCTAGTTAGTCATTCTGTCCTCTGAAAATGTATTTTTTTATATAAAAGATACTAGTCCTATGAGTTTTCTGAAGCACAAGTAGTAAGTCACTGCAGAATATGAACATTTCAGTGTTGCAGAGGACAAAATTTTTTTTTTAAAAGATCAGATATGAGCAATCCTATATTCCCCCTAGTGATTTCTCTCACTATGTTAGGGATCCTGCTTTATAATACAAAAGGTTCTTGATGAGCAAATAATATCCCATGCCATCTGCCACTGGGTTCTGCCCACAAGGTGAGTATTGCAACAGGCTTCATGCTCTGATCAGCAGTTAGTTTTGAGTTACCCGTTTTTAAGATCTCAGTTGCATAACAGGACAGAGTCTTGCAGAGAACGTACTAGACAAGGAGGAAGCCTTTATGTTTCAAATGTTGTTTGTTGATTAGTGCAAAACCAAAATGTGAAAGATAAATTCAGTTTAATAAATCTTCTTAAAATGGATATATTTTAATTATCTAAATGTATGATAATATACCATAATTCAGGAGGGAAACTGAAATAACCCCTACTGATTAAATCCCTAAATAAATTTAATTAGAAGTATTTAGTCTTTAGATAATTAGATCTCTGTGGCTGTTATCTAATATACTGTTGTTTGGTTTTTATAACAAGATTTCTACAGCTAAGAAATTGAAATATCTTTTTAAAAAAAAGCTTACTAGTTGCAGTAGGAAGTACATCTTAATTTCTTTAAAACTTGTCTTATAAAATATCAGTCCACTTTTTTAATTTTACCATTTTAGTGCATTTTAAGCCTTTTATTATAAAAGCATCCTATACCTCCCAAAGAATAAAAAAAAAAAGTCATCAAGATGTTGTGGGTGAAAACTGGGCTGTGAGCAGGGTTTAATCATTTAAGACTAGGGAGTGTCGGCTCACAACATACACTTAAAAGTCCGCAGGACGTTGAGGGCTGCGCCCATACTCTGTGCCCTTCTGGCACTGCTGCGGAGATTCCATTCTCTACCGAGCTTCTCACCTTCTCTCTTTTGTTTGCTTTGTGTTAGAAATACTTTTGTACAACCTAAAATGGACATCGTTTAGCTAATGATTTGCATGTAGCTGAACTCTGCTTATGTTTTATTTCTGTGGTGGCAAGTGTATTCTAGGTGGATTTTACAAAAATGAATGCATGAAAAGTGAACAGAGAAGAGCAGTAAGTCTGAAAGATAGAAAAGCTGTAAGACTGTATACATAAGGACAGGTTTGAAGATGTAGTCATACTAGGATAATAGTTCAGCACAAAGCCGTAACATGGGTGCAGTTACATTAGTATAAAAGTTTCTAGAATTTGGATAATCTATACCAGTACAATTGAATCTACATTAGGTTTTACAAGCATAGCAAAATCAGTGAAGCAGGGAGAAGAATTACAAGCATGTAGTGTCCTCAGTGATCCTGCACATATCCTAATTATTCTCCAGATAAGTTGTTAAATTTATGTTGATTTAATAATATGGGTATTATCTTGGATCTGTATGTAGGCTAGAATCTGTTTTACTTGTTCCATAATTCAAGTTAAAAAGACAGTTCAACACTTCATTTTAAATATAGGAAATAATGAATCATAGTTCTTAGCCCATATCCAAAAAATGTTTTCTCCTTTTCTTACTCCTTTTCTTAATGCACAATAGGGTTTGCTTTGGTTTATTACAAGAGGCTGCAGGGTAAAATAGTAAGGTTTTAAATTTGGTAATTTATCTTACAGTCAGATATAATATTGGATGTCAATGATATTAATAAGAACCAAGATGAAAGTTAGATGAAAAAAGATAAACAATGAGAAGTCACCATATAATGGAATTTTGTTTGTTATTTCTTTAATACCCAAGATGTCTAGACATGATTTTAGGATGCGTGTCCAGAGTTTAATGAAACAAATGTGTGGGCATCCTTGCCTTTGCCTTTGAGAAGCCATTCTTCAGTAAAATCTTTGTTAATTAAAATGTTTGTTGTAGTCTTATATGATCTGTCTATTAAAGTAAGGGCTAAATCCGTATTTCCTCAGCACATTTAATAAGAGCTATTTTGCACAAATGAATGCTTCCATTGCATCTGATAACAACATTGAAGAATAAGAATTACTCAACTGAATCAAGAGTTTGAGAACTCATGAGTTGATTTGCAGAGAGGAAACCTTTTTAATCAAAGTTGCCTGATTGATAGACCAGTTGGAATGAGAAGGATTCGCTGATCATTTTACAAATATCTGTGTCATCCTCAGGAAAGGATAGGCCACTAATATTGATACTGGGTTTTGCACATCAGATAATGTTCATTGTTTGTTTAGTTATATACTGGAATACATTTCAAGGATTTTTATTAAAGTTCATCTACTTTTAATATGTCTGCCCAGAATGCAGAAAGGTGCAAAATTGTATCAGTTTTTATCTGGTCATACATAATTTAATTATTGGTCTAACCTAATCTATGTAATATAAACGAAATTTTGAAAGCGTATAAAATTTCTGTTCGGGTAAATTGGCGTTCTAGGTTTGTCAGGTATTATAAGTGGTATTAGGAGTAATGGATCAACGTACTTCAATGTAATTATCTGAATTAATTTCTGTAGAACCTGTTTCATAGATTAGTAGGATGCCAAACATGTTAGGTTTTTTTTCTGTCCTTTTTGAAAAAGTATGATCTCAGGATGAAAAAGGCAACAATTTAGTCAGGAGATGTATTCCTACTTCTACGATATTTTCATACTAGATATTTAATCCAGTGATAGCTATGATTTTGAAATACACCATTGAAAAATATAGAGAGAAATGAGAATCCATGACCATGATTCAAATAAATACTACGTATTTGTAGTACTTCCCAGCAGTTTGGGGTTTTTCAAACACAAACAAATTAAAAAAACTGATATCATGGGATGTTACTATGTAGCTGACATTGTTTCAGTAGAGTTCATGTGTAGTTTTTTCTATGGTAGCTATGTGGCTATTTTATTAATGACCATGAAAATATTGCAAGCACTTGAAAACATTTTGGAATAGCCCAGAACTAAAAATGTATCTAAGTTTGCTATCCCAGAGACAACTTGGAGTTCAAGTAGGGTGTCCTACTGTTTTGTTTCTATCGCCTAGTTTAAAAGTAGGATGTTTGTATGAATGGAATGTCATTTTCCCATGAGCAAGCAATTGGACGCATTTGCACTTGAAATAAAGAGGCTGCATTTAGTAAACAGTGGTCTCAGGCTGAGGCTGAAAAAGAAAACTTGTTCTCCTACATTGATTTCCTTGTAAATAATAGTTACAATTCAGAGTCAGGCTAAAGTTGGTTTGGTATTTTCAAATGAATGGTACTGTACTGTAACTGCATATCAAATTGGTTTTCCTAGCATCAAGACAATTTCTTATCAAGCTACATTATTCTTAGGATCATAAGAAAGAAAGTACGGCTGGAAAGAATCTCACAAGGCATCTAGTCCAGCTCTCTACTCAAGGCAGGATAAACCCTCAATTGCCCAATTGGGGCATGGTGCTGAGAAAAAGCTGTGGGGCTGGGACCTGCCCCAGATGACGACAGTTCCTGGCCATTCCCAGGCTGCACAGGGAAGTCTGGACATGCAGACTTCCCCTTGCAGCTAGCTGGCAACTGTCCCAGTCTGGGGCAGGTCACACCCAGCTCCAAGCTGGGTGGGGAATTCTGCCTGAGCAGCAAGCTTCCCAGCCCCAGCTCTGCAATCGTGGAGCTGGGACAGGGAGTTTCCTGCTACCAGGGCAGAGGGTCATTGTACTCACCCAAGCTTGGATGGCAGAGCCCACCCCAGCAGCAGGCAGCTCCCAGGGCCAGGAAGTAATCTGTCTCCCCCTGTTGCCCGGCTGACCAGGAGCAATCTACACATGCCTTACTGCACAGTAATTACTCAACAGTTAATTTGTTACTTGCATTTGCAGGTTGAAAATTGACTGCTGAGTAGAGCAAATTACTGTGCAGTAAGGGTCTGGACGTGTACATGGTGATGCTTACTATGTAGTAATTTGCTCTACTGTGCAGTACAGCATCTTGTGTAGATGCACCCACTCTATCTTTGAACACTCTAAACTTTTGAGTAAAGAATACATAGAATGTTGTTCTCCATGGGTTGTCAAAAATGGATAAAATCATTCCTAGTACTTAGTGTGGGTTCTCAGAACTACATTCTATTTTTGAAGTAGAATCTCTGTTGATGGTGTGCATCTCCACCCTGTTTTTTTTAATACTACAGTATATGTAAACTGCTATCTTCTGTGGAAATTCACAGTATTTTAATTTGAATAATTAGTGTTACACTACTCTTCTTCAAATTGCTCTGTTAGTTTGCAGCACAACTTTCTAAAGGTTCCCATATTTCAGTGATGCATTATAAAAGATTCTGGGGTAAAAGGCAGCCTAAATGGCTGTAGCAGGGCACTGAGGTGCCTGCTACTAGTGAATCAATAAGTAGGGAGCCCAGCTGCTGGTTGCCAGGGTAACCAGGGGAAGTCATCTGACCGGAAGGGGCAGGGCCTGGCTCTTATATAACTCCCAGGCTGAGGCCAGGCAAGCAGTTCCCTGCTGGCAGCCCAGAAGGAAGGAACTCTGCTGGAGTGAATAATGAGTAGAGGCCAAACTGCAGGTACGGCCCGAGATTGGGGACTGATGGAACATCTCTGGTGTGGCAAGAGAAAGGTTAGAGCCAGATGGCTTAGAGTTATGTTATAGCCAGGGGGCTTCTGTTTTGTTTACTGTTTGACCAGAGGACTGGGTGAGGGTAGAAGGGGATGGAGGAGGCCTGATAGGGGAACCACGATAGTGTGGGCAGCAAGAAGCCCTGAGCATGGGCAGCGAGAAGGCCTGAGCTCCAGAGGGCGCCGAGCGTGACAAGGGCTGCAGCCAAGACTGAACAACGTCTGGTAGTTCTGCAAGGCTTGGGGTGTGGTACAGGGGTGGTTGGAGCCACACGTAGCTCATAAGGCTGGCGTGCTTAGACCCCCATTATATAAACAAGGCTCAGGGTAGCAGGAACCATGACCAGGAGGACAAGAGGTAACCTCCCTTTAATTTTTACAAGATCAAGATGTGGCAGGCGAGAACAAGGGTGTTTTAACCCAAATTTGGCATGGTAGGGGGCGCTGGGGGAGAGCACGGCAACCCTAGGA
>NW_017728915.1:18652661-18658487 GCF_001723895.1 Crocodylus porosus
CCATTTTAAGTATCCTCTGTGCAAAGTAAATTTCATATAAATACTGGTAATGAAAAGAGTCCTCGTAGATTCTTAAAATATTGAATTATAGTTCTTCGGGTTTTGTTCTGTTCCCCCTGTCCCCCATCCCGTCCTGTCTCTCCCTCCCCCCCCCAGCAATGAGTAAAAACCTAAAATGGGGAGGGGAGGTAGCTCTTGCAAATATTTGGAGCAAAATTGTCCCATTAAAGCTGAAACAAAAATTGCGTTAACATGTGCAGAATCACATGTTCTGATTTAGTTCTGATCAAAAGAATATATTAAGTTGCATAAATGCCCTTTTAATATGAATAGAAGCTGTACATACAAAACAGAAGAAGTGTGTGGTATATTTTGTAGTTTATTTCCTGGGATGTTTGACCAAAAAAATTGTGGTTAAATTCTTAATATGCTGTGTTCATCATTGCATTTTGTTAGAAGGTATCACAGAGACAGAGTAGTACTACCTTTTTGGATTAGTTGGTTTTCTTCTTTGAACATGCATTCCAAGTGTGTCAGCCTTTATGCTCTTTGGTTATTTAAGTACTTATTGTATCTTAAGTATCATTATTTTTTCAAATCTAAAGAAAGCTGCTTGATGCTGTACTTAAACCATCAGAACAGCTCTTTTTCTTAAGAAATAAATGAACAACAAGGTCACGAACACCATAATCAAATATGATCCTAATAAAGAAAAATATAACTGAAGGAGCCAAGATGAACAATTGGTACATTTCTTATAGTATTAAGGTAATAGTATGGCAATCTGAGTCCTTTTATTAATCCAGGCTACATTTTCAGGGTAGGCTGAAAAGCTTAAGGAAGCTACTTTCAGAAAACAAACCACTCTCACTTTTAACTAGTAATTGTACACAGCTGCTTAATTTAAAATAATTTTAGAGTTGTCAGCCCATTTCAAATTCAGGAAGTAAAGAAGAAAAATATAGGAAAGAGATAAAAGTTAGAATACAAATGTGCTCCATGCTGCAAACAAAAACTTCAAACAAAATCAGTGTAAAAATAAGTAACATAATCAAACCAATAGTTCTTTAAGTTTGTATAGCCCTGATTTATTTTTCATACTTGCTTAAATAGTACACATCTCTGCCAAAATCTTCTTGAAAGCTGCAAGCATATGAAATGTTTAGATCAGTGTTTCTCAACCTTTTAAATAGAAAGTACCCCCTAACTTCTGAAAATTGTAATAAGTAACCCAACACTCAATTTTCCAGGGGATTTTATATTTACAGACTAATGAGTGCCATATGTTGGAAGAAGGGCTGTGTATATAAGGCTGTGACATGATAAACGTCTGATTTGGTGTGGGTAGGGTTGCCACCTTTTATATCAGGGGTGCACAACTCAAGTGTGTACCTGGACCAGAGGTGATGTTGGCCAAAGCTAGGAGGGCTGAACCTAGTGCTGCGCAAAGCACAGCACACCAAATTATTACTGGGGAATTTAAAGCATCACGCAATGGGTAGCGCACCAAATTTTTTACCATAGTTTTGAGAGGAGGAAGGGGCAAGAGAGGATGAGAGTAAGGAAGAGAGGGCGAGAGAGTGTCTCCTGCCTGTCTATCACAGGTTGAGAAATGATGGTTCAGATTATCAGTTCAGATGATCAGTATTGTAAGAAGCTGTCATCCTGCCATCAGTTTCTTTCATCAGCTGTATTTTTCTTGTTTCAAGTATATTGCCTTGTTAGTGTTAACTAAAAACTGTCTGGTGACGCTAGCCATTAAACATAATATCAAACCTCATCATGGTGACTGGAAGATGGGGTGCTCAATATGTAAAGTTTGAGGTAAATTTTAGTTAAGAAATGTGTCCTTACTAGGGAACTGACAGTCTTGTATTTAATTAACAGTTGAATAACTTTATCAAAGGGTTATTAATAATAAAACTGAGCAATTTCAAAAGTTACCCTTTAGCCATTGAAAGATCCAAAATACATTCATGAAAAGTAGTGTTGGAAGACGGAAGAAAAAGATGTAGACAGAATTTTGTGGGGTTTTTTGTCTTTCTTGACCTTTGGCTTGTATTTATTTCTATATTCACTGCCAAGTCTCTACCTAATATTTTAAACCCTTTCTGATTCAGATTCAACAGAAGTAACGAAATGCAAAGAATAAGTGTAGTATGCAACAAACAATTGCTTTAATTTTATTAATCAGGTTAATATCCCTAATGTGTGTGGGGGAGTGTCTTCGGTGGATTTTTATTAGAACATTCAGTGTAAGGAAATTGTTTGCTCTTTGACTTGTTGTAACCTGTAACATCTAAATTTAGCCAGAAAGACCAATTTAGTTAAGGCCTAAAAGGCAATACATTTTAAAATTCCAGATATGGTGTTAGTTTGGAGTCTAAAGTTATTTGAATACAAAAGTTCATTGAAAAAATTACTTACTTTACTGTCACTTGTGGCTGTAAATCTGGACTGAATACCAAGCATGAGGATAAAACATATCTGCTAAGGTAAGTAATGGCTGTATTTAATAAGGTTAAATGTTCTTGTTACTTCCCAGCAGTCAGCCCACTTTTTTTTTTTCCTTGTAATTCCCGCAGCAGCCAGCTGGCTTAATTGTGTAGTAACTTTTTCCAGCATTGGTGATTCTGAACTTGGCAGCAGTACAAACACTTACATTTTTTCATTCTTCTCGCCATGTCTTTCAACTTAACCACCCTCCAGGATTTAACAACTACGGAGAGTGACTATAATGATACAGATTGATTTCAGGATTTTGTCATACCCACAATATCCAAGAGTCTTTTAACTGTGGTTCTCAATTATTTCCATTGTTAGTTTATTTTGGGGGTTTTGGGGAGAGACTGAGGGGTTCCACTTGTGAGGTTCCTTTATACACCTAGTACCCCATCTGAAAAGAGATTGTACCATTTCTGCCATAAGTTATTAGATAGGAAAGAGACTACCTTTTTTTGAGTGCCTGAAACCTGAACTTTCACATTGTCCAATGCCAATTACATTTAATTAGTATCAGAAGATAGTCCAAACACCCACTTTTCTACAGCTTTCACTTCTTTTGTTTCCAAACTTGTGGGCAGCTTCACAAGCTAGATGGTTACCTTTTCTCAGATTTCAGTTACTGCTCCATTCATATTTTGAAAGATATATGGTTGTATGTCCAATTATTCATTCTAGCACTGAGAGAATTGAACTATCATGATGAGTTACAGGAGCTGAGGCAAACTTGCATTACGTCTAAAGATGGCACGACTTATTAAGTGGTACCTATGGTTTCAAGATGTCTGTATGTTCTAAAGACAGGTATATATATTCCCCCTTTAGATAAGAGTTCCTTGTAAGGAGGTAAACTTATTTTCCCAAAATAGAGGGAAGTTTTAATATCGGACACTTCCTAGAGCATCAGACATGCACAAAAATCCATTCTTACTTCACAGCTAAATGCCATATCCACCTGAATCTTAATTTAAAGGCTTTTCTTTCTGCTTTAATCCAGTGGATTCATTGTCTTTTGCTAACTACTTTTCTAGGAGGTTAACTGTGTCCATAGCGCCCATAGTTTTGATGGGTGTCCAAGTAACCACTCATTGTTCAGCAACTTGGAGGGTCTGAATCTCTTTCCTATGTCATCATTCAGTAGTTACGCAACTCCTCTTTCTTCCATTTCTCCACTACTATTTCTTTAAATTTTGTACCTTGTTACATTTTAGTCACATTTGGTGCAGAGATGTGGAGAAGAAATAAGGTCAACTACATATCTGGTCAATAGTTGTTTGCTTGTCTGGTGGTATGGATTGTACATGGGGTCATGTAATCTGAGACATTGTAGAAAATCATTATGCTTCCAGTTCCACAGATACTTGGGTTTTCAGGAAAACTGGAACTAGGTCAAGTGACACAACCCCTTCCCCCAGGAAGGGGGGAAGTGCTGTCACTTTTATTTGCTTATGTGACTGGCTTCTTCATGAGGTCAGTCTGCAGTAACTTCCAAAGACCAAGAACTCAGTTTTTAATCACAAGAGTACAGCTGTTAAAACTTTCTGCTTGTTTTTGTGCTCTGCTAGTAAGTCTTTTTTTCTCCAGTCTGTATTATATGTAATACCTTACATAAGTATAGCCATAGGCAGATCCAGGAGCAGGGATGCAGAGTGCAGCCACAACCCAGTTTAGCTGTGAGACACGGGCAATGAGCTCTGTGAGTTCTCAGGCATGTCGGTGTGACTCTAGAAACCAGACAGTGAATGCAGCTGCCGCTTGTGCCCTAGGTCCTAGAGCCACACTGAGAAGCTGGTACATTCAGAGAGCTCACTGCACAGCCAAAAGGGAGTGCATCTACACGCACCAGGGTTCCACCCTGAATGTGAACAGCCACCTCTCCTCTCAATGCATTTGTAGAGGTGGCAAAAATGAAAAAAAACAATTATTCTTTGTTTTCAATATATTTTCATAGATACTTTAAAATATCGTGGGTGCAGGCACCTGTTAATTGTTTAGTAAATTGATTTTACTGCACTTGAAAAGTAGAACAGATGCATGATGTGCAGCCATAATGTATAGTAGATTCTCAAATACACGATAAATGTACCCTTTGAGAAATATATGTAGTAGCTTGATTACGCATGGTAGTTACTACATAAAACACATCATGTGTTCACTCAAAATATAAGAGTTCAGACTTTCTTAAGTATAAAACATTTTTGGGAACACAGTGTTGGGGTTTTTTTCCCCTTAAACTGTGACGATATTATGGATTTTGCATTAACATTCTCTGAATACTGGATATTTAGCTTTGCATATTTTATTATAGTACAGTATCTATATAAGTGCCCCTTTATAAAAGTTTCCTTCATTATAAAAGGATAGGAAATGACCTACATTTCACTTCTCCAAATGGACTTAATCACTCATTTCTAGTTACTTCGTACATTATGTTGTTTTTAACATTGGGTGTTTTGTACAAAGTTTGATTAACCCCCAACCTGTTCCAAAAAGTAAAAAGTGCAGATGAGTGAGCTGCCAGTTTGTGAGTAAAGAGCAAAGATGTTCAGAGAGTTGGTGGAAGTCTGTCAGAGATGGCAGAAAATAATGAAGAAAAGAGGTAGCACTAGATAGTCGAAATTTTAAGAGCTGAAAAGTGCTGAAAAGATTGTGTATCTTGACATTATTCAAGGATCACAGAAGGAGACTCCTAAACATTTTTGGATTGAAAGAATGTTCCTTAATAAAAGTAACACTTTTTTACTGAATCATTATCAATTTTTATTTTTATGGTATTAATACTACATGGTATGTGGTGGATTTAAACAAGTCTCTCCCTTCTAAATGACTTGCTAAGTCATAGAACCCAGATAATTAACATGGATCCTAGTATTTTGCATAACACTTTTTGAAATGGTAAAAAGTAAAAATCCAAATTAATTACTAACAAACCGTCTATTTGATTCTTTAATTCTTTTCCCTACATTTTTAATAATACTCCAGATACAATTTTTATGATTAATTACTAAGATTAAATGATAAGTGCTTTTTTCTGAACCTCTGTCTTGATTTTGTACTAATGTCCAGAAGTCTAGCTTTTAATTGATATAGATTTCATAGACATTAGGGCTGGAAGGGACCCCGGGAGATCATCAAGTCCAGCCCCCTGCCCAAAGGGCAGGAAGTCAGCTGGGGTCATAGGATCCCAGCAAGATAAGCATCCAATTTATTCTTGAAGGTGTTCAATGTAGGTTCTTGAACCACCTCCAATGGCAGACTGTTCCAGACCTTGGGGGCTCGGACAGTAAAGAAATTCTTCCCTATGTCCAGCCTGAAACAGTCTTG
>NW_017728915.1:18658498-18744326 GCF_001723895.1 Crocodylus porosus
GAGCCCGCTTACCTCCGGCTGTGCTGGGGGTTGGTAGGGGGCTCGGCGGCTGCTGAGGGGGTGTCTGGGGGGCTTCGGGGGATCAGGGGCGCAGCGGGCTTCACCTGCGCGTCTCTCACCGCTCCAGAGCCTAACTGAGATAGATATGATAGATAACTTGGTAGAATTAAGAGGTATGTAGTATTTTATTTATGTGGAATCATGCAGATATACAATAAATACCATATGAAACAGAATAATAACATCAAAACAGATTTTATGGTTTTAATATTCTGAAAAAAAATAGTCTATATCAGGTTTTTTAAGCTGTATGCTAAACATCAAAGGAATTAAAATAAAGTTTTGATGGTTAAGGATGACTTTAGTTAACCATGCTTTGAGGTGAGTAAATAGAAAAATGGTGACTAGTCTTTAGTGTTGTCATATCTGTTATTAAGACCATGCTGTTCTTCTTTTTCTCCCACATCCTACTGATTTTTTTTTTTTTTTAATAATACCTTGTTGAAAAGAACGTATGAATATAAAAATGAAATGCTGTGTTCTTCCATACCAACTTCTGGTCTTTTTGAGGTGTGTTGGTTTTGGTTGTTTTTTTAACCCAAAGACCTCAAAATTGCTGACATCTTTACTACAGAGTGTGCAGCTACATCTTTACCTGCCTATTGAAAAATGATGCAACTCGTTACTTGAGTCAGAAACAGCAAATTGGATTTGTAGTACACAAATTGCTGTGCAGGTGACATATGCATTTACCTTCCTTTTGATTACGATCACATTTAATATCTTCATACCCCATGTTCAAAGCATAGTAAAAAAAAGAGGATTTAAGTTCAGTCATTATTTAGTACCTGTTCTCTTCTTCTGTTATATGTGAATTTTATTTCTTATCTTTAAGTGGAGACTGTACATCTTTGACAATGTACTATGGTGTACTGTACTAGTTAATAAATTTAGGTCTCTCTGCACAAGCAGGTGATGGTGTAGTGGGATCCAATGCACAATCCACACAATCATGCCTCCGGCCATGCCACACTTTCATGGCAGGAGGCTCTGCACCACACACACCAGGGGCTGGGGATCACACCAGAAACCCCCAGGACTTGGGTACTATGGCAGTTGTGATTCCCCCAGCTTTAGGGGAAACTCCCAAGCCCTTGAGGTTTTGTGCACCACCCCCCAGCTGCCAGGACCCCATGCTTCTAGGACCCAGATTCAGTAGCTGCTAAGGCTGAGAGTCCCCTCAGTTGCTGGACTACCAGCCTGTGCTGGGCATGTGCACCTCTGAGACTGGGAGCCACATCAGCAGAGACGGCATCCCATCTTCATGGGAGACCCTGCTACATGTGCAACTTAAAGCCTGATAGCAACCAGCTGTAAAGTTAATATGCATGTATTGAGGTCTTAACTTTTTTATCTAGTTGCAGATTTTTAAGGTGTGATAGGTACATTGCACATGTAGCTGGTCTCAAGGTAATTCTGCAATTAACCAGTTAATTACACAAAACCTGTAATGTGTAGCAGGGGCTTTAGTGGCAGCCAGCTGCTTTCCATATAGTATCCTGAAGAGCCAAAAAATAGGTATGAAACCATAAACATATAACTTAAATATTTCTAAGGATAGAATTGTCCAAGTAGAGTAACCAAAACCCTTAAACTAACCAAATGAAGATATAATATTTAAGTACATAACATTTTTGGACCTTGATACTGAATGTCATTCTAAAAGTGAAAGTTAACTAGGACCTAAACATCACTGACCTTGTTTTTAAGCAACAGTTTAGACCAGAATGTATTTTTAAAGGAATAGATTTTTTTATACTGAATTCATAGCTCAAAATAACATGTTTGCAACATTTTATATTGATCATTCCATGGCTATTAAGAACAGACTTTTGTTTGGTCATATGTTTTATTGTAGTTCATCATTGCCTGCTGCTTCTCAGATGTAGGATAAAAGGACAACCTTTAAAATACTGGTAGATGGGTAGCCCAAAACTAAGAAAATCTAAAAGATAGAGGCCAATTATGTCTGATCCCAAATATCTCTAGCAAGATATTATTTCCTTTGGGAAACAGTCAGTTATTGTAAATTAAACAGAATAAAGTTGGCAATATGACAAAGCTTAGGTGCATATGAGAAAATGAGTAGTAGGTATTTTATTGCCAGATACACAATTGCCAAAAAATAAGTTACGATAACAGTAAAGTGCCAACACACAAAGCCATCAAAAAGGTATTTCTGTTGCCTGCCTGATATAACTGGGCATACTAAACCTAGGTTTGTACCACACATGGACTTGCCCATGTAGGGTTCAACTACACTAGACAACATTATTTTCCCTTGCTATAATCAATACAATATTTGAAATAATGTAATGGGAGGTACCCAAAATAGTTAAATCCATCCCCAGTCTTAACACTGACAAGAGAAATATTCTCTTAATCTTGCCTGTGGTAATTAGGCAATAAAGTATTCTTAAATCACATTCTTTAGTTTTTGTGTTCTTCACCATTATAGCTCTCTCTAGCCAATTCAGTCATTCACAGCTGTAATAATATAAAAGTCTCACCAAAAAAATGAAAAAGGTGGTTCCAAGTTTTATATCTACTTTGCATTTGTAGTACTTACAAGAAGTTTGTGGCAAGGCCAATATTATATTTGACTCAATGAGTTAATGAAAAAGCAATTAAGCTGAAAAACTAAGTTGATACATGTTAAAGCTACCCAAGATTCCTTGGAGATCTCAGAACAACAGCAGAATCTTCCTGTGCCTGAAGAAGGGTACTTGTTCCCAAAAGCTTGCAAAGAACTTTGTTCCAGCCATTCAGTTGGCCTAATAAAAGATGTCACATCTACCCAAAGAGCCTTGCCTGCCTATGCCCTTAGACCAACAAAGCTACAGTCAAAATCCCTGGAATCATTGATTAACAGTGTGAGCATTTGGGTAATATCTTCATGTTCTTCCTATACTCACCTGCCACAACTTGGATTTAATAAGAAAAGGAAGGAGATCAGTGAGTGGTTAAAGTCCTTAATCAATACATAGTACCCAGATGTTACATGCTCAAATTATAAGTTTATTTTTCAGAGTAGCAGATACAGTGACCGTAGCCTTGCCAATTATTTCACTGGCAAAGGCAGTTGGTTTGAAGGTGAGGAAAACCCCATGTTGTAGTTTTCAAAGATACATTAGTTAAACTAATCTTAACCGCTAATTGCCTTATTATTGGAACGCAGTCTCTGCGTCTTTCACTCTTCATCCGCAGCTTGTGCTAGGAGCGGTTCCTTGCAGCTCCCACACAATTCCTTTTTCTATATTCTAAGTAGTCATTGTCCCAGCAGGGTCAGGGACTTATCTGTGTTTCTGTTTCCCTGCATCATCCCAGAGATGCCGTCTTTTACTTGGCTGTCAGCCAAGCCAGCTCCCACCGCCTCATCTGGATCTCTCTGGACTCACCACAGCAGCGCGATCCTTTGTAGCAGTATCTGTCCAGGTCTGACCTGTGGTGTCCTCAGGAAATCCAGAGCTCCCAGCATCCTACCAAGTCACAGGTTAGACTTCTTTGTCTTGTTCAACTCTCTAGGGTCTTGATTACCACCATGTTCCTCTTCTGGTGCCCAAAGGCAATCAGCTGCCGGTTTTATCTCATGTTTTCATGAGCTAATCATCCCACCTCTTTCCAGGTGTGAAATCCTCTCCACCTGGCAGGGTGCATTCAGAGTTCGCTCCTCCTGGAGTTAGCCCAAGTAACAGGGCTCCTGCTTGAGTCCCTGTTACAGTCAGAATTCATGGGCATGTTTTTTTGTGTGTGTGTGTTCAGAATCTGTAGACTTTTCTTATCCTTTATTTCTGTGGTGCACACCTCAGGATTCGACTTTGAAATACACACAAAGGACCCAGATTTATGGTTCTTTCTGGTTTCTGCAGGAAGAACATCACTCTCACATTGAAATGCTGAACACCCTGAGCATCAGAGACTGTTAGACTCCAAATTTATAGTTATTATGCACATTTGGCAGACCACAAGCATGCGTATTTTGTTTGCATGGCTTTTTATGGGCAAAGTTTAGAAACCAGAGCTGAAGATTTAGCCCCATATACCATGAAACGTGTCTCTTTATGGAAGTTTCAGATTGACTGCATATTATGATTTATGTTCAAAATTAATTCTTGATGGTCTCATATAAAGGAGGACTTGGCCACAAAAACATAAAACGTCCCTGTTTTCAAATGAGTCTTCAAACTTGGATAAAGAAAAGTCAGAATAGTTCATTTTTAGTCTGGAAAGAGTAGTCATGTAATTCGGATTCATGTTACATACACACGATGCTTCATATTTTATCTGTGGATAACAACTGAATAGTTATAAAATGACAATGTGAGGATTTTTTTATGGTTCTGAAAGGGAAAGATCATTTTATAGTGGCCAAAAGCTAGATAAAATTAAGAATTAAATATTGAGTGTTTCAGTTTAAAACTTGAAAGCATAACCTGGTTTCTTACTAAAAATAAAACTAAATTGAAAAAATGTGTTAATTGTTAAGTAATTGAGGTGTGATGATCTTACTTTCACTTGCAGCGTTTCATGGAAATTACATGCGTCATATTACACAAGCTCATCTTGTCGCACTTTGTTCTAATGTAAAGCATTTTTTGAAGGAAGTACAAGTATGTGAGTGATGTCATAGAGGTAGGAAATAAATTGAAGGGGCTCACCAAGGAGATGACAAGGAAATGTTTATAACCTTGAGAAACTAAGAGTCTGGAATTTAATTTTAAATTTAATCACAACTAATTAAATTTCTTTAAAAAATCAAGAGATACATTAAAATAATCCTACTTATAAGCCCTTTTTTAAAAAGGTTAATATTGCAGTTCAAATTTATTTCTTATTGTAACTTACCTCAGTAATAATGCCAATTATCTAGTTTAATGGTTTTGGACTTGTTAAACCTTAACAACTATCTGTGCCACATAATGTTGTCATGTAGAGAAACTCAAGCCAGTTCAGAACATACCTGCAGCTTTATTTATTTTTTTTAGTATTCAATTAAGCTTAGGTATCTGGATGTGGCACTGAAGTTTCTATGTAGATGTGTCCTAGGTTCTTATTCGCAAAACATTTGTACATATGTTTAAGCTGATTACTCTGAGTAGTCCTGTTGGTTCTGAACAAAGTATGAGGGCCCTGACATGCTTTCAGTTAAAGATGCCACCAGATCTGATCCCAACAGTTTGCCTCCTAGCATGCCGCATGTGCATGTCAGGAGGCCTGTCTGTGGAATCAGGGATCAAACCCCAATCATGCTGTTGTCCTTTGGGGCCAGGCCAACTCTCAGGATCTCAATATCGAGCTGTTAGACAGGAGGGCATGGTGTACAATTGGATATGCACACATACAAAAATTAATTAGGTGCGTACACACTCTACCAACTCAGGCACATACACGGATCACTCATACATATACCATTCACACAATGAGATATATGCCAGTTCATGCATATACCACCCACCTACACGTACACACAGGTGAGTTCCTAACTTGGGTGGTGTGTTGTGGTGTTGTGTGTATGTGTATGTGTGCACTTAGGGTACTTGGGAGCCCTAGGTTGCTTGGTGACTATGGGAGGGGAAATCAAGGGTCAAAGATCTCCACAAGGAGGGAGATGGATGGGGGTTAGAGTGAAAGTGCCAGGAGTGAAAGTTACTGGGACCAGGATTAGAACTGGCAGACTGGAGGGGAGCTGGGGTTACTTAAGGTCAAGTGGTCCCAGAATTACTCAAGGTGACTGGTGCAAGGGAAAAAGCCCAGTGGCAAGGAGGAGATGGCCAGGAAAGAGAGAGAGAGGCAGAAAGCTGGGAGACTGGGGGGCAGATAAGTGGTGGCAAGCAGGAAAACAGTTAGGAAACAGACAAAGACCCAACTTGGGGTTTCAAAATAACAGGTTTATTAAACAGACAACTCACTACACAGCCCCGTGTGTGTAGGAACCAATAACTTCACACACACACACTCACACTCACAATGGTAGCAGGAGAAAGAGACTCAGTGGATGGGTTGGAGTCCAGGTAGGAAAGAGAAACAGAGTCCAAGTCCTTGGTTGAAGAGGGGGTGGGGTTGATAGCTACCTATCCAGGCTGGAAGGGGGTCTTTGTCCAGCAGGTGTTGTCCAGAGGGGGGTCACTGGCAGGGCCTCTGGGTGGATAGGTGGTGTGGCATGGTGCTGGTCCAGATGGACAGGGCGTCCCAAGGAGTCAGTCTTCACTACCCCTTTTATTGGCCAGACTACCTCTGATCTCCTCTGGGGAGGGCCTGTCCAAGCAAAGTCAGCCCTGTTCCAGAGGATTCCAGATGTTTGTACTGAGCATGTGTAGCCTTTGCAAAATGGTGGGTTGGCTGATTTCTGCAGCAGTCTTTATCTTCCAAATCTTGAGCCAGGGAGGGTCAATGGAGGGTGATGGTTGGGTTATCAAGTTGATGGTTCGGTCATTCAGAGGGAGCTATTTTTAGACCTACTGCCTCTTGTCTCTCAAGCACCCTCTTTCATCCCCATTCATTCAGGAACCAATTTACATAAGAGGGGTAGGTATGAGTCATAGGTTACAATGGCATGGGGCACAAGATGGAGGCTTGACATTACTTTACAGACATAGGCTTAAATTATATAAATTCAATATAAAACAACAAAAATCGATGCAAAAATTATAGGAATACAATACAATATAAAACAGTGCAAATCAATACAAACATAACAATGCTATTTACAATATTAAAAGGGGCTTATTGCAATAATAGTATACAAGAACTTGGCTTACCTAGTATTACTTGTAATCACTTATAAGGGATAGAGAGGGCAGAAAAAAAGTCAGAAATGGTTAGAGGAAGGGGAGGGAATGTATTTTTAAGTAAATTAAAAAAAGAAAAACTGAGGTTTTTGCTACAATGCCATTTCTATTTGCCACTGCAGGGGAGCTGGGAACCATGATCCTGGACTCCCATACACAAGCAAATTGAAAGTTAATTGCCTGCATCCTGGCATGACCCAGGACAGTCTCTGGGCCAGGGCAGACAGTCAACTGATTGTCAGCCTGCCCCAGAACAGCCCAGGGCAAGTTCAAGACTATTAGTCCTGTGTCAGGTTCTCCCCGAGCTGTCTGGGCCACCAATCAACTGACTGCTGGCCCTGGTGGAGGGAGCCAAAGGGCTTTCCCCACACGGACTTTATACTAAGTGTCTAGCAGGGCTGCCAGGTGCAGGAGATCAGAGGCTTATGGTGAAGGGAGCTGAAAGACTTAAAGTCTCTGGTAGGGGGAGCAGAAGCTCTTATCCCATTGGGAGCTTCTGATTTTTTCCTTCCCCTTCCTCCATGGGGAGGCACTGGGTTCAGTTCAGTTGGAAACAGGGGGCTGATGCTAATAGCCAGTTGTTGGCACCATTCCTGGGAAAGCCCCCAATCGGTTGGAGACTGGGGCGCCCCCAGCTCGTGCTGACAATATTGTCACACTTAGGTTGGATATGGGGGCTATAAAGGGTTGATTCAGACAATCAGCTGATTATCAGGCATCAGCCCTGGAAAGCCCCAGTGTGTGGGCATGCCACACCTTCAATTTAAGGTGCCATACAAACCAGCCATACAAAGGTGCATTATATTTAAAACACTTGTTTATGGCTGGTTTACCACTTTATGGAACCTTAAATTGGGAACATGTGTAGCAACCTTCCCATTTAAGCTATGATTAACATGTTAATTGTGGCATAAATGTAATGGGTTGAGGGGCCCTAGTGGGACTACTCATGATAGTGAACTTAAGTCTATATGGATTTGTAGCATTGGATTCTTATTTTATATTCATGTTACAGGAGAAATTTATATATCTGTTTTGTATTAGACACCTGTGATACAGGAAAATCAGTAATATTGTAAAATGAGATTTCAGAGGGGCTGTTAAATTTAACAGTGATCAACTTTAAGCCACATACTGATTTAAGGCTTCTTGGAAATCTTTCTGCCTTGCCTTTGCCCTGAGAGAGACTCAACAACTGAATGTTCTTTCTTTTTATCTCCTAAGTAGTTTTCTGCTTTCATGCTTCTTAGTTTTCAACATTTATATCAGATTGTCCTATCACCATATGTTTATTTGTGTCAGTCTCTGCCAGCTGGTTTTGCCATACCCTTCTCAGTACCATTTTATTATTAATATCCATTCTTTCCATTTTTCTTTTTTTTTTTTCACAATTGAATCTCCATTATAATTTGTCCATGTTGCAAGTTTCTGATAAATTCACTTGGGAAGGGACCATCTTTTAGACTATGCGCTCTAAAAAAATCAAATCCATCCAACCCAGGAAGAAAAACTACATGGCACTATAGTGTAACAAGTTTTTTTTGTTTGATGGTATACATGGAAGCAGTAGTTCATACTTTTCATAGCATTGTACTCTATGCCTATGATGAAATGCAAAACTGAAAATATTATGTAAGTATATTAAACTTAGAACCTAGTATTTTCAGGAATGACAAAATGAAACATTATAATTTAATACTAAATCAGAAGATACCATCTTGGCAAAACTTCCTGCAAAGTAACTAGCATCCATTTATATCAAAAGATGATGAAAAAGATAAATTGAAAAATGTGTTGAACTTGAGCTGTTTCACCTTATCACATATTAGCATACACAACCTGACAAGGTAATAATGACATATAGCAAAGAAACTATAATATGCTGGTTTTTTATGATAATGAGATCTGGTATTAGGTTCAAACAGTGCAATGGCAGAAAACCAGTATGTGTAATGAAATCATCTGATGTGTGCTGAATGATAATTGAGGAAAGTTCATGGCTTTTTTTTTTTTTTTTTTTAAAGACAACACAGTTGTTAAAAAGAGGCTGGTAGCTTACAAAAGCTTTATTAAAATATGCAGCAGAGCAAGAAACTAAGGGCCAAACTATACATTTTGCACAGGAAGGATCAATGTAGGGAAGAAGTGTATTTGTACAATATAGTCAAAAGCACAGTGCAGATTATCAGGTGAAGTGATACTGCTGCTCCATTGTGGCTTTTTTTTTCATTTGTTCCCTCTTTCTCCTTTTTGGAAACCAGGCAAAAAAGGTAAGCAGGAAGCCACAAGAGGCAGGGAGCTCTTCCAGTACTGTTTCAGGTCCCAGAGAAATGCATCTTTGGTAGCCTTGATATCTCCCAGAACCCAGTGAAGACATCTCTGCAGATTGTTGGGATTCGGGATATTTTTTTGCGGATCATGAGCCCTTCAAGGGGACATCCAAAAAAATCTGTCAACCCTCAGTCCACACTTGAAGAGACTTGGACTGTCCCATTCCAGTTGAAGTGGATAGGTCATTCTTAAGTCATTGCCAGACCTGTTAGTGACTTGTTTCTTTCTGGGAAAAAGGATATGGGATTACTCTTCTTTCTCCATACAGTTGATGCAGCAGTGGCATCCCTGGCAAAAGGGATTAATTATTCCTATCAGCAGGGAATTTATCTCTGAAATAAGTCACAGACAGATAGACAGACAAAGATTTTCTAAAAAATTTTCAGCAACCTCTGGAGCCTTTTTGATAACCATGTGCTTTGATAGAGTCAGGTATCATGGTGGAACCCAAAAGGCCTTCTAGAATCAGAATAAATGCATGTCAAAAGGTGTTCTAGTGCTGAAAATTTCTGAGTGATTTCCACTGCTAGAAATCTTTCCAGGAGAAGAAGCAGTGTAGGCATCAAGCTTGCAGCTGCCTCTGTTCCCCAGCTCTCCATGGCTTCTGCAGGCTGGGGTTATCTTGGTCTGGGAAAGGCATGGGGGCAGCATCTGCTCCAGGCTTCTCCCAGAGGGCAGGGGACAGCCTGCTTACTCCATCACTCTGGTTCTGGTGACAGGAGCAGAGAGTGGAGGAGCAGCCATTTTTGCCCCCTTCCCCACTGGACTGGGGTCCCTGATCTGGGAAGCATGTGAGAGTTGCCCAATGTCTCCAGTCCCCTTCCACAGTGGTCTGGAGGGGGGAGGAACAGTGGGACAGAGCCCTCAGCCACTTTTCCAGACTGAGCAGTTCCCAGTCTAGGAAAAAGGCTGAGAGAATTGCCCCACTGCTCCTCTGCAGGAACAGATTAGGAGGGGAGCATACAAACATTCATTCTTGCAAGAAGATTTCTCCAGGCTAACATAGAAGATCTTTCTCCCAGAGGGAACATGTTTACCCAGGGAGGAAGTGAGTGGTCCTTTTATGCTTCTAGTTTCTACTGGGAGTGCAGCGATTCTCCCACTAAAATATAATGTCTGTATGGAGCCCCCAAAAAATCCTCAATTAAGGAGCAAGATCAACCCAGTTACATCAAGAAGCTATCTGTCCATGGACTGTGATGATAAAACATGGTACTGAACTTTTCTCAGTATGGTAGATGACCATTAAGGAGACCATTCACAATCCAGTCAACAGTGTTTGGGTAAAAGGACTATACTTCACATCATGCTTGAAAAATAGGACTTTCCTTGCACATTGTTTGCATCCATTTTGCTTTGGCTTGCCTGTCAAGGGCCCCCAATTTTGGAAAGAAAAAAGAAAAAAAAGACAAGGGAAAGGCTTCTCTGTATTTGCTTAAATCTTTTGAATGATGATATACTGCCAAGTAGGTAGCTCAGATAGTCACAAGTTGCAACTTTGCAAGTATGCTGTATTTTTCTTGGTGTAGATTAACATATGTTTTAAATCTAATAATCTTTTATTTCTTATTTACCATTTTGCACCATTGGTTTTAAAAGGTTATTGCTTAAAAACAATAATGAAAAGCATAACAATGAACCGAGATTACTTTAACCTTACGTTTGGACAAAATGCTCCTAAACTTTAGATAACAAAGCCTAGCTACTTAATTCCTAAAATATCGTTTATAGTAATTTAATTATTTTCAATAGTGTTCAGATAAATTATCACTAAATTTTGGAAAAAAAATCTTCTTTTTTTTAGGCCAAGTAATAAAAAAATATCAGTAATTCTTTCCACACTGAAATTTTAGCCTGCTTATTCTTGCTTTTGTATTAGGCTGATTTAAGGATTAAATTAGTTATGTCAGAGGAATAAAGTAAATGAGTGGCCTTTCCTGTGGACTTTTTATGAAGTGGGTCATCTGTGTGGTGTGGTGGAGGGGTTGTTTTCCCGCTTTTAATTCACTGACTTAGCATTACTGTGGGGGGGCCTTCTTACCGTGTCTACAATGTTTAATAGTGTCATTGGTGAGTTTCATTTTCCTCCAATTGCTAGTTTCATTCTATTATAGTAGGTAAAAAATATATGTGATGTTTAGCAGACAAAGAGGGAGCAGTATATAACTATTGTAAGAAATAAATTGGTAAATGTCCTGTTCTTTTACAGCAATCAGCAAGCTTTTTTATTGGAAAACGTCCCATGCGATAACGCAAGCTGCAAGAGTGCACGTCGTATGTTTAAAATCTATTGGGACCTCTCGGATCTAAACCAAATCAAAGATGCTGTGATAGCAACTTTCTTTGACATATATGAAGACGTGAGTTCAGGTTTTTTTAATTGTGTTTCAGGTTTTAATTGCCTTCTGTCTGTACCAATTTGAGCTTTCATTCTAAAGCTGCTACACCTTGGTATTTGAGAATTGATAATGAAAGCAAAAGCTAGGTAAACCATGTTTCAGCTTTAATGGTGAGCAGTGGGGAGATTTACAGAAAAACTGCCTAAGTTCTACACTAAGAGCTGTCCAACTGTAGCCTGGAGGCCACATTCAGCCCTGTGGGGTAAACCTGCAGTCCCCTGGCTCCCAGTCTGGATGCTACTCCTTCCTGATGCTGCCATCAGCAGGGCAGTCCCTAGGGGGGAGTGAATTGGGGCAATTGGCCCAATCCCTGTACTCTGGGGATCCTGCAGAGCAGAAGCAGCACAGAGCTGGGCAGAGCAGCAGCTCCATGTCCAGCCCCTCGCTACCCCCACCTCTGCTGCTGCTGGTGGCAGCAGCAGCTTCTTTGTGCCAGAATGGGGGTGGGGCCCCACATGGACTGATTTGCCCTAGGCCCCGCACCCTGCTTGGGTCACCTTTGGCTATCAGACTCTAAGCATTCTCCCTCCTCCAGCTTTCTCTTCCTGTCCCTGCCTCTGGGGGGCAGGGCAACATGGCATAGCCCACAGGTCTGAAAGATCCCATGGCCCAGGGAGTTTGAGGGGTCCACACAGTATGGCAAAGAAGCAGTGACATGGTGCAGCCAGGGTGGAGGGGAAAAACATGTGTGTGACAACATACAGCTCACATGGCATGCAATGTAGGGACATGGTGCCCATGCAGCTTCTGACCAGGGGCCACACAGTTTGTGGCTGGAGGGGTCTTTAGATATTAGACAGACTTGCAGTAAATCATAGAAAATTAGGGTTGGAAGGAACCTTAGGAGGTCATCTAGTCCAACTCCTGCCCAAAGCAGGACTGTCCCAAACTAGATCATTGCAGCCAAGGCTTTGTCTAGTTGGGTGTTAACCTCTGAGGATGGAGATTCCACAACATCTCTGTGGAGGAAGCTAATAAACCTGTTCCAGTGCTTTGCTAGCCTTCTAGTAAGAGACTTTTTCCTAATAGCTAAACTAAGCTTGCTGTGCTACATCTTGAGACAATTGCTCCGTGTTGTCATCTGCCGTCACTGAGAACAGTCTAGCTCCATCCTCTTTCAAGCCCCACTTCAGGTAATTGAAGGCTGCTATTAAATCCCCCCTCAGTCTTGTCTTCTCCAGATTAAATAAGCCCAGAGCTATCAGCCTCTCTTCAAAAGTCATGTGCCCCAGCCACCTAACAGTTTTCTGTCCCCTCCTCTGGACTGTCCAATTTGTCTACATCCTTTCTGTAGTAGAGGGTCCAGAACTGGGCACAGAACTCCAGATATGGCCTCACCAGTGGCAAATAGAGCAGTGTAATCACTTCCCTCACTCTGCTGGCAGTGCTCCTAGTAATGCAGCCCGGTACAGACAGTCCTCGACTTATGACTTTTCAAGCTACAACAAATGGCATTTACGACCTTTATAAACTGACACCATGTTTTGAGGTTTCAACACAGGTTTCAACTTTACGATGCTGGATACAGCTGCGTCCAGCTGGTAACTCTGGAAGTGGGGAGCAGAGGAGGGGGAGAGAAGGGGCATGCAGGGGGAGGCAGATCAACACCCCCACAGTGAAGGAAAGATTTGAGCTGGGACAGTGGGTGGGATGATTGCTGCCCAGCCAGGGCAGGGAGGCACAAGACAAAGGCATGGCTCATCCAAGGGGTGTGGGGGAGGGGCGGCTCCTGCTGCTGTACACTGCTGGTTCAGGAGCTGTTCCTGGTACCTCCCACCACTCGTCTGGGAGGGCTTGGGTGGGGGGGGGCATGTGTCCCCAGATCTGCGTGGGGTGGGTGAGGCCAGGGCTACACTGTGCTGTGCTCCAGGCAGACACTGCTGCCACTCGCCCTACTGGAGCAGGGCGAGCACAGGATGGATTTGCTGCACTGCCTCAAGACAAGCGGCGCACAGTGGTGGGGTGGGAGCCACCCCCACACCCCACAGATGAGCTGCAGCTGTGTCCCATGCCTGCCCCATCCCAGCTGGGTGAGCGGCAGGAGGCACTGGGGGGGCATGTGCCCCCAGATCGGGGTGGGTTGGATGGTGGAGCGGAGGCAATGGGGGGGCTGCAGCCACCAGAAATTTCACCATAGCCACCCCATAACCCCCACCGTCTGCCCAGAGCGCAACACGGTGCAACCCCAGCCCCAACCATTCCACACAGATCTGGGGTCCATCCCCCCAAGCTCTCCCCGACCAGTGGCAGAAGCCACCAAATGAGTAGCTCCTGGACCAGCAGCCAGAGCCGCCCCCCTCTCCCTCCCCCACACCCCTCAGATGAGGCGTGCCTTTGCCCTGCGTGCTCCCCACCCTGGCTGGACAGCACTTGCCCCAACCCCTGTCCCAGCCCCAATCTCTCCTTTGCTGCAGGGGCATTGATCTGCCCTTCATATGCCCCTTCCCTTCCCCCCTCCCCTCCCCTTCCGGACTTACCAGCTGGTCTCAGCTTTATCCAGCATCATAAAGGAACCAATCACCCATTTATAATTTCTATGGGAAAATTGGTTCTGAGTTGCAGTGTTTCAACTTAATGCGTGGTTTTCAGAATCCAATTATGTCATAAGTCTGAGGACTGCATGTATGCTGTTAGCCTTCTAGGCAAGAAGGGCACACTTTTTGGCTCATATTCACTTATTGTCCACTGTAACTCCCAGGTCCTTTTCTGCAGAGCTGTTGCTTAGCCACTCCTTTCCTAGCCTGTACCAGTACGTGGGATTTATTCCATCCTAACTACAGGACTTTGCACATGTGCTTGTTGAATCTCATAGGATTTTTTTGGTCCAATGCTCCAATTTGTCATGGTCTCTGTAAATCCTAGCTCCACCCTCCAGTGCATCTACTACTCTCCCCAGCTTGGTATCATCTGCAAATTAACTTTCATACGCTTGTTTATCATCTTATAAAACCTCCATAGTCTATATTTCTAGGCGAATAAACTAGAGGGGCTTCCCCAAGCCATTAACTTTATCACTAAAGGAATAAAGGCTACATAGTCTATAAATGGCTGTCTAAACCGAGTAAGCAAAGATTTACTAATGGGAGGAAAGTATCACTACAGTTAGATAATTTAACAGTTAATACTAAACCTTGGAGCAAGTAAAAGATTGTTTCTTTAGCCTTGTCATTTACTTTGCAAGAAACACACTAATCCTTGTACTGAGTGTGCTTTTTCCTGTAACTATCATCTTTTGCAAGCTCCCAGCTGAATTTCCCAGATGCTCACAGTTAACTATGATCACCACAGTCCCCATATAACACCAGACTCGCACGCCATGTTACTCCCCACACAACTTTCCCACTTTTTTTAAACATTCGTTTACCCCAATGCCATGACTAGATTTGAGTCCCAAAACTGATCACAGCTCATGTATTTAGTATGCTGTCCATCTAGCCCCTAAATAAAGCATCTTCATTCCTCCATCCTTCTCCTATCTGGAAGTAAAGTCTAATTAAATAGTTAGTTCTTGCTGTCCTCTATAATGTAAAATTATTTTAATTTTTTTCCATTTAGCTGGTATTTTACAGAGAATTTAATACTTGACATTTTTGTTAAATGTAAAGCTGACAGCTACTGCACACAGTTATTTTATGTTAATTTATGTAATTAACATATTTCCTTTTAAACGTAATGAAAGATATATTGGTATGACTTTGTCCGTAAAGCTTCCTGCCTATAAGTGCAAAATTAGATAAATAAATAAAGACTCCTGTCAAAATTAGATCTTGGTACAAACCTCAGACTTAAACCTGGTTGTCTAGGTCCCAGTTTCAAGTAAGCAGGAGGTTTTTGGTCTCATGGAAGGGAAAATTTGGCTGCTTCTCTTTTGAAATTTAAAACCAAAATGTCAAAGTCCAGTCTCACTTGCAATAAAGGACCTGGTTTAAAAAATTGGATATGCCTCGTTACTTGTGGATGTGTTATGGCTCTAGTTAGCCATTTGTGTATTAAAATATATAACCTGTACTTGCAGGCAAAGCATGTGTTCTTGTGCTATAAATTGTAAGCAGCCCTTATTTGAAAATACAGGTTTCTGAGATCTGTATTTCTTTTTTCTGATTCACTTAGGGTCAGACTTGTGACTCACCCTAATATGATAGCTAAAGTAATAAGGTCCCTCCATGGCTACATTCTGTGTCTCTATCCTGGTTGAGCTACACAAGGTACAGTGACATTTGTAGCCACTTCAAAAGAAGAGGGAATTGCTCCTAGAGCTGTGCGAAGTTTCGGTCCCTGATTCAATTCGGTGGATATTCAGCCCGATTCAGTGGCCGAATCTCCGAATCGAATCAGAGGACCCTTTAACCTCTCAGAATTGAATCAGAAACCTGCAAATTGATTTGGAGAAATATGGCATTTGGACATGGACACAGTTTTAAATGCTTTTTCTATATACCACTAGGTAGCAGGTGGCTCACGAATGCCGCAAAGCTGGGGTGCACGGAGTGTCCCACAGAAGCACCAGGGGCTTCCCAGCACGCTCAGCACCAGACCCGGAAGTGGACCAGAAGCAGTTCCAGTCCACTTCCAGGTCTGCTGGAGGGCCCACCACCGTCCCCTTCCAGCTCAGCAACTGGTGCCTTCTGGGTCTGGGGGGCACCTGGGATCTCCCCACGGCTGATCACTGAGCCAAAGGAGCATGGGGGTGGGGCCTGTGTGCTCCCCCATGGACCTGGAAGTGGACCGGAAGTACTTCCAGGTTCACCACTGAGCATGTGGAAGGCCCCCTCACACTGCTGTAGGATGCTCCTTGCACCCCAGAATAGCAGCCTTCACAAGCCATGCGGGTACCTCGAGGTATGTAGAAAAAACATTTAAAGCTGTGTCTATGGCCAAATCGCTGATTCTCTGAATCGGCATCGAATCTTCAGATTTGGATTCACCCGAATCGAATCGGGGACAGTGATTCAAATCAATGAATCGAATCACTGTCCCCGATTCAGGCCAAATCCAAATCAAATGCATACCCCTAGCTACTGCAACCATTATATCTGTGTGATCCTGGAGTGCAGCCATAGGCTGAATACAGTTGATTGTATTCAGCCAATGGCTGCCACCACAGTGCTCTGCACAGGGCTTATCCAGCCTGCTCCCACCTGGGGCTACCCACACCACAGTCCTGTGCACATCTGCCCATGGCCCCAGCCTAAGCCAGTGCATGCAGCTTGTCAATGAGGCTGCTTTCAATACAATTGCAGCCACCTAGGTACTGCTCCGTTCCCCCCGCCTCCATCAGCTCCTCCTGCCCCTACTGCACCACTGTATGCAACAGGTAGTGTGGGAAAGCCATGTGGACGTGTGCCAGGCACCGCACACTCAGCCAGGCCAGGGAGGGAAAGCTGTAGCTGGGTGGCTCCTGTGCCAGTGCGTGAAGCTCCAGCTGCAGCTCCCTGCCACCTTGCACCCACTCGGCCCCCACCAATGGCTGCTCATCACGCCAAGCAAAATAGATCAGAATAAGTGGAAGGCAGCAGGAGCTGGAGCCCTGTGAGCTCCAGCCCAAATAATTGCCCACCCCTGCTACAGTAATACAAATGTAATACCCTGTCTTTGACCTGGATAAAGTGGGGTTAGGATGGTTTTGCTACATTTGTATTGCTGCAGAATCAGGCTGCTTTACCAATTCATTGTTACTTGCTGACCCCTGAGCTAGAGTCTACTGAGCCAATCTGGGACTTGAAATATGTCCTTTCATTTTCCCAGATATATACTTTAGGAGAGAATGGACTGTCTGGACTACTACTCTCACCCTTACAATGTAGTCCCACTTTCTCAATGCCCAAATCAATGCCAAACACTCCTTTTCACATGGATTAAAGTTCTGTTCAGGTCCTGCAAGGGTTCTTGAGGCATAAGCCACTGGTCTTTGTTCTTTTCCTTTCCCTGGCAGTAGGGTGGCACTCTTTCGTTACTTGCCAGCTGCAAGGCAAAGGGTTCTGTCTCATCTGGGTAAGCCAGTGCAGGAACTTGTACCAGATCCCTTTTTAACTGAATTAAAGCTGCTTGTTGCTCTGGACCCCATTCCCACTGTCACCCTTTTATCAACTGAAGGGAGGAAGGAGGACCCAAGTAACTATAGGTCCACAAGCCTCACCTCGGTGCTCAGGAAGATCTTGGAGGGAATCATCAAGGAGCACATCTGTGGGGGGCCAGCGGGGGAGATCATGCTCTGGGGCAATCAGCATGGGTTCATCAAAGGCAGGTCCTGCCTGACCAACCTAATTGCCTTTTATGACCAATTAACTTAATTCTTGGATGATGGTGTCACCATGGACATAGTCTTTCTAGACTTTAAGAAGGCCTTTGATATTGTCTCTCACCCCATTCTTATCAATAAATTAGGCGACTGTGGTATTGATGGATGGGTAAAAAATTGGCTGATGGGGCGCACCCAGAGAGCAGTGGTGGACAGGTCGTACTCAACCTGGCACGATGTGAGCTCTGGGGTCCCCCAGGGCTCAGTCCTTGGGCCTGTCCTGTTTAACATCTTCACCAGCAACTTGGACGAGGGGATTGCAAGCACGTTGTCCAAGTTTGCTGATGACACTAAGATGTGGAGCGAGGTGGACACACTTGAAGAGAGAAAGAGAGGCTGCAACTAGATTTAGACAGACCACAGAAGTGGGCAGATGAAAATAGGATGGGGTTCAATGTAGACAAATGCAGGGAGCTGCACCTTGGGAGAAGGAATCCACAGCATACATACAGGCTGGGGAGTTCCCCTCTTGAAAGCACAGAGGCGGAAAGGGATCTTGGAGTGATTATCGACTCCAAGATGGACATGAGCCGCCAATGACAGGCTGCAGCCAGCAAGGCCAGCCATACCTTGTCATGCATCCAAAGATGCATCTTAAGCCAGTCCAGAGAGGTGATACTCCCCTCTATGTGACTTTGGTCAGGCTGCAATTGGAGTGCTCTGTCCAGTACTGGGTGTCGCACTTTACAAAGGATGTGGCCAGCCTGGAGAGAGTTCAGAGGAGGGCCACCAGTTTGGTGAGGGGGCAGCAGGACAGGCTCTATGAGGAGAGACTGAGAGACCTGAACCTATTCAGCCTGGGCAAGAGGAGGCTGAGGGGGGGACCTGGTGGCTGCCTAGAAACTCATCAGGGGAGATCATTAGCAAATAGGAAGAGCCCTATTCTCCCCAGCACCACCTGAAGTGATGAGGAACAGTGGTAATAAGCTGATGGAGAATAGTTTTAGGTTAGAGATCAGAAGGCAATATTTTACAGTTAGGATGGCCAGAATCTGGAACCAACTTCCCAGGGAAGTGGTCCTCACCCCTATCTTGAGCAAACTGAAGAGGTTGGATGATCACCTGTCAGGGGTCTTGTGAACCCAGCATTCATTCCTGCCTGTGGCAGGGGGTCAGGCTAGATGATCTATTCAGGTCCCTTCTGACCCTAGCTACTATGAAACTATGAAACATCTTCTATTGGTGTCCCTTGACACCATTACAATTGTTATGTCTGTCCAGATTCAGAATAAGGAGTTCTCAAAGTAAGGTTTTGTTGGGTTTTTTTTAAATGACACTTCAGCTGTTACCGTTTTTTAAAATTAGATTTTTCCTTTAAACTTTTACCATATTCCTTAAGTTCTGAGCTGTTCCTCAGCAGCTGTTAGGAGAGTAACAGGTTAAGTTTGAACTCCTGCCAGCACCCACTGCGACTCCCCAGGATAGTATCTACGTCTGATTTCCCTCTGCAGTTTAATGTATCTAAATGCAGCTCTCTTCCTTCCTTTTAGGCAACTCTGGGATATTTAGGTATACCAATCTGTACAAAAATGGGGGGAAAGGGATTGTGGGAGAAACCTAAGCCAGTGTTCTGAGTTGGATTTGCTATCTTCCAGTTGCATTTACTCTAAACAATTTGTATCTTCAGTAATTTCCATCCCCCACCCCCTGCATTCCCTCCCCCACCCCTGTCTCCACCCCTTCAGTAAATTTTTGAGCAAGATCCATTTCCAGATAGCTTCAGCTCAGGTTAAAAATGTGCTGGAGTTTGGTTTCATTCCCATCCCCAGTTTAAAGATCCTGGAGCTAAAGGCAGATCTCACCTTCCTTTGCTCAGGTTAAGTAGTTACAGGTTATTCACCTAGCCAACCCTTCTACTCAGAAGTAAAATGGAACTAATTCCATTTGCAGGTTTTGCATAGAGATACTATGTTTGCTTATAAGCAGAGTATTTTCACAGCCATCTGATCTCACACACGCAAGCACAGTTAAATGGGTAAATGATACCCCTTACCCACTCCAGTATTGTTTTCTCTAGGTTTTCTGTTTTTGTTTTTTTTCAGTCCCTCCAAATATTAACAAAGAAAAGCTTTACTAGACTCAAGTAATCTGGAAGTATTTCTGTTTGAAAGGCAAGAAGCCCTTATTGTGTTGGCTCAAGTAAAAAATAGCTATGGAGATGTGTTTATTTATATAGAGGAGATGTTATTTAAGAATTCAGAATTTGTCATGTGAAACTACAGTTACCCAAGTATTTCCAGTATCTTTTTAATGGTAACTACTTCACATGCAAATTGTTAATGTTTTCAACTGGCTTTACCATTTGTTTATCTAAAGTTGAGGGATGCGGCTTCTAAGAAAATTTGATTCTGGAAGGATGTTATTTTGCTGTCCAACAACCATTAGGTTCCAGAGGGATTCATGGCTTACTTTCAGAAGAGTACATGGCAGTGAACAGTGGTGACAACTCAAGGCAAAAAATTGCTTAGACTTCTGAAAGGTACTCTGGGTCTGTACCTGGGTCACTCTCCTCTAGTTTGGGATGAGAAAATGAGGAAGGAAAACCACACACATTCATTATATAGAACTATCAAATTAAGTGACTTCTACTTATGATTAGTATGAGATGAACAGTATTTGGGAATCTTGTAAATATTGCTAGGTGCACAAATTTTCTTAATTTTTTTTAGGTTATATAGTTGCTGTATTTAGGTGTTACTTATTTTAATGGATTATTCTTTCCTTTTAATTTCCTCCCCTAGGGAATATTGGATATTATTATGTTAAGCAAAGGGCATTTCGGCAAGGACTTTGCTATCCACGCATTAAAGAATAACTTTGAAGCTGATGCTTATTTTGTTAAAGTTATTGGTAAGTGATCACCATTAAATCGTATCAAAATGAGATTTTTATGAAAGCAGTGTAAATATTTGGCAAAGTGTACAAAATGTGACAGTGCTGTAAGACAAAAGCAGAGTAATATGCCCAAATTAATTCTGAAGTGGAATATGGCTGTTGCAGATAATGAATTCTGAAATATTAAACAACTCTAAAGGTTCTTTTAGCCAACTCAAAGTTGTTTCCTGTTCCAAATATTTAGAAAATGGATTTTGGCTAGCAGTCTCTTACAGTAACGTTCTCGGTCCCCTCCGTACTGGACAGCTTTTACAGGGCATTATCCCCTTCTTCATTGTTGTCCTTCATGCTAGCTAGATGATGCTATAGGTACACCTTCATTTTGCTTTGTATGTATAAATTGAGAACCAAGAGAATGCCTACAAGATCATTTAGCCTTGTGGTTCACTGCAGCCCAGGCTGGCACCTTCTTGATAAAGCTTTTGGCATCCTTGTTCATTTGGGAATCCAAAGGAGATGCTAAATGAAGAAGATCCACTCCGAAGTGGATGTGATGGTCCTTTTTCCTGCAAGTTGAATCTTATGTAGCCTTGTCTCCCAAACCATTGAGAGTAAAAACCAATGAAGCCACTAAAGAACAGGTAGCAATTATAATAGCAATTATATTTTTTTCATTAACCTTCAGGTCTTGATTGTACCATTTTTGTCAGTCCAACACAAATCAGCTCCAATATATAAACACTGTAGCGCAACAGGGATTTATTTCTGAATCAGTATGCAGTGCTATATAACTCTGTATCTGGGAAGCTGAGAGGTAGGGACTTCAATCACAGATTTTGAAGTACAGGCAGTCCTCGGACTTACAACAGAATTAGTTCCTGAAAACTGCATCTTAAGTTAAAACATTGTAACTCGGAACCGATTTTCCCATAGGAAGCCGTGTTATAAATGGGGGATTGGTTCCTGAACCAAGGCCCAATACCCTATTTTCACGAAAAATAACCCAGAATTTTGTACTCAATCAATTATAGGCGAGTAATATAGCTACATTAATGCACTTATATTGTAAATAGCAATCATATTGATTTGGAAAGACTTCTTTGAGGTGACTGCTGGATTTTTTGAAGGTCTCAGTTGGACTTTTTGAAGGGCTCTTGGCTGGAGTCTTCTCAGGAGTCTGGGCTGCAGGTTTTCCTGGAGTCTTGTCTGCTTTCTTAAAGACAGTGTGTAAGGAAGTTTGGACAGTTGTTCTCCAGGGAGATGGGCGACACAGCAAACTTGTTTGCTGGCATGGCGTGGTGTTGGATCAAGCGTTGTAAAGTCGAAACTGACATCAAAGTTGAAACGGTGTCAATTTAGAAATGTTGTAACTCGAAACATTGTAAGTCAAGGACTACCTGTAGTAATAAACACCCTTCTAGTGTCTCTGAGGAAATTAAAAAATGATGCTTAGGCTAATCTGAGGTTGCTGTGACATGGGGACATGGCAGAGTATAGTCACTTGAAGCAAAGGATCTTCTACTGTTCATGACCAATACATTTTGGAAAAATAAGTGAGTGGCAGCACTTTACATTGTAGAAAGCTCTTATTCCTGTCAGGTATGGTTCTTGAGTTTTCTTATCAGTTGTCTGGCAAGGTGCAGATTCCTGCATATCTTTATCTTGGACCACAAGACCTTAAAAACACACCTTTCAGCTATATAGTAGGGATCTTACTTTCACTGAGAGAAAGTTTTTGTGTAATTGTCACCTTCTCCAAGAGGATTTTGGTGCTTGATATGTTTGAGCATTGTTGTTCTTTGACCTAAGAGGCCCCAACCTCAACATTATTATAATCTTCCTCATATTATAGTGGTATATATTTAATAGTGAGACAGAGGAAGTGGCACTGTTGCACTTTCAGTTGAATAAAAACCTTAAAAGGAGGCAGAAGGATGTCACTTTAAATGTGAACCACACCTAGAGAGTAGTAATGAGAGGGAGACATTCAGAGCTCCAAGAACAATCCTTTTCATTACCGTGCTTTCTGTCAAAACAGGAGGGATTTTTCTGGAGCAGGTGAGGTCACTTCTGAAGAAGACTGAAAGCTCCTACAGAATCCTTGAGTTTTGCTTTCTCAAATGTACAGTCATTATCCTCTCACCTGCCACTGCAAGCTCTCAGTAACACTTAAGTTGCTTTTCAAATCTACACAGGAGAACTGAATATTCTTCCTATCCCAGAAATGATGTACTGCTCTATAAATTCTGTAGTGACAACTATCCAACATGGAGGGGACAACCAAAGAGAATTCTCCTTGCTTCCAGATATTCATTTGAGAACTCCCTGTGACTCTCCCTCAGGAGACCTCATTCCCAGGGTTCATTTTTCATATAGTACCTTTAAACTTGCATCTAGCTAGCATTTTCAACTTTGGGACTCTCATTCTGGAAAGTTTTTCAGGAGGGATGATCCAAAGGCCTGGCTTAGAACAAAGATGTGAAGATAAGGTAGGCAGATCTTCCATATTATATATTCCAGTTAACTACCTGTATTTACAGTAGAGAGAAATTAGTTAGCCTTGAAAGTCTGCAGTTAGGTAGGGCAGTATGGCACCTTGTAGACTACCTCATTCAGAGAGACATGAGCTTTTGTAGGCTACAGGCTACTTCATCAGATGCCATGTTTATGGTAGTTAGGACTGCAAGGCAAGAGATCTGAGTTCTGTTGTGGCTTCTGATAAATTAATTAATCTTTATTTAGGACAAGTGGGGATTCCGTAGGAAGAAAAACTATAGAAAGTTTGTTCTTTCAAAAGCCCTTTTAGTTGTTTTTCTGATAACTATTTGAATGCAGCCCAGTCATTGGAAAGCTGAGTTACTCTTGTCTAGGAGCTCAATATTGTCAACTATGAACTATGCGCGGCTGATCCAGCATGCTTTCAGAATCTGTAACCAGCCTGAGTGCATTTGGTGCTTCTAGTTGTCTTACAGGTTGCAGCATCGGAGATTGTAAAAACTGGCACAACTACACCCAGCTTTCAGTGTTGCTCTTCAGAACTCTGTATTAAGGCATGGAACTAAAGAGAATTGGGTCCATTTCAGTTTCCTGTTGCTTTAGGAAACTTCTGACCAACCTCAGAGGCAGGTGTTTAAGCTTATTATTGCAGGCCAGAACTCTAGCAAACAGGGAGGAGAATCAAGAATAGCGGATAGGAATACTTCCACTGCAGCATCCAGGAAACTGAAGAAATGGCAGAGCAGCAAAAACAATATCCCACCCTTCCAGCAGCCAGGAAATTCTAGTTTGGATGGGAGAATACACAAAACGTTTCTCCCCTTCCCCAGTACCCAGAGGCAATTGTGAGATCACAGCTTGACATTTACTAGGAAATGCTCTACTCTTCAAAGGCAGCTATAAAAGCTTGGTTCCACAAGCAGGGTCTAATGGCAGCTCCCTGATAGGAATTTTAGCACTCTCCTATTTCTTTGGTCTGCCCATCAATACCCTTCTATCTCTCACTTCCCTGAACTTGTCGCCTCTTGCCTTATTTTCTTTGCTTTTTCCATTTAGGGTTTGAAATCTTTAAGATGAGATATTATTGGTCAGTAAAACACTGAATTTTAGTAATTTATTAATACATCTTTCAAATGAGCATAAGGAAATATCTTTTAACCAGTTAAATAATCCTGAAACAAATAATTGTCTACTTATGTATTCTAGTTTTGTCCCAACTAGTAGAGTTCATAACATGATTTTAAAGAAATATATCAATACAGTCTGCTTTTAGGGGTTCCTGAATATGTATTCTATACAAGTTGTGCCAGTGCTAATTTGGTCAATAAAGTTAAGATTGTATCTTGGCTCATCGCACAGTAGGATGAAGAATATTGATCTTAGTCACTAAAGAACAGAGTTCTGGGTGTTACTTTAAAGCTTGGCTAAAATATCTTTTAAGAAATAAGTGAAGTCTGAAATCATTAGCAGAATATGTAAGGACTGGTAATCTTCAAATCCAGTCAGTTTAATCTTCAGTTATTACTTGAAAAAAGCATTCTTCTCTTTTATAAAACCCACATTGGAATTCTTAGTGTTCCCCAATACAACTACTGTTCTTAACAACTAGTGCAGGGCAAAGAGCATGTGTATCGCCACTGAATGTGGCTCATAGCTGCTGAAACTTTTTTTAGTTCATATTTAATAGGTAATGACTGGTTTCAGAAGCTTGCATAGTAGTCCTGAAAAAAAATTGATAAAGATGCCATGTGTCCTGAATGTTGATAAGAATAAATTGTTTTTTCTTTGAGACTTTTCCAGAATATCCTTAGTCCTTAATACTGAGAAAAGCCTTTTCATTTCTCATGGCAGAGGAAGACTTCTACAGCAGTGTCTCTTTTGTTTTGCTTCTTAAGTAAAGAGGTATAGGTGAGGGCAATTCCATTCATATACAGATGATATAACTCCATGTCTCAGTAAATTTGGGATTTCTCAGGTCTGACATTGACCGGAGTTTGAGGAGGATTAGTCTGGTTAATCAGAACCTAAAAAAAATATTCTAGAGTTATGAATTTTGACGGAGGGGGAAAATCAGAAGAAATAACAGATATGTTTGCTTTGAGAGAAGGTATCTATCTGTTACTCAAATTTAAAGTCACTGCAAGTCACCTTATAGTCCACCGCCTACTTGCACACATTCACATAGGCAGCAATAGCTAAGTGCATTTTTTTTCATCTGTGCCTAGCATAATCACAGGGGGGTTTTTCAGATACAGACTCCACGGAGTTGCCCATGTCCTCTTCACCTCAAGATGACATTATTATAATATTGGTTTCACAGTACACAATTGTGCATGTAGAAATGTCAGCTAGTAGAGAGCATAGTGGGCTTCTTACTTCAAGATGTTTGTTACTCACTGGCTGCGTATTAGACCTGTTTCATCATCTGCCAGCTTGTTTCCATGTACAGTTTAGTGCTTGTGTTTAAATTTTCTAAAATACTGGGCTTTAAGTTTTACCTGTCTTAGAGTGTTATCACTCTGATAAGGCAGGTGCGATTCATGAGCTAAGAGGACTCTAACTAGATGGAGGCTAATGATAGAGTGTTTGCAATCAGGAGGACTGAGATCTGAGTTTTGATTGCATACATTCTCCCCTTCCTTCCCAATCTGACTCATCCCAAAGCGATTGAATCTGTGAACATGCTGCTTAGCTATCTTGTGTACTATTTGAAAAAGGTAGTGAGAAGGCTCATTATTGGGAGGAATAAGAAAGAAAGAACAGTTGTTGGTTTAATTTGTATTTGTCTTCAAACTATTAAGTCACCAAAAGCCTTCAGGAACACACTTTTTATAAATCTGCATATAAATATGACATAGCTATACAATATTATGCAATTTTATAGTGGGTTTATTTTTTCAATTCAGTGTGCTACTCAAATGAATCAGTGGCCCCCTCTACACATGCAGGTAAAGGCACAATGGGATCTAATACATGATCTACACATTCGCACCTCTTGCCATGCCACATGTGCATACATGGCAGAAGATGCGATTGTGGGATCACACATTAGATCTCATTGCGCCTTATTGCCAGTGCAAAGGAAACCTAATTCTGGGCTCCCCCTGCAGCAGCAAGAGCCAAGCTCCTGTGACTGGGAGCCCTCTCAATTGAGGGACTCCCAGCTGTGTGGGTGCCCCATCTACCCCCAGGGCTTGGAGATCATACCAACCACAATCTCCCAGGCTTAGGAATGTGTAAAATCCCTGGGCCCTGGGGTGGAGTCTGGGGGTACATGAAACCCCCAGGTGCTGGAGATTGCAGCTGCCTTGTTCCCAAGGGCTCAGGGGTTTCCATGCACCCCTGAACTGTCAGGATCATGGCTGCCTCGATTCCCCAGGGTCTGGAGGCTTCACACTCGGCATGGTGCACCCCTGTGCCTGGGAGCCCTGTCAGCTGGTGGGGTTCCCAACCTCAGGGGAGACCCTACTACATGTGCAAATTAAAGCTGGATATCAACAAGCTATGAAGATAGTACACTTTTTCGAGATCTAATTTGACAGCTGGTTGGAGCTTTTTATCACATAAGTACTTTTGTATGTGTATTTGCTCTTAAGGCAACTATGCAATTAACCAATTAATTACACAATACCTGTAACATGTAGAAGGGGCGAGTGTATATAATGTTGGTTTCCATGGGTCTTTGTGCTCTAAAAATAAGAAATAGCACTAATGAGTTATCTTGGTGAATACAAAAATATTACATAGCAGTAAAGCAAGAACCAATCTGTGTTACCTGATTAGGACAACATAAAGAATCTCCAGTGGTAATATCCCATGGTAATGGGATATTAGAATCTCCAGTGGTAATATCTAATGGATATGGTCATTCTAATGGATATTAGAATCTCCAATGGTTCTAACAGATATTAGAATCTAGAATTAGATATTATAATTCTAATGGATATTAGAATCTCCAGTGGTAATATCTCCAATGGTAAGATACTCTCCAGTAGAGTATCTTTTATAACAGAATTTTATTTTAGAGTGAGTTCTACTCTCATTTTTCTTGACATCATTAGGTATTGCTTGTATGTGTCTGAAAGTAAACTTGAATGTGTTTTAAGTTAATTAAATCCAGAGGTAAGGACATAGATATTTTAAATGAGGCCTGAGCAGAAATGACATTACATTTAATGGAACCTAGATGCTCACAGTGGAATAACTGAAAAACAGAATAAGACTTCTTTCATATGCTCCATATAAAGGAACTTAGAGTGGAAACAGCCATCTCATTTGTGCCACCATAAACATTTTTCTGGTGGCAAAAACTGTGATCAAATAGATGTTGCTAGACTTTGTCGCACCACATCAAAGGAAAATCAGTGGCACGACAAAAAGTAGTAATAGACTCTGCCACTTTATTGCAGCAGATGTCTATTAGCTCTGTGGTGGGAGGGTATAGGCAGATCACACTCTTCAGCCACGCCAGGTAGGTACTCTTGCAACTTAAGAGCCCCTCAAACAGTTGCAGGACCCAGGACTTGGAGATCCTTCTCTCCCAGCATCAGCTCTGCGGCTGCAGGGCCAGCACTGGGATATTTTAGAAGGATCTTAGAAGGATCTCCCAGCACCAGCCCTGCAACCACAGAGTTGGCATCCCCCACAGTCTCAGAAGCAAGTCTGGCTAAGCAGATAAAGTGGAGAGATCACAGCACCTTTGTCCCACACCATCAAGGACAGGACAGGGGATGATGTGCATTTTCATCCATTGAAGTGGATCAGCTGTGCCATTACACATCGCAGCATAGCTGATCTGCTTCGTTTGGGGGCATCCATTTCTAGCCTTAGAGAATTAGTGAATCTTACACAGAACATCCATGCTTTTGTGAGTTAGCCTTTTTACATTTTAATAGGGGAGTGGGTGTTTGTTAACTGTAATTTTAAAATAAGTGAAATTTCAGTGGAAGCATGCGAATCACTCACTCCTGTAATCCACAGATTAGTAACACAGTAATCCACAGATTAGTAACACAGTGGCTTGCAATAATCACCATTAGTTAGTACAGTTAATTACCTTTCCTTAATCTATAGGTTGTTAGCTTGATAGACTGTAATGATCGATCATGTTAATGGAAGCTTGCAGTTAAATAAAAATAATACTCTGCGTTACTGTATGAGTAATGTAATCTACATAAGTGTTCGGGCAATCTTTTGGAAAGCAAAATTTATAGAGAACCCATTAGTAGGGTATTCATCCACCCCTGGCGCAGGGTTTAAAGTTCCCAGCTCAAATGCCCTTCAGTATGTCATTCCCCCTTACCCTTCTCCCCACCTCCCCTGCCCTCAGCCTTGGGCTGGGGCCAACAGTCTGCTGATTGTCAGTCCCAGGGCAAGTTGCAGACCCATGTGTGATCCTGGCTTCAGGACTGATAATCAGATGTTTGTTAGTTTCAGCCACACATTTAAATTTAAGGTGACATTCAAACAAGCCATAAAAATGTTCTACATAATTATCTGTATATGTAGAATACTTTTTGTGGCTTTTTTCCCATTTTATGGTGCCTTAAGTGCACATGTAGCACATTAATTGCAGCATAAATGTAACATGAATAGAGGGCCTATTAGATATGGTACTATGAGAGAATGCATAGCTCCTGCATCAGACCAAAAAAAAAAAAAAGCTCAAGGTGTTTAATGCTGAAAAAGTCCCCTTCCTTACCAAAACTACAAGACATGTTAGGGCTGCACAAAGTTTTTAAAATGACAGAAGTCACCTTTCATAGTTTCATAGATGTTACAGGCTGGAAGGGACCTTACAAATCATTGGGATCAGCTCCTCTGCACTTGGGAAGGAACATTTAAAAGGAAGCAACCCTTGAGGAACACATACCTCCAGTCCTCAGCTTTCTGAGATATCCCCAGCAAATGACAGCTTGCTCCCCTTCCCGTGGACTGCTTGAGCCCCCTGAGAGAAAGATAGGCTAAGTCTACTTCCCTTTGATTCCTATGCAAGAATGTAAATTTTAAGTGCTGTTTTTAAAAATGTTCTGTGAGGTCGAAATCTTAGATCAAGGGTGGGCAAAATACAGCCCGTGGGCCATATTCGGCCTGCCAGGCTATTCTAGCTGGCCCGCAGGGCACCTAAAAAAAATCTAGAAAATTAATATTTATCTGCCCCGGCTCCTGTCATAAATGACAGGAGCCAGGGGCAGTAGGACCCAGGGGAAGCCACAGCAGGCTCCTGCAACAGCAGGGCCTGGCCACCCCCCCAGCCAGAAGCCCCAGCCTAACAGAGGCTTCTGGTCTGGGACCCATGGGGCTGTTCGTGCCTGCTCCAGCATGGAAAATTCAGTAAGAAGGGGGGAGGCAGGGGAGGACCATGGTAATTGTCCCAGTTCTTGGGACCAGGCCAGTTCCCGCTGAATTCCATGGTCCGGTCATGCAGCCAGGAGCCACGTGGTGCAGCGTGGCCAGCGGCTGGGCAACAAAGTGGCAAAAGTGTGGGGGGGCAAGGAGAGTGGAAGTGAGCAGCGTGCAGGAGCGCGGAGCCTGCACCAGTGTCCTGGTGCCCAGGGCCAGGCGGGGGCTGGCAGGGTTCTGTAGAGATGTGCTGGGCTGCCACCAGGGAAAGAGGGGAGCTGGCCGATGGCTTGGAGGCTTTGGGCCAGCTGCAGTACATCTTGGCCCCCGCGTGAGGTGGAGTGACCCTGTGGTGACCCTCAGGACCACCAGCATGGTTGTGGTGGCCAACAGGCTCGGCGGCAGTGGAGAAGGAGGATGAGGCAGGTTCGGCTGCTGCCACCTTCTCCTTGTCACTGCGCTCATGGCAGTAGTCGCAGGGCCACTCATGGGAGCAGCCACTTCTGCCGCGTACCTCCCACTGTGCCCAGTCTCCATGCTCTACCTCCCCACATGGCTGCCACCACCGGTCCCCCTCCTGCAGCTGCTGCCACTGCAGTTGCTGTTGTTCTGGCTGCCATGGACACCTTGGCCTGTTGCAGGTATGGCGCAGAGTGCAAGCAGCGCTCAGCTGGGGCAGCAGAGCCACGGCAGCAGGGGCAGCCTGGCAGCAGTCACCTACCACCACCGCAGCAAGACAGAGTGGCCCTTGCAGCGCCCCTCGGGGCTGCTGGTGTGGTTGTGGCGGCTGTGGTGAAGAAAGAGAACAAGGCGGGTTCAGCCACCACCATCTTGTTGCTGCGTTCACAGTGCTGCACTCTGTCTTCCCATGTGGTTGCTGCTGCAGTGGCAGGCACCTGCCACCAGGCAACAATGCCAGGCTGTCACCACCACTGCAGCCCTGCCTCCATGGCTGAGCATTTTTGCTCAGTGCCATCCTCACAGCAGGCCAAGGCAGCTGGAACAACAGCAGTTGTGGTGGCGGCAGCAGCGTCTGCAGGAACTGCAGTGGCAGCCTTATGGGAAGGCAGAGCACTGCCTCTGGGCATGGTGGGAGTACCATGGCAGCAGCTTCAAGATTGGATGCGGGCCCAGCAGTGGTAGCCACATGGGGAGGCAGAGCATGGCAGCCAGGCATACTGGGAGCACCACAGCGGCAGTTGTCACTCCCGTGAATGGCCCTGCGAGCACCACTGTGAGTGCGGCAACAAGGAAGGCAGTAGTGGCTGAGCCCTCCTCATCCTCTTCCTCCACCAAGGCTGCCACTGCCAAGTCCCGTGGCCACCATAACCACACCGGCGGCCCCAAGGGGCACCACCTGGGCCGCTCTGCCTCATGTGGCAGGAAGGAGCAGGAGGCCAAGGCATACTGCAGCTGGCCCAAAGCCTCCAAGCCATTGGCCAGCTCCCCTCTCTCCCTATTGACAGCCCATCCCTGCTCCATAGACCCCTGCCAGCCCCCGCCCAGCCCTGGGCTCCGGGACACCGGCTCAGGCCCCACATTTCTGCACACCACTCACTTCCATTCCCTCCACCTCCACCCACTGCCACTTTCCCCACTTCGGTGCTCACCTGCCAGCTGCCCTGCACAATACCATACCCACAGACACATCCATACAAACACCCATGCCCACCCACCCACAGCTTCGCACACTCACCCACCCATATCCCCCCACGCTCCTGCACACCCCACACAATATACAAGAGTAAGACTGCATTTTGAGCTCTTACGCAATCTCTTCTACATATATAGCAGAAATGCACACATCAGGACCAAAATATTTTTTTAAATTAAATTAAAATATATTATGGGTTTTTGATTTTAGTATATAATTTGTTTTTTTCCCCTTAGATGGCAAACCCTCTTCCCCAAAGGGGTGCTTTCAGGGGTAAGGGAGGGACTTCCGGTAGCAAAAATCAGAAATTAGGGGCAGGGCTTCTGGTTCCAAGATGGTGACCGGGGCAGGGTACCTGTCAAGGGGCGGGGCTATCCATGCGGCTCTCAACAGCTGGTAAAGAGTGATTTCATAGATTTCATAGACATTAGGGGATTGATCCCAAGATCATCAAGTCCAGCCCCCCACCTGAAGGGAAGGAAGTCAGCCGGGGTCATAGGATCACAGCAAGATAAGCATCCAATTTACTCTTGAAGGTGTTCAATGTAGGTGCTTGAACCACCTCCACTGGCAGACTGTTTCACACCTTGGGGGCTTGGACAGTAAAGAAATTCTTCTTTATGTCCAGCCTGAAATGGTCTTTCAGTAGTTTATGACTGTTTGACCTTGTCATCCCTTGAGGCACTCTAGTGAACAAACGTTTCCCCAGAAACTGGTAGTGACCCCTGATAAACTTATAGGTGGCCATCAGATCACCCCTGAGCCTGCGCTTTTCCAGGCTAAAGAGCCCCATGGCTCTCAGCCTGTTGTCGTAAGGTCTGTTTTCCTGACCTCTGATCTGCGTGTGGCTCTTCTTTGGACTCTCTCAAGCTTCTCCACATCCTTTTTTGAATTGTGGAACCCAAAACTGGACACAGTACTCCAGCTGCGGCCTGACCAAGGCCAAGTACAGGGGGAGAATGACGTCCCGGGATTTGCTTGAGAAGCTTCTAAGGATGCAAGCCAGCATTTTGGTTGCTTTACTAGCCGCAGCATCGCATTGCAGGCTCATGTTCATCTTGTGGTCAATGATGACCCGCAAGTCTCTTTCTTCCATAGTGCTAGCCAGCGTAGCACTGCCGAGCCTATAAGGATGCTGCAGGTTTTTCCTCCCAAGCTGGAGAACCTTGCATTTTTCAGTGTTATACACCATCAGGTTCTCGTCCGACCATTTGCTGAGCCTGTCCAGGTCAGCCTGGATCACCCACCTGACTTCTGGTGTGGATGCTTTGCCCCAAAGTTTGGTGTCATTAGCGAACTTGGCCAGTCTGCTTCTGACTCCAGTGTCCACATCATTAATGAAGACGTTGAACAATATGGGTCCAAGGACAGAGCCTTGGGGGTGCCACTGGTCACAGGGCACCATGGTGATTGACTTCCATCAATTACTACCCTCTGGGTCCGACCACGGAGCCAATTTCCCAGCCAACAGATTGTGGTGGACCCAAGGCCACAATTGGCCAGTTTCGCCAAGAGGTGATCATGGGATACCAGATTGAAGGCTGATGTTTTTCTGTATAGCTAATTAGTGAGCTCCACAGAAAAAGTCGCATGTAGATGCGCCCACAGTTTTTCATATTGTTGAACCCTTTAAATATTGGCACAAGGATAAAATGTTCTCTAGAACAGATATTGGAGGTATTGGAAGGGAAAAACAAAGAATGAATGAAAGATGAATTTGTAGCCAGCTGATAAAAACCTTGCCTTTTTTCTCCATAGTCAGCAAGCTAATTCATCAAGTGTTGAAAGATGCAATATTGATTTTACATTTATTTTTAGAGGGGCAACTTAAACCATACTTCTGCAAATTACTGTAAGTGGAAGGATGGGAATAGAATTTTTTTCTCCTTTTTAGTATTGTTTATTTCTTGGCACACTTTGTGAAAACACAGTATTCATTTTCACTGCTTCTCCTTATATGTTCCATCAGTTCCTCCTGTTTTGTCTAAATCATTTAGATTTCATCAGGGTAGAAAGAGAAACATTTAAAAAATAAGTAAGTGTGTTATAGGTATCCTGGAGAATCCTGGTGGTAGGCCTGGTAAGAGGAAGGACAGAAGGAAGGACATGTCAGGATCTAGGCCTTTGCACATGCTGGGGTGGTCAAACTTCCAGCCGTTCTAGCCACAAAGCAAAACCTTGGCATTGAGATCTATAGGACATGTAACTTTTGAAATGTGTATGCCCCAGGGTCAGTGATCTGCGCACACTGCCCAGCTCAAATAGTAAGTAGTTAAATGAATTGGAATAAATAAGAAGCATAAACTGAATAAAATCAACAAATAATGAATGCATATATAAAAACATTCTTTTTTTCCCTCTAATTACTTCTCTTTATTTGGGAAGTGCATTTAACCTGCCCAGGAGCTACTTACAGCTTGTATGCCATAGTTTTTGGCCACCCCCTGCAGAGTTGTAGCAGCTTTAGGCAGCCTGAAAAGGCTTCTCTGACATAGGCCTCCAGAGCTACTGAGACTGGGCTAGGGCTGCAGAACAGACCAGAGTGTGAAAAATATAAAGATAAATTTAAGCTTTTCTGGCTGGGAAAGCATTTCGAATATATATTGTGAATTTTAGCCTGTAACATTTATACTTCTTTGACCTAACTATGTGAATGCTTTCATACCAGAACAGGTGCCTTATCCTACATTGTGTTACTTTGGAATCTCAACTCCAAATTCTCTTTCCTCCCTCCCTCCCCCCAACAACAACAAAAATATAGCACTGGAAAAATAATACATACAGAAAGTTTATACCAGTATAATTCTATTGGTAAACTCTCCCCTAAAAACTGCTTCAGTCCTCGTTGTCAGGAATGTCTGTCAGGTGCCTAGAAGATGCAGTCACACTGTAGAATAGTGTTTTAAATATGTTTGCACAGTAAACATGAACTAAATAAGAGTTAAACGTTGCAAATATGGGACTTTAGAAAAGAAGCAAATGGAATAACTATATCTGTACCAATGCTGTTACAAAAAAGAGAAGAACTGAGGTAAAAGCTACCTAAAGAATATCCATTATGGATATTCATTTGTTTCATATTTATGATTCATTGCTTGCTTGAATTGGTGGAACTAGTTGGTACTAATGCAGATAATGCAATGAGCAAGAAATATTTTTTAAAGCAAAATCGTTTTGTTTGTCTCATATATTTAGAACAAGGCACAACCACTGTTTCCACGGAACTCCTTTTTACATTTAAAAAAAATTTGAACATGGAAATTTAAATTTATACATGTAATACAGGTTTCCCTCACCAACCATGGTTTTGAGTATCCATCCTTAATATTCTATATACCGTTTTGGCTACCACGGTATGTAGTTTTGAGTAACCACGGTTTTTCGTTGCCATGCATCAGCCTGCCACCTGCCATTTCCAATCACCCATGCTCTTGCTAGCCACCCATGGTGCTCCCATCTCCTCACATACACTCAGTCTCGCGTTGTGCTTCATGCTATTAACATCCAGTTTCAGATGCACCGCATTTTTCTCCTGATGTCTTCGTGATTTTTGCATTTTGCCCTTAATCATGGCCTCTGAGTGAATAGTGAAGGTGAGCAATCTGTGAAGAAGGCAAGAAAAGTGATAGCCTTGGAAACAAAAGTGGAGTTGTTGGATCATCTAGTACGTGGAAAGAGTGTGGTGAATGTAGGGAGGCATTTTGGTGTGAGAACCATTAATAAAAGTGAGGCTACTATTAAGGCTGGTGTTGCAAATGGTACACCAGGAAGTGCTAAAGTGATCTTTATGCCGTGCGATCATAGCTTAGAAAAAATGGAAAAAGCGCTTAGCATCTGGATTGAAGACCAGACAGAAGAAAGTGCCTTTGAGCAGCCAAGTAATACGTAAGAAGGCAAAGCGAATTTACAACCAATTCATTCAGAACTTGGGGGGGGGTAGTGAAGGCACAAGTGAATGCATGAGTTTTCAAGCCAGCAAGGGGTGGTTTGAAACTTTAAGAGGAGACTTGGGCTCCACAATGTGAAGATTATGGGGGAATTGGCTTCAGCATATGCTGAAAATGTTCATATTCAAGTCCCTACCCCCATTTTTCCCATAAGCCTTTTGTCTTACCAACTATGGTTTTGCTATCCACAGGAACTTTCAGGAACCTAAACCCTGTGGTTGGCAAGGGAAACCTGTATACATTTCTATGCATACATGCAGGCTTTTGCAGATGGAAAAGGCCATGTGTTTTTGGCCCTTTAGGCTAGGTCTCAGCAAGTGGCATACTTTGATAACTAAAATCTGGAAGTGTTTAATTTTTTTTAAAAAGGCAAACAGAACCTAATATTCCTAATGGGTGTTTAGAAATGCATTTCAAGCTTTTTCTTACTTAGTTCTTTATAGTATTCACTTTATATAGGATACAAACACAGTCATTATGCACTCTGTGAAAATCCCACACTAATTTCCCAGGAAGCTTAATTATATATTTCTTACAATATACTAGCCGAGTTTAGGTTTTTTTTTCCATCTGTTGTTCAGACTTATATTTATAATCCATTATACTTAGAAAGTTAAGCTATTTCATAGTTACACCGGCCATTCCTTGAATAAACTAGTCAGCACAGATAATTTCTATAACAGCAGTTAATGTAAGGATTATAAATATGTCACCAATTGTAAAAGTTTGTCACATTAGAGAATGAATGAAAATTCAGATAAGTGTTTTCTTGCTCCTAGTCTATAGTTAAATATCTATGCAATATGTGTTTTGCAGTAGTTTTTGACTCACCATAAACTGATCAGTGACTACAGCCTTTACAGATGAAGCTGAGTGTTGTGTAAATCAGAGATTCCCAAACTTGTTTTTATTGCATACCCCCTTCCAGGTTTACTAGCTGCCACGTCCCCCTACTTGTATGTTTTTATATGTTAACTTCTTAAATGCCAATTATTATTATAATGAAAATTAAATCCACCATTATACATTTTCTTCCACATACCCCCTAGAGATATCTTGCATACCCTCGGGGGTTGGGAACCCCTGGTGTAAATAAACTTCTCCTAGAAAATTAAGTTAATAGTAGCGCCCAAACTAAGCATAAGATCTGTTGCATCTTTGAACTGAAGTGAAGTCTTGACCCTGCAAATGCATAAGCTTAGATAGATACAGATAAAATATCTGCATTATGAAGACACTGTGTGTAACTTCCTGTTACCAAGCAAAATGAGCAACTGTGCTTTCTACCATATATTTTGAATTCTAGTGATGAGGTGATTCCCCCCCCCCCCCCCCGAGCTTGTTCTGAAGCTAGTTCTTACTGCTTGAGACCTTAGAGGTTGTGAAAGACCCTTTTAAAGGCACCATTCAGATCCAATGGCTTTGATGCACAGAGATGGCTACCATGTCATGTCAGTGGAAACTCCTGACTCAAATTTACTCATGACTGCCACCACCACCCATGCCCATATGTATACCTGTATGTTGGAATGACAGATCTGCAGGCTGAGAGGCTGTGGTTATAGCTCACTCCTCAGTGAGTATAGAAGAGGCATAAACCAGTCTTACAACAAATTACGTTTGTGGACCCACTAAAGACATACAGCTATAGCCTTGAAGATCACCTGTAACCTACCTGCCTGCTTGTGCCTTCAGTATGCTGTTTAGTGCCAATTAGTCTAGTCCAGTGGTCACCAACTATTTGATCTTGGAGCCTCTGACAGTCTATCTCATTCTGTCAGAGGCTCCATGATTAGGAGCAGCAGGACACATGCAGCAGGACTAATGCATCTTATACTGAAATTTGCCAGATTGAGACAGATAGAGGCTACAGCCACTGGCCGCTGGTCAGAGATGAGTTGTCAAAATAAATAAATAAGGGGTCTGTCTCCGGGCTCCATCTGGTTCCAAAGACTTTCATGGGGCATAATTCTTTTATCTAAGCATTTATCTCAGCTCTTTTACGGCTCCTCCCTCCTAAATCAGGATTGGGATACCTCAGTTTCAAGGACATGTATCTTTGCAGACTACACGTAGCTCTAGGTGTGTGCTGAAGTTGGTATGTGCTCCACTATCTGTGGTATCAGCTCACTAATCTTGAGAGGACCAAAACATACAAGAAGTGCTGCTTTAAATAGAACAGCCTCTGTTCCACAACTGCCCACTTATATAAGGTTTGTTTTAATCCTATCAGAAACTCGTGGCTTGTCATTTTCCACTCATTACTCCTGGATTATCCCTGTAAAGACCTCAATAAGAATACTTTACAAGTATCAATATATCCCATCAGCCTGTGGTAAAAAAGGCAAACCAGCAAGATAACCTGATATTTTAGATGGATCCTTTCCCTAGATGAAGCTTGTGGATAGGACAGATGCACTGGAGTCTTTTATCAGCTCTAAATTATACAGGAAACCCTCGCTATTCGCAGGTTTGGCATTCGCAGTTTCACATATTCGCGAATGCCGAGCCTGCATTTTAAATACACTTTATACATTTACAGGAGCTCCTCGGGAGCGCTGTGCTTGCCGCCACTGAGCTTCCACCGCCGCTGCCAGGCTCCTGTATTAACAGAACCAGTCTTGTAAATGCCCTTGTGGAAACAGTTTTCTTAAAGCTTTCAGTTGATGCAGTTCCATACCCAGTGAGACACCGCACAAGAGCCTTAGTTGGCAAATGGGGACAAGCTTTTAGAATTTGTCATCCTGAAATTGCAGCAGAGCTTTGGAATACATACTGCCCAAAAGAGAGCATTAAGCAGAGGGCTAAGCAATATAAATGCCCTTATCCTCTGCCTTATCTGTGGAGATTTTGCTAGCTATACATTTATGATGTGTACTACTGTCTGCTTGTCATACTTGAAATAGAATAGCTTATTTCTAAAATCCTCACCTCCACTAGCAACTGTCAATAATACTGGGGAAAAATAGGAAGGGGTTCTACTTAATTTCTGCCCTGGCCTGTCTTTCAAGCCACTTCTTGTACAAACCAGTGCCCTTATGAGTACTCCCAGAGGCATCTGACTTATCACCGGATTAATGTCTACCTTCACGGCTCCAGAAATGCTTCCCAGAGTATAAAATCTTCCTTTATTTTTCTGGTCACCCTGATGAGATTTGAGGCTCCCTGTAGCTTCTTCCTGGCTTCTGTCACTGACACCAGCAGCTGCCTATATCGTGTATCCCCTCCCTTGCATGACGAAGTGCGGTACAGGTCTGGCTGCTGCTGCAGAGCAGCCTGGATCTCCTAGATTCCACCTCCTCAGTACAGGTGGCCATTTCCAGGCTGCCATTCAGCCAGTTTGCTGCCATTTAAAATCACTATGTGTCACAGGAAGTTGTGATGTTCCTGGAATTTTTTTTAATATTCTTACATTATGTGACAATGCACTGGATCACTTAGCAGAGAGCTTCCATGCCTTCCCTAAGTTATTATAGACACGCAACTGACATTTCTGCAATCCAGTAACATTTTAAATATATAATTAAACAACTGTCAAATGTATTACACATTTATGGCAAACAAATGTCTCCTTTGAGGCAGTCCTAATTGTCCCAGGTTCTGACTCGTATCAAAACAGGACAGCCCTTAATACACTCAGTACTTCCAAGCTACCTTGGTTCTCCTCTGCTAGTAGGTAGCCAGAAAGACCATAGAGCCAGACATGTTTGTCCCTGGAATAAAGGGCAGTTGAATTAAATGAGCCACAATTAACTTAGAGTTGCACACAGCAATGTCCCAAGAAAAAAAGTGCTAGCATATCTTACCCAGCACACTTACAACTACATTGGCTGAGTACAGACATTCAAAAAGCCCAAGGCTGAATCAGTTCAATCTTTGCAGGTTAGTCTAAACTGCATAAATTGAACCTATAAGCGAGTGAACAGACATTCACTTTTGATTCTGGAAATACAGTCACACGCCTGCAGTGGCCCAGGCTGAGCAGGGAGGGGAAGCTACTAGAGCATACCTCCCTGCTCGACTGGAGCAAATAGCTTCAGCCAAAGCTAGCCCACCTACCCTACAAGGGGGTATTTGCAGGGGAGATGCAAAGCATCCTGGGATGCTGGGGTACTGTTAGTTAACTTGAATCTGGAGGGGGAACTGGGACAGAAGTTCAATAAATCAGTTTAACCTAAATCAGTTAAATTTGATACTACATCCATCCTGGCTTATCTTAAACTGGCTTCAGCCATTTTGAAAGTAGTTTATGCACATTGAACTTCCCGTGTTACAGATTTGAACTGGTTTCCAATCACTTGTACCAGTTTATGTGTAATTTCTGTCCCTAGCCTTGAAGTACAACACAGGGGTGAACTAAGATCAAGGGAGCAGAGGCTTTCTTCCAGGAGAAATGTGTGACATCTCTTTACAGCCTATTTTAACTAGACTCATCTCCCAATAACAATACTCTCTTACTGCTAGGATGTGGAAGTGTTAGGAATTTTTGTTTGATGGATTTCTTACAATTTGTTATGAATACAAATAGTTTTGTAACCATCATGTACTTAAAGTGTTTTTACAGATTTATTTGACACAGTTTAAAGAGGAAAGTTAAGAACTATGTAAGTACTATGGGTTAACCATTTGGAAATGAAGGATAATGAGCAAAGGGTACAATACACTTTTGGCATACATTTTAATTTATTTGCAGTTTTCATAAGTGGCAAATCTACCTTTGGAACCACACTAACCAATCAGTTAATGTGTATGATAGAACAGTGATTAGCTAATTAACTTCTTCAAAGCAGCATAATGTAAGCAGATCAATAAGACCTTTTAAAATGTTAGCATATATTAAATGATAGTTTATTCTTTCTACAGATAAACTCCCAAATGTGCCAGCATAGAGGGGCTTGAATTTATACTGTACATTAATACATTTCAGAGACAGGTAATGCTTACTATAAATATGTTTGACAATATATTAAGTATAAACCCACTTTCTTTTTTTCCACAGTTCTTAGTGGCCTCTGCTCTAATGACTGCCCTCGGAAAATAACAGTAAGTTTAATTTATATTTTGCATTACTTTAGCTCCCTGATCTCAGTTAGATTGGAGCTTGTCTGTGCTGAGTGCTTGCCAGATATGTACAAGACAAACAGTATTCACATGAATTTGCAGTTTAGATTACAAAATGAAGTGGGTGCAAATGGCTGAGTATGTGAAAAGGACAGGGAAGGAGAGGAGTAAAAAAGAGCATGTGTTTCTGAAAGCAAGCTACATGCTTGATTGGGGAATCAGGAACCTACTTCAAAATTGAACTAACTTTTCTCTTTTAATCTATTAAGGTAGTTATCTAAGGAATGGTCTTTGTAACTATAAAATATCTTAGCCCTCCAAGTATAATGGGTTATAAATACATGTCTGAACAATGCATGGGAAAAAGAAATTAACTCAGCCAGTATAAGACATATATCATAAATCTTCTGTGAAATTAGTGAGAGATGTTCAAAGTACATAGTGTGTTCCTAATATATAACAGTAAGTTATTCTAGCATATTTAAAGAGTTAAATGTTACTTAACATTTGCTTTAAAAAGGAGTGATTATCTCCAACCTGCAGGCCAGATCCAGCCCAGGGAGCCAGGTCATCTGGCCTGCAGACCTTTCCATGGACCAGGAAATTTGGCAGCAGAAGAGCAGTGGCAATTAATGCTGCTTAGTGCTACCATGCTGACAAATTTCCAAGTCCTGGGCGGCAACCTGAGACTGGATCCAACCTGCGGACCAACCAGGTACTGCTCATCTGGCCCATGGAGCCAAAAAATTGGGTACCACTGGCTTAAACAATACTGTCTTTAAGTATAATTCCCCTAACAAAAATATTTGAAAAGTGTTTACTACCATAACATAAAGCCATTTAGCACAAAATCAGCATGAAATTTTGCCTTTTACTTTCAGTTCTCAGCCATCTGCATCAGGATTCTCTTTAAAGTCTCTTCATCCCTTTCTCCCTCTGTTGGTGTCCCCCAGGTCACTAGGCTGCATGGACATTTTCCCCCTCCCTCTACTGCACCATGTCCCCCTCCCCTCCCACTGCTGCACTGGATACCTCACCCTCTGCTACACTGCAACTCCCCCCTTTCCTTCCATCTGCTGCACTGCACAGGCACACAACTGCTGCCCCCCATTCCTACTACAATAGGTGTGATTTACTCCTCCCATGTGCACCTGCACAGGGCTCTCCCTCCCACCCCTGCACAGGTTGCCTCCTGTGTACCACACAGGTGCAAACGCCCACACAAGCCCCGTCCAACTTCCCCACGTGACCCTGTACTCTCAGCTCCCTGCACTGCTCGACTCAGTGTCCCACCCCCTGGGGTGGAAAATGAGAGGGGCAGCTGGAGGAGGGGAGTCGGGGTGCAGAGATGCTGGCCAGAGCAATGGAGGGAGTGGCAGCTGGGCAGGAGCCTGAGGGCTGCAGTCTAACTCCTTGTGAGTGTTAAGCAGCCAGGGCCACCAGTTGGACAGCTCAGCTCTACCCTATGTTCTCATGGCTGCATTTACTGTCTCTGTGTTGAACCGTGCCAGGTGCAGACCAGCCTCCGTTCTGCAACTGTCCCTCTAAAAAATCTCTTCCTAGATTTCGTGGTATCATTCAGTTTTAAATTCAGCATGACAAAAGCAGAATTTTTCACTGTCTCTTTCTAAACCCCCTTTGATTCTTTTATATTCAACCATGTTGCATATTTTTGCCATCTTTCTTATTTCCCTTCTAAGCCTACCTATTGCTGTTCACCATGTGTGAGTCGACAAGCCCTTTTTTATTTTTTACAATTACTATTTTTTATTTTTAAGCACCTTCCCTTCTCCCCGCAAGAAGAGATTACATACACTTAAAACACCAGATTATTTTTTTAATTAATATATATTGGCTGCAGAATTATTTATCCAGCAGCTTTCACTGCATCCTTTGTTCGGAAGTTCATATATGTATTTTCAGTTTTAAGCAGCACTTTTAAGTTAAAGGGGTCTTTGAAATCAGTAAATATCAGCCCTCAATTTTGAAGAAGTGGTAATTTTTAACTCCTTTGAAATCTTAGTCTGTTTGTTGCCCGCACTTTTATCTTTTCAGGAAATTAAATATTCATCACAAGACGGAGCAAATGTCATTTTGGTTATGAGTATCAACTAATGTCATGCCTGACATAAAGGATTTAAGCATTCCTTTATCTTGAATGACTGACTACTCTTACCTTTAGATTTGCTAGTGATCCTGTCATGCTTTTGTATATATGTACAATATAATACAGCATAAAACAGGTGAAAAAGTGAGAATTCAGGAAGGACAATATAAGAAAGTTTGTTCAACCCTCTTCCCATTAGCAAAAATAAACTGTATTGTGTGGTACAGCCTCAAAAGAAGCCTGAACTTGCTTTTAAAGAAATTATTTTGAAAGTTGTTTTTTGTTGTTGTTTGAATAAAGTTCAGATTGAGAAAATGCTTTCAGATTGATTTACCTGACAGCTTAGGTCCCTGTGGCTCTGCTGTACTGGAAATATTTGCCTCCTATTTATCCATTTTGATTTTCTTCACTATTCTGATCCTTTTCAATAGCTCTTCATAATCTTTGCTTTTTCTTCTCAAAATAGATGGCAGAAATCAAACCGATATCGGCAGCAGAAAAATATAAAGGGTATACTTGGTTTATGCTGTCTCTTTATTACAAATGGTCCCTTTTTTACATTATTTGAGTCCCCAGTAAGAGAATATGTTCGTGTTGATTCTGACACAGATCCTTTCAGTATAATGGAAAATGTTTTTGGCTTATCTAAGACCACAGTTTCAGTGCATATACACCTTTTTTTTTTTTAGGCACTCCTAATACCAAATAATAAATTTAATTATTTTGAAAACTTTCTTTAATGCTGTGGATTTTTAAGCAAGAACAGTCACTGTTCCTTTATAATTCCTCGGGTTTTGTTATGAGGTAGGTTATTTTGTACTGTTGCACTTTTTTTTAATTCTTGGCATTGTAAATTTTATTTTTTTAATTAAGAATCATAGTGAACTTTATAGACCATTTTCATGTGATTCTTGGATGTTTCTTTTCATTGTATTAAGTAAAGTTGCTTTTATCAATTTTTTTTTTATTTGAAAATTATCCTGTTTTTTTGAGAACATAATCATGATGTTTTGAAAATAATTAGAATTTTCTAAAGTCCCTCTTAATGTTTTCATTACAAACACATGATCTGAATTTTTTCTGTATCAGCGAGGAGGGGGGAACATCCTTATTTTTCCATTTATGTATTCCACTATCAATTGACTTGTATTTTGAGACCTGCACTGCAAGGAAAAGGAATAGATAAGGTTTTATTTTAAAAAACACTAGCTTGTCTGAGCTAATACAGTGTTCTGATATTACCATTCTAAACCTTTACTTTCAGCATTAAAGGTTAATTATCTAATTATTGTTTCTTGGCTCTGCAGCTCAGCCAGATGTATAAACTAAGTTTGACCTGTCTTCTTTTTCATGAAAAGTGACAAATACTTGGAGTCTGTTTATGTTAAATACCTCAACTTTTAAGACATTTAATATAAGAAATACCTTCTTGAGTTCATTTTATTTGGTGAAAATAGTCTTTCAACTCAGAGGTAGCCTACAGCTTATAAAGCCTGCATTCCTTTGTTTGTAGATTTTAGTCAGATTTATAGAATTAATTTATAATCTCAGTTATGGACTGGCTGCTACCACTCCATAATTACAGCTCACCTGCACAAGTGTTCAAGAAAAATAATTTGGATAGTATAAAAGGCATTATTATATAAATATTTTATTTCTAGTAAGTTATTGCTGTCAAGGCAACCACAGTTAACACTGAAAAAAACCCCAGCCTTCTATGTACTGATTGCCAGCTCATCCTTTTGGCCAGTTTCCCAAAAGACCTTTTGAAAAAGAATTATTTGGTTTTATTTAAGGGTGAAAAACTAAAAATCAATTCTAATAAGAATTGCATTTTACGGTTAGGGGCCTTAAACTAGTCACATATCTCAGTTGTAGACAGTTTCAAATAAAATGCTATAAAAATTGTATTGGCAACCTAGATCAGCAGTTCCCAAACTGTGGTATATGTACCATCAGTGGTACATAGACACCCTATGAGTGGTACGCAGAAGGGCAGGGCACTAGCCCAGCCTGCTGCAGGTGGCCAGGAACAGAGCCCGGCCATGTGTGCAGCAGTGCCGAGCAGGTAAGTGTGTTGGAGGCAAGGGGCAGGGCCAGATTGAGGCCCACACAGTGAGGGAGGGTGTCCGGCAGAGGCAGGAGTGAGTGGGACAGGGAGGGGATGGTGGGAGCCCTGGGTGGCTTGTCCAGGGGTACAGAGGGAGGGCTCCTGCCCCATGCACACTCCAAAGTAGGTTCGGGGGGGCAATTGTCCCCCTCCCTCCCAGGTTTGTCCGTGGGGCGGGAACGGGTGCTGTTGCCTCATGGCCATGCGTGATGCCATGAGCATTCTGGGTACTGGCTGCCCAGCGGCAGAAGGCACATGGAGTCGCATGCAGCTCCCAATGTGCAGAGCCCAGCGGCAGCACATCCGCCCTGCACATAACTGCAGGGGGCACGTGGCTTCTCTGCCTACCCTGGGGTGCGCAAAGTGGTGGGGGGTCCCCCATGCTCCTGAAACGGTCCAGGTCACCCCAGATTGCGTGGGCAGGCAGGGGTGCACGGCTGCACCCGAGGTGGGGCATGCACAGCTCCATGAGGTTGAGGTAGGATGCCAGGCTTGTTGTTGGGGGGGGGAGGCATTGACTCCAGGCTTGGCTTCCCTGTGTGCCAGGCACAGCACAAGCAGGGTGAAGCCACCCCTGCTGCAAGGGCCTGGTCACAGGAGATCCCGGGAATAGCCGGCACAGCTGCCCCAGCCTGCCTGAGTCCCAGCCTTACCCACCCACAGCTCCCTTCAAGGGACCAGGGCAGGTGCTGCGGAGGACCACTGTGCTGCAGGCTCCTGGCTGGCTTGGCTCTGAGCACGACCTGAGGCAGCTGTTCCCAGAGCCCAGGGGGTTCCTGCTGTGGCCTGGGGAGCTCCACCCCACTTGCACTGCGCCTGGCATGCACAAACCGAGCCAGGAGTCCCCCGGGCCCAGCATCCTGCCCTGGACACAAGGCGTTCCCCGGTGGGCAGGGCAGCTGCGCCCCACCCCCACAGAGCTGCGTGGCCCAGGGCAGGCCCCATCAGAGCACCCTGCTGTGCCTGCGTCTGCAGAGCGCTGGGGCAGCCTGTCGCTCCCACCTGACCCCCACTGTCCTCCAGCTCCCGCTTCCCAAGGGCCAGGCCAGACCAGCCTGCTCACAGCACCTCCCCCACCTGCTTCTCCCCACACTCTTCTCTCTCTCTCTCTCCGTCTCTCTCTTTCTCCCCCTCCCCCATCAATCACAACATGCTTAACAAAAAAAAATACACAAGAACAAAAGTAGTATATGAAGTTTTATTTATTGTCACCAGGTTTAGAATTTTTAGAAAACCTGGTATTTACTGTAAATAAAAAAAGAAGAAGCAACATTTATGACTATTTACTGTATTAATATGCAGTGTGTCCTGCCATGTACCCTCCACCCCAGTTTTGTTTTTCTAGTGTGCCCACACCAGCACCTTACAGGGTACACATTGCAGTTTTTTTGGTACTTCAACCAAAAATGTTGCCTACCCTTTGTTACAGTGGTTTTTTTTCCAATTTACAATTGTTTTATATGGTTACCGTAATTGATAAAACAATGTTTTATAATTACTAAGTGTTTTGTTGTTGTTTTAATACATAGTCTGTTACCTATATGTATGAAAAAATTGCTGGTGGTACTTAAGGCTGTATCATTTTAAATTGGTAGTACTCAGTCTGTCAGAGTTTGAGAACCACTGGCCTAGATGATATTAATTTCCTTTAAGTACCATCTTCTACTGGCTTTTGTTATTCTACTGAACTGCAAGTCGATCATCTCCTTCATATTTGCATTGGGTCATGAAACAACATCGCTACTGGCAATGTTTACTGTTTTCTGCATCATTGAATCAAAGCATCTGAAAAGGATATAGACAGTTCTAAACTTTGCTTTTCTGTATACCTGACTGGATTCAGGATTCAATGCAATTATACTTAGTTAAACAACCTCAACTAAGAATGGTACATTTGAGTGAATACTCTGATTTTGCCATTTTTTCAAGTGTTAAATGAAAGGTTTTTTTACAATAGAGCTTTTAGAGAAGTATGTTGAAAAGGGAAATGGCATAAGTATCATACTGAAAGACAGCAAAGTGATTGTCCATATTTTGAAAATGAATTCTATTCTAATACAATGCATGTGAATACAGTAATTGTGGAGTTCCACAGTTTTTCTTACTGGCATGAGGCATAGGCATGAGCTAAACAGTAAACCAGTGAAAGTTTGACTTTTTAGTTGAACATTTTTATTGTTACGACTGTTCATTTCTAAGATTTAAAAAATCTGCATCAAACTCTGACTATTCAACCATCTCTTTATATCACAGCCTTTTGGTGTGAATCAGCCTGGACCTTACATCAAGTATACAACTGTTGATGCAAATGGATATCTGAAAAATGGTTCAGGTAGGACCACTTTCCAGCTTTCTTATTTATTGCAGTCACTGTAATTGGTTCCTTTCATATGTCCAGGTATGAAAACAAGGGGTTGCCAGAGGGCCAGTAGCCAAAGGCGCCAACTTAGAGGGGATGCCAGAATGGTGTGTGTCTGTCCCATCCCCCATGCCCCCAAGAGTCTTTGCCTCTTCTGGAGCAGACCTGCCCCCTCTGGCCATATGAGCCGAGCTCGAGAAGCCCTGTGCTATCCAACCCTAGAAACAGAGTTGGAGAAGCTCCATAGTGTCCAACCATAGGAGCCAGTTTCAGGGACACAGCAGGAGCAGCCTGGGTCTTTGAGTCCCCCAGGAGGGTCAGGTGGGTACAGGGCTGCTCAAGCTTAGCTTCTAGGGCCAGGCAGCACAGATCTGTTCCTGCTGCATCCCAGCACGCAGCTCCTACAGCTGGGTAGCACAGGTCTTCTCCAGCTGGGCTTCTACGGCCATGGGGCACAGGGCTGCTCCAAATGTGAAAAAGGAGTACTCATCACTGCTGTCCCAAGTTTTGTCCAAGGTTGATAGTTATGTCTGTGCCTCTGCCTCTATAGTTAAACTGCTTGTTTTGTGTCTCATAATCTAAGGTCTAGACGGACTCATGAAAAGTTTCATTAGCTGAATCTTTAACATTTAAGTCTTTTCTTCTTGTTTACTGAGAATGTTTATTGGGAAGTAAGGATGGGCCTGTAACCATTAAATAGAATCGTGTAGCTTCCAGAAGAAGCACAAATGTATTATTTCCCAAATAAAATGATTGAGCTTCTATGCATGTAATAAAGTCGAGTACCAGATACAGTACATATTGATTCTTTTTTTTTTCTTTCCTTTTTCTTGGGGGTGGGGGGGAGGCATCGTTCACTTTTAATACTGTACTTCAGTACTTGGGACTGACTCTCTCTCTCCTAAGGCCAAAATTCTGAAACTTCTACACTTGGGGAACATAATTCTTACATGTATGCATCTCCAAGTGCCCTGATTTTTTTTCCAGAGGTACAGAGTATCTTATACTTCCCAGTTAACTTGCAATCTAGCAGTGAAATGTAACAGTAGCCAGAACACCTCTGTCATCATGGGCATATTACTGGAAAATTCTGCTTAGTGTACAGCAACAGTAGAAACAAAAGGAAAACACTGCAAATACAATGGAGAAAAAATACTGCAAATACAATGGAGAAAAAATACTGCAAATACTATGCCATTACATAAGTAAATGGTATGTACTCACTCACCTGGAATACTGTGTTCACTTCTGAGGTGGTTAGCAATATTAGTCTGAAATCAAGCAGAAGTTTGGGCAGGGTAGCACATGAGACCTCACTGGTTTAGAGAGGCATGAACTTTCATAGGCAACAACCTACTTTGTCAGATGTTTCTGAACCATCAGAATAAGTATCTGGTAAAGTATGTTGTTATCTGTGAAAGCTTATGCCTCTTTGAACTAATTAGTCTCTGAGGTGCCATCCAGCTCTACCTTCTGCTTGTGTTCAGCTCTGTGTACTTATCGCTGAAGAGATACTGGAGAACTAGCAGTTAAGAAATGTGATAAAAATGACTGGAAGATCACAGCCAGATACAACACCGAACTTTCTCTATTCCCATATTCCTAAATCTGTATTTATCTACCTAACTTTAGGCAAATAAGTTCTTAAAAATGTTGGCTTACACTCTTAATCAAAGCAACATTTTGTGGAAATCTAAATCTGGTTTCTAATATAGACTAGGAATTCATCGTAACAAGTTAATTGTTCTTGTTAGACCCCGACTCCATGCGGCACCCCATGACTAGGGAGATGACGATCCAATTGCTCATGGGTCCTGTTACTAACTAGCCAGAGCAGACGGGGAGCAAATGCTACCTGCACACGTTGCTCGCAAGAGCTTTATTTAGAATGGAGACAGCTTTGGGCGAGCTCCCTCACAGACACCCAGTCTATGAACATGGGGAGCAGCCCTGAACAATAGTTTTTTCCCACATTTATACACTTTGGTTTATGCTCACCCCTCCTATGTTCCAGCCATTTCTCCTACCATTTCAAGCTCCACCTCTGTTTACTGTTTGCTTCATTAGCATGGAATTGCCTGTGCATTTCATTCATTTACATGGCTTTTTGCTATGAGCGCATGTCTAAGATCTTGATTTCTCTTCTTCGGTCAATGGGCAGACTTTGACCAAAATATGGAAGCTTCTGGAGGCTTCTCCACCAATTACCATTCACCTTTTTGCATATGTTCATCTCGGATTCTGTTACCAATTATGTGTTGTATTTCACATTCCAGTCTGTTTTTCTGTCTCAGGTTGTACCGTCTTCCACCTCTTTTTTGGGCCCCTGTATCTTATCTCATTCCTCACTGTAGCTGGTTCACAGCACACAGACTTACACAGACTCGCTGCTTTTTCTTAGAAAATGGTTGACACAGTTAAGATGGTTACTTAGCATAAGCAAATGGCTGACTTAGATATCATTCTGCCTTGTGGTCAGTAGCTCTGCTAGGCCAGAGGGTAAGGCCTTGTTCCAGCTGCAGATTCAATGCTCCTTGAAAATCCAAATATTGTCACCCTAACAGTTCTGCCAATGTTTTTCACTTCCATCTTCATCACAGTAAAGCCTTTCTTCATGAGCTAAATCTACAAATAACTTTTGTATTCTGTTAGAAGTATTTAGGAGTCCATAACAAATTAAGAAAATCTTAGTATTATAGATTCATATATTGTAAGGCCAGAAGGGACCTTGGAAGATTCATCAGGTCCATCCCCCTGCACCAAGCAGGAAAAATAACGGGGGGTCAGGTGACCCCAGCAACAGTTGCTCACTGAGTCCTTGATGTACTCCCCTAGTATAGCGGTAACCTGTTTCCAGGTCCTCTCTCTGCCCTCTTTTCCTCAGGCTGAAGAGTCCCAGGGTACTTCAGCCTTTCCTTGTATGGCTTGCCTTTTAAGACTCTGATCATATGGGTGGCTTTTTTTTGGACTCTCTCAAGCTTGTCCATGTCCTTGTTAAAATGTGGTGCCCAGAACTGGATGCAGTACTCCAGCTGGGGTCTCACCAGTGCTGAGCAGAGCAGAAAAATCACCTCCTTGGTTTTCCTGCAGATGCATCGATTTATGCATGCCAGAGTATTATTTGCCCTACTGGCTACAGCATCACACTGCTGGCTCATATTCATACTGTGGTCTGTTATTACCCCCAGGGCCCTTTCATTCATGGTGCTAGTCAGTTTGGTGCCACCAAGCCTGTAGCTGTTTTGGGGGTTGCTCATCCTGAGGTGGAGCACTTTATATTTCTCAACGTTGAATTTCATCAGATTCCAATCCGCCCAACTTGCTAGCCTGTCTAGGTCTGCCTGTATCTGTAGCCTGTCTTCAGACATGACCATGCTTCCCCATAACTTGGTGTCATCCGCAAACTCAGCCAGTGAGCTCTTCACCCCCACATCCAAATAGTTAATAAAAATGTTGAAAAGTACTCGACCAAGCATCAACCCGTGGATCACTGCTGCCCACTTCTCACCAGGATGATACAGATCCATTCACTACGACTCTCTGGATTCTGTCCTGCAGCCAGTTTCTCACCCACCTGACTGTCTGGGAGTTAAGCCCACAATTGTCCAATTTTCTCACAAAGATCTTGTGGGATACTAGATCAGAGGCCTTTTGGAAATCAAGGTATACAATGTCAACCTGCTGCCTCATGTCCAAGTGGTGAGTTACATGGTCATAGAAGGAATCAGATTGGTAAGGCAAGACCTACCCGCAACGAAGCCATGCTCACTGTCGTTCAGAATCTTACCTTCTGCAAGCTTATTGCAGATGGACTCCTTGATGAACTTTTCTAGGATTTTCCCTAGGATGGAAATTAGGCTGATTAGCCTATAGTTACCCGGGTCCTCCCTCCTGCCCTTGCGGATGGGCACAACGTTGGCCCTCTTTTAGTCCTCAGGGACTTCTCCAGAGTGCCACGAGTTGTGGAAAAGTTTCACCAGGAGTTCTGCAGTGACTTCGGCCAGCTCCTTCAGCACTCTTGGATGAAGATCATCCGGTCCCGCTAACTTGTATGCGTCTAATTTTTTTAATTGGTCATACGCTGATTCTATGGCAGTAATAAGAAGTCAGTTATTCCTACAGTGCTCATTGTGTACTCTACCTGGCTTGGTTTTCCCCTTGGTCTGGTGAAAGACTGAAGTGAAGTAGTCATTCAGAAGTTCAGCTTTCTCCTGGGTGCCGGTAACCAGCTTTCCTGAATTGTTGAGCAATGGACCCACACTCCCATGTGTTTTCCTCCTGTTCCCTATGTACCCTATGTATTATATCACAGGAGTAGCAATAGGAATGTGAAGGTGAAAGACTGAAGTTCACTAATCTCCACTCCCTATAGTTAACTTAGTTAGTAAAGGGGGTGTGGGAGGAATAGAAGGAGAAGATCCAAGTGCTTGTCCCTCAAACCTAAATTTAATTTATGCATTTTGGATGGTTTTGGCTCTTTAAATGTGTGAACGTGAGGTTTGGCATTTAGTTCTGAGTGTGGCTCAGTAATTGAGCATGCTTCTGATGCTTGCCAACTTCTTATTCTTTAGAAAGCTTAAAAACTTACTAGCCTATGTAAGCACTTGATGAAATGGCAGTGTTATGCTGTATACCACATATTGTATCCATAGTTTTATGCTGCTGAAACAAGACAAAAATAAACTTGCACCAAACTGCTACAAGTATGCTGACTGCATAATTATTAGTGTGGAGTAAAATTTTTCTGTCCCAGTGGAGCCCAATCATAGCAAATCCTATTTTATATACTGGTGTTAAAGAACAGCAGAACTAAATTCAGAACATAATAGTGGTACTTAGAGTGCCCCTTTATGGAAACTTCAAATGTTTTTTTTTTAATCAATTTCTCAAATGTGATGTTTCAGTAGACTGTTTTTTCCTGTACCTACATACCTAAGCAGTGTTTCCTGAAGCTATTATATTTCCATAAACTTGTAACTAAATTTTCATCTTAAACAGGACAGATATTTCTTTTAAAATGAAGTAAAATATTTTGTAGCCAATGTTACTGACCTACAGCTGCTTATCTTTTTTGAAGATGTAGTCAAATGGAATGTTATTCTTGTGTAACAGCCAATCATGAAACAACTCAAGCAATGCACCATGATCTATAAGCACTTGTCAATGATACAAAGCTAGAAAGTGGAATGACTTGAAAGGAGGGATATAGCTTTTGAGAAGCTGTGACTTTTAAATTATCTATCCATCTGTTGGTTTGATTTTGCATTAAATGTGTTGAAAGTACTAAAATCTTTTGGATAAATCTTAATTTTAAACAGTCAAGAAATTGAAACCGTTGGAAAAGCAAGAAACATTTTACTTCATGAAATGTTTACAGAATGGGCTCTACTGTAGTATTTTCTTCATATTGTGATTCTTCAGATCTCAGAAAAGAAAACTAGCCTGCAAAAATATGTTTGGTTTATTTGTATTGTCTTTACTAAAAGATATTTTACAATCCACAGAATAGCACGGTTAAAGACAAAAACTGTTAGAAGTGTTTCCAGAGAGAGTATTGGCTGAGATTCCATTTGTTGCTTTAAAATACTGTTATAAGAGAGATTCTCATTTGCTACCTTGCTTTCATTATAGGATTCAACTTACATTAAGATAATTTTGTTTTTACTTTTTAATAACTGCATTTCCTATTTTAAAAGATAAGAAAAAATGCTAGAATCCTGTTTGAAAACTCTTGATTGACCAGTAAAGAGGTAAACAAGTATTTCAGCATCTGTCAGTTAGTAGACATCTGCTGAAAATCTTGTTAATGGCCTCACAGTATACAGTCATTCTTCCAGGAATGACGGGCATAAGGGCTACTACCCCTTGGATAATTAACTGAAGTCTTTCACACATTTAACAATCTAAACAAAACACATGAAAACTCTCATTTAGTAAGATATGTAAGAATAGATAAAAACTTAGTGTTTCCATTTTCCTATTTTTAAATTGTATTTATTTTTAAATTTAAGAGCAATACTCTAGGTTTGAGCCAGCACTCTCAGTGCTGTTGGATTGTACAGATGGCTTCTCCCAGAGAGATTGCTACCCTGGCAAGTACAGTGCTTCCAGGAGCACTGAGGAGTCTACTAAGCAGTCTCAGAACCACCATTTTAACAAGATTTTCTGTGTACCAACCTCCTGGCTTTTGCTTTTATTAGGGAGGATGGAATGGATCACCGTCCTCTTTATTGCTTTCTTTGTGGAATCTAGCATCATTGTATTTCCTAGATCTGTGATTCTAAACGAGGGTGCCATAGCAATATGAGCACTATTAGATCTGCAAACATCTACATGATTCACAAGGTAAACCCAAACATTTAAAATCAGAAAATCCATGGTGTCCAAAACATTCTCCCCAGCTATGATCCTTCTGAGTTCTTTACAATAGAACAATTGCTTTATTATTTTTCCATATTCAGAAAATGAGTGAAAGCTAAGAGCTAGCATTTTCTGACCAGTGCCTTGAGTGTAAAAAGGTTGAAAGCCAAAATCCTATGTTAAGGAGTGGATAACCTGTAGCCACAGGCAACTTCTGTGTTTGGCACGCAGCAGTTCGGGGGGGACAGCCAGCACAGCAGTAAATAGAGCAGAGAGAAGAAAGCAGAAGGAGCAGATCAGGCAAAGGAAGGCACGTGGAGTAGTACTCAGGGAGGGTGCAGAGCTAATTTGTGGCATTCCTGTCCAACAAGTTGCTCCCAACTGTCCTAGTTTATCCCGGTTGTGTTCAGCGGTAGTACAAAGACTAGAAGCACATGGTGCAAGTGAGAGGGTCTTCTTGTTTCCATCTATGCAGATCTAGGCACAATTTAACCCTTAAAAGCTATTTGTAAGTAATGTGGTTTTAAAAAAAATGCCTGAAAGCTTCATTTTTAGCTTTTTATGTTGCAGTTTCAAAAAAGCCAGCGGAAATGCTTGAATAGTCAGTGTTTGTTACTAGTCTTTGTTTTGGAGTGAATTGATAGAAGATGTGTCTGTATGTACAAGAAAGTTACTTTTCTCATCTAAAACATCGGCCTAGATGCTTGACTAGCAAAGGTTAAAATGTACTATTAGCTCTTGGGTCTGGTAGTTTGTAGACAGTTTCTGATACATTGCAGTTAGATGAACAGAATATGTGCTCAGAAATGTTACTTGTGTTAAACCTGTAGTTGCAATCAATCAAGGAGGCTGGTATAAATGTAAGGGTTTGAACCTGGAGAGAATACTTTTCCAAATAGCAAATCCTTTTTAAAATGGGTTTGTGTATAGCATGAGTAGAAATTTGGGGAATTTGTATGTTTTAAGTAAAAAAGAAAATACTGTTTTTGTAGCTTAAGCCACTTGGATTGTCCATGCTAGAAATAGATTGGTGGTATGTTGGGTAATTTTCCTCCAACTTAAAAAATTACCTCGGTTTTCATTGCATAAACTATATAATAGTTATAAAATTCAGTTACAGGAATTAACATTTTACACAAATGCTTTTGGCTATAATCTTGTTTAATATAATAAAGTAGCCCAAATGTAGAGCCGTTCCTTCATTGGAAAAAAATGACCCTTTAAACTTACTGTATTAATAAGTAATATATTTTACTATTGCCCACAATAATAGCAGTTTCTTTCTTTTTGTGAACTTCTGTTAATGCATTACTTTTTTCAGCTGTTTTTTCCAAATTTTGGAATAATTCTTTTTCTGAATTTCTCATTCACCAGCTAATACACAATTAAATAGTGCTGAAATAGATGCATAGTTTCATTACTACTGTACAATTAGTCGGACCACAATAAGAAAAGTTCAATTCCATCAGTCACTGCAAGTGATAAATATGAACACAATAATCAAATGTTGATTTCAGTTTAGGTGAGAAGTATACACTTGAATCTGAAATCCAAGTGGTGAGGGGGAATATTATGTCCTGTTCAACATTTTGTTCAAATTTGCATGGGGTTGCACAGTGAAATCTGCACCGTTGCAGAAGCTACTAAATTATTCCAAGCAGTTGAGTCCTAAGCTGATGGAGAGGAGCTGCAGAAAGATCTTACCAACCTAAGTGAATAGGCAAAAAATGGCAGATGAATTCCATTTTTAACAAGTGCAAGGTAATGCTTGTGGGGAAAACTTCAGTTATACAGACATGATGTTGGGTTCTGAACTAGCTGTTATACCATCTGCCCAAAAGCTGTCTTAACTCTGAAAAAAGAGGAAAAAGTTTTATGAATCTTGCTTTCTGAGCTATTTCCAAGTTCCAGTTTTCTCCCTCTTGATATTTTGGTATAATATGAAACTGCCTGTACACAGTAAGTTAAGGAGTGTTTGCCTCAACTTCCAGACTTATCTCTGAATGTCTGTGCTTACATAGGTTTATAGGAAATCCTTAACATCACTTTAACATAACGTATTGCAGCTGAAGAGAACAATTGTAAGCAATAGTGCATGCCATCAATCAGTACATTGTAACTGAAAATGAGCACTAAATAAATTGAAATCGGTTTGAGGGGAGACGGGGAAGGTTACATTGAGAAAACCTAAACAGCTATACAAGATAGAATTTTTTTTTATTTATCAGAATTTTGTGTACCAAGTGATCGTGCTTGCGGTAATAAGGCTATTAGCTTCCAATCTTGTATTGAAATCTACAGTGAAAGGATTGTCTAGCAGTAAAAGGCATATAATGCTTTTGGATATAGTCTGAAAGAACTCCTACATGCTGCCATTTGATAGGTAAAATGTTCAGATGTTCAGCGCCCACCTGCTACTTTTTCACCAGCTAATACACGATTAAATAGATATAATTGATCAAAGAATCTCACTTTTCTCTGCTTTACACACAAATGGGATGTGGTAGGTGAAGATACTGGTTAGCCTTTTATGTTACATGTATTTATTCATTAAATCATATGTCTTATGTTTTAATATTTAAATGTGCAGTCAAATTGGCTAAATAGATATAAAACTACATGTAGCTGGGGAGTTGTGCCATAATCATCCAGAATATGAAGAATATTTACCTGAGATGAAAAGTGAGCTCACTCAGCAAATATCATCTTGTTTTCATACCAGTTAACAGATTTAAAAATGGATCTGGACTGCACCAGATTTCAAAATACATAAATAAATAAATGTGTTGTTATTTTTAGAAGGCCTGAATTTGGTCCCAAAACCATATTAGAATTGATTGCAGTAGTAGTTTTCTAATAACAAAGCCAAAATTAGATTAATGATGTTCTTTGTATTGATAGTAACGCTACAACTCCAGAGATCTAGATAGCATCTACAGAATGTGTAAAGCTATATCTCTGGTCCATGGAACAAGCAGTCTAGTTCTGATAAAGGATAACCTGTAAATACTTAATGTAACAAATCCTCTAAAAGTTTTATTTTGAGGGGAAAGGAAGGTTTGGTTTGTTTGTTTATCCCATCACTTTTTTCCCCCCCTAATTGTTGAGATTGTATTACAATTTGCCTTCTAATAAAGAGGCTTAATTATCAACTTAGGTGTTTAAAATGTTTTTGAAGTGTTTGAGATAAATGGTATAGCTTCCTTTTCCACTTGCTTTTTGAGTGAATTGAACAACATGGATAAGATGATAGGACCAGTAATGATGCAAATTATTTTATTCTAGTGTTTTATATGCACCATCAGCATTAACAGTTCTGCTGCTTGGTTACACACAAACATGTCATGTTGTGCAAAATGTAAGAAAAAGAAGTCCAAAGATCACAAATGTTACAGACAAATTTATCTTAAACAAGTGTCCCTACAGTTCCAAAATGGCAGGAGTAAATCCAGTTGCCTTAGGAAGTAGTGACTTTGAATGTATCAAAATGCTTTCATAAAAAATATAAAGTTGTCTCTCTTTGATTGTAACATAGGCACTATTGAGGAATATTAAAGTTCCTACTGGGTCCTTGCGTGCTTCGACGCAGTGGGCATCACTGTAACATATTGCTTAATCCTCTGTCATGCTCAGAATGGAAAGCACTGATTGTGTGAAGAAACTAAAAAATCCTCAAAGTTTCATAGATTCATAGTAGCTAGGGTCAGGAGAGACCTGAACAGATCATCTAGCCTGACCCCCTTCCATAGGCAGGAATGAATGCTGGGTTCACAAGACCCCAGACAGGTGATCATCCAACCTCCTCTTGAATTTGCCCAAGTTAGGGGCAAGGACCACTTCCCTGGGAAGTTGGTTCCAGATTTTTGCCACCCTAACTGTAAAAAATTGCCTCCGGATCTCTAACTTAAACCTATTCTCCATCGGCTTATTATCATTATTCCTTGTCACCCCAGGTGGTGCTGGGGAGAAAAGGGCTCTACCTATTTGCTGTTGATCTCCCCTGATGGGTTTGTAGGCAGCCACCAGGTCCCCCCTCAGCCTCCTCTTGCTGAGGCTGAACAGGTTCAGGTCCCTCAGTCTCTCCTCATAGGGCCTGTCCTGCTGCCCTCTCACCAAGTGGGTGGCCCTCCTCTGAACCCTCTCCAGGCTGGCCACATCCCTCTTGAGGTGCAGTGCCCAGTACTGGACACAGTACTCCAACTGCGGCCTGACCAATGTCGCATAGAGGGGGAGCCTCACCTCTCTGGACTGGCTTGAGATGCAACTTCGGATGAATGACAAGGTATGGCTGGCCTTGCTGGCTGCAGTCTGGCATTGGCGGTTCATGTTCATCTTGGAGTCAATAATGACTCCAAGATGCCTTTCCGCCTCTGTGCTTTCAAGAAGGGAACTCCCCAGCCTCTATGTGTGCTGTGGGTTCCTTCTTCCAAGGTGCAGCACCCTGTATTTGTCTACGTTGAACCCCATTCTGTTCTCATCTGCCCACTTTCATAGTTTGTCTAAATCTATTTGCAGCCTCTCTCTCCCTTCAAGTGTGTCCACCTCATCCCACATCTTCGTGTCATCCACAAACTTGGACAGCATGCTTTCCACCCCCTTGTCCAAGTCGCTGATGAAGATATTAAACAGTGTGGGCCTGAGTAAGTGTCTTGTACCAAAGGCCTTGTATTTGGAAAGTCAAACAGAGTTCTGGAGTTTGAAATAAGTATAATCTCCCATATTGCCATAACTAGAGCTTGCTCCTAACAGAAAGGTGATTAATTCCAGGAACCAGGAACAACATGAAAGCCTAAATTATTGAGCTTTTTTAGAAACATCAACCTTTCAATCCTGAAAACACCTTCATCTGACTAACTTTCTCATGTGAGTGGCCTTAGAACAGGGGGCCGGCAAGTATTTTGGGCGGAGGGCCACTTACCAAGTTTTGGGAAGCTGTCAAGCGCCACAAGGGTAGCCCCACCCCATGACAGTTGCCCTGCCCCTGGTCACCATATTGAGACCAGAAGTTCAACCTCCTAGCCCCTGACCTTTGCCATTGGAAGTCCCTCTCCTTGCCCTGGAAGTACTTCTTTTGGGAGGAAGGGTGCTGTGATCTGGAAACCGTGAAAAAGTTATATATATGTACGTACACACACACACACACACACACACACACACAAAACATCTACTATAACCTATTTTTATTTTATTTAAAAATATTTGTCTACTGATTTCTGTGTTTACAAAAACTGCATCTAGAGATGGCTGCATAATAGCTTAAAATAAAGTCCTACTGTGTGTTTTTTGTGGGCAGCAAGGGGGTATAAGTGGCAGTGTGGTTGGGAAGAGTGTGTGCGCGCGCGGTGGGGTGCGGGTATGGTGGCTGGGTGTGCACTGCGAGAGAGAGCCAGGGCCGGGCTGCCAGCTCCCTAGCATGTAGCTCTAATCCACTGCATGTGAGCCTCATGTGATTCAGGCAGGCAGACCCCATGCCCAGGCTCTGTGCTTCTACAACCCCCACCCTGGGTCTCTGCCAGTCCCAGGGCACTTGCACAGGCTCCGTGTTTCTGCCCACCGCCACCTTTCCCTGCATTCCCTCCTGCAGGCTTGCCCACTGATCCCTGCAGCCCCCCACTTCCTGCACTGCTCCCTGCAGCGGCCGCTGGGGCCCACCACCTGCTGCAGCCCCGCTGTGACTCAGCCGGCTGCCGAAACCATCTGCTGCAGCCCCCATGGCTATGCTGGGACCCACTGCGCCTGTGCCACCACCCACTGGGGCTCTGCTGCCCACTGGGTCCTGCCTCAGCCCGGCTGTGGCTCTGCCACCCACCAGGGCCTGCCTCCTGCTGTGGTTCTGCCGCCCCCTGGGGCCCACCGCCTCCACACTGCCCACCGGGGCCCAGCTGCGGCTCTTCTCCCTGCAGGGGCCTGCCATGGTCCCACTGCCCACTGGGGCTCCACCACTTTGACTTCTGTCATCTTTGACAGGCGGCCACGGGCAGATATAAATTAATTTTCTAAAAATTTTTAAGGCCCCACAGGCCGGATAGAATGGGCTGGAGGGCCGGATCCGGCCCGCGGGCCATATTTTGCCCACCCCTGCTTTAGAAGGATTACTCACATGAGTGATGTTATGGAGGTCTAAGTATTTGCAGGATTAGGCTCCAAACATGGCAGTAGTTGAATTATCTGCCGTTTCCTTGTAGACAAAGGATGAACTCCGAAGTGTAGTACTTTGTTTGGAAAAAACTGTTACGAGTCACACAGATATGACTGATGGACACTGACTGCTATTATATTGACTCCCACATAAAAGCTGACAAACCGAAAAGGGTGCAAGATCCCCCTCTGTGCTTACACATCTGCTATTTTTCTTTCTTTTCTTGCCCTTTATCCAGGCTCGGGGCTATCTCTAGGCAGCTTCACAGCTCCTCACTTTCCAACTTCTATGTTTTGTTGGAGTCTTTTAACCTTCCCTAGCAGAATGACCTTTCACCTGCTATCGAGTCACCATCTGTGGCCCTCCTGGGCTTCCACAAGTTGGAGTACCCTGTTGTTTACTGCTGCATTGGGTCTCTGTAGTCATCAGCTCCCTTTTCTTGAACGGTGAGCCAAGTACAAATGTTTTGTGTCCATTTTACTAACCTATTTAAGCTCACACACTGCGACTTATATTGGACAACTGAGAAATCTAATACTGTGTTTCAATACTTCTGTGACACTGCAGTATTCCTTTATAGTGCATTAAACAATGCAGTGTGGGTATGGTGGGAAGTTGGAGATAAGGTGAAATAAGTAGAATTTATAACTGAATGTTACACTGGAGAACACAGAACAAACCTCTCATATCATGCCTGATTTTATAAGTGGCTTATTTTTGTTTAGCCTCTAATGCTCACAAGTACAACTGAGTCTTTGCTAGCCATAGGAAAATTGCATCACTGCAAGAGATTTGGGTTTTAAGAAAAACCTAACTAGTTGGCAGCAATGTAGATAGTATGCTAATGTACAAATATGCAATTTAATTATTCCCCCTTTTCCTTTGTTTGGCGCCCCAACATTTCCCTGTTATGAAGCCTAAGTGGGAAGTCAGAGATGCAGATTAAAGGAACTGTGGCCAGAACTGGGTGGGATCATGAAATATGATTGAATGGATTTTCTTGTTAAACAGATGAAAGACAGAACCTGGCATTATTTCCAGCTAGGATAGAAATAAAAGGAGATTCATCCTGATTTCCCCAGATGGCCAAAGTTATCACCCCAGGACACACATGCTACTTGGGAATGGTGGATCAGCAAATGGTGGAACACAACCCCCCAGGAGCTGGGTGATCACAAGGCATTGAAAATGTTATTACAATCTGCTAAATAAAGATTTTCATCCAAAATTCCTTGTACCTCGTTGCCCTTAAAGATCCAGTATTCTCTGTCAAGCGCTTGTCCCCAGTGCCCCTGTTATGAAGGTATATTATCATTCCTATTGATCTTTTTTTCCCCTTTGCAGTGAATGTAAGAGGGTTGTGGATATTTATTTTTGCATAAGCTGTTATCAGACTGAAAGAATTGGGAAACACTTCTGCGCTATGAAGCCCCTGAGGGAGAGCAGTTAACATCAAGCACACATTTCAGTTGGGACAGGGGCACTGTGTATATGTGTGTGTGGCTTTATCTTATTTTCACTGCATGCATGGTCTTCTGCAGCTGTGCAGCGTTACACAGTTCAAGCCCACCTATGCTCATTCAGAGTATTTTGCAGTTCTTAGGATGTACTCAGATATATGAGCACATTGTGCAGAAAAAGCAGGGATGCATGTGCTGCCATGAATATAAAATCCAAATGGTTTATATATAACTTTTAGGAGTCAGTCTGGGCCTACAGGCTACCAGTTTGACACTGTGCTTTACACAGCAGATCACAGCTATGCTAGAAAAGCCATCTGTCTTGTCAACAAATAAAAAGGAAGAGAATTTTTAAAGTTCAACAGTGTTTGGTAAGATTCTGTTGACAAATTGCTTTGTGCCATAAAATCTTTCCCCAATTAGGGTCTTGGTAAATGCAACACAGCCTTTGATAAATATATTGTTTTGTAAATGTAGAGTAAAATATAGTATCTTATTATCATACAGCCAATGTGATATATTCTAGTCCTTCATGACATTCTTATTTATGAAAATGTGTTCAGATTGTCGGACCCAAAATATGTTGCATCTTTCACACTCTAAGTTCAAAAGTTACGTGTTATGTAGCATTGTTTTCAGTTGATCAAAATGGTCATTAGTTATTTATCAACCAAAAAGTGATTTCTGACATACTGGATATAAATATATGGTACTTGCTCAGAAAGGAAATGGTTTCAGTTAAAAAAAAATAATGATACTTAAAAGTACAGTCACTGATGCATCTTATTGAATTCAGTTAATATCCATATAGTGAACTTATACTTTCTGCTCCTTTGTTGCCCTACAAAATAGACCTGCCTAAATGGTGATTGCACATGCACACTATCAGTATTCTCCATTTGGGTAGGTTCAGCTAAACTAATTAAAAAAATCCAATATCATACTTTATCCATTATGTTAAAAGAACAATAGAAAATATGATTTTACATATAAATGCAATAAGCTTTCTTTAACAAGGTGATATTGATTTCAGTTAAGTAGTGATGCCTGGTGAAGTGTAGTTATCCCAAATTAATCTCAGCCTTGGGGCATCATAACTTGGCACAAGACTTTAACTGAGTATCCTCAAGTTTCTAGGAGTGCAGAAAGAACACAGTGGAAAGAAAAAAAAGGTGTCTTCCTTCAGATATAACGGACAGAGAAAACACTTATGTGGTTTATATAAAAGAGAAGATAGCACTTCAGGTTTGATTGGAAACTGAGAGAATGGGCTCATGATGCAGAGTACTTCAAACTATGGATGCTCAATGTAAGATGCTTTAAAAGGATCTGAAAGTCTGAGTTTGCTTAGGAGTTACAAGAACATCTTTATATTGGTCACCAAGTAATAATTAGTTATTTCTGGTTCCAGTCTTGGGTAATACCTGGAAAATTTTAGGAAAGTAAAAGAAAATCAAAGTATATCTAATAATTTTCTCAGTGCTGTACAGAAGGAAATATTCTTCCTGATCTCGACAGATGATCGAACTGCACCCTGAAGTGTAGTTTTGATTATTCTTATCTTAGCATGTGTGGGGACAAATGTGAAGAAATGATCCAGTTCTTTTAAAAAAATCCATCTACTGCATTTTGTTCTCCAATTCCTTGAAGGCTTGATTGCACCCTGCATGAGGCATTTCCTTTTATTTCTTTAATTTAGCTGACATGAATTTCATTTTTCTGCGATAGAACAGGATAAAAAGGGAGGGCCTGCTCAGTTTGTCTCCTCATTATCCTAAATCTCATTCACATCCTCTCTAACAATTTCCTTTGATGTTAAATATCCCTGTATTATAATATTTCCTATTCCTTTTGATTGAAAAAAATCCTATAGATTTTAAAAGAAACAAAACTAAAAAGGATATAACAAAATATTATAAAATCTTATAGAATGATCAGTTGAAAGAGTACAAACCCAATGTGGGGTCTTAACCTGTATTGGATTTTTTTCTGAATTAAACCAAATTACCAATCTATCATATATTTAAATACTGCTTCATTACCAGGGTATCTGAGTGCCACACATTTTTGGACACCTCCCCCCCAGCTACAGAAGGGGTGTAGGCAAATTGGAGAGAGTCCAGCAGAGGGCAACAAAAATGGTTAGTGGGTTTGGCACATGGCTTCTGAGGAGAGGCTGAAGGAACTGGGTTTATTTAGCCTGCAGAAGAGAAAACTATGGGGGGATTTAAGAGCAGCCTTTAACTACCCGAAGCGGTGATCCAAAGGGGATGGAGCTAGACCAGGGGTGGGCAGTTATTTCGGGCAGAGGGCCGCTTACTGAGTTTTGGCAAGCCATTGAGGGCCACATGACATACAGCCAGGGGAGATAAATATTAATTTTTTTAAATTTTGAGCGCCCCACAGGTGGGGTAGAATGGCCTGATGGGCCACGTCTGACCCACAGGCCACATTTTGCCCACCCCTGAGCTAGACTGTTCTCAGTGGTGGCAGATGACAGAACAAGGAGCAACGGTCTCAAGTTACACCAAGGGAAGTTTAGGTTGGATATTAGGAAAAACTTTCTCACTAGGAGGATGATGAAGCATCTGGAGAGGTAGAGAAATCTCCATCCTTGGAGGTTTTTAAGGCCCAGCTTGGCAAAACCATAGCTGAATGATCTAACTCTGAGGATGGTCTTGCTTTGAGCAGGGGGTTGGACTACATGACCTGCTGCAGTCCCTTCCAACCCCAACTTACTATGATTCTGTGATCTAAAATATCTGTTCTTCCTACATGCTTTTTTAAGGTATCATTCTTGTTTTAGATAGGGAACTAAGAGTGAAAAAAACAGCTTGCCTAGGCTCACAAAAGAAATCTGTGACTAAGCCAAGACTTGAAACATTAATTTTATGCTTTCAGTTAGAATGTCCTTTCCCTCAGAGGTGGAAGTATCTCAGGATCCTTAGCTAATGCTTCCTAGCCAAGAACAAGAAGAGAATGAGAAACTTTGATTCCAGAGCTTGAGTGTCATTCCCAAATCTCCAGCTTTCAACTATATGGAAGCATGTTTAGCATAGATTGATATATGGCACTCATAATTTTAAACTGCTTGAAGGGGGTTGAAATGACTTAACCCCAAGCAGTTTGTGCACCAGTTAACTGAACCTTAGAAACAGCACTGACCACAGCTGCATGCCAGCTGGCCAAACGCATTCACTGAGCTATTCATGATGTCTTAGTTCTTCTAGCAAAAAAGATCCTACACCAACATGTATTTTTACATGTCTATTTTATACACGCCGACTTGAGGGTGTGGATATTGGGTTTTGGTTTGTTTTATTTGTGGTTCGTTTTTGTTTTGGGGGAGAGGGGAGTTTGATCATTCAAGTGTTTTTAGTAAAAGAATGTTTTCCCCTGTATTTTTCTGTCATTCCAAAATATTCTAGCACCTTGTTGCACTTTTAGATTTAAGTTTCTCTGGGCCACCCCCATTTCAAAGCTATACTGGTGTTGCACTTTGAAACCAAATTTTTAACCTAGTGCTTTATGAATTGACACAACACTCAGTTGATGAATAGCAGAAAGGCTTGCTTTAATAACTACCAACATGTTGCAAAACTAAATGACAGAAAAAAGACTCTTTCTTAATATAAAATGAGCTATTAGCTAAAGGTGCACTGATACATCGGTCCAATATAGGCTCGGCTCATCGGAGGGGAGGAGGGGCCAGCTCCTGCCTCTGCACGCACCCCAGGAGGGCACGGGGGGAACGTGTGCCCCCGGATCTGCACGAGGTGGGGTGGGGCGGGTGGGCTGCAGCTGCAGCCTGGAACCAGGGCTGCACTGGGCTCTTCTGAGCAGGGGCTGGGCTCAGGGCACGTGGTGGTGATGCTGGGAGCGGGGGCTACAGAGGAGGCTGCAGCTACCCCAAATTTCACTGTAGCCCCATTCCCAGTACTGTTGCCACCCGCCCTGAGCCCAGCTGCCACCAAGAAGAGCCAAGCGCAGCCCTGGCTCCAGCCTGCAGCTGCAGCCCACCCACCACACCCCATGCAGATCCAAGGGTAGATGCCCCCTCCCATACACTTTCGGAGTGCACGCAGTGGCAGGATCTGCCCCCCCACCATGGGGTGCAGCTCCATCCCACACCCCACCCCACCCTGGCTGGGCAGTGCCTACCCCTGCCCCCTCCCTCCCTCACTACAGGGGGCATTGGTTCCCCCTCCCTGCATGCTCCTTCCACCACAACAGACTTCCCTGCTGCATGTAGCTGTATCAGAAATCAGATTGGTATCGGCCAATATGCCTCCTTAAATATCGGCCATCTGTATTGGCCCCCAAGATCTCTGTCAGTGCACCCCTGCTATTAGTCCTTGTATTAACTTAGCTGCAAAGAGAACTTTACCCAATGCAGGCAGGAAGCAGTTCTTGTACAGCCTCACAGTGTGGATCCTTCACTTGTGGCTGAGTAGTGCAGGATGGCTTCTTGATCTTCCCTGGACTCCACATACACGTTGCTGGCAGTTCTGCCTTGCTTCTTATACTGTTTTAATTGTATAGCTTCAAAGCACTCCTTCTTGATAGTTGGTTAATCAGAATCCAAACAAAGCAGGCAAGACCAGAATTAACATATTACAACTGTATGCTGTTTGTGTGTTTGTGAAGTTTGCGAACTTTTCAACAATTTGGAATCAAATAGGATGGGTATTGATTGAATGAGATACCTTTAGGAAGTTGGTCACAGAATACTATTTTTCAGAAGTTATTTTAACAATGAAGCCTAATAAATAGCTGCATCAAATGGCTTATGGAGATAGTGAAGATCAGTTACCATTGGATACAACAGGCGTGAGTTTCAGAAGAATGCACTGGTTTAGCATAATAAACATTTAGAAATTGACTATTTTGACAAATATGCCTTAATTAATAAATGCAAATGTGAGGCAGTGAGGATCAGAGAATAGGTGAGAGGTAGGTTAGCATAAAACTTTAGACAGATATTGGATGTTTGCTTTGGGAAATAGGTCTAAATCAAAGGGGAAATGTTTTAACCAGGATAATTTACCGTCATGTTTTCAATACACCCTGGCTTTTCTTGCCTCTTACAGGCTTTGCTTTCAAGTGGATATTTTAGTTCTTTTGGTTTCTTTAGTGACACTTAGCTCAACTGACATGTGGGTGTAGTCTATAGGTTTCTCCCCAGGCCACTTGGCTTTCTACCTTGTTCTCTGAGTCTTGTTACATTTATGTAATGAGTGTATTAGGTCTCTGCCATTACTTTTAACCATCACCTTTTTTTTAGGTTCAGGTGTGGTGGAAGGTTGAGGACTGTTATTAATGGGTTGCAAGCCACCAGCAGAGTTTGATTTTCTTTGTGGCAGGCTTGTAACCATACTCCAGACTTGCCTCAGCCATTGTCTTGGCTTTTTGTGCAAGAGACACTGTCCAAGCTTTCACAGTTTTCATATGCAGCACTGGCACTGGAGAAATTTCATTACAACCTGGCACCAGTCATCCTTTAACCAAAAGGAGGAAGGGTAAGTCTCAGGACTGACCACAGGGAAGAACAGAGAAAGAGTGAAAAGGAGAGGTGAACAGATGAGAGAGAATTGAAGGAAAGAGCAGGTGGATACATAAATAGTGAATAAAGAAGAGTCACGAGCAGAGGGAGAAGACAATAGAAACAGGGAAGCAGGCAGGTGAGCTAGAGAGTAAATGAGAAAGGAGATAATGAAAAGAAAGAAAAAATTGATTAGCAGCATATGCAATAGTGTGGAAACATCATGAATCCATACAGTTTTTCATGTAAAGTTCCTTTAAACTGGCCTGCATGCAGAACTGTATAAGGTAGGGCTTTAGGTCGCACACAAATTATATTAATTCAAGTTAAGATGGTACAATTTCCAGATTGAGTCAGGCTCTCAAGTGGAAGTAATTGAGGATTTTTTCCATTTATTCTGGCGATACCTCTTACAAAGATCCTGCTTGATCACATTATTCCAAATCTCTTCTGCTTGGAAATTTGAATAATATTAAATTTTATTCAGAATCTTCCAAGTGCTTTATGGACACAAACAGCGAGGTTGGCAAGAAAGTTCACCAATCAGAAAAGTAAATTGGGATGGTTTTAGTGGGCTTGTGACGCAATTGTATAATCATAAAGGACTATTCAGCATAAATTATAAAAAGAATTTGAGGTAAAAAGTGTCAGAACTGAGCTATGAGTAGGAAATCTTTTTGCCAGTGCCTTACTAAAGACTTGCTGTTGTTTTTAAATGAATACTTCCTTATTTTCTGTACTTACCATGATTATTTCCAGTATGAGGATTGTTGTGAATTTTAGTTTTTTTCCTTTTTAAATGAATATGATGTTTCCATGATAGGCGGAACTTCGAAAAATGTTCTATTTTTTCTCTTCTGGCAAAAACCAGAAGATGGAATATTTTCTTAATAATATTTGCTTCTGGGGTTTATATATAAAATGTTGTACACGGTTAATCTAATCATTTACTTAACATTTCTAAATTGGTAGTAGATGATTACATGCAGAAATCCCAGTTAAATATTTCAGTTCTCACATGTTCATTGCTTCCTTTTCAGCAAACTATTTTAGTAAAAATAATCTTAAAGGTGTCATTTCACAAATATAGAAATACCGTACAAACCAGAGCTAACTACTTTGGCTTAATAAGTATATCTGTGAGACACTGCATTACATTGCTTCTTGGTACCTCATTTAAAATTATTCAAGTCACATTAATTTTAAGATGCACTTTGTATAGAGAAGCAGCTCTAAAATTATTAGAATAAAGAGTAGACTACTCATATGTCTAAATAAAAAGGTCTGGTACAAAAATAGTTTTTTTAATATCTCAGGCAAACCAAATTCAGTAACATAGACTGAAGATTATATTTCCTATCAACCCAAACACTAAAATTCAAGGCAGTGTCTACTTCAGCAGACCAGCCTCCAGACCAATCGCCACTCGCGTGTTGGGATACAGACATTTGACATTTTAGGCTTCATACCATGTTCCTTTTTGTTTTCAGCGTATAACCTTTCCTCGACACACGCATCCAATTTCTCTTGTGTTCCTTGGTTTGCCTTGGTACTAACAAATTTGTCACTTGCTAGCAAAAAAAACCCAGTGATGGTAGGATTAAGTGGAGCTTGAAAACCACAAGAAATGTTAGGCTGAACTATGGCCATTAGACAGAATTATAAATACTGAAATATTATAAAATATATTCTTAATCCCCTTAAAAATCTCAACTATAAGATTAGATCAACTGTTTAGTGCAGTTATAAAAACACTGTTGTCGAATACATACCAGTTGTTGTTTTTTCCTTGGTTGGTGGCCAGATTGTTTGATTAATTAAAAGGAGAGAGAAAGAGCCATATAGATGCTGAAAATGCTGAGATATTCACTGGTGTATTTTTTTTTTTTTAAAGTGCCCATTCTTAAATAGTGAGCGGCTATTCTCTGAATCAGAGAGAACTAGGATGGTCTTTCAATTTATTTTTGGCTCCATTTCTTTCTATTTTTACATCTTCAGTCCAAGTTAGATTACGTAGCTGAGATCGCCACTGAGTATGACCTATGATAGCTAGGAAACGCATGGTATTTTGGCACCTATCATCTTCCTCTTGCAGAGAATCAGATATTTTTGACTACCGCTATAATATTTTCCAATGATAGTATCTTCAAATTCAGTGCAGTTTATCCTTCCTGCTTTGCATTGTCCTTTTCTAGTTTGATAAATATTAACTAGATCACTGGGATCATTACTACTGAATGAGGACGTTTCCTATGCCAAAAGATTAATTGGAGAGGAAGCTAGTAATTTTGCAGTTGTATTTGAGAAGGTAAGGCAAATTAAATCCTTGTAACAAAATTCTAGTAGCTAGAATTAACACATAGGACAAGGAGAAAAGAAAATGATTAATTTGTTCCTTTACAAAAGATATTGATATGGGTTTGACTTACCTACAGTCAAGCAGTTTAATATTGTTCCTAGCTAGTGTTGTGATGTATTTGAATATTAGGTTATAACTCAAATACCCATCCTTATTACAGTTAGCTTAATTGTAATTTCTGCCTGGAACGTCTCACCCCTAACAAAAATGGGAGTTCCCATCTAAAATACAGTAATGCACTTGCATTAAATAGATGCCGTTTTTAAACTATTCCATTATTTCACATGTAACTCATGTAGGATAACAGCAGGAGCCAACTTTTTTAGCAGGTGTGCCACAAATTAGTCCTGACCCCCTCCAAGTGCAACTCTGATCCCTCTTCTGTTCAACCTACTGTTCTGCTTTCTGCTCTCTCCCCAGTCTCCTCTGCTTCTGCTTCCTCATTCTTCCTAATCTCCTGTTCTGCTTCTTGCCCTATCAGTTGCTGCCATGTGCCACACAGACCGTTCCTATGCCAATCATGGGGCATGCATGCTGCAGGTTGGCCACCTCTGTAATATGAAATGATAAATGTGGACTTGAAGAATGTCCTACTCCTATTACTAGGAGTACCTAGCACCTATTATGAGTACATCAGTCCCTGGAAAAATCATGGAGCAGGTCCTCAAGGAATCCATTTCTAAGCACTTAGAGGAGGTGATTAGGAACAGTCAGCATGGATTCACCAGGGACAAGTCATGCCTGACTAACCTGATTGCCTTCTATGACAAGATGACTGGCACTGTGCATGCAGAGAAAGCAGTGGATGTGATATATCTTGACTTTAGCAAGGCTTTTGAGATGGTCTCCCACAACATTTTTGCAAGCAAGCTAAGGAAGTACACATTGGATGAATGAACTGTAAGGTGGATAGAAAACTGGCTGGATCGTTGGGCTCAAAGGGTAATATAATCAATGGCTTGATGTCTAATTAGCAGCTGGTATCAAGTGGAGTCCCCAGGAGTCAGTCTTAAGACCTGTTTTATTCAGTGTCTTCATGAATGACCTGAAAGATGGGATGGAGTGCACCCTACACAAGTTTGCAGATCACACCCAGCTGGCAGGGAGTAGTAGATAAGCTGAGGAGTAGGGCTAGGATTTAGGGAGACCTCGACAAATTGCAGGATTGGACCAAAAGAAATCTCATAAGGTTCAGCAGAAGCAAGTGCAAAGTCCTGCACCGGTATAGGCTGGGGACTGACTGGCTAAGCACCAGCTCTGCAGAAAAGAATTTGGGGGTTACAGTGGACACCAAGTTGAACATGAACCAACAATGTGAGCTTGTAGCAAAGAAGGCTAATGGCATACTGAACTGCCTGAGTAGAAGCATTGCCAGCAGATCTAGGGCAGTGATTATTCCCCTCTATTTGCCACTGGTGAGACCACAACTGGAGTACTCTGTCCAGTTTTGGGCCCTCCACTACAGAAAAGATGTAGACAAATTGGAAGGAGTCCAGTAGAGGGCCACAAAAATGGTTAGTGGGCTGGGGCACATGTCTTCTGAGGAGAAACTGAGGGAACTGGGCTTATATAGTCTGGAGAAGAGAAGACTGAGAGGGGATTTAACAGCAGCCCTCAACTACCTGAAGGGGGGTTCCAAAGAGGATGGAGCTAGACTGTTCTCAGTGGTGGAAGATGACAGAGCAAGGAGCAATGGTCTCAAGTTACAGCAAGAGGTGTTTAGGTTAGATATTAGGAAAAAACTTTCTCACTAGGAGGGTAGTAAAGCACTGGAATGGGTTACCCAGAGAGGTGGTGGAATCTCCACTGTTGGAGGTTTTTGGGACCAGGCTAGACAAAGGCTTGGCTGGGATGATCTAATTGGGGATAGACCTACGTTGAGCAGGGGGTTGGACTAGATGACTTCCAGAGGTCCCTTCGAGCCCTAATTTTCTATTACTCTATTTTAAAGTTGGTCCAAGGTCATTTGTTTTAATCAGGCTTTTCTTTGTATAGTGTAAGATGGAATTTACAAGGGGAGGAGGTCCAAAAGTCTCAGGCTGGTAGTTACTGGGCCCTATGTTACATGTCGAGGGTGAGGGAGGGAAAGTTCAATTTTAACATAGCTTGTGCCATCAGTTTTTCAAAGTATTTTTCCTTAGTGGAAAGAGATCACCAGGCTTGCAAAGAAAACCATGATGTCCTGTCAAAATAAACAGACCAAAGTTCTGTGGGAAAATCAGAGTTTACTTGCATGACTCTGCATCTTCCCCCTTTGGCAATTGAGCTCACCAGGGAACCAAGCTATTGATAGATTCCACCTCCCTGCTTCAGACCGCTAGAAGCCTAGAAGTGACTGTGTCCAGTAAAAGTAGCATTTTGGCTCTCTATAAGGAAGTGGCCGCTCTTCTCCAGAGTCCCTCTAAGGGTCTGGTTTCCACTAAACACAAGGTGTAAATGCAAAAGGTTTTCTATAGGTATTGGAGAGTGAGAAACAAAATCACTGTGTTGATTCTTCTCTTATGTAAATGTAAAGCACTTTGTCTTGGCTACACATCATTTGGCCTTGTCCAGACTGTATGCTGCAGTGCTCCAGGAAGCTCTTTGAAGAGAACCCTTCTTAACTTTACTAGTAACATTGGACCCCTGGCTTATCATGCACAGTATCAGGGGCATGCAGTACATGCAAAGATGGGAGTTTTGTAGGCTAGGTTTTCACCATGTAAAAATGTCATTGACCAATACCCTTTACTTAGCACTGCATCCATTGTTAAGCTAGTAATTTTTACAGCAAAAATGACCTTTTGCAGACAATGATTATTAACAATGGATGCAGTGCTAAGCAGAGAGTGACATCTCTGATATAGAAAAGGTTAAAGTAACAGGCTGTTATACTTGAAACAAACTGAAGAAAAATTCAAAGCTCTCGATGGCCTCAGGCATTCTGACTCATGCCAATAGAGTTTAAGAATCATTAAATGAAAATAGAAAACCTATAAGTATATCTTCAAGTTAATTCTTTTTGGTCCTCCCACCAATAAGTTTCTCCCTTGGTGTAGGAATATATGTAAGAATATATCCAAATACTGCAGGGATTGAATTATGTTGCAATAAATCATGTCTAGTTGCATGGACACAATTCAGCCTTTGGCATACCAGGTGTGAATTATTGCACCATAATTCACAGACTGTCATTGTCTTATTGCTTAATTTGAGATCCTTGATTTAGAGCATAACCTGCTGAAGTGTACCAAAGCAATGCAAGAATGTTACACTCATATTCTTATAAAATCAATGGCTGGTGAAGATAAATTCTACTGCCTACTTTGAAAACTTTACTTTCATAGGCCTCCTGTTCCAGAATTATCATCAGAATTATCTCATTATATGAGATCTCTCTCTCTCATATCTCTACACCACATTTGACCATTTTATTACACATGTTTGTCCTCATTTATTGTACTTTGTGAGATCTTTCACTGAACAGGTGCCTTCAAGCAGCAGGCATTGCAGCAGTTGTTGCATAGTCTGAGGCTCTGTGCCACAGTCGCAGGTGGTTGGTATAACCCTACTTCATTAGTTCTTTGGAGCATTCAACTCTAGCATTTAGTTTATTGAGACATCGCCACCTTTGCCATTATTCATCAGCCCCTGATGGCAAAGACTCAGCCACTAGAATGGCCATTTTTTGCCATCGTACATTTACTTCAGCCTTTTGTTCCACATCTATAGTCGTGTCTCATTGGGCATGGCATCAAGAGGTTGGGTGCTGGTGAGGAAGCTCTTGTATGACTTCAGCTGTTTGTATGCTGCAGGATGGTTGTACAGCTGCTGTCTTGCATCTTCAGTTTGTCTCGATCATCCTATCCTACTGGCCACTGCTCTTCTGATGTCAATAAGAGCGATGCAGCCAGCAGGTACATACTGTTTAGGCTAGTAGGCTTCAGACATCCTGTGATTCCTGAAGCCTACTGGTAGCTGTCGTTCAGAATGGAGTCATGGTGCTTAGTGTGTACAGATCTCTCCCATACAGGGCATACATACTTGGCAGAGGAGAAGCTGAGAGCCAGAGCAGTGGTTCAGATGGTTTCAGAATGAGAGTATTTCTGTTATCTTAACAACAAACTGAATGTACCAGGCATTTAATATTTTATGCTTCCTATTATAGCAATAGCAAACAAACAAGTCTCTTACTCAGAGAGTTTTCCGAAGTGAACAAACAATGCATGCTTGATTGTAGATAGTATTTGCAGTAGAAGTGTCAATGGAAAATAAAGATTTCAAGGCATGTTGCCAAAATGCAATAAATAATTTTACAAGATGTTATGGTGTCAGTGAATATGTAGCTAGGTAGAAAATATGCGCATCTATTTCCTGCTTTTTGCAGGTGACCTCAGCTATTGTAATGCTCAGTTTGATCTGGCTTGCAACTGATATAACCCCATTGTAGTTGTACAGGTTTAAGTTAGGACAAAATTTGGTCCACAGTATATATTTGGTCCACAAGCTACTTCAGATGTTCCCAGTGTCAGCTGCTTTTGAGTTACAGTAAATAATCACATTGTGGATCTGTATAATACTGCTTTCATTTCTTCTTCTGAACTACTTCAAACAAATTGCAGAAGTTCTAGTACCACATGGAAAATGGAGGTCAAAGAAATGTCTTTATATTTCCAAGTCATCTGAATCATTCTGTAGTAATTATCTAAATGAAATGCCCATAAATCATGGAACTGTAGAATGAGAATTCAGTTAAGAATAGATTATTTATTATGTGAGTTGTGTTGTTGCCCAAAAAGTCTTAAGCAATATATTAATTATATTTTTTTAATTAAATTCTAGCTGGACAACTTAGCCAGTCAGCACATTTTGCTCTCCAGCTGCCTTACAGCGTGCTTGGCTTGGGACGTAGTGCCAATTTCCTCGATCACTTGTATGTTGGCATTCCTCGTCCTTTAGGAGAAAAGGTAAGGTTAAGATCTACCTTGCATAAATTATTATTTTCCAGTGTTTTTCTAACCTGATAAATTCTGTAGGTTGCTATTCCTAAGCCTACTTTTTGAGAAGCCAAAACGATGAAGCCATTTTGAGTTCTGAAAAGTTTCCTTGAAGACAACGGTATGTGTGTCTGTTTTCTCCAGCCTGCCCTATCAATCTTTTAACCTCTTTGTCAACAATAGGACAAAAGTTGCACTCAAAAGGAGCACAGGCATAGTTCTTGTGAGCTGTTAACATAGGAGTATAGTGCTTAAGTTATAGATTCTTATATTTGACCAAGAGTCTCACCAATTTATGCTGTGATCACACCAGATTAATGTAGCAAGCATGGTCTGGATGTGTTAAGTACTTGGATAGGAAACATACAAGAATCACAAATGCAGCAAGAAAATGACTCCGTTGCTTCTTGAATCACTTTCTTCATTAACAATGAGTTCGTTATCAGCATGGTAAAAGGTATTCTGCTGAATGGACCTGCCTTTGGATGGAAGTGTGAAACCCAGGTCCTGACCATGTATGATTGGTCAAGATCCCATATCCTATTTTAAGAGTTAGTATTCTGGTTGAATTATGATCTGGATAATTACATTCTGACTACATAAAATTCCCCTACAGAATCAGTTCTTCCCTTCCTACCAGAAACTGCAGTGCCAATGTGCACTTAAAAGAAGCCATATTTTACTTTAGTGATGGCTATCTATGTCCGTGGCGGATGCAGTGATCAGTAGTTGTTATTTGGCTTACAAATTACTTCAGAATCCAAGCTAAAAATTAATCTAAATGTAAAATAATTATCCACATCCATCCCTGACTCATGAAAACCACTTGAACTTTCTGTTCTTTCTTGTGTAAATTTAATCAGGAAATGTCTAAATACTTCACAAAATAACACCTCTTAGGTTTTAAGAGGTAAACCTAACTTTTATGTCTTCTTGCAGTCCATACGGAAACAGGAATGGACAGCTATCATCCCAAACTCCCAACTTATAGTCATTCCATACCCTCACCATGCTCCTCAAAGGTAATGTTATTAATTGGACTATACTGTATATTACAAAATTATAATGTGGAAACAGATTTTTAATTGTGTATCACTTTGTTATCCTCCACATTTTCATAAGCGAATTAAGGAAATGTGTTTTAGATGAAGTCACTCTAAAGTGGGTGCCCAGAAGGCTGCAAAACCACAGTCAAAGACTACAGTCATCCATAATAAAAACAGGTGGTTATTTTTAAGTGATATGCTGCCCTGGTCCCAGTTCTTGTCAGTATTTTCATTAATGATTTGGAGGATGAAATAAGAGTATATGTTCATAAAAGCTGCAGGCAACAGCAAGACAGGAGGAACCTTAGCACTTTGGAAGGCAAAGAGGTCTTGATAAATGGGAGAAACAATCTAAATTCGATTAATGAAACTCAATATAGACAAATGTAAAGTACTGCATTTAAAAATAAATATAAAACTGGAGATAACTGGCAATGCAGGTAGCCAAAAAAGGTGCTGGGAGTGATAATGGATCATGAACTGTTCAAGTCAGCAACATGATGCTGTTATAAAACCTGGTAAGTCTTATATTTGAGTATTCTATCAGGAGGATTATATATAGGATACAAGAGGTAATTATTTCCCCCTGGCGGAGAATAATTGCATCCAGAACAACAGTGGCAGCTAAGCAGGAGTCCAAGGGCTACCACTTAACCCTTCACAGTCCAGGCCACCACTTGGACAGCCCCGTGCTGAAGGATTTGGACATTGACCTAAATTAGATATGGAAGTTTGGGTGAGGTACACTAGTCCTTAGAAACTTGGTATGTCTTGCCCACACAGGCAGGAGCAAACTGATCACTAGATTTGGGTTTAGGAAGAAATTTTTCTCCAGACCAGGACCTTTGGATATTTTACCCGTTCTCTGCAATGTCTGCGATTATCTGAGCATATTTTAACTTAACTGATTTCCTGTCTTAGTAGCAAAGTGTTAGCAGTACCCTCATCTTCCCCTACCCTTTACTAGTGGTCCATTGTAGAGTGTGTTATTGGATGCTGTGAGGCTCTGAGGTGCAAGAGGACTAGATTAGATGTTCTTATAGACACTTTTGGACAAACTGTTGCTTGCAGTGTGAAAGACTGAAGTTGATGGCCTCAGAGGCTCCTTCTAGTTCCAGGGAACATGTAAAGGTGTACACACATCCGTTAGAGTGATTCTTGTAAATAAGCATGTATCTTCATTTGCTTCTGCGATGGGAAAAAAAAGGTCAAATTTATAGTGCATAACGGACTTCACATCAGTCATTTGTATTTTTTGTTAAACTAAAGACTTTTATATAATGCCAAAGAACATTCAAAACACATTATTGAATATAGTCCTGTAAAGGAAAACCTACCTGCCAAAGTTGTTATTGACCAAGTAACAAGTACAGCCACAGCAAAAGTGCGTGTTTTGGTTTCATCAAATATGCATCCAGTGCATCTACTTAGATTCAAAAGTTTCTGTTCAGAACATGGTGTATGTTGCTATCTATGAATCTCTACATTTTCTTGGAGGAAGAGATGAAACTGTTGCTTGCAGGAGGATTGTAACACTGAAATCAATTTGAGCTAAAAGCATTTATACAAAAAAATGGACTCAGGAACATAGAAAAAATGTCCTCTTGCTACTCTTGAATATATATGTCAAATCAAAGTTTACTAGTCAAACCTCTAGCATTTCCCTGTGCTTTGTCTTGGGGTAAAGTCATAGTTGCTTTTATAACATAGAAATGATTCTGATGTCACAAAGTCAGCATTAAAACTTTACCGTAGAAGACATGAGATGTGAAGTACCAAGACCTTTTCTGTAAAATATGCTGGGTTCTAATTATCAGCCCTAAGATTAATAGCAGCCAAATAAATCACCCAGTACCATTCTAAAGAGCATCCTTGAAACTGAGATCCTGAGCATATCTCTGGGTACACACAAAAACAAATTACAGTGTTTTTCAGCAGGTAGACTGTGCAGAGCAGAACCAGGTGTGTGGGACTTATCCATGCTGTCTCTTCGGTGATCATGAGACTACTGCTGAGAAACTGGTCCCCACTGGCTAGAACTTCACACTTAAAAAAAAAAAATCTCAGTAACAAAAGTAACCTACCGTTGCGACAATTTGCCAGAATTGTGGTGGATTTCCCATCATTGGTAATTTTTAAATCAATATTGGGTGTTTTTACTGACAGAGATGCTACAGTCCAATCAAAATTATTGAAGAAAGTCCTATACCTTCTGTTATAGGAAAGGTCCATTAGTCAAAGGAAAAGTCCTTAAGTAAAACTGTTTAAAAGTTGTTTCTCATAAAAAACATTTTAAGTACTATGATAGGTAAAACTTGTCTAAGTCTATCCCAGCCAGGCAGTTGCCCCAGTAAAAATATCACTCACAAAAATTCTTGCTTCTTCTCATTTCCTGGACCATCATGGCTACATGATCACTTCAGCGTAGTTCTGTTAAGTAGCCATTCCTTTCAATGACTAATATTTTGGAGGACAAAATTGTTTGTTACCCAAACCATCCCTCCTGGCAGTTAAAAAATATGTGTGCATATTGTTCATGCTCAAGACCATCCTAAACAGTCACCAGAAGAAAACAGGAAGATGACAAGATTCAACTTTCTTGATTATTCCTAAGCAAAGGGATGGGGGAAAGGCCCTGAACCTCTTAGCTCCTCTTTCTACTCAGTACTTAAGCAAAAAAGAGGGTACAAATATATGATTTTTTAAACCGTCATAAGTGCTTTATCGAGCACTTAAATCACAAGCAGGACTTCTACACTCTCAAAATGTAAGGAATCCTTTCCTCTATGAATGGTCTTTTCAAAAGTAAACAGGCATTGCTGTTCTTCTATTGACAGAATTGATTTTCTCCTCCAGTAATTCATAATCAAAAAGAAAGATCTTGCCTAAGGAATGAGTTCTCCTCAAATACACAAATTATCAGGACAGGGTGGCCCTGCTCTCTTAAGTCTGCAGGCAGACAGATGGAAAGAATACCAAGCAAACAATAACAAATAGTCACATGAACTGCTCCATTCATCTCAGCAGGGTTTTAACTTAGAATACTAATGAAGATTTACAGGTCAGCATTGTTGATTATTTCAGTGCTGATTCATTTAGCAGAAACATCCAGCTGTCCTGCAGTTGCATGTAGAATTAAACACATGCTTCTCCTCCCAATTTTGATCATTGGTAGATCCTCCCATATTCCTTCTCTATAATAAAACCTCAGTTTCTTGTCCTTAAAATCAAAATGTTAAGAAATAAACTCTTCAGGCCAAAATGTCCAAGCTGATCATAATAGATTGAAAAAAGAAGGATTGAATCCAAGAAGGTTGATGAGGAAAGAGGTTTTCTGGAGAAGACTCATGTTTGAGCTACAACGATCAGTAAAATATGTATAATAATACTGACACTTCAAAATTAAATCTACACCCTGCAAAACTCTACGCAGTCACCATACACAAGCTCAGGAAGACAAAGGACTTGCATTTCTAGTTACCCTGTTACCAAAGTTTGTTTGCATATATTCACGGTTGAAATTTTTAAGCTACAGATAAGAGGATGCATGTCTTGGATAGGGTGCATCAGCTGTACTCTGCAGTGGAAACTTGGCCTGAACTATTCCTACTATTGAGTCAAAATCTCTAGTCCTAAGCATTCAAAATTCAAGGTGGGCCTGGGACACAAGTTCAACTCTGAATCTGAACATCTACTTTTGATCTTAGGGGCAGAGTTGGGCCCACTTGGTGTTCTACACACTATTTTTTTGTTAACCAAAATCTTGGAAAACAATATAAACCGTAGGGTATTAGTTTTTCATTGTATATTAGAAAATAGCATTTACATAAAACGCAGTTTCCTGTAAATGAAAACCAACCTGCCAAAGCTGTTATTGACCAAGTAACAAGTACAGGCACAGCAAAAGTATATGTTTTGGTTTCATCAAATATGCATCCAGTGTGTCTAGTTAGATTCAAAAGTTAGATCTCGTAGATGTGCCCAGTGATTCGTGCAGCGGGCCCAGAACTTAGTGAGCTAGAGCACACCTTCTAGAAAAACCAGCCCATCTTTAAAAACTAGTGAAACTCCTTCTATTTAATTTACCCAATAGAAGGCTATGAAGCAACTTGATCAGCCTACAGGTATGTATATAGGGAGGAGATTTAAAATAGTACAAAGATCCTGAATGGGTAGACAAAAGCATAATAAAATAAGATCCAGTGGTTGGAAGCTGAAATTAGACAAATTAGACTAGAAATAATAAGATGCATGTTTTAACAGCCAGCATAATTAACCATTGGAATAATTAATTCATTGCTTAGTCTTCAAATCAATGCTACATACCTTTCTAAAGGTTTATGTTCCTGTGCAAATAAATTGGGGCCTCAATACAGGAATTTCTGACTCAAATTCTATGTTATGCAGAAGATGGATAATTATAGGAGTCCCATGTGGCTTAAAGATGCATTAACCTATGGAAAGCCACTGGATTATTTAAAGATTTAAATTTACACACATCCATGGAAAAGCATTTAGTCACCATGTTACAAATACATTCATGCTACTCCAAAAATTGAAATGGGTACTAAAATAATAAGCATATTAGGAATTTTGTTACAAATAGAATTTCATTGACAAAGTAATACAAGTGTAGTTTGCAAACAGTGCAAAGGTAGTGTTCAAATTACAGTATTTTTTTTTCTATGCACATTCACTGCTGTTAATATTTTTATGGATTCTGTTATCCTGCTTCTTGCTACAAAGAACCTCCCAGACACTTATTTGTCTGTGTTTCAGAAAAATATTTTCTCCAAATTTATGTATGTAATAAAATGTAGGGGTGTGCGAAGCTGACAGTATTTGATTCGGATTCAGGTTTGGCCTGATTCAGGGGACAGTGATTCGATTCTCTGATTTGGATCACTGTCCCGATTCAGTTCAGCCAAATCTGAATCTGAAGATTCATTTCTGATTCAGAGAATCAGTGATTCAGCCATAGACAGCTCTATATGTCTTTTCTATGTACCTTGAGGTACCAGGCACGGCTTGTGAATGCTGAGATGGTGTGGCAGATGGAGCTTCCCACGGGAGCGCAAGGAGGTACCCCGCGTGCTTGGCAGCGGACCCAGAAGTGGACCGGAAGTACTTCCAGTCCACTTCCGGGTCTGCTGCCAAGTGCACGGGGGGCAGCCCCCAGATCTTCTTCCGGCTCGTTCAACCACAGGGGAACCCCCAGTGGCCCTCTGTCACGGGGCACTGAGGTGCCCTGTGTCTTAGAGGAGAAGGAGAGCTGTCAATCAGCAGGGCAGCACAGCTGCAGGTTGCTGTGGTAACCAGCTGGTCAGGTGACCGGAAGGGGGCAGGGCCGGGCCCTTTATAAATAGCCCAGGCTGGAGCCTAGCAGCAGTTCCCCTCTGGCAGCCGCAGGAGCAGGAGCTCTGTGGGAGAGCTGAGCAGCAGAGTCAATGGTGGCAGTCTGACCAGCTGCAATGATGCGAGGGGAGGGAAAGAACCCAGATAGAGGTATGGGAGAGAGCCAGTATTGAGCGGAGCTGGGTTTATAAGCTCGGGGCTTATGATTGTGTTGTAAGCTGGTAGGCTTCTGGTGTTTGAGTTATAGCCGATTCAGTTATCGTTACACCGGAGGATCAGGTGAGGCTGTAGGAGTGTGAGGAGGCCTCACAGGGGCTCCCCAGTGGCTTGGGGGTTCCCGGTGCCCAGTGGGGCACAGCGAGGGGTGCCCGTGGGGCACAGCTGTTTGTGCTGGAGAGGCGCGGTGTGCGAGGTTGCAGACCCCAGCCCGTGAGGGCAGCATAGGCCCCAGAGGGGGCAACGGGCGCGAGAGGTGCAGCATAGGCCCTAGAGGGGGAGACAACGGGCGCGAGAGGCACGGCAAAGGCCCTAGAGGGGGTGAGAAACTCTGGGAGCGGGCAAGTACACTAGGAAGAACCCTAGGAGAGTGTGGGTGCACCGAGGGAAGCCCCCAGGGCCGGAAGTGTGTGTTGAGAGGTGCCCCAGGAGCGGGCACGGGTATCAAGAGAGGCCCCAGGAATAGGTGGGGCATTTTCTGATTATTAGAAACCCAGTAACGGGGAGACTAAAAAGGACTCTAGAGGGGTTCCTCAGTATTGGGGACCCCAAGGGGCCTAAAAGGCCAGGTAAGGCTTCGGTCACCTGAGCCTAAGCTGACATCAAGGATTGACAGGACCCCAAGGGGTCAGGTAGGCGAGGTAAGGCTCAGGCCGCCTGAGCCTAAGTGGACTCATAACGTTGGCAAGAACCCAGTAGGGTCAGAAAGGCCAGGTAAGGCTCTGGCCGCCTGAGCCTAATCCGGTATCCACCATTAACGGACTTTAGAGGGACCAGTAAAGGGTTAGGAGGATGGCCCAGGTGGCGTGATAGCCTTGGGAAGATTGGAGATGGGCGCCAGGTGGGTGACAGACCCAGGGGTGCCAGAGAGGGGCACCAGGGCAGGACGAGTCCAAGGGGCGCCAGAGAGGGCGCCGGAGGGCCAGGACAGAATAAACGTCCAGGAACAGCTGTGAGGCATGGGGCGTGCTAAAGGGGAGGTAGGAGGCATGCATTGCCCATAAGGCTGGGGGTGTTGGAACACCCTACTTGGAACGGAGGTAATACCAGCACAGTGTCAAGGTAAGAGTAGGCAGCCTCCCTTACTGAACTTATAAGAACAAAGACGTGGTGGGCGAGAAGAGGGTGCTGGATCACCATAATTGACACAGCAGGGGGCGCTAGCGAGGCCACGGCCACTCACAGGCCCCACTCCGTGACACCCTCCCAAACCCAGGAGGCACCCAGTTGCTGAGCTGGGGGGCAGGGGTTCCCTTGCACACTCCATGGCGGACCCAGAAGTGAACCAGAAGTACTTCTGGTTCAGTTCCAGGTCTGCCAGCAAGCACACGCAGGACCCCCCGTGCTCCCGTGGGACACTCCATCTGCCCCACCATCTCAGCGTTCACGAGCCCCGCCTGGTACCTTGAGGTGCATAGAAAAAACATATAAGGCTGTGTCTGTGGCCAAATCATCAAATCTCTCTGGATCTCTTTGAATTGGAGTCTTCTGATTCAGAAAGATTAATGGGTCTCCTGATTCAATTCACATTCGAAGATTTGGCCGCCGAATTGGGCTGAATTTCCTCCAAATCAAATCAGCGACTGAAGCTTCACACAACCCTAATAAAATACCCATTGATTTCAGTTTTCAGTATGGTTCAAGATTTATTGACTGCAGAGACTGACCTCATTGGTTAATAAATCTTGATTATAATTCTAGAAACTCAGTATTTACTTTCTGTCTGAACTTTACTAAATTTAAAATTAAACATATTCTGTCCCTAAGAAAAGAAAAACAACCATGTTGCTTATAGAATAGCAGCGTGTCTAGAAACTAGAGCAAGGGGTCTGAGAGTCGCACTCCATCCCATTTCAGCAATGATTCACTGGATGACTTTGAGCAAGTGAGGTAAAATTTAAATCAAGACATACACAATTAATATAAGCAAAAATCAAGTAATAAAATGAAAATAAAACTGTTCTGTAACAGAATCTTTAAATACATGTAATGAGAAGTAAATAATAGTAGTACAAATACAGGGGGGGGAAATTACTACTAGAGTTTGAAGTAGAGCTAAGAAACTTGTCTTTGAAAAATAATTTAAGTTTTGACCACACAATTCAGAGACGAAGGCCAGCATGATACTTGTGATCATCTGTACTGGCTTTCTGTACAATCCAAGCCCAACAAAAAGGTGGAGAAACCCAACATTAGGACTGAAACTGCTTTAACTGTGGACACAGGCTTGACCACCGTAGTACTTTAACTTATATATGGCTCTGCCAGCAGTTTTTTTGCCATCAGAATTACTCCAGTTCAAACAACAGAAGCTTTGCAAGATGAAGGTTTTTGTCAACAGAGCTGCACCAACACCAGAGAAGTTGGCCAACGGAGCTCTGCTGGCTACAGCGTATGAACTTTCCACACCATGAACTGATACGGATATGCTGGCAGAGCTTTTTAATGAAGATGAAGTCTCCATTGCTTTTTCTCTGGATGTAGCCGCTCAGCATGAGTTTAAAGATCCTTGTCACAAATAGTGAAGTTGTAGCTATTCTGGGAAATCCAAGTGTTGCCATGTTGCAACCTGAGCTAAGGTCACAGTTAGTCCTTCCCAAAATAAAATCAAGAAGGCCCAGGAAGCTCTGCAAGGTTCATCATGTGGGGCAGCCAAAGAAACTTGGGAGGCCAGAAATCCCTCCCTTATGGGATCCACATGCTAGGGGTATGCTGGCCCCTCTCCTGGACTACCCAAACTCCCTCTTTTCCCTAGAAATACAGCCACCATTGACTGTCCTTACCATGCCTACAGTTTTTCCCTCTGAGCCTGGTACAGGCTTTAGGAGTAACTTAATGCAACATTAATTTCAGCAAAACGTAAATATGCAGTGACTGGCAGAAATACACAATGACTGCTCCCCCACAACCTGCCTGGAGTGCTGTCTTCTGGCACGTGGGATTCTTTGATAAAAGAGTCAGCATGTCATGTGGATTTTGCTAGTTGGTGCTCATCCTTTCACCCCAACCCCAGGCAGTTTTTGAGGCTTCTGCTGCGCGTTTTACTTTTATTTTGTTCTTTTCAATGCTCTACTGCAAAAGCGAGCATAAAACTCTTAATGAGGAAGAAAGCCAATCCCTAAGGATATACCAAGGCTCCTGGATAGTTCAACAGAAACTAAATTTAAACATGGTAACAATTATATTTAACACTGTATTTTGTAAGTAAACACCATTAAGCTCCTGTCTTTAAGGTAAGCCCCGATCTTGCACAGACAATCATAGATCACCTTATTAGCAGATTTTGCATTACCTTTTCATTTTTGTAAATGAACGTAATCTCTTTTGAAGCTGTAGTCTGGGTCCTAATGAAGAATACTAATGTTTTTTTGGCTTCTCTTCTGTGTAGCTGGAGTGCCAAGCTGTACCTGACCCCAAGTAACATTGTGCTGTTAACAGCTATAGCCCTAATTGGAGTTTGTGTTTTCATCCTGGCAATAATTGGCATATTGCACTGGCAAGAGAAGGTAAGCTTAATTAAATGGAAATGAGTTTCTGTATATTTTCACACTATAAATTTTGTATTGTGTTAAGATATGCTCTCGTATTGTTTTGAATAATGGCTTTCAGTTTGAAAATGTACTTTAAAATTAAATAATCTCAGTAATTTTCACATTTCTGACAGGTATCAGGCTTTATTAATACACACAAAAGTAGGGTAATTTTAGGTTTTATTGAAAGCTTAAAAAACAAGCATCTGGTTATGTAGGTTTGATCTCTTAAACATTTAAAGGGAAAATAAGAAATAATGTACACAAATTTGGTATTTTGGCATATGCCATTATTCATAACTAACTGGGAGACTTTCAGTTTGTAAGATGATTACTTTCAACATCTTGTACTCTCATCAACTGATCAGAGTTGCAAGTAGAGGCTGTTTTTGAAAATAAATGTAAATTCAACTTACTTTGCTTCTACTCTGATGGTGGTTCAGAAAGAAGAAAAGCATTTGTTTTTGTTCTATACCCTTACTAGTTGTATGGCTATTAATGTGTGGGACTCTTCCATGGGATGCTGGCTGCTTTGCTCCACATGTCTGAATTGCATGTGGACTGTATATACATTCATTGATTTGAAGAAGCATTTTGAGAGGGTTCTTTCATGTCACAAAAGAAAAGCATTCCCACTTTTCTTAACAAGTCTCAGTTCACAATATTATCCAGCTGGCAGGATAGCCAATAAATGCTGCTACCTCGCCGAGCCATAATCATAGCGGCCAAATAACGTGACTGCATTTTTGACTTGGTATGTAGGCCTGTATTTGTGTTTGTGAAACAAACAGGCCCGATTAAACATCCAGCCAAGTTGTGCATGTATTTCATACTGGAAAATTATTTCACAGTGATGTCACTGACTTTTACAAAATGTTAACACAGAGCCCATATGCAAGGAGCGATGTGGTTGGGACTGCAATTGACAGAGCAAGGAAATAAAGAATTCCACTCTTATATCCTGCCCCGTTGTGCTCAGACAGTACAGCGCAAATGACAAAGAAACTATGCTGTGACTAACTCCCAGCTTTGTCTCCATTATTTTCTAACTGCAGCATACCTGTAAAGGCAGTAAATATGGAAGCACAGATAGGACGTAAACCTGGAAAAGTAGGGATAATATTGGTAGGTTGGGGGAAGCAATTTAAAAGTTTGATTGCAGAAATGCAAAATGTTCAAGTATTCCTTACATACATTACTATAGTGATTTATAACCAGGATGCCATGGCACCCTTGGGTGCCTTGAGATCCTTTCAAGGGTGCCGCAGGATGCCACACAATGTTAGCACTGCTAAGTGTACAAACATGATTCACAAGCTAAATCCTTAGCATGCCTATACATGAGCAGAGAGCCTGCTCCAACACACAAATTACAGCTCATGGCAGAGCCATGCAGTGTGGGGTAACGGGGATCGCCCCGCAGCATGGCAGCAGCCGGTGAGTGGGAGCTCTTTTTTTCAAAGAGCCAGGAGCTGAGAGATTTGGCAGGGCAGCCACTGAGAGTGGGCGGGGGATGGGGCCAGTTTAGCTGCAGCCAAATCTCCGAATCAGGTTCAGCCGAATCGATTCAGGACAGTGATTTGAATCCCAAATCAGCTGAATCCGAAGTGAACACTAGCCGCTTTGCACAGACCTAATGTATAAAAACTCAGAGTTTGCAAATATAGGACTCCACAGTGTTGAAAACATACCACGCTGTTGTAGCCTTTCTGAGTTTTTTGCAGTAGTTGAATTGCTCTAGTATTTTTCTGTTGTCAAAAAAAGAGTGAAAACTAAGAGTAGGCATTTTCCAACGGGGCCCTCGGGTCTAAAGGAGTTACGAACCACTGCACTAGTAGCTTCTCAGCTGCTGCTGAATCCACACATTGCGGTGTCTTTTCCTATCTGTGCTTCCATATTCACTGCCTTTACAGGTATGCTGCAGTGACCATCTTCTTCCCCTTCCATAGGAATGGAGTGCGTTGGTGATTACAAATGTTGCGTCTTCTTCAAATAATATATCTTTTGGAGGATATTGACTCAATTTGGATAAAATAGTCATCATCCCCCTCTGTCCTC
>NW_017728915.1:18744426-18754869 GCF_001723895.1 Crocodylus porosus
CCACCCCCCCAGTAATTTTTCAGGGTTGTATAGTGCATTTCATTTAAGTGATGGGCACCCAGTACATATGGTCTTAGCTTAAGTAAATGCAAGTGAGACAGGATCACTTAGATTTTTAGCACCGAATTCTGATCTTAGACATCTTACATCTCTCTAAACTAGCAATAATGTGTCAATACAGAGTTACTGATGTTACCTAGTATTTTACATTTGTGAAGCCCTGTAAAAAGTTAAGCCTCAGAATTAGTTAAACCTCAGAATACTTTGAGATACTGTAGGTCAGTATTTACTATCCCAGTTTCTCAGAAGAGGACACAAAGAATGCCTTGAACAAAGCCATACATTATATCAATGGCAAGGCTGGGGTTAAAATGCAAGAAACTTTGATTCCTAAACTTTCTTTAGGTCACTGGACTGTTCTGTTGCTGCTACCAGACTCCTGGCCAATATATTGCTCTGCCTGGATGCTGCTATTTTTCTCTCTCCTATATATAGATATCCAAGATACTCACACCCAGAGTGGTGAAAACAGAGGGTCTATATACAGTTATTCATACATCCCCTTGTGGGGAAAAACAGCATTGTGGTTCCTTATTTCACACACTAGCTGAAATAAGCCCTTCACGCCTCCACTGATATAGACAAAGAGCTGCCTCTGACGTCACCATAGATCTTATGCATGGCCATCAGCCATCGAACTTTGTTATCTAAATAATAAATCTAGCAGTCAGGGATAATGTGTTGCTCTGTCACATTTTGGGGGCAATCTGGATCCATAAACCAATGACCTGTTCCAATGTGTCACTTATGGATATTTTTACCTTTGACACATCATGCGAGGGATTAACTGAAGAATGCTGAGGAATAATCAATAGAAGGTGTAAATCTTAAGACTCATAAACTCTGGTAGGTCGAGCAAGGACACTGGAATTCCTAGTTCTAATCCTCCCTTTGTCCTGCTCTGGGGCCTTCGGGCAAATTCCCACATCTGTGTGGTGATATGAGATAAGGAGGTTGTGATGGCTAATCAGTTAACTTTTAAAGTGCTACTCTAATCAGTTAATTAACTATTCTAATTAAATAATGTAATATAGAAATACATAAAAATAATATAACCTTTTCAAAATGCATACAGTTGAATGAAAATGGCTTCTTATGTGAAGGCCTTAGTGTTTTATAGAATGTGACATGTATTTCTGAGTAGGAAAAAGGATGTCACACTACCCCTTTTTCTTTTCTTTGACTGAGTTGCAACCTTGGCAGGGTATGTCCCTGCCACAAAGCCAGACTGAGATATGCTGTTAACTTCACAGAGAGCTGTGCTGCTGTCAGAGAATACTGAACGTCTGACAGCCAAATCCAGTGGAACACAATTAACCCAATAGGGAGTCCTATTGTACACCAATGATGCTTGTGACAAGGAAATCTCTGGAATGGAGGCAGCACATGTGACAACATGGTTCCCACAAGCCAGCTTTCATTAGAAAAATGAAGTCGATATATGTATGCCTAGTAAAATTGTCATAGGTTAACCAGCTTATGCACAAAGGGAGATGCCCATCCAACAGCATGAGGATAAAAAACACTAACAAGATTGTACTTGATCATCAAAAACATTACTCAGTCCAAGCAAGCAAGCATGAATACATTTTGCAAGTCAGGCAGATGACCAGCTTATGCATATATTAGAAATGACATTATACTGTATTTATAGGCAAACATACCTTGTCCCACATAAAGTTAATCTTGGTTTCTGATACAAAGTTCTGGCTATACCTAGTAAATCCTGAAAATAAATATATAGGAAAACTCTTCAGGATTGGAGAGAGGGACCAAGGCATATAGAAGATAACCACATGTAACTAGTGGCCATGCAGGTATAGATGAACTGAATATTTTCCTTATTTGTCCAACTAACCACAAGCCCATAAAAATGTCCTTTTGAGGTGGGTGAGAGGAAGAACCAAGCAGGCAAAAAGTCACAACCTTCACATTTCCATCTTTGTTTCTACTAATCCACAAAATGTAACTCTGTTTCTCAGCCCTCGTTTTTAACACTGTTGATTATTGTAGCAACCTTATCATTGCTTTTGACAATTTTCTCTTAATTTTGTTTTAATAAACAGAGATTTGAAGGGATAATCTAGTTTTAAAAGGACAGTGGAAGTGGGGCCATTTATTTTTGATTCAGAACCAATTCACCTTATCATATTTACGGTGCAGAATAAATGTGCACTAGGAAGCATTTTTGGCTTTGAAAAGCATTTACTTCAGACAATCAGAAGTATTGAGTCATTAATAATAAAACAACTGATTATTACCTACAGTAGCCAATTAAGAGAAGATTATTGGTATTCTAAATTGACACCTATTACATACTAATTACTGAGGCTTTTATTAAACCTCAATAATCTGGCAAATGAATGACAAATGAATAACAGTGTTAAAAAATCAGACTCCTTGACATTTGACAAATTTTCTAACTGTCAGAACGCTGGGTAGGTTTTTGGTCTTTTATCTTATCAAATGTTTTGAATCTTTATTTTCAGAAAGCAGATGACAGAGAGAAACGTCAGGAAGCCCATCGGTTCCATTTTGATGCTATGTGACATGCCTCCATAGCAATGAAAAAGCTGCTATTCATTTGCTTAATCAAACTACTAAATTTTGGCTTGTTAAAAGAAGATGAGGAATTAGGGATTGTGTGCTGTTTGTAAATGTTGCATTGTTTGGTATTTATTTGGAAAGCATTAAAATCAGACTTGAATGTTTCACATGGCCCCTTGGTAAACAGTTTGTATATATTAACATTTGTTCTTTAACAAAGCTGTAAATTTATTTTTCTTAGTAAGGGATCATATAGGATGTATTCCAGTGTTTACATACTGCCACTCCTTCCAGTACAACATTTGATGGAAAAGGAGTCAGTCAGGTGTAAATAAATTTTAGTATCTCAATGAGCAAAATTCTTTAGTGCCACTTGAATTGGTTTTGCCATTTATACCTTCCCACAATGTAAATTACATTTCTTTGTAAATGAATCTTAAGCAGATTGTCTGATGACACATTCTGCATTAGTTATTATGACTATATTCTAGAGGTGTTTGATCTAAAGTGTTTGGGATTTTTTTTCTTTGTTTTAATCCTTGTATGGAACAGTAACATGAAAATTCATATATCGGAAGATTAAAACAACTCTGCAAAGGCAGTCTCACCAAATAACTAATTATTAGGTGTCTGCACTTAACATGTATTAATTCTATACATGAAAAATTAAACAAATTAAAAGTTTAGATAAAAACGTATCATAACCGGGAATGTGCATTTTTAAGAGCTACTTCCTAAAAAAGATCTGATCAACATTTTGCCTAGTTATGTATACTCATAATGGGACTGTATTTAAATTTAATTAAGAAAACAAGTAACCAACAAGACCATGAGTGGAGTTTGATTTCTTTCTGGAAGGGAGAGTGGGGGTGAAAGGAAAACTTTTTGTAAAAACTGAGATCAAACCCTATATCCTGCCCGTTTTCACAAGAAAGATTATTCATAATTAAGGGATGAAACATCTTGTGATTCACATTATGTAAATTACTTACAAAGTCACCTTATTTCACTGTCCCCAAATTCCTTAAGGCTATGATGATTATGTCTCCAGAGAAGCTCAATTTTGTATTTAAAATGTTGATAATCTTTCACCTTCCAAATTAGATTACAGCAATTGTAATACACACATTCTCTGAAAATAATCATGCTTTTCTTTTATATATTACAGCTGTTCTTTTATTTTAAGAATGATTTGCACTTACATGACTTATTGTGTATTTAAAAATGTTAATGTGCATTCCAAATAAATGTTATTTATTAAATCAAAGCACATCTGTTGCTCAGATTTTATTGCTGGTGCTGTCTTTATCAGATCATTGTTTATCTGCAACTTGGTGTGGCTTCTGCCTCGCAACTTGTTTGGGTCACCTATTTAAACTTCTGATACTCCTATCACCCATTAACATTGCGTTGTTAATACAGGAACAGAAGAAGAAAGCAGAAACAAAGATAAACTGCTTTTACCCATAATTAGAACTGTATTACTCTGTCACACTTCACACTTAACAATGCGCTGTTCATATAGCAGCAGCAAGAGGAGGGGAACCATCAGGGAAACAGCGCTGCCAAGCTTAGGAATTGTCACTGCTACCAGCGACTTGTATACAGAGCAGTTACACATAGCTCACAGATACTGATCAGGCCCTGAAAAGGTAAACTTTGTGTTACCCCTGTGCCCCTGCCATTAACACTCACCCACCATATTTCTCTTCATTCAACAAAGCATCAACAGTGGACCTTTCAAGCAAACTTTAACCTTTTGCATGAGTCCCTTTATAGCCTTACTATCCTTTTATTTCTACAACTCGAGAAACAGACACACAGCAAAGTTACAGGTTCTGATAAGGATTTACGCATCCAGCAGGATGTTCAGTGATAGAAACACAGAACTAAAAGGGCTTCATGAAACATGAGACATGGACTCTACTCCCCAAGGTTCACAGCCAGTCATTTACCCAAAGAGTCATAAAAACTGATGGCTCCAAACTACAAGGCACAAAGCAAAAACACCAGGAACATGCTGCAAAACACAGGTAAAAAGCAGAAATAGCAGTGCCAGTGACCTTCAGTGCAATAGCAGAGTAATCGGTTACTGTGGGCATGCCTACACATCCATTAATATGCGGTGGTTACCGTGCATTTAATTTAGTACTTGTATAATCAAGTACTAAATAAATGCGCAGTAACTGAAGCTACTACACAGTAGTGCTCCCAAACACCTTTTTAGTGACACTACTGCGCAATATTTAGCCTAATAATACTGCACAGTAGCATATTAGCACTGTTCGTGCTGTTACGCACTCCTGTGCGGTATTAGGCTACTGCGCAGTTACCGTCTTGTGTAGACACGGCCTGTATGTTCCAAAATCACACCCCGTCCTACACAGGAAGGACCTACAGTCCCTGCCAAGAGGTCCTTGAAAGATCGATTATGACACTAGAAAGGAAGGGAGGTGCTAGGGGTTGGATGAATTTATTCCCCATTAAAGCTACCAGCCAGCCCAGGTTTGCCACTATAGCACCTAATAACAAATGTATTACCTCATGTTTCTGCCAAAATTATTAGTATATAAATAAATTCTTTCTGAAACTTAAAGTGCCATCCCTGGGCTTCTGAACTACCATCCCAATAAATACAACTTGCAAATCCCATGCCTCTTGCTGCTTTTCTTTCAAGATATTTTGAATGCTAAACAGTACAAAATTCCATTGTTTAAGGTTTTCTTTGAAACCGTAGGAAGAAGCTTTTTTTTAAAATAAAGATTAAAGTCTGCAATAAGTTCTGCTGTCACCACATATAGAAGTGTACTTATAATTATGATGCATAATATATTGTCAATATTGCCTACAAACATTATACGCTTCTATTGTTAAAACTGCAGTAAGTGCGGTTTAGTTCTGTACTTGGACTTCCCATGCTTCAGGTGTCAAAAATAATTTTCAGCAGGCTTGCCACCAGTAACAGCTCAAGGCTGCAACTGTAATTAGAAAGTGTGTTTCCAAGTGCTCTTCACAGTAATTGGGTGGTGAGAAGTTGTTCTAGCTATATAAACTTTCAGAACACATCCACAATACACAGCCGTGGTGAATAATGCTATTGGGACGCTTCTTCAGCGTGAAATCTCACCTATACAAAAATCTTGTCAACAAGACAAATGGCAGATGGTTGAAATATCAGTCATCATTGTTCTTATCTCCTCTGAGACAAATCTTCAAATCTTAATCCTCCTCCTGGATTTGTCACTAATGCACCAAGAATCCTGAATGGAAAGCTGAAAAGTTAACTTACCTCCCCCAGATCAATAGACTGTATACTATGCAGTGTGTATCCTCTCTACACAAGTCATTTCTCCTTACAAAACAGTTGCAGATTTGCTACAATTAGGACGTAGCTACACATGATGCTACATTGCTGTAGTGACAAGCTATGGCAATGTAGCACCCACAGATGTCTACATGTGACCAGCAGCTACATCGCTGAAGTGGCGCGCTCCCCCAATATAGCACATTGCTTCAGCAAAGTAGATGCTAAAAATAACCATGTGTCGTACATGCGGCATAGTACGGGCAGTTACTGTGCAGTAACAATGTCGCCACAGGGCAACTTGCAGACGTGCCTTTAAGTGCCAAGCACTTATTACAATCCACTAAACAATTCAGGACTTTAATTCTCCTTCACCATAAATGGTAGCTAGATGTACCTAAGGATTAAACTGTAAGAGGTTCCCCTGTATTTGTCTACAATAATCACAGTCTAAATTTGAGGTGGAATATGTAGATGCCATGCTAGCTACCATGTCTGAGGTTCAAATAATAAAACAAGTATTGGAAATAAAAATAAACTTTAAAAATAATTAGGAATGTAAAATGTAAAATATTACAGTTTTTTCACAACTGTAAGTTTTTCAAACAACTGTAAGTCTGTGCCCTAAGCAAAACCAGCCCCCATTTTCCCTATTGGGCATGTTTATTTTTAGACTGAAGATTTCTAAGCAGGTTTTAAAGAAGTTTCCAGCTACAGATATCTTAAGCCAAGAAATGCTGCTGTATTGGCTCAATGACTATATCAATGGTGTCCTCAATGATTTGCTATCAGGTTTTTTTTCATTAGGGCAATTTATTTGGAGACAGTGCTGTACTTCATATCATTTGCAGGTGTCACTTTGCAAATATTAATCACAAATTCAGGTTTTTGTGCCTGAATTCATAAATATGCTAAACATGATGCAACACAGCATATCATATTACCTACATTAACAATCCTTGTTCCTACATTTAAATTTCATGAACTGGGCCTAGGAGACTTTTAGATATGTTCTGCCTTGTGTCTAATGCACACATGTAATCACTAATTCACAAAATCTTACAGAGAAGGAAATGGTTTTCAGAATTGGAAAAGGTTGCATCTTTCTGTGAACTGCATTCGACCATGAAGAAGAAGGATCAGCTTGGCTCAGCCAACATACAGCCCAGGAAGGGAATGGATTGTTGATTAAATAAACTTGTTAAAGCCTCAGTATTTGCCTGTTTAGAGGAACAACCAAGACTACATGTATTTGAAGTATTAACCTTGGAATGTAACTCTGTAATGAATAACTGAAAATGTGAACACTAATATTATGATAACACTTGGATAGACAGTGGGTAACTCATTGATGTGGTCTTACTTGTCAGTGCGCTGATTCTCCGCCAGAAAACCATTGATTTGTATACAAAATATTGAGGCTAACTCATCCTCTGTTAGAGTGTAACTCCTTCTTTCCAAATGTACATTCCTTCTAAATAGCAATGAAATTTGCTTTGGATAAGCAGTCAGCTTAATAAGTGTCTTCCATAGCACCTCTGAAACTTACTGATACTTGCAAAGCACTGGATGCTCTTCAGCTTTCCTTTGCACAACAAGGCATAGAGAGTGGGGCTGGGCGAAGCTTCGGTCACCGGTTAGATTCAGCGGAGGTTCGGCCTGTTTCGGTGGCCGAATCTCTAAATCCTAATCAAATCAAGAGACCCTTTAATCGGTCTGAATCGAATCGGAACACTTCAAATCAATTCAGAGAGATTCGGAAAGATTTGCTGATTCAGACATAGACGCAGCTTTAAATGTTTTTTCTACATACCTCAAGGTACCAGGTGACTCGTGAATGCTGGGATGCTGGGGCAGATGCAGTGTCCCACAGGAGTGTGGGGGTTCCCCAGCATGCTTGGCAGCAGACCCAGAAGTGGACTAGAAGCACTTCTGGGTCCAGTGGGGTGTGCCCTGCGGTTCAGCAACTGTGTCTCCTGGGCCTGGAGGGCCCCAAGGGTCCCCCTGTGGCTGATCGCTGAGCTAGGAGATGCAAGGAGGCCCACCACTTGCTTGGCGCCGGACCCGGAAGTGAACTGGAAGTAATTCCAGTCCACTTCCAGGTCCAACACCGAGCACATGGGGGGCTCACCCTGCGCTCCTGTAGGACACTCCATCCACCCCAGCATCACAGCATTCATGAGCCATGCCTAGTACCTCGAGGTATGTAAAAAAACATTTAAAGCTGTGTCTATGGCTAAATTGCTGATTCCCTGAATCAGCATCAATTCTTCGGATTCGGCTGAATTGAATCGGGACAGTGATCCAAATCAACAAATGTTGAATTGCTGTCCTCTATTCAGGTTGAATCCGAATCAAACGCGGCCTATTTCAACATCCCCAATAGGCAATCAACTGTTCCATTGTGCAGGATGATCTATTTTGGGGATTAGGACAGCTAAGAGTGCAAAGCAAAAATTTCTGACCTTTTTAACATCATCATTATTGTGTAATGTGTTTATATGTATAATCTTACAATTCTCACATAACAAGCCAGGGTATGTGTAATTTGCATTTGGGATCATAGGAATTGTCTTCATTATAAATATAATGTATTGTGTCTCAATATGGCACGCAAAATGCATCTCATGATAAGTTGAAAATGGATAACTATTGATAATTAGTCTCTCATGAATAACTAGTCATCATTACCAACTCCCTTCGAGTAATTAATTAACCAAATGTAACTGTTTGCCAATATTTGCAACCTGAACACTAACTATATCTCACCAGGATCTATCAAAGAATCCTCATTTTTAGTTTATCCAATAAACCCAGGAAAAAAACCAAAAACCTGTTCTACATCTTTAAGCAAAATTCCCAACTTCTTCCACGATGGCACTCTATGAAACCTATACACATGTATTTGTACTTTCTCATCTTCAAAGCAATTTCCAAATAATCTCAAGGCCAAAAAATGGTCCACTGGCCAAAGGCCATTCTTTCATTCCAGCCCATCAATTATTCCAGATGCCTTTGACATTATTTCAAAAAAATAATGCAACAAAATAAAAGCTGCAGCCCCCTCACTAGCACTAGCACATTTGTGAGTGTGATTTGTAGTGGTGAGTTCAGGGCAGGGAGGGGCAAATCAGTTTTAATAATGGAAAGAAAAACAGCCTGCTGCACCTGTTCAATTATAGCTGAGCCTGTAAGCACACGTGTAAGTATTTAACTTCACAAAAAATCAGTATTCCCACTGGCTTCAATAATATTATTCACATGCAAACATTTAAATAAACACCTAAATATCTAAATTGCATATGGCCCTTCATCCAAGGCAAAGTATTTCAACAATTTTACTAAAAAATTGTAATGACTATAAGGTTTATTGGTCCTTAGTAACTTCCAATCCAAGTTAGTGTAATTTCAATCGCTCAAGGGCATCCATCACTGCAGCGCAAAAGCAAAGTTGTGCTGAGTGGGCATTAGGGCACTTCACTCCTAGCTTAAGCTACCGCTGCTTAGTACATGAGATGTCAGTGCTTGTCAGTTTTAGCACATTTTTCTTCTCTTTGGTAGTTTTAGGACAAGTACCTGTATTTTTATTGCAACCCTAGCCTCTGATCTGAGAGGACCACATCACAATAAGGCTAACCAGGACCTAGTTACACAACAGGTGCCTGAGTCACAAAGCAAGATGCAAATCCAGGTCGCTGTTTTAAGAATCCAGGCCCAGATTCTTTGGGCCTGACAGTTGCCTAAACTCTGCTGAGATCCAGCTTGGTCCTGGCAGGCACCTGAAGTCCACCCAGGTCCCAGCTTTCCTAGATGCAGTCAGAGCAACCGTGTGACAGACACTGTACATGGAGAAGGAGTTTTTGCTGCTGCTCCATGTATTTTCTAGCCCATGACTGACAACTGCAAAATGCTGATAGACTTGAGAGAGTCCAGAGGAGGCCACGTGGATGGTTAGGGCCTTACAGGACAAGCCCCATGAGGAGAGACTGAGGGACCTGGAGCCTTCTGCAAGAGATCTTGTGGCTGCCTACAAATACATTAGGGGGACGCAGCAAGGGATCGCCAGGACACCTCTTGGGGTAACAAAGTGACAGAGAGCAGATTTAGGTTGGATATCAAGAAAACGTCTTCATGGTAAGGGGGACAACATTTGGGATGGGCTTCCAAGGGCAGCGGTGCTCTCCCCTACCTTGGGGGTCTTTCAGGGAAGGCTGGATAGGCATCTGGCTGGGGTCATCCGACCCCAGCTCTTTCCTGCCCAGCCAGGGGGTCGGACTCGGTGATCCGGCAAGGTCCCTCCCGCCCCAGCATCTCTGAACCCTTGCAGGGCAGCGCCCTCCTCCCTGGGCCACTGCTTCCTTTTGCCCTCTCTCCTCTGGGCCCGGTGGATCCTGCGCTGCCGGCTCCTCAGCCGGGGCGGCGGGGGACGCAGCCGTCCCCTCGGGCCGCCCGAGGTCGGCACCTCCCAGCCGGGCGAAGCTGGGCCCGGGCCGCGACGCCGGCGGGAGGCGGGTGCCCGGGGCTTCAGCTGG
>NW_017728915.1:18755222-18782621 GCF_001723895.1 Crocodylus porosus
CCTCGCGCCCTGCAGCTGCCCGGACGGACGAGGGGGGGGCTTTGTTAAACCATCAGGCTGCTCCCTTAGGAAACCTGCTCTTCCGTAGTGTTTGCTTCTCGTGGTGAAGCACAAGGCAGAGACCGCGGGGGAGACTCCCCCGTTGAGGGATGTCCGCCCAGGGTCTGAAAGTTGCCGAAAAGTCTGCTTGAAGCCCCCAGTGCTCCCGCATCCGCAGGGCTGCATTTTCTGCGCTACAGGTGGCTTTGGGAGATCAACGCGAAGTAAATATGTTTACATTGGCCATTTTTACCTGAAAACATCTCTTCTGACATGAATGATGGCATTAGTATTCTCCCATTTCTAGATAGGAAAAGCTCACTCCGTCTAAAGCCATTTTTTCTTTCTAGCTCCTTTTTTTAATATACCCACGTCCATAAAATCTAATTGGCATATGCGCTTTTGAACTACTTCCTCTATCTGCCAGCTTAATTGTGCTTGGTGAGAATAAATGTGCTTAAGGTGTTTCTGTTTGTAAACGCATGGCTGTCTCCACGTTTTCTATAACCTCACTTTAGAGTCTCCAGTAGCTCAAGTTAAGATTTTTTTAAAGGAGTCTCATGTACATTTCATGTGTTGTCCAACTTGAACGTGCTTAGTTAGCATATAAATTGCACAAAAACCAGAAGTATCGGTGAGTGCTGAGAATCGTAAATACCACTTACCAGGATTCCAGAAATAACCCATAATTACTTAATATCAAAGCGCTCTTTATCCTCCCCACTAGAAATCTCTATAGAGTCAGACCTTGTCAAATAATATCGAATGATAGAGATCCTATAAATAGGCACACCATTTACATTTTAAAAATAAACTTTTGAATAGTTCTCCAATTAGCATTCAATTTATGAAAGGATTTTAGGAGCTTGCAGTCTTTCATAAGATATCTGCTTCCATTGGTAATGGCCAAAGCAATGTCATAGGGTTTGCCATCTTAAAAACACAAAAAAAACCACTATTACCTTGTACTTGAAATTGGTAAATTTGGCTTAAATACATCTGCCACCAGATTTTAGTACATTACTGTGGCAAATGATTCTCATTTCACTAACACTGAGAATACTTATCACCACTCAAAGTACACATGCATTTTACTGTCAGGTGCGAGGACATATTTTTGGATTATCCGGCCAAGGGCAGAATTGGGCCCATCATATTCAGTTGGGGGGTAATCCGCTTTTAAATTGGAGTCTGACTGCTTAGAGCTACCATAAGATCTTCTATTATCAGTAACAAAAAACCTGTTTGACTTCAGTCAGTCCTAAATCTGATTTTATTGCCACTGCCATAATACTAAGTTAAACCTGTAAAGACTCACATTATGTATGCTAGGGCCATCGAGAATTGATTTGCTCCCGTTCAGCTCCCCCAAGTGACAGACAGTGACTGGGAGAGCAGGACGGTCGGAGGTTGCGACACCACTGCAGGCTTTGCTAAAGTGGAGCCCAGCCAATCTGACCCGCTTCCCTGGTGATGTGCGTGCACCTCCGAGGAGCCTGGTTTACCAGAATTCTCAGTGGGGTTTTCCTGAGAGTGCTGTACCTGCCCTCTTTCTTTCTTCCCCCTTCCCCCAATATCTCAATGAAATCTTAAAAGCCATTTTGATGTACTGGCAGGCAGCACTTGGAATTAAAACATAGCTTGACAAACACAGGAAGAAGCTCTGTAACAACACGCTACAGCTCTTTTGCATTTCTCAAGAGGGAAAAGTAGGCCTCATCTTACTAAGTCCTGCTTCCTTCATGCTTTAGAACATGTAACTAAATATAGCCCTCTCCTCCAGAGCATCTTGTCTTCACTGAAATGTAGCAGATTAAGGGTTGTTTTATTTCCTTGTCTTGTACCTGGCACGCAAAAGTGAATTCTCCAGTACCAACACAAAAAAGCAAAAGTGGGCTGATATTAAATAAATTATAATTAAAGCCTGGAGTAGTGCTAAGATGATGCTGGCAATCTGAATGATGGATAAGTGGAAATTTTCTGGTCTGAGCCTTTACAAAAAGCAGGGCCCAAATGAAATACTTCTGTCCCTGGAAAGTCAGTAGCACTGGAAGTGTACAGAATTTATTTCCAGATCTGGCAAGTTGCAAGAATGTGGACCTTAAAATCACATGACGATGATTAACATACTGCCATTCTCCCCAGCCCCTTATTTGCATTTTGGCATGAGTTTTGACAGCTAATTTCTCACAAATAGGAAGCATTAGGGATTAAGGTTTTATTCCATTGCAAAGCTAGAAGCCTCACTTGCCCATTGTGGAACAGCTTATAGTAGACCCATGTAGCTGAAATCAAATAAAGAAAATACAGCTGTCTATATCTGTTGTCTGCTGTAATCCAAAGTAAATTCCCATCTTTAGACAACTAAAGGAGAAAAAAACTTGAAGCCGGGAACTATTTATAACCTCAGCAAATGCATTCAAACATGTTGAGCATCAAGCAGGAGAGAGTTGTGTAACTACACGCTTGTGCTCATCCCCCCCCTCCCCAACCCAAATAGCATTGTTTTATACCAGTGGAAGCCAAACTTTTTTGGCAGGAATGCCACAAATTAGCCCCTCACCCCTCCCAAGTGCCACTCCAATCCCTTTCCCTTGCCTAATCTGCTGCTCAACTTTCCTCTCTCTGACCAAGTTGCTGCTCTGCTTCTTGCCCTGTTTTCCCTGCCTCATCTTCTGTTCCGCTTTCTGCTTCACTGCTCTTTCTGCCACTGCTTTCTGTCCCCTCCCCAGTCTGCCAGATGCCCCACACACAGGCTGCCCATGCCACTTGTGGCACTTATGCCACAGGTTGGCCATCCCTATTCTGTGCCATCTTGTGCTTGGTAGAGTGCATTTTGTTAACACAATTACGGACATAGAAAATGTAAATGTGTGTTGAATTCCAAGCAGTTCAACTTTAAAAGAAAAAGGTTTATAAATTCCTAATTTTCCTAAAACAGGATATGTGACATTGGCACTTAAATATTGTATGGGAAAACTAGTATAAACACACTTCAATACTGAACGTTCATTTGCACAATTGAAATGAGAGCAGAGAATGACATGGCATTAAGACTAAAGGAACTAGGGAAATAGATAATCATAATGAAAAAGTTACAATTTACTTCATCTTTCTTCCCCCAAATGTATTTTGTGGGGAGAGTCTTAATAGGAAGATTTAAAAACAAAAAATGTATATTTGCAGCTTTTATCTATCTGTAAATGGACCTAGCACAAATGCACAGTTCAAGTCAGTGATGAGCAGTCTGGTGTTAGGAGCAGTTTTTATTGCGAACTGTGTAATTGTGCCTGAAATTGCAGATGGTCCCAAACATTTCATTTACAAAATTATCCCATTTAGGAAAGTTACAAGTGCAGTGAAGGGATTTGGTCTTCTTGGACCAAAACATGCTGTTATGCATTTGTATTCCTCGTGTCTTAAGAGCTTGTGATGATCAGACCTCGTTGCTCCCCTGAAGCAGACTGGTTACACCAGTTTGCTTCTCTCTCCTGAAGTATCTATTAGGCTGCTCACATGCTGGGAGTTGATCAACAGCTACTTGCATTCCCAGATCGGGAACCCACCTCCAATAGCATCATTTCACCTTGTTGAAAAATTTCAACAGAAAACAGCAACTGATTTCCTGCACCATCCCTTCCCCCTGCTCGCCAGTGAACATGTTCCTCATTTATTTGACCACTCTTTGCCTCCCTCTATCTGATGTTTCTTATTGGGACCTGTATTAAGCATCTCTGCTCTGATGAATGGCAGGGAGGGGCTGTCAATGCTTTTAAAACTGCTTATCAGAAAAATTCCCTGCATGGCCCAAGAACCGGGGGAGGTGCAGGGAGGAAAAAGTAAGGGACTAGGAAAAGCAATCATTTTACTATTTTGACATAATGGTTCTCCTAAACAAGGTAAGAGGCAAGAATGTTTAACAAACAAATATATTCAGATAGTTTGTGGGAAATGTCTTTTCCCTTAAAACATGCTGGGTATGTTGAGAGTAAAGAAACAGTTTCAACAAATGAACAGAAGAGGTCAGAAATGTCTTTAAAATTTGTTACAGTCTCCTCTATTCTGAAATTCAAAACGTTGCTCTTCAGAAGTGTTTTTCGTATGACAAGAACAAGCAACAAAGTCAACTCCGGCAGAGATGTACAGGCAATATAAGCAAAGGAGAGCAGATCAGTTCTGGTATCTTTCTTTTAATTCCATGGCATAATTTTAGCAAGGAGTTTCTAGGCACCCCTCACACCCCCTTTGCGTGGATGCAGCCTTCTCTGCAGCCTCTTGCCGCAGGCATCGTGAAGAGCCAGTAAACAAACGTGCGTGTCGGAGGGAAAGCCCCTGCTTGGAAGCAGAACATTTTTCTTGTTTTCTTCCCCTGCAGAAGCTGTGCAGCTCTGCTTGTAGATGTACCCAGGGGTGGATTAAGAGCAAACGGGACCTAGATCAACTGTGAAACTGCCAGTTTTTTCCTAGAGAAAAGGGAGTCAGAAAATTTTGCCGACCCTCTTGAGAAAACCTGGAAATGACTCTCGAATGTGGATTAGTCTGCCTATTCAGTCATGGAGTGATCTGCCACTGCCTTAAGCAAAGGAGTGAGGGAGAACTAGGTTTACTCCTTGAAACCAACTAACCTGCTTCAACCACAGAAAACTGGTCTTTGGCTTGCCTGTTTGATATTCGTAGAGAGGAGTCATACTGGAAGCAATGATTCACAACATGACTGTGTCTGAGTATATTCAAATATCCTGTTGGCATTTTACATTCCAGCAGAGATGTGGTGCTGGAAAGGTGCTATGGCTGATGAAGCACACTTCTGTTACAGAGCTCGTGTACAGCAAAATTTTAAAAGTGGTTGACAACCCGATTAGCACATTCTGGACAGGACTTGTTTATGAACCAGCTAAAACCTGCCTTCCCCTAATCCACACTTGCTAAACTACTGCTACTGCATTCCATCATTCATTTGCCTGTCATATAGAGATGCATCTCTTAGAAAAATAACATCCATTGGGTAAATTCTAGCCAGACATCCATGCTGCTTGCCTTCTGCCTTCTTCTCATTCAGCCACCTGAAACATGCTGATGAGGTGGTCACAAAGAATTGGGAGAAATTCAAATCCTGTGTACCGCAAAAGTCTGTATAATCAAAAGAGGAGCTCGTAAGCTGCTGTGTCTTCCTGCTGGCTAGTACAGTTAGGTGCCTGACAAAGCAGCCACAGTTGCAGACTGACGTTCCTTTGCACTACTAACACATATCACTAAATGACAGCAACCAGCAGCAGTGGAACTCGCTGTCCTGGACCTTCCAGATCACTTCTTTTATGAGCTATCCACAGCCTGACCCTGGAAACTTTGTGCACTGGCCACACTTCCTGAAAGGAAGAGAGATGACCTCCCCAAAGCATCTCTTGTCCCTTCCTCACTTTTTATCTTGTCTGTTTAGATTGCCAGAACTAGTCTTTACTGTGTCATTTGTATAGGTCTAGCACCCTAGTTGACCCCAACCCAGACTTTGGATCTCTGTGAACTACTCTGAGACCCCAAACTCAAGTCACAGATAGGCCAGTACTATCACAGCTGAAATTAACATGAGTATATACAACAAATCGATTGGTACACGTACTCTCATTGACTCTTAGTCTGTTATGATTAACAGGAGGTTTCACAATACAACTTAGTAGCTAAAGTTAAGTACAGTAGATGCAAAAAGCATTAATTCCCAAGGGGGACTAGAGTTCGTACCTAACAGGGTTCTTTACCATTCATGACCTGTGTGTTGCCAATTATTGTGTCCATTTGTGTGCCTGGTACTTCTATCAAGGTGAGAGTGAATTAAGATGTACTTGGCATCTTACCCACAGGATCGTGACTATCATGTACATGAGTGTCTAAGTATTTCTTCAAAAAGTAGAAAGAATTTTTTTCCATGCTACTGCATTTACTCAAATATAAGACTAACCCTCCAACAATTAGATTTTATATATGGAAAGTATTAAACTGTGTTACAATTTTCCAGGTATTGAATCCTAAATACAGTATAACCTCATGGTCCACATGCTTGGGACCAAGCACCTGCCAGATATCTGAAAATGCTGAATTTTTTAAATCCAAGTGGGGGTAGCAACAGGTGGTCCTGGAGCAGCCACGGTGGTGCGGGGTGGTTAATGGCAGTGTCAGCCGCTGCATGCAAGCTTTCTCCTCTGCATCCGGGGAGCACTGGGTGGGGAGGGGGTGTGGAGCGGCAGCTGGTCCCAGAGCAGCCACTCCAGTGCCAGATTTCTGAGAATGCCGGATTCATGAGGGTTTTGCTGTGTTTCAGGGTTGTCTTGAATCCCTCCCCTTACCCCCAGTGCTACTGCAGGGAAAGCAGTGACAGGGTGGGGGGCAGTCTAGTGGCTCCCTTACCCTCTGCCCTGCCCACTTCTTCCCCTTGCAGCCTTCCTACCCGCACTCCCACCCCCAGCTCCCACACAGCTTCTGTTCCTCCCCACACTTCCCACAGTCTCTGTCTCTTCCCCGCCACCCCCTTGACTGTTAACCCTGTGCAGGCTGCTCTGTCCAGAAGCACAGCACATGGAAACCCAGCCCTTGCCTGACTATGCAGCAGTGTGAGCACTGCTGATGGGCCGAGCAGAGTAAGGAGTCCGTGTGCTCTGAGCCTGGGAGAGAGCCCGGTCTGAGCTGGAGCACATGGAAATTCCTCCCCTGCCTGGCCAACCAGCCACATGCCTGATAGTAAGAGGGAAGAGGTGGGTGGGGAGGGCAAAAGCTGCAGGGAGGCAGGAGGCTGCTGTGGGTCCGACTTTGGCCCCGACTTAGGTTAAGGGCAAGTGTCACGGCTGCAGCAACCACCTGCTCCCCCTCTGCTTTGTAGGTGAATATAAGACAAGGGGCTTTTTTGTAGTTACTTGTAATTACAACTCTCTTTTTCAGTAAATTAATGGTATTTTATATTTTTCCTGTTTTTAACCAAATTTCTAGAACAGCTGTGAAATCCCAGCAACTAAACCATTTAATTCCCCCAAATAACATACATTTCATTGAATTTCACATATATTTTGAAAACATAACATAGGCCTGCTAACAGGGCACATCTACATGTGATGATGCTATGCTGCCATAACAGCACGCTACAGTGATGTAGCATCTGCAGGGGTTTACATGTGTCCAGCAGCTACTTCACTGTACGTCATGCTCCCCTGTTATAGTGTGCTTTTACGGCAAAGTAACTGCTAAAAATAACCACGCGCAGCGTGCACGGCGCAGTACGGGCCGTTACGGTGCCATGATTTAGTACTCCCAAAGGGAAGTACAGGCAGTCCTTGGACTTACGACAATTGATTCCTGAACACCACGTCTTAAGTCAAAACATAACTCAGAACCAATTTTCTTATAAGAAACAATGTTGTAAATGGGGGATTGGTTCCTGAACCAAAGCCTGATACCCTATTTTCACCAAAAATACCCCAGAATTTTGTACTCGATCGATTATAGATGAGTAATATAGCTACATTAATATATGTATATCGTAAATAGCAATCGTGTTGATTTGGAAGGACTTCTTTGAGGTGATTTTGCTGGACTTTTTGAAGGGTTCTTGACTGGAGTCTTCTCAGGAGTCTGGGCTGCAGGTTTTCCTGGAGTCTTGTCTACTTTCTTAAAGAAAGCATCCAAGGAAGTTTGAACAGATGTCTCCAGGGAGATAAGCAACATAGCAAACTTGTTCACTTGTGTGGTGTTGCATCAGATCAAGTGTTGTAAGTTGAAATGGACATCATAAAGTTGAAACAGGGTGTCAATTTATAGAGGTCGTAAGTGCGAAACATTGTAAGTCGAGGACTGCCTGTACTAAATCACAGCACAGTAACGATGTCACCATAGTGACACGTGTAGACACACCCACTGAGTAGCAGTCATGGCTTGGAGTATAATGTGGTACTTTCAAACCTGAAGAATATTAAAGCTTTTTGTGGACTCTATCAGCGGAATTGTTGTATGCAGATATGGGGAAGGGAAGGTATTTTGTTTCTTGTCTTTTTTTTTAATGAGGCAGAAACTCACAGATTCTCTCTTAAGCTTGATCTCCTCCCCTTGAATGAGGAGTGGAGATGTGAAAGTTAGTGTAGAACATGCAAGGTCCACAATCACAGAACTCAGATCCACAAAGACTGAATTAATCCCTAGTCTTTACCTTTGGCTGGTGCAGTGACTTTGAGGCAGCTGGTTTCCTGCAGCTCCATCTGGGTTTTCCAAAACATGCAGCACAGAGATATAACAGGGCAGGCTGGCCCCTGGGGAAGCAACCGCTTCTGGGTGCCTGTGGTGACGGTGCAGCCAGCCCGCAGCTGACTGGAAGCTTCTTTTGGCTTGTTTCAGGGGGTCCGTGGGCACCCAGGGCTGTTGTCTCAGTTGCTTCATGAATCTTACTGACCAAGTCTGCAGAGCTTCTCACACCTCAGCCTCCTCCAGTACATATCCCACAACGCTTCCTCCCACCAGAAATAACCCCAAACCCTAGGACCTGTGCCAGGCCTTTAGCTAAAAAAAAAATTTAACACAGATTAGGATGGTCATATTCTCCCAAATGCCCTGCCCACATTCAGGTGGTATTTTTAGACACTTTTGTCTCCTCTGAGTGGTACCTCTGTGCTCCTAAACATTACACTGGGATATTTGAGGAGGATTAACTGCCTCAAGCAGCCTGACTTTTCTCTAGATCTCCTGATCCATGTCTCAAGTCTAACAAGATTATGTCAGAAGACAGTGGGCCTTCAGGACATGTTTGTGTACTACATTTTCAGACTGTGTGCAAAGGCAAGAATGTTTTTGACACTCAGGATTCCTTTTTGAAATCTCTGGGGTTATACTTTTGAATCATGCTTAGGTGTTTGCACACCTAACAGTGCTAATATTAGATCGCAACCCACAGCACCCATACAAGGATCTCACAGATCCCCAGCTGAGAATCACTGCTGTTGAGAGTACAGTCACCCCAGCTGCAGATGTGTTTTCATGCAAGACTCTTTATCCCATTATTATTGCCTTGCTACCAGGAGCAAAGGGAACAGCAAAAGGATCTCTTTTCAACATTTAGAAGCAGGGCTGCTTCAGATGGGATCTCCAAAGACTCTTGGATGAGCATTAGAGAGCTAGCCCACGGATAAGCAACAGACAAAAGGAAAAGGGGGAAGAAGACTAAAGAAGTGGAAAATGAGAAAGAAGAAAGGGAGGGGGAGATAAAGTGAATGGGAGGAAGAATATAGCCCTACAGTAAAAGTAGACAAGTATGTAAACCATTTATCTGCTGTAATTGCCTGCTTATCTGCTATTTGTCTGTGCTGTTCTGTAGGAATTGCAGGCTGTTCTGCTGCATTTATACACGCACCACACACACCTCTCAACTATTTTTAGTATCAGCATGCATTTTAGTAAAAGCCAATCAGATTTTTGAAAATCCTCTAGGACATTTGTTTCTGTGGCTGCATCATTTCAAGAATGGAAATCGCTGGATACTGTTACTGAAATATAGCATGGCTTTGTCTCTATTTGAAAAGCTAGTGAGCAGTAACGTTGGAATAAATATTGACACCTACCGAGTTGGGTTTTTTTAATTGGGAGGGAAAAAATACGTTAAAAAGATGACAGCCCTGGTAGGTATCTCTACTAAAAAGAGGTGAATATATTGTCATTTGGAGGTGACTGGCCGTCTAAAATTGTTACCTGCATGAACAATCTCTGTATTTGTATAATTAAAAATGATCCATTCCGTTTAAGATCTCTCCAATTTTGTACTATAGAAAGCAGTACAAAGCTATGAAAGCCGGTGTAATTTGATTTCTTTGAGGCTGCTTCATTGTTACGGAGCAGAGGTCAGACATGCTGCAGCATCTTAAGGAAGATGCAAACCCATGGCATAATGTATTGATACATTATTTACGTGCAATTGTGCAACTGCACTCGATTCAGATATAAAAGCCACCTTAAGCTTCTTGCTCCACTTGCCAATGGAGCAGAATGGAGAAAAATCAAGATAATTTTACAGCAGTGATAAAGCTTCCTTATAGGAAAAACTGGTAACATAATGAACTTTTTCTTTAGATCAACCATGGGAACAAAACATGCATTATGATTAGTTTCTCTATGAATATGTGCACAGATCCTTGACTTTTGTAAGTTTAAAGAGATATTTAAAAAAGACCACAATCTTAAAAAAAAAAAAAATGAATTCATAACAGTAAAAATGCCACTGCATCAACAATTGTAAACATTAAGATACTGATTGTATGTCAATATATGCTCTTGTTTTGGCAATGATTAACTAGTAGAACAGCCTGGCTCCGGAGACTTATAAAGTCACTGGACCCTTTTTTCTCTCTGAGGTCTTCCCAAGCCCAGGGCAAGTTAGTAATAATCAAGGGGTTTTTACCTTCTGTAACAGATAGGATACCATCTGTTGGGAAAATCATATTTGCTATAGATTAGCATTAATGAAAATCTGCAATTATTATACATGTGGGGATTTCAAGGCTCTTGCTGAGTCTGATCTACTGTCTGACAGTTAACCCAGGGAAAGCAGAGATGCCTCTAGGAGTGTTACCCTTGTTTGAAAGATCCATAACTCAGTTTGGAATACAAAGGCCATGCACATTAATGAACCAACTTAAGAAAACAATTGTCTGTGTGGAAAAGCAGGTAACTTTATGGAAGTAATGTCAATGGGCTGGAAATGAAAAGGGATAGTAGAGATGCATATTGTGAAAACAACTGGAAGATTGTAGTGATGCTGTGGGGAGCATAGCATACAGTAAGGTGCTATGAAGACAAACTAGGATGCTTATATAGCTTGCCTGCCAGGATATGCAAGCCCAATCCTGCCCACTTAGAAAGGCTCAAAGGCTGTAACTGGCAGCCTTGCAAAGCACTGCAGGGGGAATAAGAGAAGAGCTCCTGAACCTGTAAGTGCTGACATGGAGAATGCCTGTTGAAATCCCTGCTTTACAACAGTGAACTGTGCCCTGCCAGCCTGAACTATAATCTGGCTTTGGAAAAGAGGCAGGATTCCCTCTCTACCCCAGACACTTTTTAAAAGATGTTTTGTTTTAGCTATAATTCTTGGGATTTGAAATGTGTTTGGGAATATTCCTCCTCAGTCATCCTGATTCTCCAGCCTCTAAGAGGTAACACTGTGTGGAGGACCGGAGCCTTAACCCCAGTCAGGCTTGCAGTGAAAAGTGGTGAAAATAATCATTTTCTCCATGGGTGCTGTTAATGCTCAGGTTGCAGCTCAATGCACAGGAAAAGTTGAAGCCTACAGATGAGCAATTTGAATTGCATCATCCTCAGAATCAGTTATCAGGACTATATAAAAATGTTCATTAGGCAGGTCATATTTAGAAAACGCTGACATTTGCAAGCATCTGCCATACTAGGAAGACAACTCAGTGGCATATATGAGTGCTTTGGAATGGTGCACAGTGGTTGCCAGAATCCTAGCACTTGCACCTGCTCAAAACAGGCTCTCCACTGCTAGATCCTGCGTCATCTTATTCTGTACCATTACACAGATGGTTTAGACAGAAATTGCTGCCCTTGTGGCTGTATCATTGCAGTAAGTCTTCCCAGGGTAGTCCCACAGTGCTCTTACAATCCCTTTGGTGACCAGATTGTGCAGCATACCCTGTAGTTTGAATTTCCTTTTGTGAGCTACTGCAATCTTGTAATTGTAGAAACACAGGACTTTTCTTATATAATGGTGCAATTCAACAATACGAAGGCTTTTCTTGTTTTGAGAAAATAATGATGTCATGCAAGGAAGATGCTATTTAATTTTATGAAATATCTCCAAATTTATAGAGCTTTTCCATTTAAAAAAAAAAAAAAAAAAAAAAAGTCAAGCCCTTTTGCTTGGTAATCGGTCACTGCTGTTATAACCACTTCCTTCAGCATCCTGTGACAGATGTATCCCCAATACACTGGTATTACAGTGGTTGGAGGGAAAAATAAGTGGACATGTTAAACTAAATTATAGTAACTAGGAGAGCAGGCATGTATATGCTCACTATTACAAATTTAAAATCATTCCACTGTAACTGTACAATTCTATAGTAAAACCCAGTGCACAATTGGATGATCTTATTCAAATTCCTAGAGAACTCGCCAATGTGCTACTAAAATTAATGTACTTATTGAACGTCTCAACGGAGAGATGAGGTTTGAAATATGGAGGCTGTATTACCTTCTTGTTAGAGTTAATCTCTAGCTCAAGTACTGAAATACACTGGCAAGGCAGCAAAGGTAAGCAGTCCACCTAGCGGTGGACTGTGTACTTCAGGAAACAATGGAGAACTTCAGTCATCAGGACTTTAATTCCAATAGTGCTTATAAACGTTAAGTTTCTCAAGAACTTAAATCATTTTAGTTTTAATTCTTGAGTATTTTTACTGTTCTGTTTTGGAGCCATGCGAGGAGCTCGCCTTGAATGAGGACTACAAGAAAGGGGGCTCTGGTTTTTGTTGTATTACTGATATTTTCTCTTCTGTTTCTTTCACCAGTGTTGTTAATAACAATGCTCGTTGTGGAAGGGATTGCCGTGGCACAGAAGACGCAAGGTACAATACCACTGGCATGCTGACGTTCTTTTAAAGAAAAGTAACAGTTTTGTCATTTAAAATAAGCTAAGCAGATAAAAAACAGTTCTGCTAAAATATTCTACTTGCACTGGCAGCAGTTCAGTTATTAACATTTACCTTGGACTTTTCCCCCTATTCTTCCCTTATCTTGATCCAAATTAACAAAACTACCAGATTAAAGACAAGAAGTAAATGGCAACATAACAAAGCCTTTTTGCATTCCAGATTGGTTTGTCCCTTCTAGGTGGAACAAACCCCCGTGGAATCCTTTGTTTTCTATATCTGACAGCATGCTTCTCCACATGCTTCCTATGTCTCTGTTACAAAAATTTATGGGCTAATCTCCATTCAGGAGGTGGGGAAGGCAGCAAATGGTTTCAAAAGGGGGGAGAAGTAGTTGACAAAATTTCCTTTAATATTTTCTGCACAAGAACATTGTACACGCTCAGAACCTAGAGCTCAAGGATCTAGTGCATCTTGGAAGAAGCTACTAGAGACACCCAGAAAACTTTTATCATCATGAAACTTCTCTCAAGGGCTAATTCTTCAGTCAGTAAGGTAAACTGCTTGTGTACATTAAGACTGTGAGACCAGGAACGATTTAATAGAAACGAATTTTCCTATGCCCTCCTTCCTTCCAAGCCTGCAAACCCCACAAAGGGATGTCTGTTGTTTGGCATGTCAGAGATGGCACTATTCCCATTCCCTTTCTCCATACGTAGGGAAATGTGTGCCTGGAAGTCCCTTGCTATATGGCATAGCTCCTCTTATCCTGATTCAGACTGGTCCCTCGTTTGTCATCTGAAATAAGCTAATGGCAGGGATAAATTTTTCTAAATGTTGGTACACAATGGGACCTTGATCTTAGTTGAGACCCTGAGCAGTACAATATTCCTACTAATTATTGTTATTTAGCTAATGAATAGTACCATGTTTAGTAATGACTATTGTAAAAAAAAAAAAAAAAAAAATCTAAAACTTCTAGTGCAAGAATTCTCAACCTTTTTTACTCCATGGTCTATCTCCAGCCCCTGTACACCTCCCTTCCCACCACTTACTGACCACATCCCATTCTGCTCATCCTTCCAGAGCACAGCCATTTATTAACCCCTTACATTCCTTTCTCTGTATTCAAACACTTCTTATTTTCTTCCTCAGTGCAGGACCTCTGTAGGCCTGAAACTGCACCTTTTTTAGTATTCCTGGGATTCTTAAGAGTTGGCAGTGCCCAAAGACCCATTCTTTATTCAACTTTCTTCCCACATTTTGCTCTGATCCTTTTCCTTCTTTTATGTACTTAGCCCATTGCTTTTTCAAAATTTTAATCCATTATTTTAGCTAAATTTAGGTTGCAATGAACCTCAAAGATCAACCAATTCACCTAATATGTATGGATGCAGGCTTTGCTGTTCCTAAACCTTCCCAGACAGGTGCCTGTCCAGCCTCTTCCTTGAAAACCTCCAGCTGAAATAGATTCCACAACTTCCCAAGGCAACTTGTTCCATTGTCCTACTGATCTTATGTTTTAACAGTTTTTCTTTGAGACTGGGTCAAATAACAATATGAAATTAACATTACTCTGCCTATCATCTGAATAACATAATAATTATTTTGACTGGTTGTTAATTCCTATATCCCTGACACCATGGTAAGGCACTTGCATCCAGTTCAGAGTCCCTATCTGACTGGGAAACTTGCACGGGCGCAATTAGATTGTAATCTTTAATTCAGGTTCCCTGGATACTACCCACGGGGGCTCCACAGAATTTCGCTGGGTGTTTCGTTTTGATGCTGTTTCAACTAGTTTCAAGCTCAAAACAGCCAAATCCAAACAAAAGGCTTCAAAACAGCCTCAGAACTAAATGAGGGCACTCAAAACATTTCAAAACATTTCGAGGTTCTAAGCTGGGCTTGCTTGCAGCTAAACAGAAACTAAAGAGGGGGAAGAGCAGGGAAAAGGACTGCTCTGATATTGACTGTGCAGCTGGCCAGTGACTGTGATCCTTCGCTGAGGTCCCTTCCCATCCCAGTACTCTCGGGGAGGGATGGAAAAACAGCTGAACCTTAACACACACAGTCACGTCACAAGTTTTGCTGGTCAGAAGCTTGAGGTGCAGTTTTCCAGAAACCCCTGAACCTATCTCCTTGAAACCTGGCAGGCTTGATGGTCTCAGAAGAGGCTACCATCCCTGCAAGTTTCATCAGAATCAGGCAAGGAATGAAAAAGCTATAGGCAGTTTTGTGCTTCCCCATTATAGTCTATGGATGAAACGTCGAAACAGCAAAACAATTTCAATGAAACAAAATGGAACAGTGCTTTCAAAACTAAACGAAACTCTAACTGAAACACTGTCCTGTTGAAATGGTGAAATGCAAGTCAAAATGAAACGGTGCTATTTCTCACAGCCCTACTACCTACCCTAAACTGTCACTCTGAAGACCTGATACTCCAAAACAGTGGTCTTTTCAGGATGTATCACACCAAGAACAGTGTCTGAAAAGGAAGCAATGGATGCTTGTTTGCAAAGTCACTTTTTTGTACTGGGGTCAGAATATTGGTGTTTTGTTTTATTTTAAGGTGGACAAAATATTGGAGTAAATCACATTCCGCCCACCCAATGTGATAACTGGGTTAGGACAAGTAATGGAGGACATTTTGCTTCCCCAAATTATCCTGACATATATCCACCAAACCAGGAGTGTATCTACATTTTAGAAGGTATTTCACTCTTTCTCTTTCATTGTGTTGATTTCTTGGTGTTGAACGTGATTAAAGTTGAACTGCTAAAAATATATATGTTTTGTTACAGTCAGTAAAGTCCCTTGTGACTGTACTAGTCTTACTTCAATTCACTTTAGGTTGGGCAAGGAAAACACTCAAACTTCTGGATGCAGCACCCACAATTTTATATCTAAACAAGCTGTATGAGATAAAAAAACTCCTAGAACAAGGAACATTAAACCACTGAACAGTAGTTGCATAAAGCCAGTTCATGAAAGTGAGTGCCAAGGCCAAACCTGTATATTGACACATACCTACACTAGGCCTTAGGGCCTGATCCAGTCCATGGGAGTCTGATTCTTGTGGACTTTGGATCAAACTTCTTAGAATATTTGAATGTAAAATGTATACACGCATGATAGGTGTGTATTGAATCTTTGAAAGAGCTTAAACAGTACACACAAGGCTTTTGAGAGGCATATTCAGCTGCATGCATATGAAGAAATTTGGATTCCATTAAAAAAAAAAAATTAGACTTTATCTAGAAAACATGAAATGACTCGGGGCCAGTCCCAGTCTCCTTCCCCCTGCCTCTTTTGTCTTCTCCCTCCTTAACTCTCTTCTCCTCTGCTTTTGGACTTCTCCTCCCTGACTTGTCTGTGGTATCCCCAAGCAGTTTAAGGTATTGATTTGATTTTTACAGTTTAATAGGCAGTACTTATAATGTTATTGAAAATTCAGAGATTCCTGGATAAAGGCTCTTACTTCCCTGCTTAGTCATACCAAATGCCAAACTTGGGGTCAGGAAAGAATTTTTCCCCCAGTTTAGATTGGCAGGAGCTGTGGGAGAGATGGGGAGCGGGGGTTGTTTTCCTCTGTAGCAACTTCTGAGTATCTTCTAACAAACTACTTCCCCATCCTTTCAGTAGCAGGTCATTGTCAGTGCCCCTGTCTCTCCTGCTTTTCTACCTGGCATATTATAGGTTGCTCTTAAGTGTTTTGGGTATTGTGTCTTGTAGCTCATTGTGTGGGTTTGAAATGGTGACTATGGGGATTTCTTGGGTTGATGATTGCCTGCTGACAGAGGGAACAGGACTTGGAGGTCCAAGACCCCACTTCCAGGCTTATGCTCCTAGAATAAAAATGTTTTTTCCATGCAATGCTATGCTCTGTCTGGGATTGACAAACTGTACCCTTCTGGAGAGCTCAAGCCACCTGTGCTTACCTCTGCTGCAAAGATGTGCTCCAGGGTTAAGCACAGATGCAAGAAATCAGAAGGGAGGGCTATGGAGGAAACGGTCATTTCAGTACAGATCCATGCCACCTCATACTGGCTTGGACCTTCCCAGGCTTGAAGCAACCTTTTCATGGCCCAGATCTGGCTGTAGGTTGCCACCCCCTGCTCTATGATGCACAGTAATTTTAACTATAATTTTCATGTTTTGGTCTTTTGAATTGTGAATATTTAATGAAAAGTAGAAAAAAGTAGAAAATAATAAAGCCATAATTTAAAAACCTGATTAAACAATGACTTCCATATGGTTGTGTCACTCTGATTTATAGAGCATGTCTAAGTTACTGCAGCAGGCTTAAAATACATTATTTTAAGAAGTGCAAAGTGCCTCTGGCTTTTACCTTGCTACTTCGGGGGTTTGTCTCTTCATTATTTCACTTCCCACTATCTGCGTTATAGATCTTCAATTAATGTTGTGCTGACATTTTTGTGTTGTAGCTGCTCCACGCCAAAGAATTGAGTTGACCTTTGATGAACCTTATTATATAGAACCCTCGTTTGAATGTCGATTTGATCACCTGGAGGTTCGAGATGGACCTTTTGGTTTCTCCCCCCTCATCGATCGATATTGTGGTCTGAAAAGTCCTGCACTAATTAGATCAACAGGGAGGTTTATGTGGATCAAGTTTACTTCAGATGAGGAACTAGAAGGAAAGGGATTTCAAGCAAAATACTCCTTTATTCCAGGTGAAAACCTAAGTATCGTCTTACTTGGTCTAACTGAAGTTCTGACAGAAATAATGACAAATTATAGTGCAACCTACAGTATCTAAGTTTAGTATGATCACTTTGCAATCAATTAGGATGCAGCCCTGCAAGAAGCTGAAAAACCTGTGAGACAGAAGGCAAGGCAGATATGCACCTTAGACTAACTGAGAAGCAGAGATGCATAATCTTCTTTGAGCAAGAGCTCACCTCTTCAGATGCATCTCTGATCATCCTCTCAAATTCAAGCCTTCTGCCTCACTTAAAACTAAATACCTTCAACTGCTGTTAGAACACAATGCCATCTTCTCCCATTGTTACTGTAGATCTGGCTAATGAGTTCAGTCTAGAGCTATATTTTACTGTTAGTGAAGATATATGAACAAGATCTGCCAATATGGAGGTAAAAAAATAACTCAGCCCTGTTTTAACAATATAGTTTCCTTTTTTTGTTACCATTCAGGCAACTAAATAGTAGGGCTGTTGTACAGAGCTTCGGTAGCCAATTCGATTCAGAGGAGATTTGGCCCAATTCAGCAGCTGAATCTCCAAATCCAAATCGAATTGGGAGACCAGTTAAAAGCTCTGAATCAAACTGGAAGCATATGAATTGATTTGGAAAAGATTCGGCCGGAATCAAATCAAGACAGTGATTCAAATCACCAAATCAAATCACTGTCCCTCTGAATCGGCCAAATCCAAAGCAAGTACTTTTCACTTCACACAGGCCTACTAAATAGTTGATGAAATACAGGTCCTTAAGTTTTTGGTAAAGAAGGGTCGGTGGATCTGTCTCATATCAAAGGTTTAGGGACTTCTCCCATGGTTGTTATAGAAACAGTGCAGCTCCAATAGTGCTGATAAGTTAATGTAGATTAGCCAGTTTTTTTTTCTCAAAAGCCTGTCATCTGGATCTGCATGATGTGATTGCAAAAACCTAAGTAAGCCTAATCAAGTACTCCAACCTAGAGGTAGCCAGTATCTGATTCTAAATGTATCAAGTAGGAAATAGTCTCAGACCTTCAAAGCTGGAGGAAATGGCTTAATGGTCTCAGCATTGGCCGGGGGGAGGGGGGGAGGTGTTTGTCATTAGGCTCCCCTGAACTACATTTTAAATGCTCCCCTGAATTACATTTTTAAAAGTGTTGACTCGGCCTTTGTCCTGCTGAGACCAACTGAGTCTTGTGCAGTTTACAAGATAGGAATGAAGGGAGGGAAAGCCTTTTGGCTGCAAGCTTTAAAGGAAAAAGAAAAAGCAACCCACCTGCATATATTCCTCAAGCTCTTTGTAAAGGACAGAATTTGACCCTGTGTCCTTGTGCAGCATGTTCAGTACCAGATGCCTACATTTCATAGATACTATACATATGTATCAGCACTTTAGGATCATGGGGCAAAAGGCAATAGTCAACTATAATTACTACTACTAATACTACAACTATAATTGCTATCACAAATGTATACAAGGGTGTAACTGCTTTATGTCCCTCTTTTCTAGATATACTCTCTAGCTCCAGAAGTGTATGGAAATACTACACATTTATTGTATATCACCACACAGTGCTAACAGAGCCATGTTTGCACCTTGCTAGTGAGTTAGTCCCACAAGCTGTTCTGATTAGCACAGATCACTGACCTTCTGAGAATAATATGAAATGCGCTAAAATGTTACCCTAGGGTACTTTATCTAGAAGTATTTTGCTAAGCCTGTCTCCAAAGTAGTTTAATTAATGCTTAGTTCTTGCAAGACTGGAGTTTGTATGGGAGATGATTTAATATCTATATTTTTTTTCAAGGTGGACTTGAGCAGCTGTGAAAGAGCAGCTATAGATATGAATGAAAGCAAAATATTTGCATAAGGTGTGTTTAAAATACTTTTGCAGGACTAGTAAAAATGAGAAAAACATGAGAAACTCTTATAACCCTAAACTATTAAACCTCAAGGAAAAGGAGAGCCAGAAAGAGGCTGAAATCTATCTTCCAGAAATTGCCATGCAGCAACCATAGAGTTGACAAAATAAAGCTAAAATAAGGAGAATTAAGGATGGAATGTTCTGAACCATACTGAGTATTTAAGTCAGCTTGGTTTTTTTGGTGTCACAGCAAATCCCTTCTATAGAAAAATATTTAAAGAGCCCACAGAAAAAGCCAAACTCTGGTGTTTGTGGTCAGTAAGATCAGGCGTTGGTACAAAATGGGCATGTAGCCTTAGATTGTACAGATTGGAATGTCTGTCTGAGCAGCATTTATTTATGTATTTGGTGAAGCTGCTAGCATAGCAGCATAGTGACCTGCAAAAATGTGGCATTTTGCCTGGAAAAGACATGGACATGTACCTTACAAAGTTCACCTGTTAGGCTCTGATCTGCCTTTGAAATTATAGGTGTTGGACCCAGGCTCATTTTGGGCCAAACTGTGGTTCCACTGAAGTCCACAACCAGCACGGAGGTGTTTCTATCCCTCGCTCATTAGCAGGACCACGTTCAGACATGCATACGCATGATAAGTTTAGAGACAATTAGGGCTTCATTCTGTTCTTACAGGCATATCTGTGGCCAACCTTAGTGGGAGGCGCATGCGTATCAAAGGCAATATCTGGTCCTTGGTGCTTTCTTGGCTTTTGTGATCTATTCCTGAGTGCTTTAGCTATTTCAAATTCCTGTTGCATTGTTAAATCAGAACAGTCAGGAATGTTTTCCTGCAATGGGTCAAAATGACAGGCCTGTGTTAGGACCTAGTTTCTGCTTTTCCCTGCCACATAGCCACAGTGTGGCATGATGCAGGTGAAGCTCCCCATCTCCAAAGCCCTCCAGCTCTGCAGGCCAGATATGAAGGCTCCATAAGGCATTGGTTGCCACACCCTGGGATCCCATTGCACTTGTAAGCTTCTTCCAATTTAAATTGTATAAAGTTAGCCATCCAGCCTTTGATCTTGAAATCTACATACATAGACAATGCCTTTCCAAAGCCCTGCAAGTTTTAGTGCAAAACAACACAGGTGCACAAATTCACCAGTGATTTTAGACCAGATTGCAAAATAACATGGGGATAAAAAACTGAAAACGTTGTGTCTAGATTATAACTTTGAAATGACTCAAACTGTACAAGCACCAGGGATTTATTTTTTTATTTTTTTTTCCCCCCCCATTACAGATCCGGACTTCACTTACCTAGGAGGTATTTTAAATCCCATTCCAGGTGTAGTATTAAAGTTCCAATTTCTTTGTACATGAAATTCTGAATTGGTCTTGCATTGCATTTGACAGCAAGTTGTATATTCTCTATAGACTGCCAATTCGAGCTCTCAGGAGCTGATGGAATAGTACGTTCCAGTCAAGTAGAACAAGAAGAAAAAACAAAACCTGGCCAAGCAGTTGACTGCATATGGACAATTAAGGCCACTCCGAATGCTAAGGTAGGTCCATTTGTATCATTCAGCATATAATGGGCTTCCAGCTCATTAGTAATAGGAAATGGTCATTAGCAATGATTTACATAATGCCTCTTTTCATTGAAATAAATTAGCTATTGGTAGCTGAGGAAATCAAGATAGATGCTTATTTCTGAAATTAAATTTAACTGCAGATCCAGAGCAACACAGCTACCTTTCTGTGACCTGAAAATTGGTATGTCTAGTCACTTGAAAACTTTATGGGCCAAATATTTAAAGGGAATTCAGCTTGGTCTCAGATTTCATAGGCAAAACACAGGAAACATTACCAGCTTTAGAATGTTTATTATCTGATTTATGGGCAACGTCTGATTGTTAGCTGGCTAAATATTGACATCTACCTCTTTATAAAACAACACTGAGTTCAGTTCTACTTGCCTTGAAAACAACTGGAGTTTTCCTATTGGATTCAGAGAAAGGAGCATCAGGCCCTGTTAATCAGCCATCAATACAATAGCATATTCTGCTGTCTGAACTGGGTCCTATTCATAGCATACAGTTTGTATACTCACTTATTAGATTACTGCTTATGCTGATGTAAGTGACATATATATCTACTGCATACTCTAGTGGTGTTGCCTGCCATCTGTGTCTGTGGATCCCACTCTCTGTCTGCCCACTAGTTATGTGAAACCAGATTATTTTGAATAGTGGCATACACTGGGGCCACCTGCTGTCCCATGCTCCCAGGTGAGGCACCCAGTGACTTCCCTCAAACCACTCAAGACAGCGAAATGGATTCCTGGAAGACCTCCTGCTCACTGCAAAGACTCTTATAAAAATGGACTGGTTCCCAGTAAGAACGGGCACAGCTGCATTTTTAGTGAAGAGTTTTGTGCAGGTTCTCTTTTGCTAGAACTTGCAAATCAAGAGACGCTTGGTTCAAGCCACATCTCCCGAACAAGCTGCTTTGAATACAGATGTGACTGTCACTACCAGATAGTGCCTGGAAAATTAGTTGATGAGGGAGTGCTGCCAGGCATACATCAAACCTTGAAATCAGGTGATGAAAGAAGGCAAAGAGAATGGTGACTAAGCCAGAACCAGCTACTTAAAACTGACCACCTCATCAATAAAGTCACTGGCATAGGCAGCACTGACATCAGTAACCTTGGCACCAACTATGGCATGTGCATTAGTCATGCCAGCAAAGTACCCACACACAGAGGGAATGAAGAGTCACAAGCAAGATGGGGACCAAACTTGGTACAAATGGCTTCAAAGCTGAAAAGCCCATAAAGACATGAAATATAATTCTTCCAAGGACAGAGATTCTAATTTCTTAATCAGACCTGTGGCAACTTGGGTGCTGAGTCTCTCAGTCTCCATCTCTGAGCCCAGCAGTTGCTAAGATATATAAAAAATATTTCTGAGCCCAGCAGTTGCTGAAATATATACAAAAGAAAGCTACCTCATCTTCAGAGAAGTTCCCAGAGCGAAAGAAGCAATCAAGGCTGGAAGTAGCGTTGGGGTCTTATCACCACACAGCATTTCCTCTGAAAGAGGAAATCACTGATGTATCCTCCGTGTCTGTCTGTCTTCTCTACTCTCAAGAAGAACCCCAAGGGGGGTTATGTGAAGCCCTGTTTAGAGTCCTACCCAACAGAGGGGACACAGCCTAGCCAACCGTAACCATATTAGTGATTGTTTGATATACTGCCTTGGCCACGCTGGCTCTACTGGGGCCATCAAACCTCCACTTGCCAGACTTCAAATAAGTATTTTAATATACTTTATAACATGGCTGGAAGAAACATCTATACTCAAGTCACTCTTGACATGAGCTTATCTTTCTAAATTATTGAGAGTTTTTACATATATGGAACTTCATTTGAAAATGCAAGTTATGAAAATAAAACTAGTTAGGCCTGCTATGGTACAGGCTCATGTATGGTGTCTTTTTGTGAATTTTTTTTAAGCCTGATATTTTAAATTTTATCTGTTTGATTTTGCAGCAAAATAGCCATAGGATTTTTTTTTAACAAAATATCTTTAGCATCATTGAAATTTTAACAGCAGCCTTGAAAGATTCTGAATCTTGCTGGAATATGCTAAATCAGTATACTCAGAGGAAGAAGTCCATAATACTATCTTCTCTTCCACCTCCCTGGGCAGCTAAAGTCTTGCAAATTCAATTTGCCTGGCACAGAGGCTTGATGCAGCTTTCTCAAACCATTTTTGCAAAACTGCCCTTGATTTGCACACAGAGCACAGATCCAACTGCTCAGTTAAGAGTACTGAAGTTTTAGCTTCCACTGTCATTCCACAGCAGGAATAAAATGTCAATTAACGAACAGTTGCCAGAGAATTGCACATTTGAGGCCAAATGCTAGCACCTGCAGCTCCCACTAATTTCAGTGGGAAGTCAAAGGAAGTTACAGGTTCTTAGCTCTCTTAGAAATTGTGCTCTGGATTAGGACAATGGGACCTGAAAACAAACATACATTCACCAAGATATTTCTCTAGAATTTGCAATACTGAGCAGTGAGCAGAGTTCAGCAAATTACAATCAAAAAGCTTCTGATAGAAGTAATGCTTAAAGATAAGGCAGGAAAAAGAATATGGGACAAACTATACTTTTCCATAGCACTTAAAGGATGAAAAGAAGTATGGTACCAGCAACCTGTGCAAAACATTAGCTCAATACTGTAAGAGGATGCAGCTGCTCGGGGGGCAGTGTACCAGAATGGTAATCTTGACCTGTAATTTACACCAGGCATCCCCTCTTCCCTGCCTTCAATGGGCCAATTTGTGTAGAAGGCTTCCTCCTTTCTGAATGTCTGAGTGAAGACTGCATCCTGGCCACATGTACTTTGACTCTGATGACACGATTTAGTAGATATATATAATTGCTTGATTGTTTGCATTGTTTCTTTTCTGTTATCATTGTGTATTAATAAGTGTGCCTATTATTGAAAAGATGGTGGTTGGTCTGAGGGTGGGTCCCCCACCCAGACCAAGATGTCTGGGTCCTAAACCCAGAGCCAGCAAGGGGGATGCAGATGGTATGGTACATCATCATCACACATTTTTCTCCAGATAAAAAGGAACTAGAAGCTTTACTAATATGCCAGAAGCATATTAGTATATATGTATTATATTATTCAGTTTAAGATCAAAGCAAAAACGAACTATTGAAATGTGCATTCATTTGCTATTTCATATGTTATGTATAAGATGCATTAAACTAAGCTAAAATTAAATCAAAAGAAGTTGTTTCTTTAGTCCTGTTGTCATTAGAACTAAATATATCTCTCTTAGATTGATAAAACATCTTGACAATGCATGCAATGCTTCATGGAAAATTATTTCCACACCTGAATTGATTTTCACCTGAAATAATGTTTTTAGCTAGAATTAAGAGAGCCTGTAGGGCTGTGAAATAGGAGCCTACATTAAGAAGAGCAGCTAACAGAAAGGATAGCTTGATTAGTGTAATATCAAGACCATTAAAAGAAGAGAGGGTCATTAACACCAATTGAATGAAGAGTTTAGAAAGAATCAGGTAAAATATAATGAGCCTTGAAGTCAATTGACTCCTTCATTCCTGCATAAACAGAAATCCTGGTGCCACTGTCAGGCAGTTTTAAACTTTGAGTAGACCAGAAATCAAAGGTGGGGTGCAACTGCACCCCTTTGGGGTTGCAGGAACAGCCAACCATGTACTGCATTTTTTTATAAGCCTTGTTTGCTCCTTTTTCTGAGTGGATATTTCAAAGGGAAGCTGAAAAGTCCTTGATAATCATTTGGACCAAATATGAGGAAAGAAAGGAGGAGGTCTCTCTGTCTCATCAATGGGGGTTTTACCATACTCAAGAAGAATCTCTAGCATTTCTTTTTACTCTGTCAAATACTGAAATAAATAATGATCAACTGCTCTCAATACCAATGCATTCAAGGCCCACCTGGACGTGATCTGCTTGTCACAAACTGAAGACGCAAGGAACTGATTTCTTTTCCATGTCATAATAATGGAGAAATTAGTAGGTAATCCTCCAAGTTGAAAGGTGTTTTCAGAAGCATGAGTGTCTTAGGAACACCAGTTTCATGGGTACCTTTGAAATCCCATCACTAAAATTAGTCACTGACATCACATGTGGAAATGAAAAAGACGTGGAAATTTGATCTTTTGTACTTAGTCATGTCAAACGCATTTAATAGAAACACTAGAAGTGCTGTAATCTAATAACCTGTCTCTTACAGTAGCCAGTGCCAGACAACAGAGAAAAAAAGGCAAGCATTTTACAACAGGAGGTTCTAGAATAGCCTATCCACATATAACACTAGTAGGGAGGGAAAGATTGCAGCAAGACTTGGGTAGGTTACAGGGGTGGGCTAGCAAAAACAGGATGCGCTTCAACACTGACAAGTACAGGTTGCTGCACTTGGGCAGTAGAAACCAGCAGCACACTTATAGGACGGGAAACTCCCTTCTTGAGAGCATGGAGGCAGAAAGGGATCTTGGAGTCATTATTGACTCCAAGATGAACATGGGCCGGCAATGCAAGGTCACAGTTGGAAGGGCTAACAGCACCTTGTCGTGCATCTACAAGTGCATCTCTAGCAGGGACAAGGAGGTGATCCTCCCTCTCTGCCACACTGGTCAGGCCACAGCTGGAGTACTGTGTCCAGTTCTGTGCACCCCACTTCAGGAGGGATGTGGACAACATTGAGAGGGTCCAGAGGAGGGCCACCCGCATGATCCGGGGACTACAGGGCAGACCCTACAGTGAGAGACTGCGGGACCTGAACCTGTTCAGCCTTCACAAGAGAAGGCTGAGGGGGGACCTGGTCACCGTCTGTAAACTCACTAGGGGGGACCAGAAGGGTTTGGGAGAGACCTTGTTTCCCCTAGCGCCCCCTGGCATAACAAGGAATAATGGCCACAAGTTGTTGGAGAGTAGGTTTAGATTAGACATCTGTAAGAACTACTTCACAGTTAGGGTGGCTAGGATCTGGAACCAACTTCCAAGGGAAGTGGTGCTGGCTCCTACCCTGGGGGTCTTTAAGAGGAGGCTTGATGCCTCCCTAGCTGGGATCATTTGAGCCCAGTTTTTTTTCTCCTGCCCTGGCAGGGGGTCGGATTTGAAGATCTATAAGGTCCCTTCCGACCCTACTCCTGTGATTCTGTGACAATTCTTCCTAACCCAGCTCTCATCACTGGGTTGGCTCATGCCCAGAAATCTCCTTGTTTCCTTTAATCCTTGGAAGTCCAACAAACCTAGATTTTCTCCCAAGATTTCTGCCTCGGAGCAATAACTTACATTTTTGGTATTTCTTCAGGTTTTACCTTTGTCATCCTAATTTTCTTGCTACATGTGGGACTTCTTTCTCTTGTCTTTGCTTTGGTTAGGTTTTCAGTTTCTGAAGGATACCCACTTGTACATCTCTTTAAATCTCACCACTTATCACATACTTATTTCTTGCCTTTCTGCTTTTGTTCCTTGTTCAGGTTGCTGGCATCCTCTAATTCTGTGGTTCATTAAGCAGCCTCCATGCTGAGTCTAAAGGTGTTAATTCCCTTGTTTTTTACTTTAAGACCTTTCTGAATAGATTCCTTTGATCATTTTTAAATATTCTTCTTCATAAGGTTTAGAAATTTGTACACGAAAGCTCTTCCCCCAACTTCTAAAAATAAGTTTGTGATTGCACATATCTATACCACTCCTCCATTCTTGGGTTTTACTGATGTTGTTGTTGTTGTTGTTGTTGTTGTTTTAAATTGATAAATTCCCTGATTTTATTTTTTATTTTTCACATCATTTGGTTTTTACTGATTTACACCCCTTTTTCAATTCAAATCCCTGTTAACTGGCATAAGTGGGGAATGGCCCATTCCTGACTCATGCCAGTTAACAGAGATTTGAACGGAAAAACTGGTGGTGCCGGTAAGCTAAAAGTGCCACTGTGCTGGTTAGCTGAGGCACAGGTGTCTGGCTGGACACGGGGTGATGGTGGTGGCGGCTGCATGCGGAGTTGGGGGCTGGGGGTGGCAGTGGCTATGCAGGGGCCAGAAGAGGGTGGCTGAAGCTCCTGGCTCAGACCCCAGGCGGAGCGGGTCAGGATGGGCCATGGGAATCGCTCCTGGGGCAGGCGGGTCTGAGCTGCACTCTGGTGACTCTAGCTTCGGCCCTGTCCTGGGCCCTGGGAGCTGCACGCCCCACCAATGGGGCACTTAGGAGACCACAGCCCCATTCCCTGCAGGCTGGGGCCAGTGGTGGCGCTGGGCTCTTCCCGGCACGCAGGGCAGGTGGCAGCTTGCTCTTGTCCCATGCACAGATCCAGGGGCACACACACTGTGGGAAGAACCTGGCATAGCCCCCCCAGCCTGCACCCCTCCCAGGGGGCACATACCCCCACATCTGTGTGTGGGACGAGAGCAGGCTGCCCCCTGCCCCAAGAACTGGAAAGAGCTCAGTGCTGCCACTGGCTCCAGCCTGCAATGGCAGCAAGCTGCAGCAAGAGCAGGCTGCTGAGCGCCTGGAAGAGCCCAGTGTCATCGCTGGCCCCAGCCTACAGTGGCAGCCTGCACGCATCCTGTGCGCAGATCCAGGAGCGTGCGCCC
>NW_017728915.1:18782721-18828886 GCF_001723895.1 Crocodylus porosus
CCCTCCCCCCAATTTAAACCAATTCTTTTTTCCTTTTCTTCCTTTTATCCTCATTTTATCCTGGTCTTTCTGTTTCAGAGAGAAACCCTGAAAAATTCCTGGGTTTTGTTTTGTTTAAATATAAACCAAGAATGCACAACAATGCATATCCAGTAGATTCTTTACATTTACATTCTTTCCTAGAATACTGGAATGCATTCTTAAAGTGGCTTTCCAATAACATTTTTACATTTGAATATTGCCTTTTCTTTAAGCCAGTAGAGGCATATCAATTAGCATAAATTTTGCCTGCAAGGATTTTGTCACATACGAATGCTTCGGATATGAGTACTCAGGATTAAATTTTTGTAATGACATGATATTTTGCAAACCATATTTTTAAGGAAACAAAACTTAAGTGTGCAACAGCTGTAAACTGGGACCTCCACATACATAAGGAAGAGTGAATATCTCAGTCAAGACTTGCCAGAAGGCTAAGAAGAAAAATAATTACTAGCAGTCTACTTTTACTTTCCCTTTAAACGCTTCTTTTGTTTCCCTTTTTAACAGATTTATTTGAGATTCCTGGATTACCAAATGGAGCATTCAAATGAGTGCAAGAGAAACTTTGTTGCAGTGTATGATGGAAGCAGTTCCATTGAAAACCTGAAGGCAAAGTTTTGCAGCACAGTAGCCAATGATGTGATGCTGCAGACTGGAACAGGAGTAGTCCGGATGTGGGCAGATGAAGGTAGCCGACTGAGCAGATTCAGAATGCTTTTCACTTCATTTGTGGACCGTAAGTAGATTCTGAGCTGCCTACCCCTTGGCATATAGGTGCTGCATGTAATTAAGAAAAGGCATCAGCTTTGTGTAATAGGAGTGGTAGGCATAATAACAATTAATGTTGTTTCTTTGTTCCCTCTGATATGACGAGGAAAATTTAAGTGTTCTTGTTTTTGCTCGCTGGCAGAAAAGGCACTATCACAGAATCTCATAACAACTAGCCTCAGAACTGTTACTCCTTCCGACAAGGAGTTCTGCAGGGTCTTGCTTCTGAAGATCCTCTGTGCCCCCCTCCCCCCACCTAATGATTTAAAGTAGGCATTCCCAGTTATAATGCCTTTAGGGAACATAATTGTACTGGACAGTCATAGAGAGTGAGGTGGTTTGTCATGATATGTTAAAGACTTTGTTAAGGACAGGACTGTGAATGCTGTTCTTGAGGTTCTCTTCAGATTGCATAAACAGTATTATAGGGATGTTCACAAGGCTCATAATTTAAGAAGTGTTTTTAAAAGTATGTTTTCCTCTGAAGATGTATCTAGCAGACAGGCTAAACTTATCAGCTTGTTCCTACTCCTTTGTGGATATAGCTTGATGTCACAATTTAAATTCTTTGAAATAACCAGCAGGCTAAGAAGCATAAAAGTGACCCAAGCTTGGAAATGCAGAGCAAGCTTGGAAGGGTAGTATAAGAAAGCTAATGTGGAACCTGCATAAGGCATATCTGTCACCTGATTTTAGCAGACTCATTCTTCCAATTTGCTGTACATTACATTTCCAAAAAATTGACCTGAAAAATAAATGTGCATAGTATAGTTTTGTTGGTATAAAAACAAGCAAAAATGGCAGCATTTTCATTTCTCTGCTTTGTCTTGGATGGGATTATGCTCAGTGTCTAACAGAATCTTTCTCTTGTCTTTGCTCTGATTGAGTTTTCAGTTTCTGAAGGATACCCACTTGTACACCTCTTTAAATCTTGACACATCACTTTTAAAAGTTTAAATGGTCTGTTTAAGAAGACAGAATCTATTCTTCTGTTTCATAAAACAAAGCTTATAAAAGTTACACGTTCACATAGAAAAATATTTCATGGCAAGTAGATTTTTATAGCAGTGGTGATTTTTAAGATGATCTTAGTGCTATTTTATTAATATGACACTGAGAAACAGCTACAGATATTAAAGAAATATCTGGAATATAAATACAAAAATGCCTTAATTTTATCATAGGGATTTAATTTACTTTTGACATTGGGCGCCGACATGTGGACAGAGGAAGGGCAAACGCACTTTACTGGAAGAAGCAATGTGTTAGTTTGACCCAGGTCCACAGCATCTGTGTAGATCAAGTGTTTCAGCAGCGCTTTTTGGCGCTTTTATCTAATGGCTGATTCAATCAGCTAGCAGATACAATTGCCAACCCCCCCCCCCACACACAGCCCCCCACCCCAAGTGCCTGATCTATACAGATGTTGGGCAAGCCAGGTCCAACTAATTCAGTGCCTCTTCTGGGCATATACTGGGCTCGGCACAGGGGCAGGCAGAGTTTAAAGTAAAGCACTGGTTTGGGTGGGGGGTGGGGTTTACATCTGTAAGTGGCCATTGTGACTTTCCTTTTTCTGTTACTAGCAGTATGAAATTCTGGCTGGCAGTCAAAATTACAAAACTGTCTTGTTTTCTTCACTTCATTTCTTCCTAAGATACCACCATTAATACCAATGATAGGGCTTGTGACACTGTATTTTAGTGTTGAATCTAGAAACTAAAGAATATCTTGAATACAGGGAAAATGGACAGTTATTTGCATTTTTAATTAAACAGCACTCTAAAGTGATAAACAGCTCTAAACATACCTATTCCTTCCAAAGACAGGATCTTAAATTAACTCAGCAAGTCTGCAGAAGTGCGTGTAGTTACTGTTGTTTGTCTTCCAGGTTAATTTTTCTCCTCAAAAGAGAAGAAACTGATTCAATAAAAACATGATGCTGAAAAACAGGCATTTCAAGTTTTCCTTTAAAACAGTTTTCATTTAAAAAATATCCATTGATAAGCATAATTCCATGCACAAAACAGTGAATTTTTACTTATCCCTTTTTCAGATCATTAGGCTATTTTGTCTTTTCTACCTTGCTAATGATCTGTAATCATTTGAATCCATCCATGAAAACAATATTTTTAAAAGATTTACATAAATTAATTCATTCTGAATGACAGTACATTTCATGCCAACCCAGTACAGATTCCAGCTGTAACTGTACCAGCCATCTGAACGGGACAAGATGAAACTGAATGAGTTTTGTTTTTGCCTTGATTCAGCACATGAATACCATTACACACAAAGAACTACATTATAAGAGCAGTATTAATAACGGAAGTTGAGCGTTCCACCCCAGTTTGGATCAAGTCAAACAGGGAAAGTGCAGCCTTGTCTTTGTAGCCCTGGACTGGCCCTTGCTTGGCTGTTTTGTGTCGACAGAAGATGCATACTTTGTGAAGGGATATCACGTGCAAAATCCACTAAGCAGTACAGGCTGAGAAACCTAGCCTAGCTCACTGGGGATGAAATCTTCAGAAATTCTCCACAGAAGTCCTAGTGCATGCCAAGCACAATTTCTTCAGTGACTTGTAGCTAAATTGTAGAGGACTTTCACAGGCATGGCAAAAGAGTAACCCAAGGCAGTCACCTAGGAAGGAACACTTTGGCCCATGGGGGTTTAGTTTTACAAAATTATGAGAAACTGAAAGCAGGGCTTTAAAAAGGACTGAGTTAAGCAATCTTAGTAGTTGGCAGTGTGATCAGCCCTGCCTGAAAAAAGGATAAAATTTTGGGATCATATTTCTAGGTGCCAGTTTGTCCCTGCAGTGATGGAAAGTTGCAAGAAATCTTCCCATCTTAATGATCTTCCTTGCTTCACTAGCAGACAATCCCATATTAGGGTTAGAGGGAAAGGTACAGCCCATGTTTCCTATCCATGTTTGCCTAGGGGTCTAAATATGCCAAAAAAAGAAGAGGCTACACAGAGAAGTCAAGGTTCTATTCCTTCTCTATACTGGACCATCAAGCTTGGTGGGTCCAGGAAGAGAAACAACCCACCCAAATGTATGAGCATATGGGCACCAGTAATACTGCCAGGGGTGACCCTGAGCAGATCAAGAGCGACTACAGGGCTCTGAGTGCAAGGGTGAAAAGGATGGGGACACAGGTAGTATGCTCCTCGATCCTTCTAGTCAAGGGGAAGAGTCCTGGGCAAGAGTGGACACGTCCCGCAGATCAGTGTTTGGCTGCTCAGGTGGTGTTGCCAGCAGGGATTTGGCTTCTTCTTGGGATGTTGTTCCAAGAAGCAAGATTGCTAGGAAGAGATGGGATCCACCTGATGGAGAGGGAAAAGCATCTTTGCAGATAGGCTTGCTAACCTAGTGAGAAGGGCTTTAAATTAGGGTTGCCAGAGGATGGAGACCAAAGCCCTGAGGTAAATGCGGAAGCAAGTGGCCTGAAGGAAGTACAAAGAGGAGGGGGCAATAGGGGAGGCCTCCTTATTCTTACTGAGAAAGTAGGGCAATCAGCTAGTTACCTCAGATGTCTATACACAAACACATGGAGCCTGAGAAACAGAAAGAATTGAAAGTCCTCTCACAATCAAGGAACTATGACATGATTGGAATAACAGACTTGGCAAGAGACTTCGCATGACTGCAGTATTGTCATGGATGGGTACAAACTATTCAGGAAGGACAGGCAGGGGAGAAGGAGGAGGAGGAGTTGCACTGTATGGAAGAGCTATATGTCGCTTAGAGCTCCAGTATGAAACTGGAGATGAACCTGTTGAATGTCTCTGAGTTGTGAGGTCAGAGGGGAAAGCGGCAAAGGTGATGTTGTGGTAGGTGTCTGCTATAGACCACCAGGAAGATGTGGTGGGTGAGGCTTTCTTCAAACAGCTAGCACAAGTTTCCTGTTTACAGGCCCTGGTTCTCCTGAAGGACTTCAATCACCCTGACATCTCCTGGGAGGGCAGCACAGCAGTGTGCAGGTATTCTTAGTAAGTTTTTGGAGAGCACTGGGGATAACTTCCTGGCGCAAGGGTTGGAGAGACCAACCAGGGACCATGCTCTTCTTGTCCTGATGCTCATAAACAGGGAAGAATTGGTGGGGAGGTGTAAAAGTAGATGACAATTTGGGCAGTAGTGACCACAAGATGATCAAGTTCAGGATCCTGACAAAAGGAAGGAAGGAGAGCAGCAGAGTACGGACCCTGGACTCCAGAACCGCGGACTTTGATTCTCTAAGGGAACTGATGGGCAGGATTCCCTCGGATGCCAGTCTGAGGGAGAAAGGAGTCTGGGAGAGCTGGTTATATTTTAAAGAAACCTTTAAAATAGGTTTCTTTAAAAGGGCAGAGGAACAAACCATCCAGATATGCAGGAAGAATAGCAAATACAGCAGGCAACTAGCTTGGCTTAGCAGAGAACTCCTCAGTGAGCTTAAACACCAAAAGGAAAAAAGCTTAAACACACAAAGCTTACAAGAAGTGGAAGCTTGGACAGATGACTAGGCAAGAGTATAAGAATATTGCTTAGGCATGCAGGGATGAAATCAGGAAAGCCAAAGTGCAACTGAAGTTGCAGCTAGCAAGGGACATGAAGGATAATAAGGACAGTTTCTACAAGTATGTTAGCAACAAGAGTAAGTTCAGGGGAAGTGTGGGTCCCCTACTGAATGGGGAAGGGCAACCTAGTGACAGATGGGGAGAACAAGGTTGAAGTACTCAATGCTGTTTTTTACCTTGGTCTTCACAGGCCAGGTCAGCTCCCAGACTACTGCACTAGGCAGCACAGTTTGCAGAAATACTGAGCAGCCTTCAGTGATGAAAAAACAGATTAGGGATTCTTTAGAAAAGATGGACATATACAAGTCCATGAGGCCAGATGCAGTGCATCCGAGGGTGTTGAGGGAGTTGGCTGATGTGATTGTAAAGCTGCTGGCCTTTACCTTTAAGAACTCATGGTGATTGGGGGAGGTCCCGGACAGTTAGAAAATGGGCAAATATATTCCCTTCTTTAAGAAAGGGAAGAAGGAGGATCCAGAGAACTACAGACCAGTCAGCTGCACCTCAGTTCCTGGAAAAAATTATGGAGCAGATCCTCAAGGAATCCATTTCTAAGCACATGGAAGAGAAGAAAGTAACCAGGAGCAATCAGCATGGATTCACCAAGGACAAATCATGTCTGACCAACTTGATTGCCTTCTATGATGAGATGACTGGCTCTATGGATGTGGGGAAGGCAGTGGATGTGATATACTTTGACTTTTGGTACAGTCTCCCACAGCATTCTTGCAAGTGTGCTGAGGAAGTATGGGTTGGATGAACAGATGGTAAGGTGGATAGAAAGCTGGCTGGATCATCTGGCTTATCAGGTAGATCAAGGGTTTGAGGTCAAGTTGGCAGCCGGTATCAAGTGGAGTGCCACAAAGGTTGGTCCTGGTGCCGGTTTTGTTCCATATCTTTGTTGGCAATCTGAAAGATGGGATGGAGTGCACCCTCAGCAAGCTTGTGGATGTGACACCAAGCTGGGAGGAATAGTAGATGCACTGGAAGGTAGGGCTAGGGTTCAGAGAAAACCTAGACAAATTGAAGGATTGGACCAAAAGAAATCTCATAAGATTCAACAAGAACAAGTGCAAAGTCCTGCAATTATGACGTAACAATCCCATGCACCACTACGGGCTCGGGACCAACTGGCTGAGCAGCAACTCCACAAAAAAGGACCTGGGGGTTAAAATGAATAATAAACTGGATATGAGTCAACAGTACCCTTCTTGCCAAGAAGGCTAACAGCATACTAGGCTGCATTAGTAGGAGTGTTGACAGCAGATTGAGGGAAGTAATTATTTTCCCCTATTCTGCATGATGGTAAATTGAAGATATACCAACAGATCTGTTGACAGAAAAACTTTTTACAGAACAGCATAAAGCAGAGTGTGTTAGATTTTTGTTAAAGATATTATTGCATCTTTAACTAAACAAGAGTTAATCTGTCCTGAGTCTTTTATTTAATCCCCTCTTCCAGCCTCTTTAGGATGATACATTTTATCTGTTTGTCTGTGTTCAAATATAAGATCTCTTAAAGAGATCTTTCTAGAATCACCCCTCCTGGCCTTTAAAAAAGCATTGAACCTTGCTAACCTTATCAGCAGAAGCAAACTTGCTATGACCCAAACCACACTGAATGGTTCCAGACAATGCCAGGATGCCAGCACAAGAAATGTAAAACCTACCAACACATCTCCACCAGTCCCACAATAATGACGCCATACCCCACATGTAGGAGAACCCAAACAACAACTACATACCAGAATGAATGCAAACCAAAAATCCATCAAAGACAAAAATATCTAACTACCTGTGAGTGCACATTGCTCACAAGACAATCACTCCCTCTAACCTCTCGGTTCTAATCCTCAAAGGGAACTTACAAAAACACCTTTCATAGCCAAGCCTACAAACTTCATTTTATAAATCTACTGGATTAAAAAAATCATGGACTGAATATAGACAATGGATTTATGACGCATTACAACCTGCATGACATCTAAAATACCAGATAACCTGCCTTTTAGCTAACAACGTGCATTCCTTCACACTTTTCCCTCCCCTCCATTTCTACCCTCTGTCTTCCAAACTTCCTTCCACTCACTTGCATCTTCACAGACATCGATTTACCCTAGGTTCTTTTCTACTGTGGAGACCTCAGAACAGCAGCAGTCTCCCAGTGCCTTAGGAAGGGTGCTTGTGCCTGAAAGCTTGCAAAGAACTTTTTCCAACTATTTAGTTGATTTAATAAAAGATATCCCATTCTACCCAAAGAAACTTGCTTTCATATATATGATGTATTTTTCTTGCTTTGAACAAGGGGGACACCTGGCACAGCTTTACGAGCACTCATGGTGCTCTGGCAAGGTGCCAGAAGACTGGAAAAGGGCCAATGTGGTTTCCATTTTCAAAAAAGGGAGGAAGGAGGACCCAGGAAACTACAGGCCCGTTAGTCTTACCTCAGTCCTAGGGAAGCTCTTTGAGAAAATTATCCAGGATCACATCTGCAAGGGACCAGCAGTGGGGATCATGCTTAGGGGCAACCAATGTGGGATCATTAGAGGCAGGTTCCGTCAGACCAACCTGGTGGCCTTCTACAAAGAGGTCACAAAATCCTTGAATGCAGGTGTCACGGTGGATGTAGTCTTTCTGGACTTTAGGAAGGCTTTTGACACTGTCTCATGCCATTCTCATTAAGAAATTAGGCGACTGTGGCATCGATGCCTACACAGTCAGATGGGTTGCAAATTGGCTGGAGGGCAGCACCCAGAGTGGTGGTGGACAGGTATTTTTCAACCTAGAGGGATGTGGGCAGGGGGGTCCCCCAGGGCTCGATCCTCGGGCCTGCGCTGTTCAACATCTTCATCAGCGACTTGAACAAGGGGGTGAAAAGCACCTTGTTCAAATTCGCAGATGACACTAATATGTGGGGAAAAGTGAGCATGCTAGAAGAGAGGGACAGGCTACAACTAGATCCAGACAGGTTACAGAGGTGGACGGATGAGAATAGGATGGGTTTCAATAGACAAGTGCAAGGTATTGCACCTGGGGAGAAAAAACCATCAGCATACCTACAGGCTGGGAACTCCCTTCTCATCAGCCCAGAGGCAGAAAAAGACCTTGGAATCATTATTGATTCCAAAATGAACATGGGCTGCCAATATGAGGACACGGTCAGTAAGGCTAACTACACCTTGTCATGCATCCACAGATGCATCATGAGCAGGTCCAAGGAAGTGATTCTCCCCCTCTGCAAGACACTGGTGAGGCCACAGTTGGAGTACTGTGTCTGGTTCTGGGCGCTGCACTTCAAGAGGGATGTGGATAGCATCAAGAGGGTCCAGAGGAGGGCCACTCGTATGATCAGAGGGCAGCAGGGCAAGCCCTACGAGCAGAGGCTACAGGGCCTGAATCTGTTCAGCCTCCACAGGAGAAGGCTGAGGGGGGATCTAGTGGCTGTCTACGAACTGGCCAAGGTGGGGACCAGCAGGCTATGGGAGAGTCCCTGTTCCCCCGAACCCTACCAGGAATAGCAAGGACTAACGGCCATATGTTGACTGAGAGTAGATTCAGACTAGATATCAGGAGGCGCTACTTCACGGTCAGGGCGGCTAGGATCTGGAACCAACTTCCAAGAGAAGTGGTGCTCGCTCCTACCCTGGGGGTCTTCAAAAGGAGGCTGAATAATCACCTAGCCGGGGTTGTTTGACCCCTAGTATTCTTTCCTGCCTGTGGCAGGGGGTCAGACTTGATGATCTACTTAGGTCCCTTCCGACCCTAATTTTCTATGATTCTATGCGTTGGTGAGGCCACATCTTGAGTACTGTGTCCAGTTTTGGGTCCCTCACTACAGAAACTATGTGGACAAGTTGGAGAGAGCCCAATGGAGAGCAACAAAAATGGTGAGGGGGCTGGGGCACATGACTTCTGATGAAACACTGAGGATCTGGGCTTAGTCTGGAGAAGAGGAGACTATGGGGGGATTTGATAGCAGCCTTTAACTACCTAAAGGTTGGTTCCAAGGAGGATGGAACTAGACTGTTCTCAGTGGTGGCAGATGACAGAACAACGATCAGTGGTCTCAAGTTGCAGCAAAGGAGGTTTAGATTGGATATTAGGAAAAACTGTCTCACTAGGAGGGTGGTGAAGCACTGCAGCAAGTTACCTAGAGAGGTGGTGGAATCTCCATCTGTGAAGGTTTTAAGACCCTGCTCGATTAAAGCCCTGGCTGGAATGATCTAGTTGGGGATGGCCCTGCTTTGAGCAGGAGGTTGGACTAGATGACCTCTTGAGGTCCCTCCCAACCCTAATTTTCTATGATACCATGGAAAACCTTCTTGAAAAGCAGATAACTAAGGAAGGGACTGTGCTTTGAGGCACAGTTCTTCTACTAGCCACAATGTAGGGCAGCCACTAAGTAGCCCAATCTGGACCAAAGTAACAGCCTCTTCAGGCTAAAAGTAAATCTACAAAAAGGCACCATCCTCTCTTAATAGAAACACATTTAAACCATCTAAAGAATGAACTCACATTGGTTGCCCCTAAGCATGACTATACCTGTCGAATAGTATTTGGCTATGCTTGTTACTTAGTGTCCAGTCAAACCATATTTCAGCACGGGAGTAAACTATTCGAAGTACCATTATAACAAGAGAATTATAAGGTGTCCCACATACCATAAATACTGCTTGAACTGAAACATGTTATGAAAATAAGTTTGTTTTACAGGATAATGAAACAGATTCTTGGTGGCCTTTATATGTTTAGAAGAGCCTCCAGAAATTTGGCAAGGTCATCAAGCAAATCCCACCCCTAAAGAAAATTCCTAAGAAATTATTGAGAAGAAACTATGTCTGCATTAACTATGAGATGCCAGGGCATTTGAAGCATTGCATCTTCAAAGCAACTTTCATTCTGTTCATTAATTTCTTCTTAATTCTGCATGGGGTCAGTTTTTAAAGTTTAAAAGATTCTCTCCCCACCTTTTGCGGTAACCTCCATGATACTCAACTGACCTAACTTGGAAGAATAAAGATCTGAGCTTCCCTTTCCAGGACTGAAACCCATAGTCCCTGGAATTTCAAACGGTCTCAGTTTTAAAAAAATCCAGAAAAGAAAAGACATGGAAAAATGTTTCAAATAGGTTATCTGAGTATCTCTCTTAAAAATACAGTATAAAACAAAATCAAATGTCATGTTTTATAACCGGCCTCAAAAGGAGATGGCTAAGAGAAAGTACCAAAAAATATTCATCTTTCATTAAATTCCTGAGCTGCTGTTATATCCCATAATTCTTCACACCTCCAAGAGCATTTAGTTCTATTCAACAAACAGTCTCTTTTGCCTTCCTGAAAGTAAATCTTGCTTGAGTGGTTGATTATTATCTTAGCAGGTGCCTTACTAATCTTCCTGTAAATGCCTGCCTTACATCTTAGCCTGCATAGCAGAGCTGTAGTCAAGGAAAAAAAACCACATACAGGTATTAGAACAACAGCCATCTTGTATGCCACCTTGTAGATATTTTCTTTTGTCTCTTAATTGAAAGAGGTCTTTTAATATTTGTTCTAGTCTGACCTTGTCAATAGTTTTAAAGCTATACTTTATACTCAGTAAAAATTAGATTATCACCCACTCGTGTATTGAACTTAAAAATCTAGTCAGGTTGTCTTCACCATATTGTTAGTTTGCCTAGAGTTATCCCATATTTCCAATCTAATCAGCAGATTATATGTCACAATAATGCTACATGCTCCTCTTTCTGAGTATCTGAATGACTTAATTTGTGTCTACTTGTAATATTCTATGTTTAATATTATTCAGTTTTATCTCCATGTTTTCAATCAGAATAGTAGATCTAGTTTCATATTCAAAATGACTATAGTTGTATAAGTATCAGATTTGTCATTCAGTCTTTCTCAAAAGGCATGTGCAGATGTGTTTTTGGCAGTTGATTTCAGCAGGGTAAAAAAAAAGTTCTTTCCTAAACAGCTGCAATTATAAGTGTAGTTAAGTGAAATAGTTAAAGATGCAGTCAGAGTTCCAATGGGAAACAAACTCTGGGGCTTTATTCTTTCTTTCTGCCACTTAGTGACAGAATGGCTAGGTTTTCGAAAGACCTAAGGACACTACTTCTCTCCCATTTCAAACAATCTGGCACTTACTAAGATGCCTAAATGGAAGCAGAACTTTGTTAAAAATCTGATCACTTATGTTAGTGCCTGTTAGAAAAGTAGGGTGTTGAATTCTTGAAAATTATGCCTGAAATCAAACTAAATAGTAAAGAGAAAACAATGCATAAAGTGAAAGTTGCTTTGAAAATAAAGTCCTTCAGAAAGACTGAAGCTAAAAGAGATTTTCTCCCTGGGTCTCTTTTTAGGAAAACTTAAAACTAGTGAACACAAACTGCCTCAGTTCAGCACTGTAAGGATTAGGATCATGTGCAACAGTACAGAGGCAGTAGATAAAGATAAGGTAATGTACTCACCTGTGAATAAGAGTAGCTGTTGCTTTGTGCTGGACAGAATTGGAACTTTAAACTGTGCACCACTACTAGAACTGTGCGAAGCTTTGGTAGCTGATTCAAATCGGAGGGGATTCGGCCTGATTCGGGGACTGAATCCGAATTGAATCGGGAGAACAAGTAAAAGCTCCAAATTGATTTGAAGCATACAAATCAATTCAGAAGAGGTTCAGCCAATTCAGAGATTGGGCCATTGACTAAACAGGCAGCTGACAGCTGCCTCCAGCTGGTAAGTCTGTTGGGGTTGGGGGAGGGAAAGGGTGTTCGGGAGGGAGGGATTGGAACAGGGGCTCGAACAGGCTGCCCAGCTGGGGTGGGGGACGTGTTACTTGGGGAGGGGGGTGCAGGATGTGGGTGCAGTAGTGTTGGGAGCAGAGGCTCTGCCCTGCTGCTGCTTGCCCAGCTGGGACACTGCTCACTCAAGGAAGAGGTGGGCAAGCAGCAGCAGGGCATAGTCCCCACTCCCAGCGCTGCCGTGCCCGCATCCTGTGCCCCCCATGCCAGCTGGCAACCGGTGGCAGGGGAGAGCCCCCGCTCCTAGTGCTGATGCGGGTGCAGCAGCATTGGGAGCAAGGGCTATGCCCTGCTGCCACTTGGAGCAAGCCACACCTGCCTCACACCCCCACCCCCTGCTGGCTGGGCAAGCGGCAGCAAGGTATAGCCCCCACGGCTGCCCCCACCAGGGCAGAGACAGGCACAGCTGGAAGAGTCACGGGAGAAGGCCCCATGGTTGCCCTGCCTGGCCCCATCCCCCTCCCGACATTTAAAAAAACAAAAAAAAAAGCCCTGCACTCACCAGCTCTGGTGGTGGCAATTGGGGGGCCTCTGAGGGCTCATGGCAGAGCCCCCACCTCACAGCAGGAGGCAGCAGGGATCACCCTTCCCCCCCACTTGGCACCCACGCAGCAGCTGCCCTATGGTGCAGGTGCAGCATAGCTCGGCAGGGTACTGCACACTGCCTGGGAGCTGGGGTGGCTCCACGTGTAAGATGGAGCCCAGCAGCACTTGGCACCAGTGGCCCCAGCTCCCGGACAGCACACAGCACCCTGCCGAGCCACACTGCACCTGTGCCATTGGGCAGCTGCTGCACTGCGGCCATGAGCCTTCAGAGGCTGCCCACCCAGTCCCAGCTCCCAGCTCTTTGGCAAATAAAAAGCCTGGCACTCACTGGGGGGGGGGGGACGATCCCTGTTGCCCCCACTGCCCCAAGCTGCACAGGGAGGATCTGCCATGAGCACCCAGAAGCCCCAATTGCCACTCCTGTAGGCGGTGAGTACAGGGCTTTTTTTTTTTTTTTTTTTTCCAAAGTGCCAGGACTAGGATGGGGGGCTTCTCCTGCAGTTCCCTCCACCCGGGGAGAGGCAGGCACAGCCAAAGGAGCCACCGGGCTGTGCCTGCCTCCCTGGCCAATCTGAATCACCGAATCTCTCTGAATTGGTGCCACATTTTCCAAAACTGATCCAAATCTCTGAATCGGCCAAATCGGAATCAAATACTTCCCTATTCACGCAGGCCTAACCACTACCTCTGGATTGTCATATTTTTGTTATTCAATATACAAGTCACTTCCAAAAATATGGAAATTTGTTGCATGCAATATTGCATTTTTGATGTAGAGAAATGGAATGGAAGCTTCATGCTATGGGGAATGTCAAAAACAATGCAGACAGAATGTTATATTCTGAGAACAGATACTTTTATACCTTTCATATATATATTGTAGAAGTGTAAAATACTTGTTGGAAATCATGAAGAAATAAATTTAACCAAAAAGTCTCCCTAACAATATGACAATAGCAAGAGGCAGTTCCTTTAATCCCTTGTTAGCTGTAACAGTAAGGGCCTGAGCTGAAGAAGACCTGAGTGAGTCATCTCTCTCAGTGAAATTCCAAGTGGCTACGCTACAGCTGTGAAATTACAGGCTACTTTTTCCAGATGGTTTGATGCTATTCAAGGGGTTTCCTTTAATCTACATCCACATGACTTGAGGTCTACTGTGTAAGAGTGAATCTCTTTCTCTGAACTGTCTAATGGTTGTAGCAAGGATGTTCTTTGTTGAAAATGCCTTGGTATGCGTTCCTGATAGAGGGATGGGAATTCTCAGGAAAGTGGAGGATTAATTCTCAGAGTCTGCTACAACTGAACTTTGACCTTCATTTTGTCTTCTGCTAAGTATACATAATCTATTTCACGAAGAAACACATTGAGCAATGGTACTGGAAGCAGTATAGCCATGTTAGTACAGTGCAGTGCTCCACTAAGCTAATTGGTCATGCTGAGAATCTGGGTATATTAGCCAGGGAACAGCATCATGCTAACACAATTATATTCCTGTGGTACCTGAAGTATCTGCCCTAGGTATCTCTTGCATACCATGGCATTAAGCAGAGCAGGCATGCCCTTTGCAGGATTCTGCAAAGTGGTCTGGGATGCGAGTTCTTCCTGACTTCAACAGTTGGGTTATATACAACATCTCTCTTCTGGTTTGAACATTTCAGAGCAGGGTTTTGAGTGTGATGCACCTCTGGTACTCTCTAAATAGAGACAGTATGCTTTTCAGGTAAGCAATGTGCCTTGGGTGTTTGGAAAGCATTTGGCATATTTTGGATACCAATGCAATCTAAATAATTAGTATGTAATTCATAGGGGCAGTATAGTGCATTTTATTTTCTAAAGACTGGTATTAAAGACTATGGAAGCTTGCTTCTATCATAGATGTCAGGTGTCTAGCTCTTCATACCAACCAGTTTAAGTAGTTGTATTTTGTTTGTGTTATACCTGGCAACCACCCTACTGGGAACATAGGCACTACCTAATAATAATCAGTGATGTGCAGAAATACTCATTGCACTTGAAAGCCCACAGTCAACAAAAAATAACTGAATATACATTTGCACTGTCAGAGTTCTTGCCAGTACTGACTTTTTTTCCATTTCTCTTCTGCAGCTCCCTGCCCAGGCAGTACTTACTTTTGCCATAGCAACATGTGCATCAATAATTCTTTAGTCTGCAATGGCATTCAAAACTGTGCATACCCTTGGGATGAAAATCACTGCAAAGGTGAATATAGTACTAAATGTAACCTTTATGATGATTGTCAGTTTGCCTTTCATTTAAGAAAGTCATAAAATATCTTTTCCTACAAATGTGCTGAGGATAGCTGTTCTGCTAAACTCAGGGAGATGTTCCAAATTTTTAATTTAAAACCAAGAGGCCTATAACTGGGTTGAAGAATGATATTCCTGCCCCTGTAATTAAATATCTCATACCCTTAGCAAAGTATATTTGAAAGTTTAAGCAGAATGTTGGCCTACTCTGAAATATGCTTCTGCATTTGCCAGGCTTGTGTCATCATCTGTTCCTAAACCTTTAAGCTTTTGCAAGGAAAAATCTTTGGTGTTTGAAGAAGACCTTTTATTAGCACATGAATACAATATAAATGTAGTTACAACAGCTGTGCAAGCACCTTTTTCAGGTTTGTGGCCAAACTGAATGAAAATATATAGTTTCAAGTTAACTTGAAACCAAACATTTCTGTTTTCTTTTCTGCCAAAACAAAATAAACACAACTTGTTTTGGGTCAAACAGTATATCAGTTAAACTGAAACAAATAATTATCTTTCATAAATTTTAGCTCAATTTCAAAATAAAACTTTTCAAAATGAGAAGTCAAAACATTTAAAGAATTCAAGAACATAAGAAATGCCATTTGCTGGGTCAGACCCCAGGTCCATCTTGCCCTGTGTCCTGGGTTTCCAAGTGGCAGAGAAGGGAGGCTGAAAGGAAGTGGGAACTGGGTGTGACCAGGGTGTTTTCCCACTGTTCCTCGCTGGCTTGCTGCCTCCGCATTTAAGATCTAGGAAGTTCTGAGTCAGAGGCTGTATCCCTAACTCCTGTGCTCAATAGCTACTGATGCCCCTTTCCTTCAAGAATTTGTCCAGTCCCTTTTTTAATCTAGTTACTGTCAGCTTCCACACGCATCGGGTGGCAATGAATTCCACATTTTAATGGCACGCTGCATAAAAAAATGTTTTTATTCATTTTAAAATTACTACCTAGTAGTTTCATTTTGTGACCCCTAGTTCTTGTATTATAAGAAAGAGTAAATAAATCCCTATTTACTTTCTCATCACCATTTAGTATTTTGTAAACACTTATCATGGCCCCCCTCAAGCTCTTTTTTCTATACTGAATAGACCTAGCTTCTTTAGTCTGTCCTCGTATGAAAGCCTCTCCATGCCCCTAATCATCCTTATTGTCAAAGTTAAAATATTTTCAACTGGAACTATTCACTGAAATCAGTATAAATGAAATTACTTTAGGGTGACTCAAAACTACATATTTTGACAAATTATCAAAAAAAAAAAAATTACCCAACTCCAGTGGCTACTATATTACAATGTCTCTCACAATATAGTGTATTTCTAGTTTATATTTTTTATTTAAACATATTAGTGGCTCCCAAGTTTCCCACATAAAATAGATTTCCTCTAACTGAAGTCTTGTCTGTGCTAGTATTGTATATGACAGAACAGAAACTGAAGTAACTTTCTGAGATCTATTTTCCTTGACTACAAATGTTTTTCCGGAATGTACATTTTGTCTAGATTTCTTCAATTCACAAATCCTCAATAGTATTTCAAGATGAATTCCTTATGAAACATATAGCAACCAGATAGAGACTGCCTTTCCCGCATTTTTAAACTATTATCTTCTGAACTAAACTACCCATCATATTTTATCTTTAGATATGATGGCTAGGGACAGAAGTTACACACCAGCTGGTAGAAGTGATCGGAAATAGGTTCAGATCTGTAAAACGACAGACGTTCAGGGCACATAAACCTTAACTGACTTAGGTTAACTGATTTAGATTAGGTTAGGTTAATTAACAGACTTAACTGATTTAGGTTAAATGAGTTTATTGAACTCCTGTCCCAGATCCCCTCCAGACTCAAGTTAACTCATAATCCCCCAGCATCCCAGGATGCTTTACACCTCCCCCACAAACTCTCCCCCTACCCTCTTACAGGGTGGATGGGCTAGGTTTGGCCTAAGCTGTCTATTCCAGCCAATCAGGAAGGACCCCCCAGCTTCTGGACTGAGCCACTGCAGGCATGTGGCTGCATTTCTGGAATCAAAATGAATGCCTGTTCACTTGCTTATCAGTTCAATCTATGCAGCTTAGACTAACCTGCGAAGATTAAATCGATTCAGCCGTGGGCTTTTTGACTGTCTGTACTTAGCCAATGAGAATTTTCTCTCTCAATTTTAATACCTAGCACCAGAACAAATGATGGAAGGCATCAGGTACTAGATCCCATAAACAACGTAGGCACCTAAAGTAGGACTAAGATGGAATTGAGGCATCTGTTTCCCAAAACTTTAAGCCCCAAAATCCCTGGTCAGATACTAATTGATCCTGGTGGTACTTAAATTCACTAGGGCTGCTTGCAGACATTAAAAAAACAAAACAACAAAAAAGCAGTGCTTTAATTTAAACTCGGCACAGTCCTACATTGATCCCAGCACATGCCCAGAAGAGGCAGTGTGTTAGGTGGACCTGAGCTAGAAGTGAGTTTGCCCAAAGCTAGGAGGGCTGAACTCAGTGCTGTGCAAAGTGCAGCATGCCAAATTATTATTGGGGAATTTTAATGTGTGGCACACCAAACTTTTTGCCATAGTTTTGAGAGGAAAAGAGGGTGAGAGAGAGAGGAAAAGACTCTGTGTGTGTGAGAGAGAGAGAGAGAGTATGTTAGGGTACCCACGTACCCCCTGCCTGTGTCTCATATACCCCCAGGGGTAAGTGTATGACAGGTTGAGAAACTATGCCCTAAACCATCCAATCTGGTTGGCATGCTAAAAAAAAATTTAAAAAAAATACCCTCACACCCCAAAGCCAACAGGATTGGGCTCCTCACAAAATTCAGTAGCAGCTACTTACCTTTAAGATGGTGGAGCTAGAGGTGCTGTCCACCTTTATTTTATATTAAATATCCTAGTGGTTAGAGCTCTTATTACACAAGATGTGGGAGACCTGGGTTTAATTTCTTCCTCAACCACTTACATCTCTCATTTTGCAGGAGAGTGTCCTAAACACCTAGCTATAGATCCACATGTTTGGGGTCATTCTGAACCCCTCCATGCAGCCAATGAATACAAGAGTAATTAGAGTAAAGAACCATGATGCTGTGGCCTTGTGTCTAAGGGGACATTAGGTTGTTAGATAAAGGGTGGGTAGCACCACCTTCTCCTATTTCTCTACCATTTTTGGCTGTGTTTTAAAAGAAAAAGGAGCAATCCCTACTCTTTGAAGAAATGGTGCTATGCCATGGATCCTGAATGGAGAGAGGCACCTGTCTGTAGTCCTAAAGCACCCAAGTCATAGAGACAGAATTTCAGATATTGCTTTGTCCTTATTTCCTGTTAAGTAATTCCATGCACCTCCCTATTCAGTACAAAGGTTTTTTGGATTGCCTTCTGCCCTGTAACAAGTTGTGGATGCATTCTGGCAGCCAGACATCTGAAAGTTTGGCACTGTTTCATCTACACATGGCCTGTGGCACCTAGCAGTTGGGTACCCAAATTCTCTCTTAGACCACATCCTAAATAATTTGACTGTTTTCCTTTGAATATTGTATTCTATCCATGCACATTCCTTTAGCAAGTCAGGACCAATACTTTTTCCAGAGTAAAATGTTATTTGAATTTTTGGGTTCTAAATAAATATTTTAAGTGTGAAAATTGATATAATCTGATACTGCCATCTTGTGTACCTTCATATGAAGTGCTGCAAAGCATCTGTTCAAATGTTTTTAACTGATCTTACAACATGGGCTGTTACAAAACCTGCAGTGAAATAGATATGCTGTAGGTCTAATTATACAACTTGCTGTAGGTCTAATTATACAACTTCCTAACGAAGTAAAGAAAAGTGTATTTTAAGGACTGCATAAATTTGGCATCTGGAGAAGTCCACTGATATCACTAAGACTGTTGTCAGCACAAAGACTGGGCCCTTTGAGTTCAACTTTTATTTGCTAAGAATGATATAAAGTTAAATTAATCATAGGGTATGTTAATCTTACAGTGTCAGAGGGCATGTCTACGCATGCCCCTGACTGCACAGTTGGTACTGCGCAGTCATTTAGTACTTGCTTTAGTTAAAGCGAGTACTAAATTACTGTGCAGTACCCACTGGTACAGTGCAGTCCCAGTGGTTCATGGGTAATTTTTGACTCTACTGCATAGTAGCAGTGGCACCATGGTTAGCGCCTGCTGACACTGCGTTGCTGTGGAGACAAGCTACGTCGCCATAGCTCATTGCTTTGGTGATGTAGCATCTTGTGTAGATGCGCCCAGGGTGTCTTGAATTCTTGCTCTTCTATGGATGTAGGGCCATTGAGTCCACAGATACTATGCTCATATCAGTGATTTGTACAGAGCCTGCCCTTTGTTTTAATATATTGTAAAGTATATTAACATATGACTGACTGCTAATTACTGTAAGTTAGTGTAAACATAACATTATACCAAAATATTTCTAATAAGACATTTCAGACAGATTCACATCCATCTCTTTCTCTCTTTCTGCAGAAAAGAAAAAAACTGGACTGTTTGAACAAATCACCAGAACTCATGGAACAGTCATTGGCATTACATCAGGGATAGTTCTGGTTCTTCTTCTTATTTCAATTCTGGTCCAAATAAAGCAGCCCCGCAAAAAAGTTATGGCTTGCAAAACTGCTTTCAATAAAACTGGTTTCCAAGAAGTATTTGACCCTCCACATTATGAACTGTTTTCATTAAGGGATAAAGAGATTTCTGCAGACTTGGCTGATTTATCAGAAGAACTTGAAAACTACCAGAAAATGAGACGCTCCTCTACTGCCTCTAGATGCATCCATGACCATCACTGTGGCTCTCAAGCCTCCAGTATAAAACAAAGCAGGACCAACCTCAGCTCCATGGAACTGCCTTTTCGTAATGATTTTGCACAACCTCAGCCAATGAAAACATTTAACAGCACATTCAAGAAGAGTAGTTATACTTTCAAACAGGCCCACGATTGCCCTGAGCAGGTCATAGAGGATAGGGTGATGGAAGAAATTCCTTGTGAAATATACGTCAGGGGACGAGAGGATGCTGCACAAGGCTCATTATCTATTGACTTTTAATCTCCTACCGAAGGCGATATTGGTGTATATATGGGTGTGGGGGGGGTATATACACACACGTCATACATATATGACAGTGTATATACAAAAATATGTACCATATGCGGTGCGTTTGGATATACACACTTTTAGCTTACTGTATCCAACACCATTTTTTTACAAAACAAAGTCTTCATAACCAGTGGTGGACTTCTTCCTACCTTCCCAAGCCATCCATCTAGTTGAACAACAAAGCTGCAAGGTTTTGCATGGGAATCATCAGTTAAGGATATTAATAAAAATTACTAATAACTGATCACTGAAAACAATGACTAGAATCTTTTTCTCCCTCCACTCTGTATCATTTTCCCTTCTTTAAATATTTAGTTTTCAAGTCAAAATTAACACTTGATTTACTTAAGTAAAGAAAAGTGGTTTATTCAACACATATTTTGACATAAATGTCTTAATGTATTTGTCAAGTTGCAGCTGGAATTACAGTGCTGAGTGCCAATTAAGACTCAGTTATGTTACATCCATCTGCTTCATCCTGACTAACTTTTATATTGCCTTTAATTACTAGTTCTTAGTCTCTGTATTTTGTGAAACATGTGAAATGGCTTATTGCCTTGAAGAGTAAGAATATTTTGTTTTAGTTATAGTTATTTTTTGGTGCGTTTGAGAATATGGCCTTTGCAGCTTGTGGATGCAATCCTGGAATATTTTTCAAATTTTCAACATTTATTCTTATAAAATGGCTTCCTTTCAGGAAGGTCTGTGATTTAGTATACAGTGGGCCAGATTCTACAATGTGTTACAGTCATACAGTTCCATTTAGTTCACAGCTGTAACTGAAGCATAATTTTGGTTATTGTTTTCCAAGTAGTTCTAGAAATAGATTGTATTTTTGTGGTTCTGTACATCTGCATCTGACAGCAATCCCAGTCCTGTTGTCCTTGTATATCCAAACTCCCCTAATTAACTCAGTTCTGGGTACTCTGGGTTCATTCCCAAACTGCATAGGGAGTATAAGAGCAAGCCCACTATATGTTAAGTTTTGAGATCTGTGATGACTAAGGTGGGAGAAGCTGGTAGGGACAAGGAGAAATCCCAGAGTAATTGCATTTAGCCTTTAAGACTTCTTATTTAAGACTTTCATTTTTCTAGCGCTTGTTTCCATCTTGCAAAATTGCACATTTCATACTTTTTTTTTAACCGTGGGTTTGATCTCATTTTGATCATCTTTTTATGGTATGACACAATTTATAACATAGGACTATTCATTGTGGGGTTTTTAGACTTTTATATAATTTGATACTGTACAGACTGTTTATTAAATTGGGATTTAACACCTGTACAGCACATTTATTTCAGCATCCATGGTAGTGGCGTTGAACAACATGTGTGAGTGGTACACTGTAATTTGTAAAGAATACTTCATATTATTTCTACATTAGCCCCTTTCACTCCCTAGTTTGAGTTTTTATTTTGGTATTTTGTTTTAGAGGGAATAGTGTTCTTTCACTAAATGTGACCTTACAGCTCTCAATCACTGGACACAACCTGTATTAAGAAACTTACATAAAAACAAATTATCTCAAAAGGTTCTTTTGTTGAACTGATTGCAGTACAGAAAATGTTTCGGTTGCTGAGAGTGGACACAAACACTTTTTTTTTTGCTTTTTAAAATGAAAATATAAATGAAATTGTGACTTAAATTGCTGTTTCCCACTAAGGTTAGATAGGGAAAAAAAGCAAAATGCTAATATCAACAATGCTTACTCAACAGTGGTATTTGTGCCACGTTTACCTTTTGTGCTTTTGAGAAGTTAGACACCCCAGTGGCCAGCTGCCATTTAAAAGCAGGATTTGCTTCGTATTTCATTTGTGAATGAAGTAGAAAAGAAAGCCTATGGCTATCAGCTAGTAAATATGTAGAAGGGACAATTCTGGGTTACTGGAAGGTGCATAAGGAAGCCTCTAAATTTTACATAGCTGATTTATCATGACAATGAAGGTGAATGCCATATGGTTAACTCATATTTGATACCATTGGTTCTGAAATGCTGCAACCATTTAGAAAGAGGTAGGCAGCTATGTTAGTCTAAAGTCAGGCAGAAGAGGAGTAGAGTAGCACAAGCTTTTGGGAGCAAGAGTTCATTTTATGACATGCCACAGGAAACTTATTACAAGAAAAGCAAGGAATTGCCCTCCTTTATATAAAATACAATGATCACCAGGCTGGGTACAAAGAATGAGGGAATGTTACACATATTGCCTATACTTAATAAATCCAAATATAAGGAAATAATGGAAAGAGTTATCTCTGACCTACAAGGAAACTCTATATGGACTCTTGCCAAAGTTAACATCAATTTTATGAATGAGAACAGAACATCTTACAAGTCTATGAGGCTTTTATATATTGTAAAGGCACCTCTGTCAGCTACACAAGTCCTTCTGACTCAGGAAAACAAAGATTTCTTATTCTCAAACCAAATTATTCTTTTTTTTTTTTTTTAAATCATACATTCTGTTTGTTCAACTCCAGTGATTATTGTATTGCTCACATAGTGTACTACACACATGTTCAGTTTACAGTGCACAAATGGTACTAAGCTCTGGTACCTGAAAAGATGGAACTGAGTTGGAACTAGAGTCGGGGACGTGAAACAAAGCAATTTGTATCTTTTGGAAGGTGCAAGCATTTTATTCAATTTTGATTTTTCTGCATTTCAGCCTCTGTATTTCAAATTCAAATGGACTCAAAGCAAAATGCAGTTAAAGCCACTTATTTTCATATGGCGTCAACAAAAATTCATATGTGTGCCCTAGGTTTCCTCATAAAGTCTTTGAATCTTTTGCTAATCAATAAGCCTCCTCATTAGGGAGTCGCAATGAAAACAGGTAAGACTTCTAACTGTAACTGTTTAGGTCTGTTAAAATTGTTTAACACTATATGTTAATCATAGGATATAGCGGTACTAAGGGGCTTTTAAGTTAAAATTGTTTTGTTTCTTCTCAGTCCATTACTGATTTCAACCTGATTGATTATTTCATCAGTTTGTGCTGTAAAAGCTGATATCCAAGGTTTTTGTCCCTGTGGTCTCTTCCCCACAACCTGCCTGTCCCTATATGGGATAAACTTTAAAGATGTGCTTCATTGTGGTAGATAGTCTGGTCTCTAATGTGATAACTGGCATCACTGTACAAGAGGAAGGCTATTTTTATTCAGGTTCTTCTGCTGCCCTCTGTTTTGCAGAATCAGCTTAACAAAATCTGTTTTCCATCTGCTTCACATACTACTTACCCCAAACGTCTCTGACCTCTCCACTTGCTCCCTGTCATCCAGCTACTGTGGATAATCCAGTATACACCAGATAAAACAGTTTAATTTTCATAAGCCCATGTGATCCTATAAAGTCAGATTTTAGAAAAAAATAATGTGAAGACCTGATGCCTTTGCATGTCTTTACATTACCCATGTGTCATTCTTAGTAGTGGCTTCTAAACCGGAGAAATACTTGTTGTTTTTTCAGTCAAACTGGCTTGGGAGGAGGAAAATGTATGACCAACCAGTACAGCAAACAGGCACATACGGCATATGCACTGCAAGATAAATGTTAGCAGGTGCTTGGGTTCTGGTTGGTAGCAGCCCTATTCAGAGTCAACTACTACTTCTAGCTCCTCTATCACTGAAGGGGGTCTGTCTAGATGCCATTGCTAGGTGAAGTTATGCATAAACTTTGCTGATCACAGTGAAAGTCCCTTTATGCTGCTCTTGCAGTGCAAAGAGAGCAAGCAGGAAGTAGTATCAGTTTTCCTCTGTTCTCCAAGTACACTAAGTCACAGGGGTTAGGGATATGCTTGGAAGAAGTTAGTGTGCCAAAGAAAAATTCCACCCAGTTACCCTTACTGTTATAACCAAGGTTACCTAATTCTACGTAGCTCTTCTCTTCCCACAGTATGGCTCAACAGGTTTGCTTCTGAAAACCACTTCAGCTGGGCTTTGTTTTAGAAGCAATCACCTCGACTTTTACTGTAACCTGCTAGTTTAACACTATTTCTTGGCTGGGTCAGTCATCACAGGATGGATTGTGATCCACTCTCTCCAATGGTGAAGAAGACTGAGGAGGATACAGTGGAATAGAAAAATGAAAATTTAGAGTCAAATACTATAAACACAAAGGGTGGAAAAATATGGAAATATGTGAATGCAGAGGGTGGACTGGGAACAGGAGACTGATGGAGAACATGGGGCAAAAACGCAAATCTCACACCAGTGTCCCACTGGATAAGACCGTTAAAAGATTCCTTGTCTGAGCAACCAGCAGAAAGGTGTGCTATTTTTGCAGCTTATGTGCACTATTTTGGCTGAAATTTGAATGTGAAACATGCATAGAATTTGAGAGTAGATAAGTTCCCCAAAGCCCTGAGAAAACTGAAGAGATTTTTAAAACTACATTTTTATATATTGCATAATTTAAAATAATACTAGATTTTGAAATCTGAGTCTCAAACTTCCAATAGCCGGCATTGACAATGCTACCACCGTTTATAAAAATAACAGGAAACATGGAGTCTCTGCACTTCTATTTCCCATCCACCAACAACAAAGGTCCTGAGGACTGCTCTAAGATTAGACTATCATCTGCCTGGCCACCCCAAGATCACTGACACACATCATATCCTAGGGCTGTGCGAAATTTCAACGGCTGTTTCAAAATAGTGACATCAAAATGAAATGGAGGACTTTGAAACAGCGTCAAAACAAAACAAGGCCCGTCAAAACGTTTCAAAACACTCTGAGTTTTGAAGCGGCAGCCAGGTGGTGGGAGGCAGGGGAGAGCCGGGGCTGTGCTCCCCGTGGCTCCGCAGCCCCATGCGACTCAGCCCGGCCGGCAGTGCAGCTCTGGCTCTCCCCACCTCCTGCCACCAGGCTATGCGCCGTGGGGCTGGCGGAACCGATGGGAACACAGCGCTGGCTCTGCCCGCCTCCCGACACCAAGGTGCACTCCCCTTGGCTCCACCAGCCCCATGAAGCCCAGCGCAGTGTGGGACGCGGGCAGAGCTGGCACAGTGCTCTCCCTCCCGCCACCAGGGTGAGTTGCACGGGGCTGGAGCTGCTGGGAGCTGAGCCCGGTGGAGGGAGGCGGAGCACAGTGCCAGAGCTGCATACCGCCTCCCTCCAGCAAACTGCTAGGTGCTGAGCCCAGTGGAGGGAGGTGGCCACCTAGCGGCTTGCTGCCTAGTCGAGGGAGGCGGTGCAAACTGCCAGCACTGTGCACCACCCCCCCCCCCCACCAGGCTCAGCACCCAGTGGCTCCCAGCCCTATGGAACTCAGTCCTGTGGGGGGAAGCAGAGCGCAGCGCTGGGGCTGCACCCTGCTTCCCTCTACTGGGCTCAGGTCCCAGTGACACCCCCAGGAGGGCTCTGCCAAACTCCTCCAGGGGTGTGGGTGAAACTCGAAACAGTGTTGAAACAGCAAAATTGTTCTGAAGAAACTAAATGGAGCAATGCTTTCAAAATGAAACGAAACACTGTTCCATCAAAATGTCAAAACAGAAGTCAAAGTGAAATGGTGCTGTTTCACACAGTCCTATCATAATCCCATGTCTAGCCACAGCTTTCTCATTAATCTTAGCTGGGAGTATGAATAGGGACTTTAAACAGATCGGACGATACACGCTAGCCCTCATATTCCAACATGGTAACCTCTCCCTTGCTGAGAGTAACATAGGTTTCTGTTTTCCCATAGGCATTTAGGAAGCAAGAATTAGAATGCAAAAGTTGAACCAGGTGGTTGTTGCCCAAACCAGAGCTTTTCAGAAAGGTCTGTTCTGAGCACTGTTAAATTCTGACTTCATACTCCCATCCCACTTTTCAGATGGAAGGCGAGAGCTACCAGACATCAAAGCTCCCAGAATTGGTTTCTCCATGTCCTAATAAATGTTTTCTTAAAGAAAGGAAAATTGAGAAACAACAGTATACCCCAAATGAATACAGTAGCATTGGAATGAATAAGTCAATTCTCTGGAAGTCAAGGCCTAGTATTCTTTATGGAGAATCAGTTTTAGCACTAAATGCATGTGTAGTTTTTTTATTTTAGAGCATAGGGCATAGTTTGCTTCTGTATTACCAAGCTCATCAAAACTAGACAAAAAGCATGTGTAGACTATTTGATTGTAACACTTGTAGTGTTCATAGCATAATCCTGTAGACAGTGAATACAGCAATCCTGAGCTAGAGCACTGCAAGCTCCATTGGCAAAGCCAGAGACAGGGAAGGAGGTGAAAAATTAAATTATACTTGATTGTAAACGCACACTAGATGACAATTAGATCCAATGTGATGGGCCATTCTCCCTTGGATCTAATGAAATTATTTTCCAGGTAATAAAGCATGCAATTCTATTTAAGCAATACGCTAGCACTTCACCAAACACCTTCAATACTTCAGATACCTTCTAATAATGTTGAAGTTCCCAGCTATTACTGCTGAGTCTACTGGATGGCAGTCTCAATTACTGCTGGATTATTATATGAAAAAATGATTCAGAGAGTGATAGGGGGAATGGGCAAATTCTTGAAAGCAATTACCAGAGTAAAGCAATTCTTAGAAACAAAAAGAAAAAAAAAATCAATAAATCCCAAGTTTCTTAAAAGTGCATAATGAAACTTCTATTTGTAAATAGTGTGGAGAGAGTGTATATAAGCAATAGTGCTTGCTGTTTGGGCCTTCTGCTGTTGTTTAATAACCCAATGGAACAATTCAGGGCCTAAGCTAAAGCCAAATCATTTTTATTTTTCCTGTTCTGATGAAAAACCAATAGATCTGGCTAAGCAAAGATGTTCTGTTTGCTTTGCTTTGCACTTACCAGAGGGATCAGAACCAGCACAGGCTATTTTTATCTTCTGGGCTTCTTAACATTTACTCTTGCCTATGAAGGAAATGGTGAAATCAAAGGCAATAATACAGGAGGCCTGTAATAAAAATTAAATGTACTGTAAATTAAATAAGAAGTATCTCAGGCTTGAAATGATTTTACATAGAGCTTTTAAGAAAAAATTTAATGTAAATCCCCAGAGGTTATGATTTTCTCCCAGCCACCTCTTCATTTAGTTTAGGACGGTCATACTTGCACTCTAACAATCAAGACTTTTAAACTTAGAATGAAGCAGTGATAACACAAAACAGAGTTACCCACTTTCTTCAAAGACCCAAGAGCAGTAATCAATGCTGCAGATTTGGAAAGCCTTAATGTGTTGCATAGTTTGCTGATCACAGTGAAAGTGGAAACAGACAGTAATATTTGGGAAACACTCAAGTGAAAACTTCAGATAATTCCTACTGAGCCTTACTACAGCAAGATATCATTCTTTACATTGAAACTTCAAATTGCTTCAGGCCTAAACCTTAGCTTACATTCAAAAAGGGATAGTCTTCTGTAAAACCAAAAATATGCTTTCTTCCATCAGAAAAACTCTAAACAAGAGTCAAGTGAATATAGTAGCATGTTTATAATTGTATTCTGAAACCCCCATTTTTGAATATTGATTTAGATAGCTGTTCAGAGCTGCAGTCTGCACTTCCACACTATCCTGAATTTAGGCAGAATGCCAGATGCATAACATCAGGATTTAATGACAACATTTCAGCAGCCCAGAGCTAGTGCTGTACAGTCAGTGAATACTAATGCTCACCAACAAGAGAGACAAGAGGACAAAAACACTTTATTTCCCCAGTATTTTTTCCCCCATAAACCACAACTAAAGGTAAAGGAGTTGAAATTAAGGCAGCAGGCCTTAAGCTTTTCTCTAATTTTGTGCAGAATTAATGGGGAGTAGAAAAAGAAAACAAAAATGTGATGTTCAGATTCATCACCCTCTTCCTAAGAAGACATTATGAACCTTCTTTTTAAAATTAGTGTCTTAATCTTTAAGCTTTGCTCTGGGAAAACTCCTCACTGCAGTCAAAGGGGACCATGACTTACAGGTACAGTCCATCCTGGCTGCATGACCATAGGTAAGAATTATGCAGAGGTCTGAATTATAAAGACATAGATGGCACAACCAGTTTAATAATCTCTGCAGTAGTGAACAAAATGGTTTGTTTTTCTTTAGGTAAATTCACAAGCAGTTTCAGGTGTTAGTGTTTTGGCTGGGATACAAAGAGAAATTTGAAACATTTTAAGAAGTTGGCAGTAAATCCAAGGGTCTCAAGACAAATTAAACCATGTTTTATTTGGCCAAGTGGTGACCACATTAGTGGACTGAAGCTGTTTTACTATGGTAAGACTCATAGTATTAAAAGGGACTCCAAGGGGCAGAAGTTACACGTAAACTGGTTTAAGTGATTGGAAACAGGTTTAAACCTATAAAAGAGCAGGAGTTCAGTGTGCATAAACCGCTTTCAAAATGGCCAAAACCAGTTTACGATAAATCTGGGTGGATGTAGATTCAAATTTAACTGATTTAGGTCAAATTGGTTTATGGAACTTCTGTCCCAGATCCCTTCTCAGTTCAGGATAACTCACTGTCCCCCAGCATCCCAGGAAGCTTTGCAACTCAGGGCTGTGCTGTCTGCTCAAGCCGAGCAGGGACCGCCTCACCTCTCTGCTCCCTAGCCTGCTTCTGTCAACCCATAGGGAAAGTGGGTGGGTCAGGGGAACAGACCCCAGACCTCCCTAGCCTGAGTCTACACAGTGTGCTAGGTGGGCAGGAAAGCCCCTATGGTGGAGGCTTTTTGCCCCTTCACAGCCCTCCCCTCGCTGTGGGCAACCTGGGCTTGCCTCAGCTGCTGCCACTGAGGGAGAGGGAAAGAAGCTCCCAAGGCCCCAGGGTTGCAGGCAATGGGGAGCCCCTGCCTCAGGGGGCTTCCTCCACCCTGGCCCAGGGAACCCTAGTTGGGTGCAGCCCTGAGGATTCAAGGGGAATCCCTCACCCCCCTTCCCAGCTCCTGATTGCTTCAGCTACCGCCACAGGATGGAGGGAGAAGAAATCCTCTGGGCCGGGTCCCTGTCCATACAGCCCAGCATGGGGACACCAGGGAGTCCCTACCTTGGGGGGCTTCCCCACAGCACAGCCCAGGGTAGCTCCAGGAACCCAGGCTGGGAAACCCCTGAGGGGGAGGCTCCCCCAAAGTGAACCAGCACCTGGACAGAAGGCTCCTCAACCCCCTGTGGAGGGGCAGCAGGGGGTTGGGGGCAGGTACTGGGGAGCCAATCGGGGACAGTGCCACTTTTTTCATTGTCCTTCTGTTGTTACAGTTAGGAGTGTTTTCCTCAATATTTAATCTATACCTGCTTTACCATGGTTTAAACCCACTTTCTCTTGTCCTGCCTGATTCTTATGGGAGAACAATTTTTTGTCACCTTCTTTATGGCAGACTTTCAAATATTTGAAATGTGCTATCATGTCCCCCATTAGCCTCCTTTTCCTGTATTGGTTTTCATCATGTAAGCTTTTAAAGTAATGACAAAAGAACACACTGACTGGCTACCCTGCCTGTGGGCCTAGAGATATTTACCAGAAATAACCAAAGTCATAATTTTATAAAGCTAAAGCATGGTTTCAATTCCCTCTCCCTGCCCTGGGAAAGGGCTGCTAGTACCTACTAGAGATCCCAATGAAGTCAAAAGCCTTTGCATCAGGGAACAGTCGCAAAGGCTAGCAACATCCTGAGCACAGAGCCAACTGTGCCATCAGAGGAAGAACGAGCAGCAGACATTATACAGCTGCCTCAAGATTCTTGGGTTGTAAACCAGAATTCTTCACACAATTAGAAGTCCACACTCCCTGTGCCCTTCTGCACAGCCACTGAAACCTCCGAGGAAGGAAGAATATGGCAGCGTACAATAACAACAGACAATGGCTTCCCCCTTCTGCTTTAACTTTAGTTTGCCTAGATGTTTTCTGCAATCTGAAATGTTAGGATTGCATCATGATCATCTAATGTGTTTATGCATCTTGGGACCTTTGAAAAGATCTACCAGTGTTTCACAAATCTGCTGGATCAAGTACCTGGTCTGTGAAATAAGTATGTCTAAACCCAGACGCCACTAGTACAGGCCAATAGAGAGAAGAGGTGGGATTGGCTTAGAAAAACTGTTAGTTGGTAATACATTACTTTTACACAAGGAACTGTGGCTAAGATTAGGTCTGGAAACTAGCAAGACAACAGCCTTCATTAAATGGACCTTGGAGGTTTAAGTGAACCAAAATGCTAAATTATCCCAGCTCCTGGCTGTGCACAGTTTGAGTTCCTACTCCTATTTCTTTTCATCAACAAGATCTAGATAAACCATAACAAACTCTACCAAAACACTCTAGGTTATTAGCAAGAAAATTACCTTCCAGGATAATAAGTGTTACAAGAAAGAGCTTCATGTCATTAATGTTGTGCTGCTTGAGTACTTAGCAAGTTAATTTAAAAAAATGTTTCCCAACAAGGTATCTGTTCCAACTCTTTCTCTTTGTATGCAAGTGCTATTTAAAATCCTGCCTCTCTTCTACAGAGCAGGAATAGACAGTTGATTGCAATTTCTAGTCAAAAGAACATCCAAAACAAACCATGGCAGTACCACACTGCAAGATGGATGTGGCACTATCATCTGAGCAAACATTCCACCATACAGAAGAATAAAAGTGACCTGAATGCCAGCCATGGGTTTTAAAATTCATCAATAGATGTTCTGCAGCAGTATGTCATGCACAAGAATGAAAGTGATATTGCAGAAATAGCTTGATCTTTAGAGCTTGTGCATGAATTCTTAGCTTGCACACACCAGCCCTGCTCAGTTATTGCTTAGGCATTCAGTTGTGCTGTCACAGTGTGATGCATCTGCTGCCTGACATCTGCACAGAGCCCATATCCCAACTCAAATGTGGCACCATGAAAACTTTTAGGACTAAATTTCTTACTCAGTGGGCATATCTGCACATACTCTTCATGCTATAAAGGCTTACTGCACAGTAAAATACTGCGCAGTAACTCTTCCCTGGAAGCATGTATACACGTACTCCCTGTTTGGAGCAAATCTGTTCCCAATGGGAGTAGTCCAATACAGGGCTGCTCCTGCCCTGTCTGTCCCCCTGCAGCAGCCATGGGGAGCTCCAGGGTGCTAGCCTGGGGGCTAACAGGGAGCATGGGTCCAGGAGTTGTCAGCCAGCTGCAGTGGCAGCTGTCTTCTTGCCTGGTACACAATCTGGGGGCTGTGCAGTCCCCATTTGGGTCTGGCAGGTGCACAGCCATGGGGACGCAGGTCCAAGGGATGCTGTCTCAGGTGGCAGAAGGTCACAGCCAGGCAGCAGCCTCCACTGCCAGACTGCTGCAGTGGGTAGAGGGTGCAGGGCCCACTCTAGGTCAGGGCTGTTGCAGCAGTCCAGTTGGCACAAGGGGCTAGTGTACCCATATGTCAACTGGCTGGGCCTTAAAAGGTTCCTTCACAAGATGGTAGGGTAGAGCTGGAGTCCCAGGGGGCTCTGTGCAGGGTCCCCAACAAGATCGGCCTGTTGATTAGGGGACCCCCCTCCCCAACCCTCCCCCATGCAGGACAACCGGGCAGGACATGAGGTTTTTCTGGGAGGGGGAGAGAAGAGACCCAGCAGGCACCAGGGTGTCTTTGGTATCCAGGGCTGCCTGGGTGGGGGGGAGCGGGGGGATAACTGGGGCAAGAAGATCTAAATAATATTTACATCAAGATGTGGCAGAGGAGTAAAGGTGGGATACAAGATGGAGAAGTAAAACAGTCAGGGACTTCAGGGGTGCCCCTCATAGGCAACAAAAAGGAAAGAAAAATGCTGCTGGAGAGGGCAACCTGTTACAGGGACCAATCCCTGTATTAATTATTTATAAGTAAATAATATACATAGCTGTGTGTATATAAAAAAAAAAATGCTAATTTGAGGCTTAAGTGATTGTTGCACTGATGTCCAAGGGGGAGTCTAAACCAATCATGGTAAGGTACCATCTTTATTTCTGGGCAGCAATAAAGACCAGATGAAATTGGGCAAGCCTATGATTGGCCTACCCTGTGGCCTAGGCCAAGTAGCCCTGGTTACAGAGTCTGTTGTGAGGAGAGGAGGAAAAGGGAAGGCTTTAAGGAGGGATCTGTGGCAGAGCAGGCCTGTTATCACAGAAAGACCTCCAGGGGAAAGAGTTCAAGTCGTGAGTGAATGTCAGCTCTGGGTTCTTAAGAGCCAAAGTCGGAAATAAATCTGCAACAATAATTAAAATGATATATATTTTCTTTGTTTGCCAGGGAAGATAACATCATTAGACATAACACATATTCAGGTTCACACACTTCCCCACTTCAAAAGGTACTTAAATGCAAAGCGTCTATATAATTCTTGGGAGAAAAAATATTAAAGTTTTTAAACCTGGCTTCGGTATCAGACCAATGAAGTGACTACACTTAACCTTAGCCCACAAGATGCTGAGAATATATTATATATTACAAACTATATGCATATTAGTCCAAAGCCAAAAGGCTCATGATTCATCATATAGTTAATTGAGCTAGGCTCCAGAAGAAACGACAACATTAAGCCATGGTGACCCCACAGCTCAGTATGTGTGTGTGCACTCCAGTTTCCCCCAACTCCAAAGAAACCATGTGCTAACTCCCTCGCCTCCTTCATGACTGGAACCAGTTGTTTTTTGTCACGAGTCCTGGGATGTTGCAAAAATGTATATCCAGATGAGACCTAGGGCTAACCATATGCAATGGGGTGAGAGTGGGCAACAAAGGGATTCTGGGTGAACTGTTTGGGGCCCCATTTGTTGATGTTTGCCAGACATTTAAGGTAAAGAAACAGAAATCACTGGAAATGAGAGAGAAAAGCATAGTTGAGCTTGTGGGAGTGAAGAGGAAGTCAAAATGTATGCAACATAGTGGCTTACTACTACTTGAGAAGGAGTTGGTGCTGAACAGAACTATCCTCAATAGGCACTACCATCTTATTCAGATGGGTTGCACTAACTTTGCTTTGTGGTAGGTTCCCATTAATGTGGTTGCCTATTATGGGCTATGTATTTTTTCTTTTTTTTATAATCATGTTCAGCATTGAATAAATTTAATCTACTTCATAGCTGGTTTCCATGATTCAACACATGCTGCCTTTTGTAGCCATTTAATGATGGACCATGTATTTCCTTGAATGCAAGATGAAGAGCTTTTTCCCCATGTGGATTGAGAGGTGGGGAGGGTAGCCTCATCTTGTATTCAAGTAAATACGGTAATAATAAAATATATCTGTTTTTTATATCCTTTCAGGAATACAACACATCATTTCAGCACAGACACTTGGAGGAATACTCTTATATCCATTTGTTGAAAGTGAGATGGTTACTTCAACCAAGCACAATTATGTTCACAGTTTGTCTGCTGGAGTACAGCTGCCTACATGCAGGAAATGAATTAGAAAAGACAACTTTATTTGGTTCTAAAAAAAATAATAATCTAGCAAAGAGCCACAAACCATTTATTTACAACCTTTTAGCCAGTGTAGTGCTGGCTTGACCAGGCAGCTCCAATAAAAGCTCTCATCCCAAGATTAAAGGAAACCATTCAGCAGTCATTTGAAATGACCATAAGGTACCATTAAATCTTCTCTGATAGGCACTGTCATGTATTAAACCCCTTTGCTTGTTTTGTTAATCAAAACTATCATCCCTTAGTATCAGATCAAGAAATCTGGAGTGTTATAAAAAAAACTGTACAGCAATAGTTCAGACCTGAGCTAAGATGGGCACCTTACTGAATACCTCGGCCTCTTCATCATGATTTCTCCCATCCTGTTATTTGGACTAAGGTACCTACATTACATGTAGGGGGTGTTTCTTCCTTGTAAAGCAGCCAAACAGCACAACTTTACAATATAGGGTGAAAATACTTAGCATCTGCATACTCAGCTCCAAAATAAAGGACATTAGCTATCATTATATCCATTTTTCTGATGGGAGAGCTGAAGTTGAAAGAGTCAAAGTGCTACCCAAGATAGTTCAACATGCTAATAGCAGAGATTGTCCTTTCACAATATCCCTCCTTGTTACCTGTTTACCAAGCATTTTGAAGAGTACTTAAAGCCTACTTTATAGAAGAAGACTTGAAATGCCACAGTTAAGAGATGATGAAACTCTTGAAAAAACACCTCTGAAAGCCATGACCACACATATTCCAAGTCATGTGAGGGATATGAAGCCAGGAGTTAAAAGAACAGGGCAGGAAGATAAGTATAGGGGGCAGGAATAGAGAACAAAATACACCCTACTCTCTTGAACTACATATTTCAAAATCTATGTTACTCTCCAGAGACTGAGAAATTAGTCACTTCTTTGGTATTTGCCTTTTATTCTTACTGACCCCAGTTCTAATGTCCTTTACTCATTTTTTCTTAGTCTTTCTTCAGGCAAACTTGTCTAGATTCCCACAATTTGTATCACTACAATTCAGATGAGATTTCTGAGGGAACCAGGTCAATGATTTGTCCGTCCCACCAAAGGGCGAGCGTGTGTTCTGTTCACTACCAATATAAACTACACCGCTCGCAGAAAACCACAGAACTTCGATCAACTCCACCTCTGGCTTTTTGAATGTCTGGTTTCTCTCTCTCTCCCAACACTACACCAACCCCTGCATTATAGCCTCACCCTGTTAAAAGCAACTGACAACCTCAATTAATATGTTTCATTTTGGTCAATCTTGTTTTGACCATCTGTGGCGTCCTTGACAACTGTCAGATTGCAGTCCCAGTTAGCTAACTGTACCCTCTTTAATCAACAATTACTTCCTTCCTTCTCCTTTTCTGCAATAGTCTTCAGCTCTCTCCTTACCAGTGACAGAGGGTAATGAGCAGCTGTTTCCCTAGTGATGTACTGTATCGCTTCGGGCAACTCACTTCATCACCACTCCCATCTGCAGAACAAGTGCCTACCTTGTAATGATGTGGTAACACTGAATTAGTTGCAGTGTTTCTGAACAAGTATGTTGTTATAAATCCTAATCTGGTTTTATTGTATGTATTAAACAGGTGCCAACATCCTACGGCAGCGTTTCCCAAACTGACAGACTGTGCACCACCAATTTAAAATGATACAACCTTAAGTACTACCAGCAAACGTTTCAGTTCAACCTTAAGTACCACCAGCACACTTTTGTCATATAAATTAATTCTAATAAATCTGTTAATGCATACCACTGACAGGCTGTCTGCATACCACAGATGGGAAACCACTGTCCTAGGGGGTTCAGCTCAGCAATGTGACAAGTAGATTTTTTTTCAGACTTTTATTTCAAAATGCTGCAAATTTTACCCTCAAAACTCGTTTGGAATCCAACAAAGTTTTCGAGTGTGCACTCCAGCCACTCCAAGCCATGTGAGTCTTATTCCCAGGCATTCCAAATTCTCCCCCGGGAGTGTTACAGTTTAAATGGGTCACTGAGAACCAAAGTGCTTACTTTTTAACCCGTGAGACAGAAAGAGGAAACCTCAGGAGATAACAATGATATCCCCCAAAATGGAGGAAGTGAATTTTCCTATAACACTAACCTACTTCCAAGCACAAAGGACATAGCACCAGCTTATTCCTGCAGGTACACTGGTGTACATGGAGTTATTCTGGAGCCAGGCTGGTGCAGATCTGAGAACAGAAATGGGCCCAGTATTGTTACACAGTTGCTGCTTCAAAAATTTCAAAATATTCCTGTCAATTTGAAATCCTACATCAAAGACTAGAAGGAAGCCAGAAAGTTGGAAATGTGGTCACACAGTGGGAGGAAAGGAGAGAGGATACATACCTCTGTTGCGCATCTAACATAAGGGATACCTAAAATAGCAGCATTTGTGCATACAGTTCCATAAGGGTGGTATCAAGTTGCTTCCCCACGCATTCAATTGGCCAAAATGTGAGCAAAAAGCAGGTGGAGCCATGGCCCAGCTTCCTGTCCATCTGTAATGCTCCAGGATGCTTCTCTTCCCCTCTCTGAGACAGGCTGCTTCTCAGTGCTTTCACTGTGTTCATCTGTCCTTGTCCTTACAATGGGCTGAAACTCACCATATAATCTGTTACGTAATTTTCAAATAGACCCTGTACTACATGAAGCAAAACAAACTTCAGAAAGATCATTTTATTTTTAAATATTAAATACTAAGGACTCGTAATACTTCCCTACCTCACAAGGGTATCAACACAAGCTTACAGATAGGCAAAATTAGGCACTACTTACAGACATTAAAAAAACCCAAACCCAAAAACAGTGCTTTAACTTTAAATTCAGTGCACCCCTGTGCCGAGCCCAGTGCAATAGCTGATTTTATCTAATAGCTGACACTGCAGATCTAGATCAAAATAATGCTCTGCCTTTTCCATTAAAGTGTGGTCCCCCTCCCCACCAAGTCTGTCAATAACTGTATAAGAGTCAAGTGATATGTTGAAGGTCTCATTATGAGTCCACAGCTAAGTCCAGAAAAATACCCAAGAAGTCCTGATTGCATGTTCCTTTTTCAGATGCTAGCAAAGGTTACTGCCTTGTGACATAACAGAATAACATTTTTCACTTATATAGTATTTTTCCTCTGAGCATCAGGCATACACCAATCAAGTCTACCTCATCTGTAAGATTAATGAAGGTTTTTGGTTTGAAAGTAGGTTTTCCAGCTTCCATCTATTTTGGTGCAACGTAGCAGAAAGGCCAAGAAGGTTCTTTCTGCCAAGAACATAATTCTAAGTGTACAGACAGACAAATAAATTACACTGAGTTAAAAGGTAGAAGTGGAATCTTCTGTGTATCTGCTGCTTCATGATAACCAAGTGAAGTAAAACACACACAACCTGTGTGTTTGCCCTCATTCTTCAGTAAAACAAAAAAAAATTAAATTAGGGCAAATAACCCTGAATGACACCAGGATAAATGATCACATGCTAGATTCTAGTCACCATGGAATAGGAATGGATACATGAAATGTAACCATGTAGTAGTAGATGCCTGGTAAATGTTCCCTATTTTAACACAGCATTGTTTGTTCATTTGTCTTCCCATATTTTAAAGGTCTGGAAACAGACAAAAGCCAAAATGTTCAAGAAAAGGGAATATTTACTAAGTAGAATTATTCTTTTAGTAAAATACACAGGGATCTATCACTGACAACAGAAGAGTATTTGCTGCTTTTTATCTGAGAACTGTAACAGAAAGAAGGTGCACATTCCCCCTCCCCCCCTTTTTTTCTACTTCCCTGAATTGGTGTGCGTCTACACTGTTGCATGTTTGTGAATGGAATGTATTTTTCACTTCTACAGGAACAGATGGTCAATCAAAGAGATGATGTGCCCAATAGATGAATGGTCATATAGACTAGAATAATTACAGTGTGAATACAAAGTCATATATTCTTTTAATTGCAGTTATTTGGCTGACACATTAAGGACTGTGTGTCTGTGAGACATGCAATATTTGAAGCTTCCTCCAATTAGTTTAGGTTGAAAGGTCATTGTACCTACTTGTACATGGCAGTTGGTCAACCTGGGTAATTGTCTATCTGTTTATAATTTTATACAGAAAACGAGAGGAAAATAATAATGAAGGTAGAAAAAAGAAAGCTGGGGCTAAGGCAGAAATATGGGACATGCATCCCATCACTCTGTGTCATTAGCATACATTTTGCATATATGTACATGTCCATTAATTCCTGTCATTCAAAGAGCAGCACATATCTGGAAGACCTTGTTACATAGTGAAGGTGCAGCTGGAAAAGCTCCATCATTGAGATGTTGAGAAACTGGTAATGAATGCCACAAAACTATAACAAACATAAATATGTTCATTCATGAGGAAGGATAGTCCTGTAGTGAAGACACAGGATGATGAGTCAGGAGTTTCGGAGAACTAAGCCCCTCTCTACTATTTCCCGTGTTACCCAGAGCAAGTCATTAGGGCTAGGATTTTTCATTTTCTTTCAATAAGATTTGTTCCTAACTCCCTTAGGACCCTTTGAAAATCTGTGACCCAGTTTCTCCATCTGTTGAGAAATGTAAAGTATTAAATACACCAAGTTTTATTTAAATGGCATACTTCCCTGCCTCTTGCTTACTGCAATACAATGCTAGTCTGAAATCATTGGAGCAAAACCCGTACAGAAATGCAAAGTATGAAATGCTTGTTTTCCTTGAATTAAGCATAGTTTAATGATGGACAAATAATTTACTTACAAGTGTTTTAAATTACAATAAAAAACATAACATGCATATTATATATTAGAAATATCATTAGAAGCAATTTAGCAGCATTATTTCCATAATATTTCTGTTCCCTTTCTTCCTCTTGCTGTTTACTGGAGCACAGTAAAAATTCAAAAGTTAATTAAGAGCTTAAGAACCATTTTTAAAAATTACTTTGGCACATAGCAGCTTGGAACTGACTGAAAGCCAGCAGGACTCAAGTGCCTTGGACAACTTTATGCTAGATTCTTTGCCTTGCTTTGGCTGCTGTATGTTGCAATGGAGGCCCAACCCGCCCTACATTCCTCCCAGAATCGCCTGGTTGCATGTAGTCACCACCCTGGTTCTAACACCATTTCAGGGGTCCTTGGTAGCTGGTAGACCCCATAGAAGCTGTCCACAGATAACTAATATATTAGTGCAACCTTGTCTAATCTTCACTGTGGGGCATGGACCAGGACACACTAATCACAGGAGTTTACAACCTCAAAAGTGAGGTTCCTTTCTCCCAAATATTGTGTCAAGGTCAGACAGAAGTATCTGGTACAATATTGTGTTAGGACTATTCCTTCCAAAAGCTATTACAACTATTACAGTGTAGCTATCTAACTAAAGAAGATTTTTCCCCACTTTATATATACATACATGAATGACTTAGAAGAGTATGCACAGCTTTTCAGATTTCTATAAACTGCAATAAAAAGAAAACACAAGCTACTTTCACTAAACAGAACCCCAGAATAAATTCTGTATCTTCATAATTGCAGCAATGTGGACTGTGTGGCATATAGGGATAACACCGTGATGCAGGTGAGTTACATCACAAGAATCCTTTGAAAACTTAAGAAATATTTTTTCCTAGGACAAAACATGCATATTCAGTATAAGAGCTTTCAGAAGCCATCACTATCCCACCCAATTTACATCACCACCATCTCCATTCTGACATACCATGTTTTAAGACCGCAGGTAGCAGTACAGTTAAGAAGAACAAATTAAGGACCCTGACAGACAAGTAAAGCATAAGATAGTTAATAAGTAATATATGGAATCAATATTTCTATATTTGCAGAAGAAAGAAAATAGCAAGACCTTTCATGTTAATGAGTGTAGCAGACTGATATGCAAAGGCAAGTTTACAGAGCAGTTTGTTATTTTCATCTGAGGTGGAAATGACAACCTCAGTTTCGATGTAATTCAAACTATTGTTAGTCTAAAACTTATTCCTATGACGTTACTCCAGATATATATCCAGTACATGACAGCAGAAATTAACTTTATGATTCTAAAGCTATTGTCTGTAACTGGTGCTCTTTAGAGAAAGCATGTGATAGAAGCAGCATTTCTGACTGCAGCTTTGTTGTCAAGACGGTAGAGTATGCTCCTTTCCAGCTGTAAGGAAAGGAAAAGTTTGATTGGTAAACAAGGTGCTAGCATTCTTCAATTAATTTTAAGTTCTATCAAAATGTTACAAAACATTGATAGTAAAAGAATATTACAGAAGAAAAGCATGCCTGAAAGCTAAATGCTTTATCGGAAGAGAAAATTAAAAGTGGACGAGGCATTTTCTTAAATGTCAGGATTGATCTCTTATCTTGCATGCCAGGTCTGGCCTCTTTCCACTGTACCTAAATCAGACATAGTTAACACCCATCACAATAATATCTAGAGACCAGAGATGTACCTAAGCACTTCTGCACCCAATGTGGCAGTGGTACACGGGGCAATGTTGGTGTCTAGGCTGCCAGCAGTGGCTGGACCAACAGCACTGCACAGTACAGCACAGCAGTTGCTGTTTTTGCACCTCTTTCCTAACTCAGCGCCAATGGGTAGTGACATGATCTTCTGATAGTTACACTACTGCTACAGACTACACAATCTTTACTGAAAATATCTGGGGCCTGATACTGCTGAAATCACCATCTACCCTCCTTATTGCCTTTAAGAAAAGCTAAATTGGGCCTTCTATAAATATTATAGTTACACAGTAGCTACACAGAGCCTAACAAAATATTTTCAACACTAATGCACACCCATGTTCAGAGATTTCCACACAAGTTTGACCCATCTAGCTTTCTGTCTTGAAGGGTAATACATTATGTAATTGTATTGATTACCAAGCATGCTCTATTATTAAGGTTAGATGTGTTTATTGATTTTTCTAAAGGAAGACCTTGGGCCACTATTAATGGATACTGTCTAGAATCACAGAATTCCTCTTTGAAGGGCCATTTAGCAAACCAAATTAAACAAGCTGCATCTTCCCCCCCCAGCAGCTAGTAGAAAGTTGTATGACCAAAATGACTTTGAATCTTGTGTACTATGTATTTACAAAGTTGTTGTTAATATTATTATTACTACTACTTTGTAGTGTTAGGAAACTGTGAGCAGCTGGAGAAGAGAGAGAAAAGTTTAAACAACAAAAATATCTGAACAGACAGCTACACAATGACACTATACAAAGGGGTGAAAAATTCAATTTTAGATATAACCCAAGGCAATACTCATAAGTCTTACTAGCACAAATATAAAAGCTGAAAATTGGAAATAACAGGATTCTTTGACTATAGCTCAAATAACTTCAGTGTAGGTGAAACACTGCACTGTACTACTGCCTTACTTGCCTTGTTATTACCAGTGGAGTTTATCACCTATCTGATGATCTAATTTTCTTATACTGATGGCACTGAAGTTTTATTCCATAACACTGGAGAGCTGGTATCATTCAAGATTCTGAGGTTATTTAGGAAAGAACAAAGGATGCAAGGGCACAATTTCTTTCAGTTTGGAAAATATTTTCCTTGCAGGCATTGATTTTTCTATAGGTTTACTCTTCTCATTTGTTACATTAATAGATTTATATGCATACTTAGGTCCCTGTCAGGAAATAGGACTGGGGTTTCTTAAGAAAGTCTGTGTAATGTATATGTTCAAGCTTTCCCCCTTCATAGACTAAATTTACTGGTGACAAACAGCAGAACACAGTCCTCAGCATCCTGTGGAATAGCAGCTACCCTTAGAGTTTCATGCCACGTTTGTAATTAGGTTTAATGGCTCTGTTACCTGAACCATGGTTTCCCTCTTTCTATCCCTTGCTCCATCTGACCAAATGGTTCCAACTCCTATTTCCTGTTGCTTGATACGATTAACAATCTGCATTTGCACCCAAATGATTACAGGGAAGGATCTATCCATTCACAGCTTCCTTTACTAGTCCTAGGGGTGGGGGAGATCCCACATGCTGGCTAGCTTACCTTCGGCTTAAATTCCGGTCTGTTCACTAGCAGAAGGCAGTAATTAATTATCAGAATGAACACCTAGAACTCTTACGGATATATTTTCAAAGAGAAAACAACAGAGTGATGCCTGCAAATTCTATGCATTATGGCCTTCAATAGATGGTTACAAAAAAGAACAGCTTTGTTTTCTTTATCTCTGGAACCATTAGCTAAAATTTAAAATAGCTAACTAAATAGGTATTCAACATGGATGGACTCTTGAAATGGCATCACCTGCAATTACTGCTTCTGTTTGTTTCCAAAGAGAACAAGTTGAAAATTAACAAGGGTTCACTAATTGTTTATAAAAGAGCTTTTGAAAGTTTTCACACCAACCCTGAATTTTACAACAAGTAACAGGAAATGATTTCGTAAATGTGCAACCATCAACCTTCTGAAGACACAACAATCTTGAGATTACATTGAAAAGATGATCCTTTTGTGTATCTGTTCATTCTGTGAGTATTTTAAGAAATTCCTCAACCTAATATTATTATACACTTCTAGAATTAATTCCTATGTACCATATGAATGCTTTTTGCTCAACTTTAAATGTGTTCACTAACAGGAGATTCAAAAACAGAGACTCAGGAAGTACCTAAAACCCATGGCCAAAACTTATTCCAGGGGGAGATTAAAAAAAAAATCCTAAATGAGAAATCTGCTAGAACTACCGTGATACAAGTCTCCTAGCACAGGTAGCAATGTTTTGGAATCAGCCCATTACCTCCATTAAAGATACACCTTTTATGAATAGCTGGATATTCCAAAAAGCACCACCAAGGAAAAATGGATATATTTTACTGCTTTTACTGAAATAAACTGACATTTACATGATTTTTTTTAAAATGAGTAATCCCCGTGTACAAAAATATCTATTGTGTGTAACTATGCAACAGAAAATCCTTTAAGCAGCATATACACAATGGGAAAGTGGACGCAACATACCATTCCAACCTCAGAAGTGCAGAGCTTTGGAGAGGTGTAAACAAGTCCAGTGGATTCCCACATCTACAATTTCCCATAAACTGGGAAAGGAGTACAGGGTAGAAAAAGGTTATGGCCGTGGGGAAGGGCAAGTGATTTCCACTCTCTAGATGTTCTCATGCTGCTTTCCAACTAAATGCACATTTACTTACAACAACTACAAACCAGAGTGAGGCAACACAGAGTGAGAAAGCCTTCTGCACCTGGTTCTGACTTCACAGCAGCTGTACACAATCCTGCGCTCCTGACTGACAGTCTTGTAAACAAGAGCTAAATTAAACCCTCTTTTCTTCCCTGTAGGTTGCACAAAGTAGAGACAAGAGGTTTTTAAAAGTTTTTCTGATGATGCCAGCTAGTGTTCACCAGAAGCCAAAGGAGGGTATAAGCACAGAATGGTCAGGGACTGCTATCTTGCCACATTGTGCAGTTCAGGGGCTTTCTAGCACCAATCCACAGAACAAAGTAATGGACGGAAGATGAAGATGTTCCCACCAGGGGTGTATCTATTCCATTTCTCATTATATCAGTGGCTTTCAGACATCCACATTAGGAGAACCAGAACACAGACGGATTTTTCTAAAAGAGCACATCACAGTTTCAAATTCAGCTCTGTGCACACTGATTGATCTTTAAAAGCAAAGCTGCTATCAAATCACAAAATAATTCTGGCTGAACAGACCCAGCTGAGATAGCTGTAGTCCAATGGACACGTAGCACCAGGCTTTGGGTCAGAAGACTCCAATTCTCTTCCCAGATCTAACCCACTTTGTTTCCTTCAGTTAGTCATTTAAATTCAAAAGACTGAACAGATTATGGCTCTGAGCTGCCTCATTTTATTGTCCTAGTTGAACCACATATGACTGGCTTCTCAAAGACTGAGAAGTCTAGCAGCATCAACAGAGGCAGATCTAGGGGCCTGCAAGGGTGCAGCTGCATCCCACTTTGGTTCCTGGTTCATTCAAAGTTCAAAACAAACTGCCTGGCAGTGGTAGCAGCATTTCTATTCAGGCAGCAGTGAGAGAGTCACTTGACATCATAGGTCATTACAATCTACCTCATTCCTTCTAAACTCTTCATTCCACAAGTGTTAAACCCCCTCTCTCCTTTTCAATTATCTTAATATTCCACTAATCAAGCAATTCTTTCTTCTCCAATTCTTCTGTCTGTTAGCTGCTCCGGGTATATTATTTCACAGCCCTGCAGATTGTTTTTAACTCTACTTAAAAACAGTAGCTCAGGTGTGGAAACATTAACTCAGGTGAATATTAACTCAAGTGTGGAAATAACTTTCAGTGAAGGAATGGATGCATTGTCAAGATGTTTAAGAAGACTTGATTTTGTTTTATGATCTGGAAGCTGTACATTTATTACAGGACTAAAGAAACAATATATTGGCTGCTTACAGACATTAAAAACAAAAACAAAACAAGTCCAGAGCATGCCCAGAAGAAGCACCACGTTAGTTAGATCTGGTTTTCCCACCATCTGTATAGATCAGGTGCTTTAGTTCAGTTTTTTGGGCACTTTTATCTAGTAGCTGATTGATTCAGCTATTAGATAAAAGCACCAAAAAGCCCCGCTGAAGGTCCTGATCTGTACAGATGCTGCAGAGCTGGGTCAAACTACTGCACTGCTTCCTCTGGTAAAGTGTGTTTTAGGGGGGGAGGGCGGTTTAACACCTGTAGGCAGCCCTTTTTGATTGTTTTTGCCTAGTTTGTTGTGTTTCTCATACATAATGCATGATACAGCAAATTAACACACATTCCAATAAAGTTGTATTTGTTTTTGCTTCAATCTTAAACTGAATAAAATAGCCCTGGGGCATTACCTTGTTAGTAAAGCTTCTAGTTTCTTTTTACCTGGAGAAAAAGATGTGTTATATCTGATGATGCACCATATCACCTGTACCACCCTTTTCAAAATCCTGGATCTGCCCATGAGCATCAATCAGTTTTGATGTGGGAACTCAAAAACTGAATATTATGCACCCAAGTACAGAAACACCCCGAAGTGGCATTTGAAATGTAGGTCCTATTCCCTCTTTTCTTCTTTCTGGCTATAAAACAGAAATAATACTTGCTGCTCACTTTCACAAAGCACTTTACAAATGACAACACTTACTATTATCATTTTCCAAGATGAAATCACAAAGTGTTCATTTGTTTTTGCACACAGCATTTTTTTGTTCGTAGTTATTTAGTTGTGATATAAATAAAAACAATGCAATCTAAATCAAGCAATGTGCCTGGTATTTTCATTCTGTTCATTCATGTTCATAACAACACACTTTATACAGCACCAGTAAACAACTCAGTATGAGGAAACACTTGGTTACAGCACTGTCATGCAAGGAGAACATTTTAAAGTCATTTTGTTTACAATTTTGGTTCATTATTCAAAACCCTACCTCAAAAGTGGAAGATGTATTGTTACACTGACATTTAAAACAGATGTTAGGTCCCATAAGAAAACCTGTAATTATCTGTTCAAGATGCAGGATAAAAATGTTAACTGCCAATGTGCATATATACCCTGCACTTCAGTAATATTTTGGCAGTACTTAACATTTCCAGCAAAATTCAGTTCTCCTTTAACACATTACATTAGACCCAAAAATGATTCCAGTTGTTCTCTCCAATTTTAGTGTGCTCCTAAAAGAGAGTTCACATAATTAAAAAATGGCTTTGGCCAACGAAATCCTCCTCTGAAACACTGATCTTGACTAGACAGTATGACCCAGGTAAGCTACAGGGGCCAGGGCAGTACTGAGATTAGGGGGCCAGTGCACACATCTTCAGGAACCCTCAAATGCCTCTACACAAATACTTGTAGTATGGGGAACAAGCAGGAGGAACTTACCTTCCTGCTAGCTGACACCAACCCAGACATAGTGGGGCTCACAGAAACTTGGTGAGACCCAACGCACAACTGGGTGGTGAATATCAAAGGCTCTAGGCTGTATAGGAGGGACAGGACAGGGAAGAAAGGTGGGAGTGTGACGCTCTACGTCAAGGAGGAATACACATCTTCATCAAGTAGCACAAGGTTAGAGGAGGGGCACATTGAAGTGCTCTGGGTTAGAATACAAGGAAGTCGAAGGGAAAGGGACTTAACGGTGGGGGTCTACTACAGACCACCCAACCAAGGAGAAGAACTAGACTGGGAATTCTTAAGTCAGCTCACGGAGGTAGTTAGGTCAAAAGCCCTGGTCATCATGGGTGACCTGAACTTTCCAGACATCTGCTGGGAAGAGCAGTCAGTCAGGTCTGACCACTCACGTAGGTTCCTAGCCAAAATACAGGACCACCATCTAACCCAGAAGGTGCTCAACCACCTGGGCGACAGCGATCATTGCCTGCTGGAATTCACCATCCAGCGCAAGGTGGCAAAGGCCCACAACAAGGCAGCAGCCCTGGACTTCAGGAGGGAGGGCTTTAATGAGGTAAGGAGAATAGTCGGGGAGGCAGTGATGTCTCAGAGTGGAGGGGAGTCGGGTGTCCAAGAAGAGTGGTCGTTCCTTAAGGAGACGATCCTCCAAGCCCAAAGGGAGGTAATCCCAACACGGATCAAAGGGGGCAAGAGGGCGCAAAAGCCCCCATGGCTCACCAAAAGCATATGGGAAAATCTGCTAGCTAAAAGGGAGACGTACAC
>NW_017728915.1:18829092-18865020 GCF_001723895.1 Crocodylus porosus
GTCCTTTTTTAAATACATAGGGGGCAAAAAGAAGGTACCGGGTAATGTGGGGCCTCTGCAAGACACACTAGGAAATCTGGTCATCACACCAGATGACAAAGCTAACCTATTTAACAATTTCTTTGCCTTCATTTTCCTAAGCAGGGACTGGATCATCCCCGCCAGGACCCCAGCAGGCCCCAGGGGAGGTGCACCGAGGCCCAGGGTCAGTGAGGATCTAGTCAGGGAACTTCTGGAGGAACTGGACGTATTTAAATCAGCTGGTCCGGACGATCTCCACCCCAGAGTGCTGAGGGAATTAGCTGAGGTCATTGTGGGACCCCTGGCACGGCTTTACGAGCACTCGTGGGGCTCTGGTGTGGTGTCAGAGGACTGGAAAAGGGCCAATGTGGTTCCCATTGTCAAAAAAGGGAGGAAGGAGGACCCAGGAAACTATAGGTCAGTTAGTCTTACCTTGATCCTGGGTAAGTTTTTTGAGAGAATTATCCTGGCACAAGTCCACAAGGGACCAGTGGGGGAGGTTATGCTTAGGGGCAATCAACACGGGTTCATTAGAGGCAGGTCCTGTCAGACCAACCTGGTGGCTTTCTGTGACCAGGTCACCAAATCCTTAGACGCAGGGCTAGGACACTGTCTTTAACCTCATTCTCATTAAGCCTAGGGGGCTGTGGTGTCAACACCTACACAGTCAAATGGGTCGCTAACTGGCTGGAGGGCCGCACCCAGAGAGTGGTGGTGGATGGGTCATTTTTGACCTGGGGGGATGTGGGCAGAGGGGTCCTCCAGGGCTCAGTCCTTGGGCCCGCACTGTTCAAGATCTTCATCAGTGACTTGGACATGGAGGTAAAAAGCACCCTGCTCAAATTCGCAGATGACACTAAGATGTGGGGGGATGTGGGCATGCTAGAAGGAAGAAATAGGCTACAATCAGACCTAGACAGTTTACAGGGGTTAGCGGATGAGAACAGGATGGGTTTCAACACTGACAAGTGCAAGGTGCTACACCTGGGGAGGAAGAATCAGCAGCATACCTACAGGCTGGGGAACTCCCTTCTCATCAGTGCAGAGGCAGAAAAGGATCTTGGAATCATTATTGATGCCAAAATGAACATGGGCCGACAGTGTGGGGGATGCAGTCAGGAAAGCCGACCGTACCTTGTCATGCATGCACAGAAGCATCTCGAGCAGGTCCAAGGAGGTGATCCTCCCCCACTATGCGACACTGGTCGGGCTGCAGTTGGAGTACTGCGTCCAGTTCTTGGCGCTGCACTTCAGGAGGGATGTGGACAACATGGAGAGGGTCCAGAGGAGGCCACCCACATGATCAGGGGCAGCAGGGCAGGCCCTATGAGGACAGGCTGCGGGACCTGAACCTGTTCAGCCTCCACAAGAGAAGGCTGAGGGGGAATCTAGTGGCCTGTTAAAAACTAGTCAGAGGGGACCAGCAGGCACTGGGGGAGTCCCTGTTCCCCCCAGCACTACCAGGAGTGACCAGAAATAACAGTCACAAGCTGGGAGAGGGTAGATTCAGGCTAGACATCAGGAGGCGCTACTTCACTGTTAGGGCGGCTAGGATCTGGAACCAACTTGCAAGCAAAGTGGTGCTGGCTCCTACCCTGGGGGTCTTTAAGACAAAGCTAGACAAACACCTTGCAGGGGTCGTTTGACCCCGGTACTCTTTCCTGCCATGGCAGGGGGTCGGACTTGATGATCTGCTGAGGTCCCTTCCGACCCTACCAACTATGAAACAACTATAAAACTATGAAACTTTTGCAGCATAGAAAAGCACAAGGCCACATTCTAAATAACAGCTTTACTACCACAAGGGGAAAAGAGAGGTAAGAATATGAATTTCCTACACATACAACACAATTCACTTTCTGGTAACATACCATCTTATAGTTTGTACACAAAACCACCTGTCACTAGGCAAAGTGTTGCCATTACTCTCATTTTTTTCATTTAAAAAGCTTTCTGCCATTTAGGAAAAGGGGGAAAAAACAGACTTAGCTCTTTAATGACAAGAATGGGATCCTGTGACACATCACTTTCTAAGGCAGCTAAGTCACAGCAAGATGCCAGCAGAGGAAACAGCAGCAGTTTCCAGTAACACAAGTTCTTTACAGAACTAGATTGTAAAGGTCCAAAGAAAGATATCCAACATGATCAGAGGGATTTCTTTACAATGTTGGCTAGGTTAATTGAAAATGTCAGTGAAATCCTAAGATATTTAAAACATAAGGGTATTCTACCCTATCTAAACTAATCAGCGCCTCTTTCTTTACCCATGTCTCCTAATAGGAAATAAAATAAATTTAGAATAAATAATAAAAAGGAGCTGCACACACATAAGCTGAAAGGTGTCACGGGTGGATGTTAAAAGAGTCATACATAACGCACAACCTGCTTCTCCAAGGGGAAGCAGGCTGCAACCGTTGACCAGGAATGACAGCAGTTTCATCATCTCAACAAGCAGCTTTTGAAGACAGGATTTCTAAGCTGCCCCTTTCTGATGGGCAAAGACACTAACGCACCCTTTCTGTGACACAAGTCCTCCCATTGGTAGGTGAAAGTGTGACCATACTGAACATACAGCTTGTGTGGTGACACAAAGAAGCAGAGATGAAATTGTTTTTACACAGAAAATGTAAGGAGGCAAAGGGAACATACACTAGGGTAAAGCTGAAGGTTATTAAAAGGTGGACTGTGTTCCATTTCCTCTCTTTAATAATGAAGCAAAAATGAAAGCAGGGTCTGGAGAGACAATGGCAAAAAGTTTTGAAGGCAGCAGGAAATGTGGCCTTGCCCTGTATACTGAATGATGATAAAACTGGAAGATGTCAGCAAACACCAGCTTTTTCTCAATTAGGAATTTGATTTAAGCTGATAGAATTTCATAAAGGAAAGAAAAATGGCATCAGCCAGAGACTGAAGAGGCTGAGAACAGATACAGTGGCTTCCAGTAAGTCTGAACTGCTGCGCTTGATGCTTATCCAGATATTTGTTCTTTTTAGCTTTTTCACTTATGCTCAGCCTGTAAACTGCCTCTGCCTTATATGCCATAGAAATTGTAGAGCAGTAACTAAACTTTGAAGGCCGGGTATAGAAATATTGGGGAAATGTTTGTGAATGTGAACTTGCTCTAGTATTTATCAGAGACTGATCCAAGTTAGAAATGCTTGTGAGGATCAGAATTTCCCCCTAAATTAAGAAAATTTACATCTGATGTATTTCTCCATGCATTCCTTCCACGAGGTAATCTCTTTTACTCACTGTATATTAGGGACTTGTCTACATAAGGGGACTAGCTTTGAAGTGAGATGCTTTATTATAATTTTTTCATACAGGCTTACAAGTCACATCCAAACAGATCCAGCTTTTACTCCACTATCACTAAGCAGGTGCTTCTACATGTACTATTCATGTGGATGAATAAACTCCAGAGCTTATCACTCCCAGGTGCCATGTCTGCACATGCTCCCAAGACCGCAGCACGTTGAGTGGGGTCAGAGCAGCCCAGGCAGGCAGGGAACCTGGGGGATCAGCGTGCTAGCTTGGGGCTTCTCTCCCTGGCTCAACATGCTGTGAGTGGCTGGCTGGGGCATGAGGGACTAGCCAGCAGGCAGCCCTCACGCTGAAGCACCCTCATGCCCTAGCCAGCCAGGGCAGTGTCTACATATGCGCTGCTGCAGAGTAAAAATCTTTACAAGTACTATGCCGCTGTGGGGTTAATTAATCTTCTCTGGCCTAATAGGGGATGACGTGTAGACGCACAACATTTACTGCGCAGCTAAACATCTTATGTAGACACACCCAGTGTGCCCATGTAGAGAGGATTTCCTACAAAGTATGCACTCAGCACTGTGAGTAGGTATCCCATTCTCCTCTGCACTACAGGCAGGCTCTATAATTGGAACACTGTTCCCTCAGAACATGAGGGGATGTCTAACAAAAGCTAGTTGCAAGTCACTCTCTTCCACATCTGAGGATCAAATCCTAAACATCGCCATGATTACTCTTTCCCCATCCCTTTCAAACTCCTAGCAGACCATTCTGAATGAAACAGCAATGCCAATGGTCAGGATACTCAGTGACTTTTTCTCATATTTGTCATGTCACCACCAGACAGCTGCAGTTTTGCAAGTGTATGAAATCTGACTTTTTCGGGAGCACCAGCTACAACTATAGGTTCCCTTCCCTTGCTTGCAGCTGCACCAAAAAGAGAAAAATTCAAACAAGACCAAGGATGGGGTAGACAACAATGATGTTGAACAGCAACTTTAAGAGGACATTTTCTTGGAACATCTGCATTCTGTGCACTCTAGACTTATGAATAAGTATTAACTAGTAGAAGAGGACTCTACTGCAGACCATGGATGATTAATAGTGGCTGCAGAACTACAGGATGATGAGGGTCTTGGAGATCTGCACAGAAGTTACCTCAGAGCTGCTGAAGCAGCACGTTCATGAAACTCCTGTTATTATTCAGAAGCATGTTGTCATCACCACCTGGGAACTCAAAACCCCTGACTGGTTCTGGTCAGCTGCTAACCAAAATGGCACGCACAGTTCCCCTGTTCTAAGGGCACAGCTGACAAAGTTATATTTTTGCCTCAGATCTTGGAGGTCATAAACAGAAGATGTAATTTCCCCTTGTGCTCCCTGCCTGATTAACCAGGCAGCAGGTTTACCAATATTAACATGGGCTAATCTGGAAAAGTCCATGGGGCTAAGAAAATCCACTGCTGATTAAGCCCTTTCCTGGATTTTTGAATTGCAAGAAATAATTGCTTAGCTGCCACCTGTACAGATTCAGGGCAGTAGAGTGCACTTTGAGGCCAGGTACAGACATTAGACATAAGCACTCAGAAACCAGTCTATACCCATAGCTGAACAGAAGTTCAGTGCACAAAGAGTGGTTTAAAAATGGCAGAACCCAGGCTAAGATAGACCTGAATAGTAGGCCTGTGTGAAGCAGCTAGTAGTCATTTCAGATTTGGATTCAGCGATTCAGGGGACAGCAATTCGATTCAGTTATTCAAATCACTGTCCCAAATCGATTCTGCCAAATCTAATTTGGAGATTCAGCCGCTGCTGAATTTCCACATCAAACAGGCCCCATCCCCTGCCTGCTCTCCCAACCCAGTCAGTGGCTGTCCTGCCTGGCCCCAGAGTCCCGGTACTTTAAAAAAAAATGCCCCACACTCACAGGCTGCTACCAGGTAGTGGGGGAGGGAGGTGATCCCTGCTGCCCCCCAAAGCACTGCGCAGGGGGCTCTGCCACCCAGAGGCCCCAAGGCCCTGACGGCTACTGCAGCAGCTGTTGAGTGTGGGGGGTTTTTGTTCTATTTTAGTGCCCGGATGCTGGGGCTGGGTGGGGCAGTCATTGATGGGGCTGGGAGAGCGGGCAGGCGGGACTCAGGTGGGGCTGAGGAAGCAGGCAGGGGATGGGGCCTGACGAGGGTCCTCCCATGGTCCCATCCCCCCTCCTTCAGCCCCCTCCCTGCCCCCTACTTACCAGCATGGAGTCCTGGTCCAGCTCCCTGCGGTGGCAAGTGGGGACTGCCTGAATTTCCGAATCTCCCAGTTCGGTTCAGATTCAGAGATATGGCTGCTGAATCAGGCTGAATCTCCTCCAAATCAAATCAGCAACCAAAGCTTTGCACAGCTGTACTGGATAGCTGTGGTATTAAACTTAAGTGATTTAGGTTAAACTGGTCTATTGAACTTCTGTACCAGATCCCTTAGCAACCCAAGTTAGGTCACAGTCCACTGGAATCCCAGGCGCCTTTGCTGTACCCCACTCTTCCCCTTCCACAGGAGGCATACAGGAGCTTGGCCTGTTCTTGGTTACTCTGGCTGAGCATCTATCTGGCTCCATCCCTGAGCAATCACAGAGCTGAGGCAGCAAAGCTTCTCTGACTAGCCTCACCTGCTGCCTGCACCTGTCAGCAGGAAGGGGCAGGAAGTAGAGGTCCCCACTGCATGGGCCTTCCCCAGCTGTGCTGGCTCAGGTCTGGGAGGGACTGGGGCCCCGGTGGGAGCCTCTGCTCTCTCCCTGCACCACCTCTGACAGCGGGCCATTGGCAAGGAAACAGGACTGGGGAGAGGAGCCACGCTGGCAAATCAGTGGTAGCCGGATGCTTGGCTGGACTATGCATTCTCTGGCAGCCTGCTGGGAGGGACACAGGAGTGTCCCCAACCTGCTGGCCTCAGCTAGTGCAGGCAGCCTGAGTGCTCCACCCCACAGAAGGGTGAATGTGTGCTCTGTTCACTCCTGATCTAAGCTAAGGTGCTTAGAATAAACTGCAAAATTTAGAATGCTTCTACCTCGGGCTTTTTGTATGTCTGTACTTAGGCCAAGAGACTGAAAGGAAAGTGTCGGGCACTAAGTAGAAGGCCTGAGGCACAGCCAAGGAACATCTGCCTTGACTTAAAACTGTGTGCCATTGCTATATAAAATCTGAAAGAACAAGGAGACACCTCATTGACAGCTGGGACATAGCAGTTCAGAGACTTGAAGGCTACTTTGAGCTGCCTGCCAGACCCTCCCAAGGTAAATGGCTATCACCAGAACCATGTCATCATGGATGCCTGGGAGCCACTCTTAGGCAAGAGCTAAATGTTCTGACCATGTGCCTTGTCAACACTTTGAGTTGCTTACTGTGATTTGTGGTGCATGGCATCATTAGCACTGTGTCACTGCCCGCTGTGCTATGGGAGGCACTATTTGCTATGAGGTTTTTGGTTTTGCATGCTCTGCACACCTTGATTAATTTTAAAGAGAAAGGTGCATGTCAGTGTTGGTTAAATATGCTCTGTTAAACATGATCCGTAGCCAGTCATTAATTTGGCACAGAACAGCAAGTGCAATTTCACACTGGGGGAAATTGTCAGTGGTAGAGCAGGGTGTTTCCATGCAGGACCCTGAAAGCAGGCCTGTGTATCATCATTAGGTAGATGGTATTTTGCATACAATATGTACCTTCATGAATTTATAACATAGCGGAACATATACTCTCAGTGCACAGACAATCTGAGTGTCTAGGCTTGCAATCTTAGGGGGTTCATTAGGGTTCACTGCCTTCATGAGGGATTCATTACACAAACTTTATAGGTCCTTAGATTTTTATGAATTTCACAAGCAGCAGAGGATGGGCTTTCACTGGACAAAATAAAGAAAAACATAATTTAAAAAATAAAGTACAACCAGTAGACATGGCAATTAAAGGACTATGGACATTTCAGTTCACAAACCACTGAGCTTTGAAGTCACTTCAGAAAAGCTCAGTCACTGTGACCCCAAAGAAGACTGTCTTCTAAAAGCCACTATTTTCACTGCCATGCAAAAGCAGCTCTGTCAGGAGGGTTTACTTGCAAAGTGCTGATCCTGACTGGAGAAGTTCTCCAGCCTATAGAACTGAGGTGGATGATCCTTAAGGCTGGTGTGCATGCAATGGGATGCCAGCAGGAGAAAAGATAAAATGCAAGCTGCAGGTTGAATGGGGCATGCATTTTGATGATCATGTTTGTTCATTACCTCCACCAGCTGCCTCTGCATTTCCCATTCATTTCTGTCATTAACTAAGTATTAACTAATAGAAGAGGACTCTACTGCAGACCATGGGTCACAGCAAGGCTTCACATCACCACCAGGAGCCCCTTTTTCTCACTGCTCTGTCATAGCGAGTCCCTTCTCCACCAAGTTCCTCAGCAATAGAGAGGCCCTTCCCCTTGTCTGTCTCTCTTTCCATTTCTTTCTCATCTTGAGAAACTCATTCCACTCCAGAGCTTCCCTCCATCCTTTCTCAGACATCTCATTCTTTTTTATTTTTTCCCTCTTGTTCTCAAATTTACCAGATATTGAACCATGGGTTAATGCAAACGTCCAAAAACTTCAGGTGCCAGTAGTAAAGAAAGGAGTTACTGTTCATTGTTCAGTTTACACACCAAGAAAAATAACATTTTCTTAATGCCACAGGTCTGGGAGACCAGCTCAGAACCTGACCCCAGTCCCAGGATTGTCTGGAGATAAGAAGTCCTTTCCCAACTTCCCTCTCACGTGCTTTGGAACAATAACCTGCAGAACCTCCATGCAGAGCTGGCCTTCAGGAAAATGGTGCCCTGGGCACACTTCTATTTTGCACCCCTCCCTCCCACTTCAGAAATAAAGCTGTAATCTCAAAAGGTTGCTGCAGCAGATAGGGCCCAGGCAGCTGAATAGAAACTAGTTGCAAGAAGGTAGGGTAGGCAACAAAGAAACTCTGTTGCCTAAGGAGGGAGCTGCACATTAAGGAAAAGGGGAACACCTGCAGCCAGTCAAGGGGGCATTGCATAGAATAAGCTAGCTGCAGGGAAGACAGGCAGGTAGGAACTGTAGGCTGTGAATGCCTATTGCAGAGGTGTTGATTGTAGTCGTATTGGTCTCAGGACACAGGTAGACAAGCATCTTCGGGTAAATGTGATATCTTTTATTAGACCAATTAAATAGTTGGAAAATTTGTTCTTTGCAAGCTTTTGGGCACAAACACAAACCTGAAGAATGGTGTTTGTGCCCAAAAGCTTGCAAAGAACAGTTTTTCCAACTATTTAGTTGGTCTAATAAAAGATACCACATTTCCCCAAAGAACCTTGCCTGCTTATTGCAGAAGTGGTTGCTTTGCAGTAGGATAGTAAGATAGAGCCTACTTTAGGCAACCAGGGTGCTACTAGAACATCAATTGCCAGCTGCCCAAGAGTCATCAGACCCTAATAAGAAACCCCTGCAGGTAGCTGTGGGGAGGCACGTGACCAGAATGGTGCAGGACTTAGGAGGCATTTAAGCCCAGGGCCTGTGTCAGCAGTCAGTTTGGCTCTGGAGGTCACAGGAGAAAGAAATCTGCAGTAAGAAGACTGAGACTGAGGATAATGCCTGAGATCCTGCTGCACCTGAGAACTGGATAAAAGGGATAAGGGCTATTAGGAGTTGTGATCAGGAGGAAGACTATTCCATTATGTGACTGGTATGCTTAAAGTTTTAGTTCAGCCAACAGACTTATATTTTTGGTGCCCAGTTATACCGGTGGACTGGGCTGAGACTAGAAAAGGGGGGAAGGAGGGGTCAAGCCTCCTGAGGACAGGGCCCAAGCTTCGGGATAGCCCGAGAAAGCAAGAACCAGGGCCAAGAGCCCAGAGCAAGAGGAAGAGTCAGAGACAGAAACAGTGTCAGAGAACCAGCACCTTAGCGGGGCAGAACCTGGGCCAAGGGCCCAGTGCCTGGCAGAGGCAGGGTCAGGGTCAGGGACCCAGTGCTCAAGACAGGCAAGAGACAGGGCCAGGGGCCCGGTGCTTGAGAGGGATTGGAAAAGAGGAATAGTGCCTAAGGGCAAGGCAAGAAGCCATAGAGGCCTGAGACTGGACTTTGGCCAACAGCTCACTGAAATGATTGCTTGTTAACATTTGCGAGCCTTGGGCATGGCTATAGGGGAGGTCAGAGGCCGTGAACAAGGCAACAGATGTCCTAAGGGCATGTACAAGCCAGGAAGGCTTAAGTAGTATGAAGGCTGGTTTAGGGACTAGCAGGTCCAAGAGGGACCTGCTGGCAAGGAGACAGAGCAGGGTTCACTCTAGGATGCTTAGGCAGCCTCCCTTTCCAAAATGAATGAAGAACCATTCCAAAAGAATGAAAAGTCAAGGCATGGCAGGCAGGTGAAAGGGGAGGGTAACCTAGAGTCGGAGGACAACAGGAACCTTGTGGCCATCAGGGTTCATCATGGCTGCCCCTGGAGCACCAGTCCTATTACAGTGACAAATTAAACTAAACATTAGATTAAACACCAAACTAGTAAATAACAATAACAAATAAAAAATTTTGTTCACCAGGATTCCAAGACTTGGAAGATGAATCTGCATGCCTTTGCTGCTACAAACTCTGATATTGCTTGTGACCAGTTTATATTTTGAACCATAGCACTCTTGAACAACAGGATGACCAGTAAAGATAGCCTGTTGTCTCCCACGGTCGACTGCAAATTTGGTATGTTTTTATGAGCTTCAACTTCGAGATGCTCCATTCACTGCTCGTCACTAATATGGGCATGATTAACAGGATCCTGAGTGCTATTCATGTGTTTGGGAAGTTGTCATGAAGTTCATTGTTATAAGCAGTACTTCTTGAGAAGCCCTACAGTCCATTGGAAGTAGACTCTGGAGATTAACAGCATCAACCTCTGCAAAAAACTTGGTTATGTCAGAGCTTTCTCCATATGTCAATGCACAATGAAGGTCATTACAGTGCTTCTTCAAAGTTTCTTTGTCAGAGATTTGCATCATGTTATATAGAAAGCCCCAAAGGTTCATGGTGATTCATTTGCTCAAACTGTTCTTTCATGGACATTCTCATTGCCTATAAGCTGAATGAAAAATGGATTGTTAATTGTTTCATCTTCACATTCATAACTGAATTGATGAATGCATGGAGCTGGTTTAAACACTAGATCAACAAGAGGTTCAGCTATTTCCTTAACTGTTGTCAGAGCTTCTTTGTACCTGACTTCCCTGTAATTTACAATATAGTCATGACAGGTATTTATCAAGTTTGTAGCTGCAACAATGTCAAAGTTTTTCTTGCTTTTGCTCACTGCAGTGACTTGAAAAAGGATACCGAACCATACCACAATGGAGGCAAGAAACTTGAATGTGATGAGTTGACATGCCTCTGTGAGTGCTTTATGGTAGATATCGGAGTCTGCTTGCTCCAATTCAGCCAATACAATGAGGGCATCATGGATTTTGGCTGTTTGGTATCAAACAGCTTTTAACAGTTTTTAAATTCTGCAGTCCCAGAGTGTTTTGCGTACTGGCTTAGCAGTGACATTGACATGATCTGTGAGAATCTTCCAACAATGAACAGGATGAACAGAGGTAGAGAACAAAGAAAAAAGAGGTGTATGCACAGTGGAGGCTAAGGACTGTCTTCAAGGACTATACATTAGTGGACGTCACTTGTAGGGAAAATGATAAAGAAAGCCAAAGCAGCAACTGAGTTTAGGTTAGCCATGGGAGTCAAGGACAATAAGAAGTCCTCCTTTAGGTAGGTAGACCATAGAAGGAAAACAAATGGAAGTGTGGGACCCCTGCTTAACACCTTGGGACAGCTGGTAACTGACATTCAGGAAAAAACTGAACCTCTGAATGCCCACTTTGCTTCAGTATTTCACTGGACCAAGGGGAAAAACAAGTGAGGTAAGGCTCATAGGGGGTATGCCAGGAATGACAGCCTCCCCACTGGATGCTGAGTGGGTGCGATACCAGCTAGAAAAGCTAGACATTTATAAGTCAGCAGGACTGGATGGACTTCATCCAAGAGTGCTGAAGGAGCTGGCTGAGGTCATCACGGAACCCCTGGCAAAGCTCTTTCAGAACTCACAGTGCACAGGGGAAATCCCCGAGGATTGGAAGAGGGCCAACATTGTGCCCATCTTCAACAAGGGGAAGAGGGAGGACCTGGGCAATACAGGCCAGTCAGCCTAACCTGTATGCCAGGGGAAATCCTGGAAAAGCTCATTAAAGTATGCGTGATATGCTCGTGGAAGGTAAAATTCTGAACAACACCCAGCATGGCTTTGTTGTGAATACCTCTTGTCTTACCAGTCTCATTTCCTTCTACAACCAGGTCTCTTGAACCTGGACATGGAAGACAAGGTAGACGTTATATACTTAGACTTCCAAAAGGCTTTTGAGCTAGTATCCCACGATACCCTTACGGGAAAACTGGAAGACTGGGGGCTCAGCTGTTTGATGATTCAGTGGGTGGGAAAACTGGCTACAGGGTCAGACCCAGAGAGTTCTCATGAATGGATCTGTTGTCCTGGCACGAAGGCCAGTGGTGTCCCTCAGGGGTCTACAAACTCCTGAAAGGCTGCTTCAGGCTTACTACCAGGAAAAACTCCTTCACAGTCAGGGTGTCCAGACTGTGAAATAAGCTCCCTCCAGAGGTGGTGCAGTCACCTACCCAGGAAGTTTTCAAGAAAGGACTGGACAATCACTTCGCTGGGGTCACCTAACCCCAGTTGTCTTCCTGCCTAGAGCAGGGGGGTGGGGCTGGACCCAATGATCTGCAAGGTCCCTTCCAGCCCCTAACAACCTATGAACAGAACATAGATCCTTTGCAGAACACCAAAGAGGGACTTGGATTCTGTTGAAGATGTTACAGCATGAGATTGAATTAGTGGCATCCATATGAAACAAAAAATGCTCTTGGGTTTGATTAAGGATTCTTGCTTGTATACCCTTGTTTTCCCCTTCATATTTGCACCATTGTCATAACCCTGCCCCCAGGAGTCTTGGGCCACATTCCTTCAGAGTAGTATGTATAGTATCAGTTAGGTTTTTTTCCCCTGTAAACTTGTCCACTGTTTTAAAACCAATAAAATGCTCCTAAGTGATCAGTTTGCCAACCATAATATCAAGAAACCTAACAGTGAAAGACATCTTTTCAGAATGGCTCATATCTAGAGTGCAGTCCAGTATGGAGTAGTATTTGGCACTCCTCAACCTTTTAAGAATGCCTTGCAGCACTTTCTTCACCAATAATTTGATTATTTTTTCTGGATTGTTTTTCTACTGTAGTGATCCATCACCTTTCTGGAAAGTATGCCTTGCAAATTGTTCCTTCATTACTTTGTTGCAACTTCATTACTTTCCTAGTAACCTCCCCAAACCCAGGAAGTTCCTGCTGTTTGCTGTGAAGAGCCTGTCAGATGAGGCTTGAAAAGCCACATTATTTTTAGAAAAATAAAGTGTTATTGTCTAGAGCCTCTCTTGTTTAATCATATGTTGAAGTTCCAGGTTGATGCAATTATCTTAATTTATCCTTTGCTCTGCTTTGGCCCATGTTTGGCAGGAGCACCCCAACATGTAGGGCACTGAAATTCTCTGATTGCTTATAATATGTGCAGAAATCTGAACCCCATGAATTTCATATATATATCTTCGTTCACATACTAGAGTGAGTGTTATGGTCTCCGTTCATGCACATATTGGAGTGTTGTCTCTGTTCCCATTGCCCTCTAAGTTCTGGTTTCCTTGGGCTGTCCCCCATGATCCACCCACCAAATTCAAATCTACATACCAACCATCCAAGCTTGCCCTGACTGCCAAAGCTAACAAAAGACTCTGGGCTTTGACTGGACATACCACCCCCAGGAGACAGAAGCAAAGAGCTACTTCGTTATTACCTCCTCCATATCCGACCAGGATGCTGAAATTCTCTGAGTGCTTATAATATGTACGTGAATCAGCACCCCATGACTTCTTATTTCTTTTCATGCATATTGTATGTTGAATTAATATGACCATTCTCACATGCATACTGGCCTCTGACTTCTATTCTATTCCATCCAGGAACTGCAGATGCTTCCTCAGCCTGATGAAAGGTACCCAAAAGCTTGCAAATAACAATTTTCTCAACTATTTGAGTTGGTCTAATAAAAGATATTGGATTTACCCAAAGAACCTTGTCTGCCAGTGGTAGATATTTTAATGTTCCTGCTGCATTTAACCTTCCATACACACAAAGCAAAGGAAACCCTGTAGACTTCAGCCCTCTCTAGCTTCCACCACCTGCTTGACTAAGGAAATTGAATAGGTAGGGCTTTTGAATAGGGTCATTAGCACTATAACAGCCCTGTTCTTTACATTTCAATTCCTACACTCACCAGGTTCCTGTAACTGCCCCTCCTGAAAAGTTTCAGGTTTTAAGTTTTTGGGGGGTTACCCCTGAAATCTGTTGAGTGCTCTGTGGATAAAAGGCAAGTGCTGAGCAGCAGATTGCATGGACAAACTGCAATTTTTCTCCCCTTCAGATCAAATGTACCCCCCGGGAGATAGTTGAGTGATTGATAAGTTAGACAGTGTTGTTGGCAGGGAGGGGGGCTTGGCTGTGATTGATAGCAAAACAACTTCAAAACCAGCCATGCAGGTTTAACTAAACACTAATTTCCACTACAAGCCAGCAAACCTTCACCCCAGCAATACTGAGCAGTCTGAACAGTTGAGAAATAGCTGGCAAGGGAATGAATGCTGACAGATCTCACCCACTATTCATAAAGTGGGCGCGCTTAAGGCTCATTATCAGGTTCACAAAACTCACTTGTCCAGTTCACATACAGCTGGCAAGCAAACTAATGGCATTAAAGGGACAAGCCACAAAGGTATGTTTTAGAGATGGGGGGGGGGGGGGCACAGTTGTTGGCAGGAAAAGTCTAGGGGGTTTTGCTGACAGCAGTCCGGACAGCAAGGGAACTTTGGAAACCCATTAAACTCCTATTAGGTGTTAAATCCTCAGAGCAGAACCCAACCAACTTGACAGGTAGAGTTGGGCTTCTTTACGCTAGGCATGGCACTGTAATCCTTGGGGGAAGTCCTGCTCTGCTGTCCCCACACCTCAAAAAATCCCTGTCCTTGCATGGCACAACACCACTCACAGCACTAACTCCAAGGTAGGTGACAGCTTTCAATAGAATGCTTTGCTGTGCGGTATTTCTGTAATAGCGCCGAGGGGGGAGGGAACACCACCCACCACATTATCCCTGATAATAGAGAAAGGAGTACATACACTTGGTGGATAAGGAGGCTCACTACACAAAAACTCTAGCGACACCCAGTAGACAAAGGCACTCATTACACGTCGTTCAGGGAATTACCGTGTACACGTGACAGATCAATGGCTTCAACGCTGCAAGTTGTGTTGTTGCAAACTAAACTACATCAAGATGTGGTTTAGTTTGTGACAATGCAAACTCATTTAAATTGCCAAACACTTGAGTATGCGTAGTGTGACACCATTCAGCCACACAAAGATAAATTTTTGTCATGTACATCATCTGGGCATCACATGTAGAAGCACCCTTTGTTTCCTGTTCTGCACCCCTGACATCTTAGGTACTTGAACATTTTGTTTCCTTCCAAATTTCATGGCTGGTGAAAATCAAAATGAACATTCCAGCACACACACACACATACTTGCACAGCCTGGTACATACTTGCAGGGGTCACAGCTGGTGACAATTAAAACAAGTGTCCTGGCTCTGGCCCCGTTTCTGCTGCTACCGCCCCGAACAACCATCCCCCTCCCCCAGGTGGTGCAGTTCTGGTACGTATTACTATTCAGGTAGCTAAGGAAGTCAATGTCCCATGAATGGCCCATTGTTCTTTACTAACTAGGTGTTAACAATCACCCACACTACCTACCCCTAAGGTTGGTTCTGCCTCCACAGATCAGACACAATTCACAAAATATATGCAGAGTGACTTGGGTCTAATGAGGAGTTCCTTGAGTTCAGTGAAGGGTGCCTGGGGTTCAAAAAAGGTTGAGAATCAGTGGCCTAAAGTAACAGTCACAAAAGCCAGAAAAAACAAATCCTTATACAAGTGTCAGTGAACTGGAAATGTTGCAGTAGGACCCTGGAAGGTGCTGGCTGTATGTCCAGTGACTACTGGTCTCCAGGGTGGAAAGTGAAAAGAACAATGCCAGGAAGCAAGCAGTTTCCAAGTACAGAGTTACTGACCTGAACAAGACAAATGTACAGTCTATTTCTTGATGAAACAAACCCATAACACACTTTTAGAAAAAAGGAACCAAAATAATGGATTATTTAAAGCCTCCAAGAAAAGTCTGCTTTGATAGAAACTAAGCAGAAAATTAGAGAAAATGGAAACAGAGATTTCATTTATACCTTGTGGCTATAGAAGCCGATAAAGAAAGAGATGAAAGGCTGCAAGCTCCATTGTTGATCATTCTGAGCCATGACAGAATGGGAGTCTTAAAAGGTTATACATACATTTTTACAGGGGATGCAAGAGAGTGAGAGATTAGAAAATCTGAAATATATAGATGCTTCACTAGTCCATCAACCTGGAGTCTGATAGCAGACTTTTTTTAAAGCAAGTATTAAGAAAGAGGAAAGAACAGGTTAGTATATAACTGATTTTAAACTATTACAACACCATGTACATTTAAGGAACTGTGTTTTACAGCTAGAAAGGAATCTTTGAAGCATATGAGATCTATAGTAAAAGATAATCTATTCATTATTTTACAACTGCTTCACCATGTCCATTGCTGGTGATGGAAGAACCTAAAGTAAAAGTTCAGCTTTTAGATTTAATTCCAAGTTGTCATTAGAAGTTATCTGTATTGCACTAACCATCCTAATATTGCTTCCCCTGTAAGTATAAAGAGAACATTAACTGAAGATATTGTGAGTTTCACCACAAGGTATTTGCTTCCATTTCTATCACTGAATGGAAGGATCATCTAATGGTCGGAGTACTAGCCTGGGTTCTCAATGCAGCTAGGTCATTCCTGTTTCTTGCCACCGACTTTTTGTGTGACCCTAGACAAGTCACTTGGCTTCCCTGTGTGTAAGTACTCCATGTAAAATGAAAATCCTTCACAGGAATATATGGAATATCATGAAGTACTTAGATGCTACGGTGCCAGTGGTACATCAGACATGCACTTTAAACAGGCAAGTCCAAATTCTGCCCTCAGTTACAAGCACAACACCTATGGAAGCTAGGTACAAATGTCCTACATTTTGAGCTTAAATCCTAATGTCATAGCAAAGCATTTTTATTTTAAGAATACCAACACCAAAACACAAAACCAATAAATTATGGATGATCTCTTTAATTGATTTTACTTAAAACAAAACCTGCTCAAATTTCATGACTCACAGCAGGATCTGAAAAATGGAACAAGGTAAGTCAATGAATTGAGATCTGAATGAACACCTTTCCAGAGCATCAACCAATCAAAGATAAAATGTGTGGGGATAAATAAATAAATAAATAAATTAGAGACACATATGGATTAGCACTCATTTCCTTAATAGCTCTTTCTGGAATACAGTGACAAAAGGCTCTATCAATCAGCCTGAAAACAAGAGTTGAGGATAAAATAAAGAATAAGTGTTCAATACACAGGAAATTCCCTTTAAAATTAAAGTATTCTTCTCATCCAAGGTGTGATCCTGCTGTGTGCTAAATGCCCCCAGCTACCAGGGAAGTCAACAGAAGTCAAGACTGCTCAGCAACTGGTTAGATTTCTCTTAGATTTGTGAAAGGATTGTGATTGAGAGAAGCCTGCAATTCCCATTCTCAATTATCCCAATAAAAGGTTCACCTAGTGGATTATTAGATTAACGTAGCTTTACAAAAGAAAATGATACAGTAAATCCTGCATCAAGGAAAAGAGTTCAAGTATTTCAGGTACAAAGGATGAGTAGAAAAGAAGCATGCTATCTGTCTAAGGAACTACAGTAGTTTATCACTTTTGCAGACTATACTCTTCTGTTAGGAAAGGATAAAGCACCAAATAAAAAGCAAAACCACAGAGAACTAGAACAACAACATAGGATAGTTGACTTGGGCGGGCACACAAGGCAGTATAACTGTCTCAATCAGTTTCCAATTTTAAGATCCTTATTTCAAGTGTTATTTTTGGCTGCCTAAACATTCAACCACATAAACAGTTTTCTGAACCTCCATGTACTCTTTTCTAAAGTCTGGTAAATATGGCACCAAAACTCCTAGTTCTGAAAGAATGAATCTATCAGGAAAACAGTCAAGATGCTAGATTCATTCAATGTGCACAACCTGAGGTCTGGTGACTGATCGATCCATCTTAAAGCACACGGTAAGATAGGAGGCAGTAAGTTTTCAGAAATAAAAATGTCTATGCAAGTCTTCATAGGTCAGTTGGCTGAAAGAATAAATGGATTTCAAATCAAGTAAGAGCAGGGCACAAAAGCTGGGCTTGGAGTACATATATAACTCAAAGTGGATTAATTTAAATCCAAGTGATTTAAATCACTAAATTTAAAAATGATAAAAATTAGCAACCTAGAAACCTTCAACCTAACCTTTGTGGTGGCTTCCTTTGTTTCAGCTTTGACTATATGAAGGGATAATTAAGTATTGCCTCAGTCAGCCTAAAAATGAGGCACTTATGCCCAAGAGCTTCAACAAAGTACCATACATGTCTACAGATGAACATATACATTGGGAGTCACCTGATTTCCATCATTCTGTTACATCAGAACCTGGGAAATGACACATTTTTTAGTTATTAATTTCTACCTGATTCTTCTCAAGCAGCTCTGAGATGAAAACTGAAATTCAAATAAAAAAATGCCAGCATTTTAAAATAGTTAAATAAAAGTGTGTTAAATGCATAGGCAGCGGAAGGGGGGAACTAATGGGGCTTAGCCCCCACAAATACCAGGCAGTGCAAGAAAGCCCAGTGGATGGCTCCCAGCAGCTGCAACAGGGGTGGGGTGGGGAAAGAAATAGGCATTGCCCAGCTGGCAGTGCAGGATTGAGCCACAAGCGGCTTATCCAGGGGGCGCGGCTCCTGCTGCTGCGCACACCCCAGGAGGCATGGGGGCGTGCCCCTGATCTGTGCGGGGCAAGGTCAGGCTGCTAGTGCAGGATGGAGCCGGGGCTGCGCTGGGCTCTTCCTGGCCAGGGGGAGGGGCATGCTACACTGGGGGCACCTTGCGGCACTGGGAAGGAGGCTACAGGTGAAGGGGAAGCTGCAGCCACCCCAAGATTCACTGTAGCTCCCCCTCCCTCCTCCCAGCACCACCTGCCCCCAACATAGCTCACCCCCCCCACCGGGAAGAGCCCGGCGCTGCATTTCGCCCCAGCCTGCAGCAGCTGCCTGCCCTGCCCCATGCAGACTGGGGGCACATGGCCCCCATGCCTCCCAGGACACATGCAGCAGCAGGAGTCACCATCCTCTCCCCACACTCCCTGGACAAGTTGTGGCTCCATTCCATGCCCCACCCCAGCTCTGCAGGCCTGGTGGGATGGGTGCAGGGGTCCTGCGGGCTCTGTCCCCTCTGGTCCAGTGGTGCAACCAAAACTGGCCACACTCAGACCCCCAGCTCTGGGCACCCCTAAGTGGTGCGGGCCTGGGCTGGGCCCGGTATGAGGAGGCAGCCAGGGCCAATGCTGGGCTGGGGGCCGGTGGGTTTATTGGTGCCAGCACCATGCAATGACCCTGGATACAGCAGACCCCAGCCCTGATCCCAGGGCCCAGCTCAGCTCTGCTCCCTCCCAATCCCTGCCCAGTCCCAGCCCCATTCCTTCTCCCTGCTCCTCCCCCCCATAAACTTTCCCTCCTGGGCGGGGTATGCATGCATGTGCTCAACCCCCCCGCAAGAAAAAATGTCTCCCTCTGCCTATGGTTATATGTGCCAGATACATAAGAAGAAAAAAAGTAACATTCTACGTGTAAAGCTATGGAAGTATCAGTCAACTGATGTATTGTTTCTGGTGACAACTGGTGAGATTTTCAAAGGTCTTTATGCCTCTAATATTGCAGATAAACATCTACTGCAATTTTCAGAAATGTCTAAACAAGTTATTTGACTGAGTCCTTTTAAGAGTACTGGAGGGTATTGCACCATGTTTGCATTACAGGCAACCCCTGCTTAATGCTGTTTCACTTAGCTTTATTTTGCAATAACACTCATTTTAAATTGATACCTGATTTCACTTAGCATTCAGCAAGTTTTGTTATAACACTCATGGTTGCCATCTTGGGTCATTAAAAACAATTCCGGTCACCATCTTGGGTCATCAAATACTTTCGGTTTCGCCTAATGCTTGTATTGCTTAACACTTGGAACCAATTAAGAGTGCTAGGCAGGGGTTGCCTGTATTGGGTGTGTTCATACATGCAGACTCATACACTTGCAGCAGCTCAAATAGGAGTAGCACAAATTTATGCCTAAATATGCACACATAGGAATTTACTGTTAAAAACATTCTAATCTATCATGGGTTTTTTGAACTCTGTGCAACAAAAGACTCACTCTGCTGTTTTTCTGTAATCAAAAATCAAGGGAAAACTAAGAGCTGGCAATTTGCAAGGGGGGCACTGAGTCTAAAAAGTTTGAGAACTGCTACTCTAGCGGGTAGAAGAGATGAACAGACTATGAAGAAAATCAGCAACACTACAACAGTGACAAGTCTTGGTCATTTTTCCCAAATAACATAATTTTAACTATGACTGGAACAAGTCTCAGGATAATCCCAGTAACTCCAGCCTCTTCAATGGGGGCCTAGGACTGATTCCAGGTCTAGAAGTCAGAACTGATTTGGAGGGTTGAGGGGGCAGAATTAATTGCTGGGAAAGGATATGCAGGCTGGGGCAAGAGCAAGGACCTGAGATCACCTAACCCATAAGTTTTAGAAAGTCATAACACTTTCTGCTAGGCAAACACATGGCAAGCAGGAAATTTAAACATATTTTCCTCCATCTTTATTTTTTTTTAATCTTTCATAAAAAGAGTCCACCATGATTTCTAGGCCCACTTACAGAGGGGGATTTGGGGGGGGACAATAGGAAAGATCTCAGGATTTTTGAACATATAAAGTTGGCAATAATGTAAAAATCTGCATCAAAAGACAAGAAACCAAAAGTAGTCACTTCCCCTACTGGAAATTCTACTTCCAGTTTTGGAACTGGTAACATATTACAGACACTCAAGACCACTGTACCTCAGGGCAAAAAACTGAAGCAGAATATTGCTTTCTTATTACTCTTTCAAAACTGATTTGTGGCAAAGATCCTTTACTCCCTTGAGAGATGAGGGAATATCTTATTTTAAAGTCCATTCTGAAAATATGAAAAGGGCAATTAAGAATACTGGTATAATTCCAGAATTTTCATGGACGGCCTGAATATGCAAATTACTATGGTTTCTTAGAGGAGCAAAAGATGTTGACCTTTCAGACAGAATGAAAAACATCCACCAATCTTTGGAGCCTTTTCTTCCAGAGTAAAAACGTATTGATATTTGAACAACTCAGAATTTAAAATGTATCTGTGTTGTCAGGATTCCTCTTTATAGCTACAAGTCAGACATTTCCTAGACAGAGTTACTAAAGAAGAATCTGTAGTACCTGGAAAAGACACTATTTGTAAAACAGAGAGGGCGCATCCATACATGCAGGCATGTGTGCTTGCAGCAACTCAAATAGAAGCGGCACAAATCTGAGCCAGGGATTTTTGCCTCAGTGCATATCCCCAGACAAGCACTCTGGTGTGAGGCAAGTTGGGCCACTTGGGGCAAAATAACCCTGCCCAGCTCCTCCCAGATCTGCAGCCAGGGGAAGCTAGAGCCTGGGGCCAGCACCTGTGCTGGCTCCAACAGTCTAAAAACCTGCCCTGTGCTGGCCCCAGCAATATAAAACCCTGCCTTGGGGAATAGTTCAGGGCTACTTGCACTCAGGAGCTTCTGGGAGGAAATTGGCCACACCCCTTCCTGTTCCAGGCTTGGTCTCAGGAGCTTCTGGGGAGAAGATGGCCAGGCCCTTTCTTGCCTCTGGCTACTGTTAGCTGCTGGCTTGGTCTTGGAGCTTTTGGGAGTAAGTTGGCCACAGCCCTTCCTGCCTTGGGTGGCTGCTGCTCTTGATGCTGCCCCCCCCCCATGGGGGGTCCTCTTATGCATGCTGCTCCCCCCCCAGGGAGGGGCCCACTGCACTGCACCACACCCCAGCTTCTGCACCCCTGTTCTGCCCTGCTGCCCAGCCTGCCACCAAGTCACGGTTAGGGGACAGCCTGAGGAGGGAGCCTGCGCTGCCTGTAGGCCCCTCCTCCTCTGCCATCACTGCCAGAGCCTAAAGGTGCCTTGCTTGCCCCAGCTGCCTTAGCAGGTCAACCCACACCTTCACTTCCACTTTCACCAGAAGCACACCCTGAGTGGCTGAACTGGATGGCTCCCATCATCGCTGCTGCTGCCATTGTTTCTGCTCCTGCCCCCTCTGAGGAGAGAGGGAGATTCCCTGCTACACCACCTGACACCACACCTACATTGGATTACTTCCTAACTGACTGACTGCTCCTGCCCTCCTCCACAGCTACCTCACTGCATCTGATCCTGATTTGTCTTCCTGACTACTGCTCTGCTGCTGAGCAACAAGCTGGAGGCCTGAGGGGCTTCTGGATAGATCTTCAACAAACAAAGCCCCTCCACTGCTCCAGCCATCTTTTACATCTGCCTCAGCAGCCTTCCCTGTGTGTTCTTAACCTTGTGTGGTAAGTCCTGTGGTCCACTCCCTCTTCCCTGTTGTGTGGCTGAGTAAGCCAGCTGTAGTTTCCCCAGCCCATGTGTGTTTCTCCTCCCCCACATCCTCAAAGCACAGGCCTCCTGATTTTTTTTTTTTTTTCCTGCCTGCCTCTACTAAATTCTCCAGCCCCACTGGATATTTTGTTTTTCTTTATTGTTTTCCCTGCCCTCATGTGAAATAATGGCAGAGCAAGAACCTTTGTGGCGGGGGGGAGGGCTATGCCCTCATAGAGCTTCCTGCAGCCCCCGCTATAGGGGCAGATCCCAGCCAAGCCCCCAAGGGGATGCATGCCCCTGCAGTCTCCACCCCAGAGGCAGAATCCAATTAACCTCCTCCAGACATGGCAAAGCCTGAAATCTCCACTGTAGAGGCAGGCAGGACTCTGGTAGGCAGCCAACAGGGCCAGGGGGTCTCTCCTGGCCAAACCCTTGTCCTGGAGGGGTTCCCAAGCTCCCTCCCCCATCATCAGGAACCAAGGGCTAGGGCAGTGGGAAGGGCTCCTCTTCAGCCTCCTCCACAGCTGGAGGTGGGAAAGGCAAGGGTCCTGCCCCCAAGCCTAGACCACCAGCACCTGAAGGTCTAGCTACTGTGCCTTGATCACCAGCGCCTTATCATGCACACTCACTCAGCCTGTCCCTGACCCTAGCCCTGGCCCCACCAATGTGGCCCATTGGGGGGGGGGGGCAAGCTCTATGCACAGGCAGCTGTGGGGAGACCTGAAGCCAGAAGGCCTGGACCCTTCACTGCTGATTTTTCCAGCTTAGGCAGCAGGGCCTCCTTTCTGGCACTCACCCACAGGCACGGGGTGAAGCGCCAACTGCCCAAGTGGGAGAACCTGCATTTTGAGACCTGGGTGCAGGCCCTGGCTTGGGTAGTGGGGGCCCCCCAAGATCATGGCGACCTCCTGCTTTCATGGCAAGAGGGTCTTCTACCTTGCCTTGGAGACCACTGCACAAAAGGTGATGGAGAAGGGGGATCATGGTAGAGCGTGAATACATCCCCCTCAAGCCTCTAAAAGAGCCTCCCCATACCCCCAATTGGGCCCTGCTCCCTCAGATCCAAACCCTGGGGAGCTCCAAACCCAAGCGGAGACACTGTGAGTCAAACTACAAGGGGGGGCATGGCAAAAGGGACCTTACGGTGGGTGTCTACAACAAACCACCCAATCATGGGGATAAGCTGGACCTGGACTTCTCCAGTCAGCTTATGGAGGCAGTTAGGTCAAGGGATGTCATTGTCATGGGTGACCTAAACTATCCAGACATTTGCTGGGAAGAGCAGACAGCCAGGTTTGACTGCTTTGTGTAGGTTATTGGCTGTATTACAGGACCTTCACCTTATTCAGGAGGGGCACAGCCCCACTAGGGATAACGCCTTGCTGGACCTGGTCCTGGCTACTGGGGATGACCTGGTGAGGGGACTGCAGGTCCCTTACTACCTGGACAATAGCAATCATCACCTGCTGGAATTCACTATCCAGCGCAGGGTGTCAAGGGCTTATAGCAAGACTAAAGCCTTGACTTCAATGAGCTTTGGAGACTAGTGGGGGAGGCACTGAGGGCCCAGAAGGTAGAGGAGATGGGAGTCCATGACTGATGGTCGTACCTTAAGGGGGTGATCCTCCAGGCCCAAAGGGTAACAGTCCCTGAGAGAAGCAAAGGAGGTAAGAGTGCTCAGAAACCACCATGGCTCAACATGGGCATTCAGGAATGCTTGAGGACTAAAAGGGTGGTGTACAACCAATGGAAGGGAGGAGCTATCACCAAGGAGGAGTACTCCTCCTTGGCCTTCCTAATAGCCCTCCTACACTCATGGGCCAAGGCAGAGATGGAACTCAGGCTAGTGTCCAGGATTAAGGACAACAAAAAATCCTTTTTCAAGTACATTTGGGAGCAAGAAGAGAGCACCAGGCAATGTAGGGCCCCTGCAAGATTCAAACAGTAACCTTGTGGCTACAGATGAAAGCTGATATTTTTAACAGTTTCTTTGCCTGTGTCCCTACCTCTGGCAGGAGGGATTTCCCAGTCCCTGTTCAAGAAAACAATCTCAGGGATAGCTCTGTCAGGCCTTGGGTCAGCGCAGATGTAGTTGGGGATCTTCTGGAAGGGCTGGACATCTTTAAATCTGCAGGTCCAGATGCCCTCCATCCAAGGGTGTTGAGGGAGCTGGCAGGGGTCATCGTGAAGCCCTTGGCCCAGCTGTATGAGCATTGATGGTCATATGACCAGGTGCTGGGGGATTAGAAACTGCTAATGTGGTCCCCGTTTTTAAGTAATTATAGGCCCATAAGCCTCACCTTGGTCCTTGGGAAGATCTTGGATGTGAGGAAGGTGCTCATCTGGCTTTTTCTGCCACAGCTACACTTGCGGGCACACCTGACAAAGGGAGGCAGTCCAGGAACACCTCAAGCAAGAAGTGCTAGAGCTGGAGAGGTGCCTGGCCACCGACCCAACCAATCTGTCCCTCTGCAGAGAGTGTTGGGAGGGGCAGGAAGAGCTTCATGCTCTGGACAATCACCACACCTGTGGTGTGTTTGCCAGCTTGTGCATCCAGCTCATTCTGGAAATGGACCACAGCTCCCATTTCTTTTATGCCCTGGAGAGGAGGTGGGGGGCCAAGAAGTAAAACACCTGCCTTTTAGCAGGTGACAGCACCCCCCTCCCCTCACGGATCCAGGTGAGATGTGCCAGTGTGCGCTGGCCTCCTATGAAGAGCTCTTCTCCCTGGATCCAACCAACACTGAAGCTGTGAGACCCTGTGGGAGGGACTCCTTCAGGGCAGAGTAGGTGACCAGAACCAGCTGGAGGCTCCTCTCACTCTGGCTGAGTTTTCAGCCGCTCTCCACCTGATGCCTGGTAACAAGACACCAGGCATCGATGGGCTGACTGTGGAGTTTTACCAGGCCTCCTGGGGCATCCTCAGCCCGGACCTTGCCATGTTCTGGGCCAAATCCAAGGGAAGTGGGGAGCTCCCCCTGCCATGCTGGAGGGTCATGCTGACCCTCCTGCCTAAGAATAGGGATCCCTGCAACCTGAGGAACTGGCATTCCATGTCCCTCCTCTGCACAGGCTACAAGGTGGCAGCAAAGGCCATCTTGCCGTGCCTGCAGTCCATACTGACAGACGTGATCCATCCCAACCAGATGTACACCAGGAGCCAGTGTACCAGGAGGGCCTGTCTCTCGCCCTCCTATCCCTAGACCAGTAGAAGGCATTTAACAGAGTGGATCACGGGTACCTCACAGGCACACTGCAGACCTTTGGTCTTGGGCCCTGCTTTGTGTGGGCTCTCCAGGTGCTGTATGCCTTTGCAGAGTATTTTGTTAAAGCTCAACTGGATCCTGGTGGAGTCCATCCTGTTGAAGAGAGAGATGCATCAAGGCTGCCTGCGGTCAGGCCAGCTGTATACCTTGGCCCTGGAGCCCTTCCTCATTCTCCTGGTGACCACCAGGATCTGGGGGAACGTTTGTTCACCAGAGCTCCCCAAGGGATGACTAGGTCAAATGGTCACAAACTCCTGCAAGACCGTTTCAGGTTGGATATAAGGAAGAATTTCTTTACTGTCCGAGCCCCCAAGGTCTGGAACAGTCTGCCATCAGAGGTGGTTCAAGCACCTACATTGAACACCTTCAAGAGTAAATTGGATGCTTATCTTGCTGGGATCCTGTGACCCCAGCTGACTTCCTGCCCTTTGGGCAGGGGGCTGGACTCAATGATCTCCCGAGGTCCCTTCCAGCCCTAATGTCTATGAAATCCTGCGGAAGCAGGTGGAGGGGTTGATGCTCCGGGAGCCAGCGGTGTGGCTGGTCCTGTCAGCATATACTGACAATGTATTCTTTGTGGTCCAGGACTTGGGTGACCTGGTGCAGGTGGAGGCCTGCCAGGCATTGTACTTGGTGGCCTCCTCTGTCTGGGTCAACTGGGTCAAGAGCTTTGGCTCAGCAGTGGGTGATGGGTGGTAGGTGGGCTCACTCCCACCCGCACTCCGCTGGATCTGCTGGAGTGTGGGCTTGTTGCTCTACTTCTGGGTCTACCTCTCCCCCACAGACCCCCTTTCTACCAGAGAACTGGCATCAGCTGGAGGCAAGGGTGGTGGAGAGGCTCCAGGCATGGGTAGGGCTCCTAAGATGGCTCTCCCTGCATGGGAGAGTGCTGATGCTGAAGAAGGTGGTCCTGTTCATTCTCTGGCACTGCTTACAAACCCTGCCTGTGCCCCCTGAGGTCCTGGTGGAACCCCAGAGACAGGCACTGGAGTCTTTCTGGCCAGGACAGCACTGGGTCACTGGAGAGGTCCTGAGCATCCCCTTGCAGGAGGGCAGCCAGGGCCTGGCTTGCCTGCGCAGCCAGGTCATTGCTTTCTGCCTTCAGGCCCTACAGCAACTGCTATACAGTGTCAGTAGCCAAGCAACATGGGGCACCTGGGGGTGCACTTTCCTCCGCTACTTCCGGGGGCTCTGATATGACTGGCAGCTCCTCAGCCTGTGGGGCTTCTCTCTGCAGAATCTGTGAGGACTGTTAGATTTCCACCAGTATCTCCTCCAGGCCTGGAGGCTGGTCTCCACCTTCAGGTCCCCTGCAACACTCTCCCAGGGTGCCGACCTGCTCGTCAAACCTCTCCTCCAGAATTCCCAGCTGGAAGTGCCAATAGCAGAGGTGCCCCAGTTGTGACAGAGGTTGATCCTGGCTGCTGTCACCCCATATTAGAGACCTCCTGGACTATGATAGGTGGGAGTGGGGGGACTCTGCTGTGCTGGCTCAGTGCATGGGTCTACCCACGACATGTGCAACACGCTGTCTGGTCCAGGAGGTGAAATCTGCCCTACTTCCTGATGTCCTTGCCTTTGTTGACCAGGTCCTGCACGGTGGTGGTCCCTGCCCCACCCCCCCACGTCCTCCAGCCCACCAGAGTTTGGCATGGAGCTGGTACCTCACCTGGCTTCATGGTGCTCCCCGCTCTATCACCTGAGTCAGCTGGAGGACACCAGACCAGTCCACTTTTCCACTGTCACCGCCACCTCTACATGCTCATGCGCCGCACAATCCATCATGCCACCCTCGTGTCTCCCCCCCCAGACACCAAGTGACAGGACTTCTCAGCAAGGGCATAGCTGGGGCACCCCAATGGCTGAGTCTGTACTCCACCCTCATCCCGTGAGCCACTGGGGACCCCAGCTTGCAGCTCCTCCATGGAGCCATCGCCACAGACATGTTTGTGGCATGCTTAAAGGACAGCCCAGTCTCCTGCCCCTTCTGTGGGCACAGGGAAATCCTAGCACACATGACCCTCAAGTGTGTCAGGCTGCAGCCACTCCATTTCTAGAGCCGCCTCTTGAGGTTCTAGTTGAATTTCACTCCCCGCCTTTTTGTTTTTGGTCACCCCATCCATGGCCCCACCAAGTCCCAAGACCTTCTGGTCTACCTGCTCCTGGCCCTGGCCAAGTAGGCCCTGTACTTGACCAGGAAAGAGGCTCTGCCTGGGAAGGTACCCAGAGACTTGTGGGGCCACTTTTCTCTCACTTGTCCATGCACGTTTCCAGGCAAAGCACCAGTGGGTAGAGTCTGCTGGCTCCTTGGATGCCTTTAAGGACTGGTGGGCTCTGCTCAGTGTCCCCCCCCAGGCGCACTTATTTTCATGCTTTGACCTCTTGACCAACACAATACTCCTATCCTGTTTTTTTTTTCATTAGTTGTCCCAAGAATGTAATTGTACCACTCACTCATTAGCCCCACAAGGGGTTACTAGTTAGCCAGGTGGGCCCTAGGGCCCACGGTATGAGTGTTACAAATAGACAGGAGTTTCTGAGGCCCGGCCACTTGGTATCTGGGGACATTACCCCTTGTACCAGCAGGACTGCTGAAGCAGCCCTGACCTAGAGTGGCCCCTGCCTCCTCTACCCACTGCGGCAGTCTGGCAGTGGGGGCTGCTGCCTGGCTATGACCTGTGGCCACTGGTGACAGCATCCACCATCTTGGACCTGTGCCCCTATGGCTGCATGCCTGCCAGACCCAGACAGGATGCTGCTGCTCTGCTGTCAGGACAGCTATCGCCCAGAAGTTGTGCTTCTTGTGGTGGCCCACACTGAACTGTCAAAGCATGTCCTCCTGGCCCCAAATGGTGAAGAGGTCAGCCACGTCATCTGCCCTCCACCTGGGTCCCCAGTGCTGGCCCTGGACAGGCTCCTCTGCCCGGGTCTTGCCACTTATCTCACCAGCAGAGATCCTGGTGTTTCCTGTCTAAAAGTTACAAATTCTCTGATAAGAAACCCAAATTATCTCATTAAAATATCCAAAATAGTGTTCTTTTGCTATTAAAATAAAATGCCACTATATATAGAGAGATCAGTTGGGCAACGTTTTATTGATATATTTACAAATTTAAAGCAATTTGGAATACCAGTGCCTCTATCATCATAATAAAATAAATTCTAAATATCTATACACTTTGGCATTTATTTTTGGCTTTTTTTCTCATAAAAAAATCAGAGCTGCCCCTACCCCCTTCACTCACCAGGATGTGCAGCACTGATATGCCAGGGCCCTGCCCTAGCCCCTCACTTCCAACCCACAGCCTGCCCCCCACCCCAGTCCCCTCATTCCTGGCCAGGTATGTAGGTGAGGGATTTATAGGGATAGCTTGGGGGTGTGGGGATTGTGGGGGGCTGTGTGGGGGGCTGTTCAAGAGAGGTGGGTCCCTTGCCCCCCCCGCAGAGTGCAGCCCCCCCCCGCACATCTCACTGACTGCCCCCCACAGAGGCCACAGCCACCCAACAGGGGCTACAGTCTCCCTGCAGGGCCGAGAGTCCCCATACATGGGCTACAGCCCCACCACAAGGGCTACAGTCATTCTCCAGGGCCAAGAGCCCCCCCCTGCAGGGCCCACAGCTCACCCCCAGCAGCACTGGTCATCAAGGCACTCAGGGCCTCCTGACACAGCCCCCCAAGTGGTGTGGAGCAGCATGGCTCAGCCCCAGCTGCCTAGCACATGGCACTGCCTGTGCCATAAAGCACAGGACCAGCCAGCACAGTGCCATGTATTTCTGGGCAACTCCAGCTCGCGAGGACTGTATGTTGAATTGGGCCCAGTCCTGCATGCACAAAACTGGCCTGAGTGGTGCCCATGCATGCAGAACCTGGCCTGGCATGACAGGCAGTCCCCACAAGCAGCACAGGGCCCCTGGGTGACAGCCTGAGTGGCCTAAAGCTGCCTGAAGATGCACAGTGCTGCAGAGAGGTGGGGGACCAAGCCACGCTGCCCTGTGCCATGTAGGGGCTTTGCCAGGAGTGCCCTGATGGGCTGCTGCTTGGGGGGGGCTGTGGGCCATGCAGGGGGCAGGCAGGGGATCCACTCCTCCCAAGCAGCCCCCCTCACTTCAGTCCCTTCCTTACCTGGGATGGAGCCCCGTCCCATCAGGCTGCAGCCTGCATTGCTCCAAGCTGCCCCGCACATGGAGGCAGCATGCTACAGCACTGGGGCAAGAGGCAGTCATAGAAATGCTCTGGCCAGCTACCAAAGCATCTCTTTGGAGGACCCAAGCCTCTGGTTGCCTCAGGGCACAGTCCTGGATTGTGCCCTGCCCCCCTTTTTTTCCACAGGTTTTCTTTTTTTGATCTCTGAATATCCAGGTATCAATTTTGAGCCCCCGCTGCAAATATGCAGTGTGGGGAACATTTTTTTGTTCCCAGCATGCCTCTTGCCACATCTCAAACTGCTTTAAGATACGGCAAGATGCACATGAGGACTTGTCTGGACGCACCAAGAGTGGCCAACCCTACGAAGCTTTTATATCTGTAGTACAGTTTCTTTGTATAGAAACACTTATAGATATATAGTTTTGCTGGACTTGAGATTGTAAAATTCCTATTAAGGATGATCAATAGCAGAAAGTGCTTGAATACCCCTTTTGAAACCTGCATTTGTAACACTTCCAAATGAAGTCATCTGTGCTGCACATACTGCACTATCTTCCTTTAATTTTCAACAAGATGAATCCAGGTCTACACTGAAGATGTTTGAAATGTGATTACCCATTACACTCTCTCCTACTTTTGGCTTGTATAGAGTATGTTCTTATATAATGCTATCACTGCCTACTTATGTACAAGACATAACTGATTTTGGAACAATCTTTCACCATTTCAGATGTTCTACGTTCACAACTGACTCATTGCCCAAATAAATATTATGAAGGCCCTAACAGCTGAGGATTTACCCCGTAAAGTGCTGGAGTGAAACTGTTCAGCCCTCTGTATTGTATGTATAATCTTAAGACACGTGATGTGCTGCTTTACCATTGCTTCTGGAGTTCTCTCAACAAAAGAGTAATGTGCTCACTGACCCCAGCAAGCATTCTGGCAAGGGAATTTTGCACAAACTGTGAACGCCTGAGGAAAAGAATTATAGAAGTCTGACAAGTGTATGGTGAGTGCATATAAAAAGGTTGCATTTTTTCAAGTGAAAAAGTAGTCCCTGAGAAGGAAGGAACAAAGCTTTAAAACACACTTTAAAATTATGGAGAACAATGATACTAGAAAACAAAGTAACCAGGAAACAGAACAAGCTCCCCTCAGAGAGCAAGAGAGCCTTAAGCTTGGAAAATGAGTCAATATGCTATCTTTTTAGACATGCGGTCACAGAACACAAGGTGAGCCCTTACAGAGTCTGCAGCAGCTAATACATCTTTCTGATGTCATTTGCATATATGTGACAGTAGATACAGTTATGTTGCCAGAGAGAACATAAGTGCTAGTTTTAAAAGTACCCCAGAAAGTGAATATATTGAAAAAGATAAGAATGAATTAATGCAAATACAGTAGCCAAAAAACCAAACCACACCAAAGCAAAGAAAAACCTCCTACACATATTCTGATGTACTACCATAAAAATTCCTGGCTGGATGTCACATGAAACAGAGAAATCTGAAAAGAATAATGGAGAAATGTAAACCTAAATGATGGACCACACAAATGACACAGAAGACCTATACAAATCCAACTTTCATTGCATGAGCCAAACTGTCACCAAGCTGGAATCTGTGAAATCAGTAATTGGGGAAAAGCAGGTCTGACAGCCATACTATACCCTCACAATAACCTCTGTTTAAAAAGCCAGTTTAATTGGATTCTTAACTGGATTTTAACTGGATATTCTTGAGTGTTTTTTTTTTTTAAATGATGGTTCTGTCACCACTTTGAAACACAATATAAGATCCTGTTTTTTAAAAAAAGAAGAAAAACACTCTGAGGGAACAAGCTGATCCAGGATAAGTAGAGACCTACTTAAATTGTGGTTTTGCAACTTTTGTGAAACCCACATTAAATGGTGATCTCCATAATCACTGCAAAAAATGGCATTGGCCACAATTTGCCACCTAATATACCACCCCAAAATGCTTGCTGGAATACAAAGAAAGCAAGGCAATCACTTCAGCCAAAGAACACGAGATTTGGGTGAGCACAATGGAGAGGCTGAGCTAGTGATATAAACCAGGGGTTGTCAACCAGGGGTACACATACCCTTGGGGGTAATTGAGAAGGCCCTAGGCGGTACGTGTGGGTGGGCAGGGGTGGAGCACCGCCCCACACAATCCCACACTGCTGTACAGGCACCACCTGCCCGGCTGGATGTCGGGGGTGGAGGAAGCTCACACGCAGCGGCTGCCACCACTCCATGTCCAGCCACCGAGCACGGGGGGGCAGGGTGGTGCACAGCTGGATGTGGAATGGAGGGTCGATGGGTGGCACACGGCCAGACGTGGAGCAGCAGGGGGGGTGCTGCGGCTGGACACTGAGCGGGGTGGAGGGGGGAAGGGATGGCACACAGCTGATCTCAGCCAATCAGCAGCAAGGGGCAGGACTGCTGAGGCCCCTCTACCAATCAGCAGCAAGGGGCAGGACTGTCATGAAATGCATGCAAAATCAGCTCTGCGCAGCGAGTATGTCATGAAAAACACTTTGTCTTGCTGTGATTTAACTAGGTCCCTAAGGATAAGTGTTTGCATATAGTGACAGGGGTTCACCTATAATATCGTTCATCTTGAGACTGGAATCTGCGATGCTGCGGCTAGTAAAGCGACCAAAACGCTGGCTTGCATCCATAGATGCTTCTCAGGCAAATCCCAGGATGTCATTCTCCCCCTGAACTTGGCCTTGGTGAGGCTGCAGGTGGAGTACTGCAGTTTTGGGCTCCACAATTCAAAAAGGATGTGGAGAAGCTTCAGAAAGTCCAGAGAAGAGCCACGCGCATGATAAGAGGTCAGGAAAATAGACCTTACGACGACAGGCTGAGAGCCATGGGGCTCTTTAGCCTGGAAAAGCACAGGCTCAGGGGTAATCTGATGGCCACCTATAAGTTTATCAGGGGTGACCACCAGGATCTGGGGGAATGTTTGTTCACCAGAGCACCCCAAGGGATGACGAGGTTAAATGGTCATAAACTACTGCAAGATCGTTTCAGGCTGGACATAAGGAACAGCCTGCCATTAGAGGCGGTTCAAGCACCTACACTGAACACCTTCAAGAGCAAATTGGATGCTTTCCTACAGATATTTACAAAAACTGGTAATCATAAATACACTGCACTTAGTCCTTTCTATTTAAAGATTTCAAAGCTCTTTATTAACGTTGATACATAAAACTTAGTGACAGCATATGAATCAGATATGAAGCAATGCTTTATCTTCCTCAAACATCTGTATTTAAGCTAAATTTAGAACCATTATCCAAGAAGGTATTTAATTTATGATAAGCTCATTTTTAGTGTACCACTAGAACAGTAATGCTACTAATATTCAGAACATATGTCTTGTATCAGGAGGTAGTTCACATGAATAAAACTGTTTGATGAGTACAGGATACTGTGGTCCAAACAAAGATAAGTGGTTGGTCAAGAGCTGCTTATGAAAGACTCATAAAGTGCCATTAGTCTAATGCCTAAAACCAAGCAGCACATCAATATGGGTATGTTCTTTTTTGGGGCACATAGATTCATAGACACTAGGGCTGGAAGGGTCCTTGGCAGATCATCGAGTCCAGCCCCCTGCCCCAGGGGCAGGAATTCAGCAGGGATAATAGGATCCCAGCAAGATAAGCATCCAAATGTCTCTTGAAGGCATTCAAAGTAGTTGTCTCTGATGTTACAATTAAAAAGTAACAGAAATAAATCATATAAGGAATTATATATTGTTTACATTAGCTGTAGAAAGCATATGAAAATAAAAAATTAACTAGGATTCCAGAAAGAATTAGATGTTTACATTGATGATGAGACCCTCAACATTAAAAAAAGACAATTCTACTTCTTATGCCACTGGGCTGGGAATACTAACCATACTAAAAAAATAGGGCTATCAATTAATCACCGCTAATATGCACGATTAGTGTGTTAACTGGGTCTTGTGTTTTTGTCTGCCCAGACACACACACACACCTACACGCAGTTGCAGCATTTTCATGGCCAGGAATGCAGCCTGGCAGTGTGTAGAGCAGTGCCCTGCTGGTAACTCCGTGGAGAGGAAGGGGTGTGGTAGCAGACTGAGACCCCATGGTGAGGGAGGGAGTGAGGCAGGGACAGGGGCTGGGGTTCAATGGGGTCCCAGGGCCAGGCAGATTGTGAGACAGAGCTGCAGGAGGCTCGTCCAGAGACATGAGGGGGTGCGGTTCCCCACCGCCACATGCACCCCTGGGGGAAGCATGGGAGGCAAGTACCCCCTTGCAGGGAAGATGCGTAGGGGGTGCATGCGGGTGCACATGCACCCCCTGAGCATGTCAGTGCACCACCTACAAAAAGGTACTACCGACACTGTTGGCAGCGCCTGTGGGTGGTCGCTGCTCACCACCCCACCGGTGGCGTCTGCAGGCAGTCCATGATTGCCCCTGGCCACTGCCGAAGCTGCCAGTGGTGTCTGCAGGTGCTTGCTGCCCCCCCGCCTCCCCCCCACTGCCGACAGTGCTGTTGGCATCTGTGGGAGCTCCACACTTACCACCACCACTGCCACGTTCCCGCTGCTGCCAGCGCAGCTGTGCCCCCCCAGCCGCCTAGGACACACACCATTCATGACCCCCTGGATTTGTGCACGGGGCAGAGGCAGGCTGCCCGCTGCAGGCTGGGGCTCTGCACCCTGCTGTCTTTGCCCTGAGAGCTGCATCTCCTGCCCACCATGGGGGCCTCAATCTGTCCCCCATTCCCTTCCCTCTCCCTCCACAGACTTACCTGCTAGGCACTGCTCTGCATGTTGCTGGGCTACATTCCTGTAGGGTTACCATATTTCCAGTACTCTCAAGGCCACCATCCCCCAGCCCTGCTGCTGCCCTTCACTCCTGACCCACAGTACCCTGCACCCTGCCAGGATGTAAGGGGGTCCCTCCTCCCCAGGCTCCAGACCCCCCCTGCAGGGACTGCCCCTTCCCATGCTCCAAATCCTCCTCCCACACATAACCCACACCCAACCATACAGAGAACCTGCATAATTTGGAGTTTTTTGTGCATAAAAATCGTGTAATTAAAATCGTGATTGTGACTAATCTGTTTAATTGTGCAACTAATTAGAATCAAATTTTTAATCACTTCACAGTCCTATTTAAAACTATTCAACCAGTTTTTCCTTCATATTTTTTCAATGTTGGAAAATTATAAAACTGCCTTTCCTGCAAAATCAAAAATCTTGAAAGAGACACGTCCAGGGTTTTGAACATCTCAAAGCCAGTCTCCCAAATAATTCATTTACTGAGATATAAAAGTTGCATATCATTACATTTATATACAAAGCTAGTCTATAAAATACTATTACCTCTGTAAACCATAATATGATTATAAAAACATTAACGGAACTGAACACTCAACAAAAAAGAAATAGCTCTAAGCAATTTTAAACAATTTTCTTGTGTAAACAGCTGCTAAATTAAACGGTTATTCATAGAAGTCTATAATTTAATTTGTATATATAAATGAGGACAACAACTGTAGGAGCATTTAGCCCAATTTTAATTAACATTAGCACAGGAATTTTCCATTAATTAGTCCAAGTTTTCCTAGCAGAAAAACATTTTGAATGCAGGAATTTTGACTAGGAAAATATAACTAACCAAATATGGGACTCTCCTGTTCACTGCCAACAAATACAAATATCTCCATTATAAAAAAGAGAAATGAGTTGCTATTTTAGCTATTGTAACCCTATGTCCTGACTGACTTAAAAATTACAGTCAAAGAGATATAGCATCTTTATTAGTTTTAAACAGCAGGTAAATTGGGACCTTATTCTAATGGTCTTGCTCCATTTTCACCGTTCTTATTTACTTGGACAAACTATCTTTTCAGGTGTAATGCAGTCAAAGTTATGGGGGGTGTTATTTCAATAACTAACTGATTAGCTATTCCAACAAAAGAACAAGAGACGCACAAGACCATATCTGGAATTTTACTCTTTGTTTTTATAAAACCCAACAAGGAAATGAGATTAGGAGAGATTTTAGATCAATTGGCAGGGTAAATATATGAATTTAATTAACTCTAATCTGCTAATTATTAATCTGCTTTTATAAAGATCTTCCAATCTTATTATGATTTAGGACGAAGAGATGTATATGTCATGATGAACCCGGCAGAGCTGGCAAGCCAAGCTCGGGGTCGCGGTCACGGTGGGTTGGCCGGGTGGTGGCTATTGGCACGGACAGGTGGAATTAGCGGCTGTGGAGTCTGAGAGATGAAACCGGAGAGGGTTGAAATGCAAAGATTTATTTTGACTTACACTTTTTGGCATAGGCAGAGAAGTCTTCAGTTACAGTTGCAAACGTACGAACAACAACA
>NW_017728915.1:18865575-18874792 GCF_001723895.1 Crocodylus porosus
CAAGGGCTGGGTGAGCCTTGGAACTTTCCACTCACAGAATCAAACCGCGCATGTCAGTCCAGCTCTTCTGTGCTGGCAGCAGATACTCAAAATTTTCTCTGACAGTATACTGTTTGCTATACTGATTAAAACAAAGTACCATTTAGAGCACAACTCAGCTGTTAGACAATTGCTCAAGGATTTCTATTATTTGCTGCACCAGACTGAACCAACTTCATATTCTTCATCTTACTCTTCATAAGTACACAGAAATAAATACAACACTTCATTTTGAGAAACCCCTGTTATTTAAAACTAAACTTTTCCTGTAAGGCAAGGCCAACTGGAGAAAAGAAACGGGAATGCTGCACCAACACGAGTAACAATAGAAAATGTGAGAATAAGTACCTCCCATCACAAGGCCATAATGTCAATTTTCCATAGTATATTTGTCATGTGCACATATGCCCACAGTACAACACTGAAACCTCTGACTCAGACACCAATACATCAATAAACAACCATCAGCTGGTAAAATTACAGATCTGAGCAGGATTTTAATTGGACACTGAGCTTCAAACAGAAATCTGAGGTTTTAAATGCATGTTGGAAGCAACAGGCAGCTCCATAAAAATGTATAGTGGAAAGAAATTATTTGAAAAAGAAGGAACAGTTTTAATTATTTGTTTTTAAAAAAAACTGCCTGCCAACACCCACAAAGGACAAAAGAACACTGAAGAAGACGGGAAGAATGAGAAGGAAAGGAGCATTGGAAACATTAATGCAACAAGGATAAGCCTGACACTAGAACATCTTGATGTATGTTTCAATTTGCAACTCAATTATTTATTCACTTCTATAGATTTGTGTATTTGGAAACTGAGCATTTCAAACCCAATCCAAAAACAAAGAAACTTACTTCTTGCTGGCCACTGGATTACAGACATGCCAGACACCATGACTAGGGACAGACATTCAAAAAGCCAGTGCCTGCATTGTTTCAATCTTTGCAGGTAAGTCTAATCTGACTAGGCTGAACCGGTTTGTAACTGGACAGACATTCTCTCTGGACTGAAGAAATTCAGGCACGTGCCTGCAGTGGCTCAGGCTAGAAGGTCAGGGGTGTTAGAGCAACCCTCCCTCCCTTTTACAGTGCTGAGCTCGGGGGCGGGGGGCATGGCCAGACACCATAACTCTCGGATTAGGGAAGTCTGTCTGCATCTGTGGTAGCCAGAACCAGAGGGGTTACTATCATGAGCAATAAATATATGCTCTTGGAGACATCCAGGCAATTGTTTAGCAGTTAAGATTAGCTAATGCAAAGCTTGCAAGTTTGCAACCTGCAAGTGGAATTTGTCTGTCACAATTTAACCAAAGTGTTGAATCTAACTGTCTGCACTGATCATGGGACTGACTGAGCCCCAAAATAAGCAAACTACAAGATTAGCTTGTAATTTGATCTAACAGGTGTTTTAAAGGTCATCCATAACAAGATCTAACCACCTAATATAAACAGCACATTCCAAAGAATAAGAAAGGAAGGGGTTGAGTTTGGACAGAGTAATGCCAATTTTAAACCTCAAAGTAATGTGGTTTAATTTGCTTATTGGGTAAACCCGAGTTTGGGCAGTAACCTTTCATGATAATTTCTAACACCTTTTGATCCCATAGGGTAACAGCTATAGGGCAAGATTGTGGTGGCTCTAAAGCCAACAGATTAGCATAAAATAAGGCATAAAGGAACGTGCATGTCAAGAGACCAGTTTGAAGGACGGGGCAGAAGGACCATTGCTGTATCAAGCCTGGACCCCAGACTCCCAGTGTGAGCAAGGACTGGATCCTGACCAAGGGACCTTCCCGGTGACCCCTCAGACAGCATTGATCGGGGACGCCTAACTTCGCTGGAACAACTTAGCGCACATCTGGCATAGAGGGACTGCTGATAAGTTGCCAACCCCATGTGGGAACTCTTTGTCATTCTATCTGTTGTTACTATTCACAATTAGTTCTTTATTACTGTACTGTCTGTTTGTCACATTAACCCTTCTGTTAACTGTTGTATGCTAAGCTATAAGTAAATTTGCCTTTACTTCACTCCCAACTTGCCTTCTTGATCCCGAACCCAGCAGCCTAATGGCTGATATACCCACAGAGCCTAGCTGGCCTGTGACATGCATCATCCCAGGGTTTTCTCCACTGGCTGCTAAAGGGGCAGGAGTGTTGCCAGATCCCAGACCCCTGCTAGCAATCTGAGGCTAGGGGGTGTGCAGTGCATGCATCTGTTGATGATACAGAGCTTTTCAATCTTCCAGCCTGCTTCTTTATACTGTCCACAGCAAACTGACAGGCAAGCAAGCCAGCAGGGGGCTGATAACAGTGTTTATCACCCCATCAGCAATGCAGTAGCCTTTCTCCATTAGTTCAAACTCTTTTTAAACAGAATATCAGCTGACCTGTTGATTAGCTCTAAAAAGCCCTAAGCGGTCACTGTTCTGTCTGCCTGCCCCATGGAATTGAAGACACACACACACCTCTTGGCATTAGCTAGCATACCACATGCCTAGGGTTAGCATACCACATGCCTAGGGCCCATGGGGCTGGGGTCTGTGCTGTGGGAGACGGGAAGGAGGGAGAGGGGATTCCTGCTGAGAAGCGAGCAGCAAGGGGGAGGGGGTAGGTCACAGGAAGCCAGGCAGACCCTGCTGTGCCTGCAGTCTCTGCCAAGCTCCACCAAGAGAGCAGAGGCAAGGGGCCAGCTCTGTCGTGGAGCAGAGAGCCCCACCCAGCCCAGCGAGCATGCTGGGATAATGCGGGGAGTCTGGTTTGTCTTAAATCAGCATGGGGTCTGGGACAGACATTGCATAAACTGGTTTGACCCGAATCAGTTAAGTCTGATACTACATTCAACCAGGTTTATCTCAAACCAGTTTCAGCCATTTTCAAACTGGTTTATATGTACTGAAGATCTGTTCTGTTACAAGTTTAAACCAGTTTCTGATCACTTAAACCAGTTTATGTGTAATGTCTGTCCGTAGTCCATATTAATAACTTCAGTTGTAAAGTAGATACCACTTGCAACCAATGCAGGCTTCTGGAAATCTGACAGCAAAATGCAACTTCCAAATAGTGAACAAGATAGAAAAATGCTGCATGTTGAGATACCAGTCAAAAGCACAAGCATAAATACAAAATGAGGAATCACTTGCTATGGCTGTAACACTGCAGCAAAGGACCTGTGGGTTACAATGGATCACGAACTGAATATGAGTTACCTCAGTAACATTATTACCAAAAAAACCCCAAAAACTTCTTAAAGCCATGCTGAATAGTATTAATAGAAGCTTCAGATGTAAAAGTTAGGGACCTCACCTGAAGACTATGGTCATTATTGGGCACTACACAAAAAAGATATGGACAAATTGGAAAGTGTCCAAATGAGAGGAATAAAACTCACTGGAGGTCTAAGAAACCGAACATATGAGGAAATGTTGAAAGAACTGTGCTTATTTATTCTAAAGATGAGAAGACTTGATAGGAAGATTGATAAGAATCTTCAAATATAAAAAGGGCTATTATAAATAAGATGGATTACTGTGGCAATCAAATGTTCTTTTTCCACAGGAATAAAATAAGAATTATCAAACAAAAAAGACCATTTAAGTTAGCTTTACTTTCTGTGAAGAGATTAAGCACTAGAACAGATTGCCTAGAAAAGCTGTGGAATCTCCATTACTGGAAACTGAAGTGCAGGTTAGAAAATACTTATCTAGGCTGGTTTAGACAGGGGTGATTCTGCCTTGAGCAGAGTGCTGGACTAGATGGACTCTGGAAGTCCCTTCCAGCCCTGTTCTTCTAGGATTCTGTTATATCTTCCATGTGCAAATAATGGACAACAAACAGTCTTTTAGCATCAGCCTGGCATCCCTCAGAAAGATGGCCAGAAATGGAAAGCAAATGAGCAGAAGAGACAAAGGACTGAAGAGAACGGTCCTGTGGATGAAAAATGCCAAGCACCCACTAGTTCATCTCAAAGGGTGCCTTAATAGCATATAATGGGGCACTCCTTTGTCCCACAATGCATTGCATCAGAAGGGGATGCAAGACTACTGTGATGCCTTCTTGCAGTGTACTTAACATTCAGCTGATGTAGCTGTTCACAGTGAGGATATGCATCCCCAGCACAAATGCAGTGATGTTCTCGTGGCTTATTAGCTGGCTGCTGTGAATCCACTGAGCTACAGCTGACAAAACTCAGTATGTCTAGACAAGTCCCCAGTCTCATTATGTAGCCAGTGTGCTACCTTTAAGCGTTCCTCACACCGAACTCACTCTCACTAGAGTTTCTTGGAATAAACTGCTGTACCACAGAGTTCACTTCAATTAGACAATCAGTTCCCCTATAAATAAATTAAATTAACAGAACTCCTGTAGTTTCTCAGTAATCAGAGCCCTTTGCTGGCCTTGTTATTTCTTAATTTCCATAAGTTAATAGGCACAGTTATGGGAACCCTGCCAAATGAAGCTTATTTTTTAGGTAAACAACTCTGAAAATGTAAAATATTTCTATTCAGATAAGAGTTAAAATTGGTTCTTTTTCTCTGTTGGAACCGGATTCTGCCCAGTTTTCGTCCTTCTCATGCATTATTTATTGTAGAATCCTAAGGTCAGAAATTCAGTTTGAAGTGCTTCTCACAGTGTGCGCCATTCTGAGACTAGCCTTTCATTTGCTTACCTGTATCTCATCTGATGCAGTGAACACACAATTCAATCCTGATAATCTCACCTCCTATTCTAATTAGTGTTGTTTTATTAATGTTGGTTTTTCACTGTTAGAAAAAGACCTAAAGAGATCACTTCAGTGCTCACAATCAAAGCCCTACACAGCTGCTGTCAAGAAATCCATCAGTCAAAAGGGATAAATACATCGTATATCTCTTTAAAGTAAAGGGAGCAGAGCTATTTATGCAGAGAGCCAGCATCTATCATACATAATAGTGAAACCTTCCAAATAAAGTAAGTGACAGGAAGCAATATCATCTAGTGGCTTTCTGACAGGAATGCTAATTCTTTACAGGTATTTACTTTTTTTCAAATGCATTATCAAATGTACATGTTTGCAGAAGTCCTCTCTCCAGCCAATGGACTAAATTTATCCCCATTGTAACCTTGGTGGAATTACTCTAAAGTTGATTTTGGCTCAATATAAGCATATCAAAGTCACTCATCAATCACAGAAATAGACAACTACCATCTTACTAGGCATACATAACCATTTATTCTGTAATTACAAGATCTACTGTTGCAAATTCCTTTAGCAAGTCCCTTTTCCACCCCTGGAGCCTATGGCTATCTTGCATCCTTCTTATTGCCTGAAGAAGCTCCCAATTCATTTGGTTTTAGATGCCCTTTCCCAGAGACTCAATTTCACAGTAACCAAGCTCCCAGGCCATTAAGGTTTGGAGGGAGTTCTGTCCCTTCTGTTTATTAACCAAGGAGTTGATTTTTGTATCAGGCAAAGTAGTTTCTCTTGTATTTACACTCTTTCAGGGAGTCTAATTGGACTGTCTCCATAGCATTCCCAGCCTCTTGTCAGTCCAGGATATAAAACTATGAAATCTGGAAGGAAATGTTGGTTCCTGCTTAGAGCAAGTGACTGGGATTAGGAACCCTGGATTCTATATTCAGCTCTTCAGTTGTTGATATACCCAAGCTACAATAAATGCTTTTAAAAAAACCTGCTAGCTAACACATTTTAAAACCCTAGTGAAAACAGCAGAAACTGTCTCACTAATTATGTTAAAAAACAACTTATCACAATTAATATCTGAAAACGTACTAGCAGGGGTGTTAAAAAACTTTTTATCCTAATCTAACAACATATTAAAATCACTGGAACCTTGAACAAACTGCTTAATTTACACATTGTGAAACAGGGACACCAGTACTACCTGAAAAGGTATGACTTGAAGATTATGAAGCCATTTGGCTATCCTTAATTAGAGGATCTAGAGCAGGGTATCAAAGAAATGGCCTTCAAGCCAGATCCAACCTGCAGTCATTTCATCTGGTCCACAGGGATTCTGGAGGGGCTGGGAATTCAGGAGTGGGGCAAGGGCAGGTAGGTCCCACTGCCAAAATCCAAGGTCTGGAGGGCTGCTTAAGTTTTGGTGAGCTGTTGAGGGTCACATACATAAACATCTTTCAGAAGATATCATTTTAACAAATTATAGATTAAAAACAAATCATATACTAAAATGCAAATAACTACTATAACATATTTTAATTTTAAATATTAAAATATTTTTTGTCTTGATGCATGGTTTTTGAGTAGTGTATATTGAGGTAACTGCATTATAGCTCAAAATAAAGTCTTACTCTTGTATACTGGGAGGGGGTGGGGGGGAGGTGTGTGCATGTGTGTAGGGACTGCCTGCATGCTAGGTCCTGGGAGCTGGTCAGGGTGGAGGAAGGGGACAGGGACATTTGCAGCAGAGCTCACCTGGGTGGTGCGATGCTGGTGCACATTCAGTCTCCCCTCCCCACCCCTGCCAATCCAGCCTGCAGCTTCCCCTGTGGCATTCCACATGGGGCTGAGCCCTGCCTGCTCCCACCCAGAGTTACCTGCGCTGCACTCCCACCTGCACCCACCCTGCATCTGCCAGACAGCATCACCTCAGCCCTGGCTCCAGGCCAGCTCCCCTCACCTCTGATGACTCTTCCTCCCCCTGCCCCTGCTGTGCCACTCCAGGCAGCAGGTAGCGTGGGCGAGCAGTGGGGACGCATGATGGGCAGCTCTTGGCTGCCTTTCACCCACTCTGCCAGCCTAGTATGACGAGCAGCCACATGTGGGCAGGTGAGTGCCTGGAAGGCAGCTGGGAGCTGAAGCCCCATGCACTGGGGCAAGAGCCACCCGGCTATAGCTCCCCGCACCAGCCTGGCTGTGCATGTGGTGACTGGCACATATCCTCACAATTTCTCTACACTACCTATTACCCATAACAGTGCAGTAGGGGCAGGAGCAGGGCTGCTGGAGGCAGGGAAAGCAGAGCAGTACCCAGGTGGCTGCAGCTACACTGGAAACAGCCCCACTAGGAAGCTGCACACACTGGCCAGGGCCAAAACTGGGACTGGGACCATGGACAGGCAGTGGTGGGAGCACAGGGCAGGCCGCCCTGGGTGGGGGCAGCAGAACTTGGCTCTATGCAAAGCACAGCAGGGCAGCCATGGGCCAGATGCAATCAATTGGTGGGTGCCCACCCACAGGCCCGATCCAATCAGTTGGTGGGCTGGATCTGGCCTGCAAGCTGTATTTTCCCTAGTCCTTCTCTAGCTACTAGTAGCAGAATACATCAGCTTTATGTACCAGGCATCAAATTCTGTAGTCTCCAAATTATTTGTACAGAAGAGAGTCCTTTTCTAAGGCCCTACCCAGCCTGTTGCTTCCACAGGGCAGCATGCTTGGACAAGGAAGAAAAAAGTGATTACGCAAGGAGGGCTTCTATCATGTCTGAAAACTGAAGAGAGTGTTGTTGGAAATTTTGTGGGCAATTTGTAGGACATTTCTGCCCCATAGTATTGTTTTTTCTCTTTTTTCCCCAATTAAGTGTCATGCAACAGGATAAATCACTGCCTGAATATTGCCTTGTGAAGACTTTGCCAGTAGGCCTATTTTATGTCTGCTCCTCCCTAGTGGTTTATGGAATCCATCAATTTTCACAGGACTTTTGATATATGTGACAGAATAGTAACTGCTAATGGCACGACTAGCAATGAAGAATTCCAGATGATCTTGCTATTGCACTCCTTGCTTAATGGCTATCTAAAATGTTATAAAACTCTGGTAACAGCTGGTAGCCACTATTCATTGCAGATATATAGATATATATATTTATTGAGGCAGAGGGAAGAAGCTTATGGAGTAGAGAATTATCACCTTTAGTTTTTGTTCTTGCTCCAGGGTTAGAGTGCCTTCTTGTACTGTTGTATTTATTGTGCTATGACAGAACTATAAGTTTAAGTAAGCACTTTGAAGCCAAAAGATGTATTTATAATAAAATTACAGTGTACTTTTCTGAGGAACTGTCTCAGAAACAATTTAAGAGATAGTGCCAATGGACTTAAAGCACTGTGTGGCAAGATACTGGTCTCCAATCAGTAAAGTTTGCATTTATGCATCTCATATATATACAACACACTGAGCTTGAAGAGATGAGAAGGTGTGGGGCAAAGGTGACTTTATATCTGCCAAAACTGTTGATGACTGAGAGCAAGTCAGGGGACAAACTTTGTGCCAACTGAGGATACCTCCAATGCAGCAGCATTGTCGCAACACTTTTCTTGGAAATTGACAGGAAGATGGTCCAAATCAGCAGAGCACGCTCTATATCAAACAAAAACTCCACTTGTTAGGTGGCCAGGGATCCTTGCATGTGTGGTCAAATAAAGTTTGCAAAGGGACAATGATGAAGGCCCATGTGCTCTGCTTTGGGACTATAATTTTAAAATAAATTCAGTTACTTTGAATGTGACCAGTCCTTTTTCCAGGCACCTCAAGGTTTCATCAGGCTTGGCTCCAATACAAGAATCAAACTGCCAAATGATTGCATTGCTCTTTTATAGCTTAATTGAAATGTCTGAGTTAGAGCTACAAACATCTGTAGCCCCATCAGTCAATAGAATTACAATGGTCAAAAACCAGTAAAAATGAAAGAAGAATCAGACTCTACACATCTGTTCTGTTCATGTAGTTTTCCTCAAAAGAAAAGAAAAGAAAAGAAAGAAAAGAAAAGAAACCACATGGCCCATATTCCTATCCCAGTTAGTAGGGCATAAAACCAAAGTAAGGCCATCCCAAAGGATATGGACACATGTATACAGGCAGTCCTCAGACTTATGACACAATTGATTCCTGAAAACCGTGTCTTAAGTCGAAACGTTGTAACTCGGAACCAATTTTCTCATAAGAAACAATGTTATAATTGTTCCCGATTGGTTCCTGAACCAAGGCCCGATGCCCTATTTTCACCAAAAATGCCACGGAATCTTGTACTCAGTCAATTATAAATGAGTAATATAGCTACATTAATGTATTTATATTGTAAATAGCAATCATATTGATTTGGAAGGACTTCTTTGAGGTGACTTTGCTGGACTTTTTGAAAGGCTCTGGGTTGGACTTTTTGACGGGTTCTTGGGTGGAGTCTCCTCAGGAGTCTTGGCTGCAAGTTTTTCTGGAGTC
>NW_017728915.1:18874803-18875891 GCF_001723895.1 Crocodylus porosus
ATAGCTACATTAATGTATTTATATTGTAAATAGCAATCATATTGATTTGGAAGGACTTCTTTGAGGTGACTTTGCTGGACTTTTTGAAAGGCTCTGGGTTGGACTTTTTGACGGGTTCTTGGGTGGAGTCTCCTCAGGAGTCTTGGCTGCAAGTTTTTCTGGAGTCTTCTCTGCTTTCTTAAAGAAAGTGCCCAAAGAAGTTTGAACAGATGTTCTCCAGGGAGATGAGTAAAGCAGTGAACTTGTTCACTGGCGTGGAGTTGCATCAGATCAAGTGTTGTAAAGGCAAAACTGACATCATAAAGTTGAAACGGAATCAATTTATTAAAGTTGTAAGTCTGAAATGTTGTAACTAGAAATGTAAGTCGAGGACTGCCTGTATTCTGAGCCACTTTAACAATGTAACAGCTGGTGCCCTTTTATTGTTACATGTGGACAAACCAGGAACGGGGCAAACACAGCAAAACTGTTCCAGCTTTAACCCTGGACAGAGCAGTGTTAAAGTCGGAGCAGTCTTGCTATGCTGTTATCATTCCCAGCTTGTCCAGGTCTAATAGTTAGCATATAGCAGCTACTACCCTTTTGAAACATCTCCAGATGTAAGTGTGTTTATACTAAACAGCAGCTTAGGACAGTAGCGTTTGAGACGATCATATTCCATGAGCCTGTTACTTTAAAGGATTACCGTTCAAGACAGCACAGACATAAAACACCTGGAGGAGTTTCATGTTCTTTTTAAACAGCAGACGTGTGGGTGGAGAAGGACTGCCCTCCATTTTGTATAACACCCCTTGTCACATTTAGATTGTGAGACCAGCTATCATAAGCAGCTGAATAATAAGTCTTATACCGTATTTTTGCGCATATAGCCCGCAAACTGATATAACCTGTACCAACGTATAACCCGTGGAAAATTGTATTTTCAGAAAATAGTCCATGTATAGACTGCACCCATGTATTCCCCACACCTGATAGTGTTGGTGACGGGGGCAATTTTCATAGTTTCATAGTAGCTAGAGTCGGAAGGGACCTAGGTAGATCATCTAGTCCGACCCCCTGCCTTGGCAGGAAAGAGCACCGGGGTCAGA
>NW_017728915.1:18880720-18888777 GCF_001723895.1 Crocodylus porosus
ACCATGGGGTAATAATCGGTGGGCTGGATGATGGACTGGAGCATCCCCTTCACATCCTGAATCTTCACTCCGGGCAGGCAGTAGACCTCACGTGCTGAGGGATCCTGGCGACAGATGGGGCCCTCCGTACCTCTCAGGATGGAGTCACCAATCACGATGACGCGACGCTTCCTCCTCTTAGCCTATTAAGCCTCTTGGCCTATTTTAAGCCTATTAAGCCTGAGAGGTGCTGGCCCTGGCTGCGGGTGCTTGCTGCCGGCGCGCAGGGACCGGGCTCTCACTGCCCTTCTGCAGCCACCCCTGAGACATGGCTGCAAGCACAGGCTTTGCTGGGCACAGCCACTGGAGCCGGAGCTGGAGCCAGCTAAAAGTGGTGCTAATTGCTGCAGGGGAGGGGAGGGATGAGGAGCTGCAAGCGGGGGGGAGACAGCCCCGCTCCCTGCTACCGCCACCAGCCGTGCTCAAGCCAATCCCGCTGGGGCTCGCCACCACCATGATATCAGACCACAGCCAGGGACAGGCGCAGTTTTAATTTTCATTAAAGGCTGCTCTAAAGACTCTCACCACCTGCCTGCAGCCGCCCCCCCGAGACACGGCCACAAGCGCGGGCTCTGCTGGGTACGGTTGCCAGAGCTGGAGCTGGAGCCAGCTAAAAATGGTGCTAATTGCTGCAGGGAAGAGGAGGGATGAGGAGCTGCACCTGCCCCCGCCCGGTCACAGCTCCTCATCCCTCCCCTCCCCTGCAGCAATTAGCACCACTTAAAGGCTGTTCTAAAGACTCTGCATAGCCTGCACCCTTGTATAGCTCACACCCATCCGTCATGTTTGTAAAAACTTATATAGCCCGCGGACTATATGCGCAAAAATACGGTAGTTGTTATTTATATAGTACCAGACATGCATAGGGGCTTTACAATCAAAATCCATGTTTCATGGTGCCTACCAATGAGACAAGAAATAGGGAGTGGAAAAAATGTAAAGTGTATACTTTACAAGCAGCTTATCAGGGATGATTTTTGGCTTTCTTAAAAGAAGCACGGGTCTACAGGTTATAGGATTTCTGGAAACAGTAATTTTTAAAAAGGGTCTTAGAAGAAAAGGTAGGACAGACTCAAGGACAAAAATGATCATTTAAGTTATCAAAGTCCCCACAGAAGCAGAAAGATGGAGTCATTATCCATGCAATTCAATTGGAGTTAAAAATAAAAATCAAAGTACAGAGTTAGAAGGACTGAAACTGTGAGGTGAGCTCACCAAGTTCCACTTCATGTTTCTTAGGAAACCCAACATACCCAGGGCCTCAAGTACCAGGTCATAATGCACATAGCTTATTTTGGCCTGTGTTGTTTCCTTCTATAGACTGCATACCCAGATTTGGACTGACAGAAAACAAATGTATCAGAAGTCACGTGTGACATATTTGCCCAAAACTACCTTTCACCCAGTCTTGCCTTTTAATGGAGTGTCCAAACTTTCCTATATAGTTTTGTTTGACCTTGATTGAATCAATAATCTCTATTATCCACTCATATTGCTGGTCCCTTAGTCACTTACAGTACATTTAATTGTAATTCTAGTCATAGTTCAGTGCATCACTATTAATTATATAATATAATATAATATGGAACACTAGTCCTGACACACAGTAGACTAGTGGGGGGAAAACAAATACAGAGTTATAAAGTATGCATAAGTGTTTGGATGTTTTTATTCATATCCTGAAACTATTCCGACACCCACACACATACTGCAAGATTCCTTACATGACTAGCTCTGCTATCCTGCACTGCAGTGCAGATTTAGAAGAAACACAGAAGTAAATCACTACTGCAGGTTTCTCTTTATTTATTTTTTTATGAAGAGATACCAAGAGGGTGAATATTTCCTTTATCATAATCAAATAAATGAAGTAAAATATGATAAGATTCATGGGAAGGGTTAATGAAAAACAGCAGCATTTTGTAAAGTGAGGTAAACTGCAGCCTGGTGCTGCATAAGCTTTCCCTGCAAATTCTGCTCATGCATCTCAATCTGAATCTGAGAAATGTGTGGTATATCAGTTCCTGAAGCTCTTAGGAACAGAGGCTCCCAAAACATAAAAACCATCTTTTCATAACCAAGTGAATTATGATGTGGACATAGTCCCCCCCTGCTAGGAAGAAGAATGCTTAGAACATCCAAATACTCCCTCTTTTGTGACCTAAAGGGGAACTGAGCCCATATTCCCAAACAGTGAAAAGCTAGCACACGGGAGCACTGAACTATCATCACACATTTGGTAATGGACAAGATTAAATGAAGTATTATTGCACTGGAATTCCCAAGGAAGGACAATGGAATGTTAATGAGGTAAAAGCAGATGTAGATTTAACGTCTTTAGCATCCCTTTTATTATTTTTTTAAACAGCCACCAAGCTGCACTGAAGTCCACATGTCACTGTGACAGCTCAGAGAGAGAACAATAAGAAAATGTGTGGAACACCAAAGAAATTCCTAAAAAGAAGAGATGCATTGGAATTCAGTCTTTTAGGAAACCAGAAGAAAAGGATATTATCTTCTATCTAAGGGAAGAGGGTAAAGATCAGACAGGAAAGTAGCCTGGTTGCTCAGAAAAATGTAATGTGGGAAAAATTGCCAGCCAGTTTATTTCACTTGCTGTTAACCATTTAGACAATGCTAGATTAGACAGTGCAGATTACAGATATTAGGATTTTACTGGCACACTGTACAGCATGGATCAGAGATGCCTTTACTGCCATTGCAAAATGGATACAGTGTTTTGCTGACAATGATTATTAGGATCTGGGTTTCCTGCTCGCCAAGGAAAAACACAGTAAAATGCAGATTTTCTCATTTAAAGAAAATCTCTCTTTAAAGGAGAAATGTGTCAGAAAAGGTAGTAACTCTGCCAGCCTGCAAGGGGTTGGGTGGAGAGGAAGGAGGGTGGTCAGACAGGGGGTGCCATGAGCATGTATGCTACACATGTACATGGTCACCAGGCAGCCTGGAGAGCAGGTTCCTACAAGTAAATCATGGGGATTGAGGCCCCCATACTGAGGGAGGGAGGGACAGAGTTGGGCAGGGCTGAGCTGGGGCTGCTGCCCAGCCCAGGTCATGGGTGACTGGTGCCTCGAGTCAGGGGGGCCTGTGCCTCCCTGACACCAGTCAGTGATGGGGTGGGGGCTCCCCAGCAGCCAATCCCACTGATTGGAGGGTGCCTCAGCAGTCGATCTCACTGACCGGGGGGGTGCCCCCACACACATCACCACTGGCCCAGGAGATCCTTGGGGCCCAGAGCTGGAATGCACAGCTGCAGGGCCCAGGCACAGAGGAGAACAGAGCCGCGTGTGGCTTGTCTGGGGAATAGGGGGGCTGGCTCCCTGCTGCTGCATGCACTCCCGGGATGGGAGCAGGCTGCCTGATACAGGCTCAGGCTCCCCGCCCTGCTGCCCTCCCCCTGGGACCTCTGTGGCCCAATAGATGGGACTCAACGCAGTAGGGCACAGGGGGGCAGGGAGGCTTGTGCCGCCACTGCAAGCCAAGCAGTGTTATTGTGAGGCACTCCCTGCCCACCTGGCAGCAGTAAAAGGGTACAACCCCACACCACCACCCCCGCTGCTGCTGGGTGGGCAGAGGGTGCCTTGACATGGCAGCACTTGGCTCCTGGCAACAATACAAGACTCCCCATCCTGGTCTGTCCTGCTGCAGTGGGTCCCACCTGGGGGAGGGCAGCAGGGCAGATAGCCCAAGCCCACAGCAGGCACCCGTCCATCCATCCCTCCCCGCTAACACGCTCTACTCTGGCCATGCCACCCATGGGGGAGGGGGAGCAGACTCCACACACTGCTTCACCATAGCAGCCACCACCACCCACAGGTGGCAGCCGGGGCTCAAGCACTGCTGTGGGGAAGAGGGGGCTGCAGACCTGGGTCTTTGGCCCTGTATCCCTGGTAGCTAGGGGCCCCTTCTGGCAGCACTGGGGGGTGGGTGAGGAGCTGTGAGCAGTGAGTGAGGGACATGGGCAGGGCCAGGGGCTGTGGGTAGGGAGTAAGGGGCACAAGTAAGGACAGGGGAGCTGTGGCTAGGAGTGATGGATTTTGGAGTTTTTAAATCAGAGAATTTGTGATTTGGGTTTTTTTTTAATGAGAGAATTTGCAATCCCTGGTGATCATTTACAGGCATCTGTGTACCTAATGGTGCATGCAAAGAAGACATGTAGTTGCATATACAGATGCAACTAAATTTGAAAAAAATGTTTTGCTAGGTGTATACATGTTATTTTAACTCCTGCCCAATTTCTCACATCTTTCCCCCATTTTTCCCACTTGGGAAAATTGGAATCACTTAGGCCCAAGAAGCAGTGCTGGGATTGGGGAATGGGGGAGGCAGACACGGACACGAGAGAAAGCTCCTTGCCCTATTTTGTAGTGCACAAACAAACCTCCATCCCTGGCATCAAGTGAAGAAATTACCAAAAAAAGTGCCCTGTCCAGCCCCAGGATGGAGTGTACTCAGTCTGGGCAACATGTGGGAGTTTTGTGTAAGGATACAGATATAAAAGTGTTCCTGTGTAGTTATCTGTCTACGTGCTCTCCAATCACATCACAGGGAGGCACGCTTAATATGTAGTTCTTCACAGAACAGATTTGTACCATGAGATAATTTTACAGAAGCTTTCTCCTTCCCTGTCTCAGTGGGTAGAAGGGGAAAAGCCCTCTTCATGAAAAGCCCCTACTGGGTCACATGACAGGCAAACAATCACCTGTTACTGGAGGTTGGAATCCATTGGAGAGTGTCACATTTTTTTAGAATATATTTCTATTTTACTCATCAGAACTTTCTGTGATAAAAAGCATTATCTCTAATTTGAAAGGAAACTTTAAAGAGAATGATAAAGTTAATTATGTTTTCCCCTCAAGCGCAGGACAATCTGTACAATCTCGGAAACAAAGATTAGGGAATTTACCTTCTGCAGTAACTAATGTAACTAACTTCAACAAGAAGATGGTGGCAGCAAAATATTTTATTAATATCCCTCTTAAAAACTAGCTTTGTTACAGACAACATCTGCAAATGAGCAGATGTATACATAAAATGCTTTTTAGGACAAAATTTTCAAGTGAGTATGCATGGACAATATTCTTAGCCATCACCTCCATCCAAGCAATAGAGAAACTTGCTCTGTAAACAGAGTGCACATAAACAAAATGCAAGAAGGTTTGCTTCTGTTATTTACATTGCCTGCATACATAAGTGATTGGGAACTTATCACATATCATAAACAAAGGCCAGATTTGAACTTCTGTCCCAGAATTTTTCAACGATAATCTGCTGTTTTACATTACATGTCAGCTCTTGCATTTCCTTGTCAGTTCTTCACTTGGTAACTTGCAGCCAAGGAAGAACCACCCGTTAGGGCAGTGGTTCTCAACTTCTTTTGTACCAGGACCCATTTGTAAACACTGATGGCCAGTCCCCACCCAGTACCCTTCACCCCTGACCCACTGCCCTCCCACCCCCAGATCCCCAGTGTGTGGGGCAGAGGAGCCCCAAGCAGCCCCTTCCAAGCTGGAACTCTGCCCACCTGCAAGGGAAAAGTCATGGTTTCCCATGCTTTTCTCTTTTCAAGGAGAATCCATTTTTTAAATTTGTTGACCCATTTTTAAAGTTTGTTTGCGACCCTTTCATATATTCTTGCGACCCACTTTTGGGTAATGACCCATGGGTTGAGAAACACTGCCTTGGCGTATGTTTAGTACAGTGCAGTGGTGGGACTCTCTAACCAGCTGCCCTGGGCCCCAGTGGCAGTCGAGCCACAGCAGCACAAAGCTCACAGGTTGATATACCATGTTTCTCTGCTAAGCTCCATGCTACTGCAGCCAAACTCTGAACTTTAACTAGCACTTGCACAAGGCTCAATTATCTCCATGCTGAATCACTGTGCAACTGCAGTGTACACTTAGGAGCAATATGCACCTCCCAAACACCAGAGAAAGGGCAGGATCCTCCTTCAGTGAAGAATGTAGGGTCTCAGTCTTGTTCCTGTATAACTTCATGCTTAGGTCAATGCATTATAAATGAGAACAGAGAAGGAAGATATACAGGATAGGAGTCACCAGTGGATATGGCCAACACAAGGGCATCTGTACCCCTTAATAACACCTGCTATGGCACTTTACCCCATGGATCTCAAAGTCCTTTATGAAGGAGGTAAGCATCATAGATCCTTTAGAGATGGGAAAACAGGCAGAAAGGCAAAGAACCTAAAATCTCTCAAAAAAGCCAATGGCAGAATCAGGGCAAGAATCCAGATGTCCCAACTCAGCCCAATACCTTTTCTACTGGGACATTTGGCTTTAAAATAGGTGTCAGGTGGGATCGAAGAACTGTGCGGGGCTTGTGTTGGCCTTCATTCAGGAGTGATTTGGACCCATACAGAATAGCATATACAATGAAACAGGAGGTGATGCATGGAGGTGATAGCTTTCTTAAAACTAAAACCCTACTATCTAATGTCTCTACCATCTCTCTCTGAGGGTATTAATATTAAAAGACCCCCTTCAAGTAAGTTCAATATTTACATATATCACCAAGGAAGTTTAAGCTCAAAATTAAACTGGTTAAAAAAGTTATTTGGTAAATGTTCCCTTTTCATCAAATACTTTAAAATGCTCTCTACTACTCAACCACTTCCTATCACAACTCCAATTTTTAATACATTTTTGAAAACCTAATAGGGACATTTTCGGAGTCTTTTATTTTTTTAAATGCTAATTAAATTAGAATTTCTTTTGTGTAGTGTTGGGTAACCGACAGCATTATGCTAACACATAGGAAACAAAGGCGGAATTAATTAAGTAAAAGTGAAATTGATCTTTTAACTGAAGCAGAATGTGGGAGAAGGACAGATCATTCTGTCACCTGGTGACCTTGATATGGAAAATAACCTGGACTAGAGAAGTAAATTCCAGAATTAATAATACTGTTTTTGGAGCAAATTCTGGCTGGCTGTGAACATGGCAAAAAGACCCAATACAAGAAAAAGTCACTCTGTCCAGTTACTGTACAATGAGGGAAAGCAAGTACCTACCCCAGAATTCAGACTCTTTTGGAAAAAAAAGAAGTCAGCAAAGTTAACCTGCTAGCTCCTGCAGGTAGGCTCCTCTTCATGAGAATATAAATGCACGTCAACATTGCTTTGAGACCCTTTGACTTCCTGCACTTACCAGAACCTGGCCCAAGAACTGAAAATTTTCTAGCAAAATTACAGGAAATTTCTCCAGTCTCAGGGCCAAATCCTGTCCCCAGAGAAGAATGTGCAGAAAGGTGACGCCTCAAAAGCATCATCACCTTTACAGCAAAGACAGAAACAACTCTCTGGCTCCATGGTAAATACAAAGACAAGGTTAAACAGAACTAGGCTGTAATGGCATTTCTGTAGTTGTCCTTTCCCTGTGAGAAATCCAGGGCAGATTCCTAATGCAGTGGCTCCCCGGAAGCTGCACTGCCAGGGGAAGAGTAGAGCCTTCTGGTGCACCACAGGGGCACAAATTCTCCTTCAGATCCTGAAGGACTGCTAAAGTGGGGCAGGAAGTCCATGGGCAGACAACCTGACTCAAAGCGCTGAATCATTTTCATAAGTACTTCCTTATGAAACATTCCCATCCCATGGTTCTCCACTTGGGCCAGAATGAAGTAAGCCCTTTGACACCAACTTGAAAATACAGTCAGGATTTGATCAAACCTGTTATCTCAAGCTGTAGTTTTAACCCCTTAGTTTGAGGCATGCAGCTGCTATGCAGTGGCCATTCTACCACCTTCCTTCAGTCAGCTTTGAAGTTGAATGCCTCTTTGATTCCAGATTATATCACATTCCCCTAGGGCTCGGTCCTCGGGCCCACACTGTTCAACATCTTCATCGGTGACTTGGATGAGGGGGTAAAAAGTAACCTGTTTAAATTTCATAGATTTCATAGACATTAGGGCTGGAAGGGACTCGGGAGATCATCGAGTCCAGCCCCCTGCCCAAAGGGCAGGAAGTCAGCTGGGGTCATAGG
>NW_017728915.1:18894033-18911512 GCF_001723895.1 Crocodylus porosus
GGAACCAACTTCCAAGAGAAGTGGTGCTGGCTCCTACCCTGGGGATCTTTAAGAGGAGGCTAGATGTACACCTTGCTGGGGTCGTTTGACCCCAGCACTCTTTCCTGCCATGGCGGGGGGTCAGACTTGATGATCTGCTCAGGTCCCTTCCGACCCTACCTACTATGAAACTATGAAACATTAGGTTTATTAGAAGTGTTCAACAAAACAATATCTATATACAGTAAAAGCTCTGTTATCCGGCATCCTCCAGGAATGGGGGATGCCGGTTAATCAAGCATCCTGGTTAATCAAATGTGCACCGTCTGGTGCACTCCCCCGGTGTCAGTGTGCCAGGGGACAGGAAGGGGGGCCCCATGCAGGCTGCTTTGCCCCACGCAGGTTGCTTTGTCCCAGGCCGTGGGCCGAAGAAGTGACAAAGAAAAACTTGGCTCACAGCAGTGAAACTGGAAGTCCCCCCAAAGTGGTACTTCCAGTTTCACTTTTGCTGCATCCCTGGGATGCCAGTTAGTAGAGTTTTCCAGCTAATAAAGTGCCGGTTAACACAACTTTTGTTGTATAACATTTTTCCCCTGCACAAATGTGTTCATAGCCACAGGCTACTGATCTCTAGCCCAGAGTTCAAACTAGACTTGTACAAAACCAAATAATTGCACATAAATATTTTTGCCTGTTTGTTGTAAGAAAAGATTTCGGTTCTCAAAATCTAGAACTTTCTTCCTACATTAATTTTGAAAGGCTAAAGAACCTTTTAAAAATGAGTTATACCTGTTTCTTTCTATTAAGTTAAAATTACCCATACATCCTTGGTTAATAACCAGACTTACACAGTTGTCTGTTTAGCTCAGTATCCTGTCTAACAGTGGAGAACATTAGGTGTTTCAGATGCCCCCAGGATACAGATAGAAGATAATCTGTCCCCACAAAGTCTTGTTCTAATTCAAATAGTTAGATTGGTTTAAATCTTACAAGATATTTCACGTATTATCTATTATACCATGGGCTGTACTTGATTCCTTATAGCTGTCCCACCCCTCTTTGAATCTTGCTGAGTTATCAGCCGATCAGCAGCATCTTCATGGCAACGTGTTTCACAGTTGAACTGTCCAGTGTTGCCAAATAAATCAATAAAAGAATTTTGATACAGATTCACATAGGGTTGTCCTTCAATCCTGCTGTACATAAAACTGCAAAATAGGGCCCCAGACTGCACAGAAATAAAGATGTCGCTTTTCTTTTGTTGATCACATCTCTGCTTCTGTTTCATATAAGATAGAAGTCTACAAATTGTTGTTTGTGGACATTTTAAAGATTGCATGCATCTCTTTCTGACCAGCACACACCTTTTAAGTTTGGTGTTTGTATAACTAATGTATGCTCAAATTGTGGATGCTTTTTAAACAAAGATTTGCATGACATTTGCTGATGGTCTCCGATGTGATGAAAAAGATCATATTCATGACAACCTGCTTCAAAGCCAACTGGCTGAAAACAGTGCATACTCTAATTCCTCTCAGCATAGCTCATCTTTGATGTTGGTAAAGGCAACTTATCTTTGCTGGCACCTGTTTCCTGGGAGGTCATGGAGAAAGTGAACATTATTATTACTATTATTACTTTTTAAACCAAATTACTGCTGTTTAAAAATTGTAGTACTGGATGGGGCCCCAAAAGCCCCAGGTTGGGGTAAAGCTATTTTGAGCATACTGTTTAAGAGAGGTTGGCACTTCACAACAGGAAGGTGAGCCAGAGATGCAGAATGGTTGTAGGGAGCAGCTGGGCATCCAGTGCAGGTAATGTAGCTGTGGCTTTGTGCCCAGTGGGGAGCAGTAGTAGCTAGAGAGGCTGGGAATAAAAGGATGCTGCCACTTTATGTTGATTAAAAGTAGTACTTAGACTCACTGATTTCAAATTGTGGGTAGCAGTCATATCCATGAAGTGAAATCCCCATCTCTACAGACTGTCAGTAAAAGGATCATGCACCACATATCTTGGGCAGGATTTATGTGGCACAAATCTTGTGCCAACTTTCTGCTCTGGGGGAGCTGTCACTTTAATATATAAAACAAACCACTATGAAAAAATGCCTACTGGGTAATATTTGAAGACAAAATGTGGCATTCAGGGGAAACTAAATATCACCATCTTCTCTTCACTTATTTTTATTTGCTTAAAATATTTTTAAAGTTAGAAATTAATAGCATGGCTGATTGAAAATTTGTGTATGCAAGTATCAGGTTTGCATGTGCAACTGCAGCAACGATGATTTATACAAAGAAGGCACACTGTTACATAGGATTTCTGGATGTGAAATTGAAGAATGTTTTTAGGTCCCAAATATTTTGCAGTTTCTGATGACTCTTTCTTCTGTCCCATTTGACTCAGCTAAATTTGAAAAAATGTAAGAAAACTAAAAGGATTTCTAAACACAACAAAGCAAAGCAGAGCTTACCATCATTCATACCCCAGAAGGTCAGCATTGAACTTGTTCTGACCTGTTAAACTTCCCTCCCTGTTGATGGTTTCATACAGAATAAACACCCCCCCCCAAAAAAAAAAATGCTTCACTCAATAACTGTTTTTTTCCCTTTAGTAACCTTCCTACAGCACAAGAGCACAAAGAATAGCATACAGCAAAAAATGTAATGTGTGGACTGCATCCAGAAATACAGTACCTATTTAACTGAACAAAGGATAAATCATGCTCAGTAGTGGCCGGAGCTTCCTTTTTTCATAGCTGACTCCCTGAATGTTAGTAATACACAGCTCTTACCTACAAGATGTTTCTAATGTTTACCCATCAATCAATACAACAATGTACTTGAAACGGGCTCAATTTTCTAATGGCCCACTCTAAATTACATAAAATCTGATCTATTCAGTTTCTTGATGCTTGAATATGTGGATTCTCATTAGTTCCTAAGTTATTTCTGGAAAGAAGATAAAGTATCATGGCTTAGGTTTATTTTTATTGTGTCTGTGTGCACATGGGTGTGTGAATGCGTGTGGCAGACAAGGTTCTTTGGGTGGATCTGATATCTTTTATTAGACCAACTAAAAATGTTGGAAAACAATTTTTAAGCAAGCTTTTGGGTTCAAAAACCCTTTGTCAAGCTAAGGAGGTTTCAGCAGTTGGTGTGTGCTCTTTCTGGATGGAATGAAAAGTAAAGAAGCCAGAGGCTAGGCTGGTATGCATACAAGATAGGCAGTGTTAATAACCAGCACTTCCTCCAGGTGATGGGAGCAGCTATGGGCACCAAAATGGTCCCACAGTATGCCAACCTTTTTATGAGCCACCTGGAAGAAGACTTCCTCAAGAACTGCACCGTCAAACCCTTGCTCTACTTAAGAAACCTCGATGACATCATCATTTGGACTGAAAACCTGCAATTGAGTTCCATTAGAAATTCAACAATCACCATCCCTTCATCCGACTTTCTCTAGAATACTCCAGCACCAACATCTCCTTTTTAGACACAATGATCAGTATCCGGAATGATAAAGTACAGACCAGGTTATATAAGAAACCCACAGACCAACATACAGATCTGCACAGAACCAGCAATCACACCCTAAACACACCAAAAAAGCTGTGATATACAGCTAAGCCCTTAGATACCACCAAATTTGCACTGAAGAGAACACCTGGGATTGCCATCTCACCAATCTTAAAAAGGCTTTCACCCAACAAGGACACTCCTCCCGAGAGATAGATAGCACATTTGAAAGAGCCACCCGGATACCATGTGAAGAACTGCTGCAGTAAAGAATAAAACCCCCCACAAATCGCACACCACTGGGTATGACATATCACCCCTCCCTCGAACCCGTACAGAAAATCCTCAAACAACTGCAAGCCATACTAGAAAACAGACCCTATTATTAAAGGGATCTTCCCAGAGCCACCCATCCTAACCTTTAAACAAGCACCCAACCTCATCACCAGAAGCAAACTTCCTCAGACCCAGACCATGCCATGACAAGAAATGCAAAACCTAACAACACATCTTCACTGCCCTCCCCACAATTACTACACCTCACAACAGAGCCATCAGCATTCCCGGATCTTACAACCGCACCTCCAGAAATGTAATATATTTCATCCACTGCACCAAATGCCCTGATGGAAAATACGTAGGAGAGACCAAACAACAACTGCACACCAGAATGAATGCACACCAGAAATCTGTCAAAGACAGGAATACCCAATTACCTGTGGGGGCACATTTCACACAAGAAAGCCACTCTCTGTTCAACCTCTCAGTCCTGATCCTCAAAGGAAACTTACAGAACACTTCCCAGAGACGAGCCTATGAACTCCACTTCATCAACCTTCTGGATGCTAAAACTCATGGACTAAATATAGACATTAGATTTATGACACATTATAACCTGCCTGACATCTGACTCCCCAGGTGCTTCTCCACTATTCATCCCCCTTCTCTCCCCTGCACACAGCCTGTCTCTCACCCATTGACTCCTCAATCTACATTTTCACTGACTACCTGTCTTGTATGCATACCAGCCCAGCCTCTGGCTTCTTTACTTTTCATTCCATCCAGGAAGAGCACACACCAACTGCTGAAACTTCCTTAGCCTGATGAAGGGTTTTTGAACCTGAAAGCTTACTTAAAAATTGTTTTCCAACTATTTAAGTTGGTCTAATAAAAGATATCAGATTCACCCAAAGAACCTTGTCTGACTATGTCTGTAGACGAACATGGCTACAACCTACACCCATGTATGTGTGTGTGCATACATGTGCATAATTCATTCTTGCATGCTAATATGATAAGTGAGTTCCACCTGTCTGAGTCCAGCTACAGCAGAGAAAGTTTTGCCAGCCTATGGGTCATACCCTTTTTGGTTTGCAAAAATCAAGCCAATAGGCCTCCAGCACCATAGGGTAGAAGTCTATAATGTTGCTTGAAAAAGTTGACAAAATGTGAATCTACTTTAATATACTGGAATTAAACAGGTTTTAAACTTCCTTAGATGTCCAAAGCTGTTTTATACTCAAATAAAGGAAGAAAATCAACATGTTGAAAATTATATGTGGGAAAAACAGAGGCACTGCACTATCTTCCACAATCTGGAAGTATAATTAGATCTGCTGGAAGATTTACAGACTAGTCACACACCTTAAAGTAAGTGATGTTATACTTAAAGGGCCTTTCTGCCATGAATATCGTAAGTGCTGAATAATTTATATGGAAAAAATCAACTAAAAATGTCAGGTACATAGGATTTAAATTTGGATATTCAGGCAGCAGCATACAGAAGACTCTATCACTTATTCTGTTGTTTGGTAAGTAATCTGAATTGGTTCACAGCTTTCATTATAGTTTTCTGTTAAAGTTGTCAGTGTCATTTGTGTGAGATAGTGCTTATGCTAAGCAAGGCCTAGCATTAAGAACAATGCACTAAAACTCCCAGAATGCTTCAAGAAGGTTGAGGAGTCAGCGATTGACATTCTGGTAATCACCTTCTGACCCTTAGATGAAAATGCTGACAATGATAAAAATTGCAAGCAAGCAGCTTATATTGTTAAAACAAGAAACCGCATGGCTAAACCGCAGAGTCTAGAAAATGATATATTTAAGGTCAAGCAGAGTCTGGAAAATGTTATATTTAAGGTCATTAAGAATTAGCATAAGAAGCGTAAAAATTATAATACAGAGCGTATCACCTGATATTATAATATAGATAAGTTAACTAAGTAACCAATAGAAGTAAAAATTAGAAATACATATGTATATGTATTATCATATATAAGTAATAGTAAAGTTATGTTAGATGCCTCACTGTCAGAGTGGGGACAGTTTTGTATCTTTTGTCTAAAAAAAGATAAGGGACTCCTTTTAAATGAGCTGTTGACCAGTTCTGAGACTACTGAATCAGGCAGCCGCACCTAGCCTTTGGGGTAGAAAGCAAGGGCCTGATTTGGGAACCTCGTGAACCAACAGACCTCCTTAGTTTATGACTTTGTGAAACAATAAAAGTTTAAATTGAATATCCAGGTCTGAGCCTGCGCTTAATAATAATTCGGCACGAACTCACACAATTTGTGTGCATAAAAAGTGCATCCCTGGCACTTCCCTTGATTAAAATTTTTGACTGCTGTACCAGAGCTTCCTAGAGAAAGATCAGGTGTATAAGTATTTGTCTGCTGAAATGAAAATAAATATTGCAAGACAACAGCACTTTTTATATTTATCATTTAATTTTAAATTGACTTTTTTAGTGCGTGTCAGGTCAGGTTGGCCATTTCTACTGTGTTTTGTTTTGTTTTTTGTGGCGTTTGTATGCTGACCTGATTGGCAATTTAAGCACATATTTAAAAACACAATAGGTGGATCTGCACAGAATCATAGAAAATTAGGGTTGGAAGGGACCTCAGGAGATCATCTAATCCAACCCCCTGCTTAAAGGAGGACCATCACCAACTAGATAATTCCAGGCAGGGCTTTGTCAAGCCAGGCCTTAAAAACCTCTCAGGATGGAGATTCCACCACCTCTCTAGGTAACCTGTTCCAGTGCTTCACCACCATCCTCGTGAGAAAGTTTTTCTTTATATCCAACCTAAACCTCCCTTGGTGTAACTTGAGACCATTGCTCCTTGTTCTGTCATCTGTCACCACTGAGAACAACTTAGCTCCATCCTCTTTGGAACTACCCTTCAGGTAGTTAAAGTCTGCTATCAAATCCACCCTCAGTCTTCATTTCTAAAGACTGAATAAATTCAGTTCCCTCAACCTCTCCTTGTAAGTCATGTGACCCAGCCCCCAAACCATTTTCGTTGCTCTTCATTGGACTGTCTCCAACTTGTCCACATTCTTCCTGTAGTGAGGGGCCCAAAGCTGGACACTGTATTCTAGATGGGGCCCACCACTGCCGCAGAGGGAAGCATCAGCCCCTCTACCACCTCCACCTCTGCAGCCCAGAAACTGTTCCGCCTGCTGGCAGCTCGCCCTCCCCTCCCTGCCACCAGAGAGGCAGGTAAGTCATCAGGGTGTGTGCGCGACATGAGGGTTTAATCGGCCATAAATTGAAGTGGTGTTTTTAAAAACACACCACTTCGATTTAGGGCCCCCATTTCATCTACATAGGCCCTTAAGTACTCCGCTGTAAGACACTACTGTCCCTGACAGTACTATTTTACACCAGAGTTAATTAATCTACTGTGCCCCAATACTGGTGCATGTGTAGACTGTGATGCTTTACTGCTTTAATCTACTCTGCAGTAAAGCGGATGTGCAGATGCACCCAGAGAATATAAAAAGATGCCTTGGAGGTCTACTGAATGCAGCTTGCATGGCACAACAGATATAGATTAGACAGTACATCACATTGATCATCAACTCACTACAAGGTGTCTTCTCTAAGAGACATAGTTCTGGCCTTGCCAGAAAGCTTATGACTTACTTTTAAGCATGGCCAACATTACTTTGAAACTCCATGTCTACACTGCATCAGTGCTAAAGAATGTGGCCATAGAAACACGTTCCTGCTTACTTGCTCCTCCAAGGGGACTGCATGAAAAACAACTGAAATATCTGCTGTGAAGTAGCACCAGCCATGCCCAGCACTGCTTTTATAAGCAAACCTGAGACTCAGAGCACAGCTGGGCATGTGCTGCATGAATGCCAAAAAAACCAATATATGACATTTTTTCAGCATGCATTATTCAGGGAGTGGGAACAGTGCTCCCCAGCACTGTCCACTACAAGGTAAACATGCTCAAGAATTTCTGTTGTCTTAACAAAATTGTCAGAGTTTCTTGAGTTTTCCTAGATCATGCTAAAATCCTGAAGCCACCATAGGATTGCTCTGTAAGCAAATGGGGGGACAGAATTTGCAATAACTAGGACTGGGACACAGTGTGGTCTAATGTTTCAGGTACAGGAACTAGAAGCAGGAATTCTGATTTAGGTTTCTGGCTCTCATACAGGCTTTCTATGAGCTTAGAAAAATCATTTGACTGCTCTAAGCCTCACATTGCTCTGTCATAAAATAGAATAAATACTTTCCTAACCCACAGGGGTGTCATAAAGCTTTATTTATTAATATTTGTAGAGCATTTAATGCCAAGTTTTCTCTCAAAGACAAAAGCAAAGGGACCTGTGCATGTGTATCAGACAGTAGAACTGGTCCAACAGTCTTTGAAATTAAGACAGGATGCTTTACAAGCCCATCAAATCCTCCTCAGATCTTTGCTAAGGCAATCTAGAGTACGCTTGCCTTAGAAGCCTGGTTTTTTTGTTTTTTTTACTTTGACTAGTGTTACTTTGTCCTTGGTAGAAATGTTTGGGTTTTGAATGGGCATTAAAAATCATCTTCATTGTAAACAAAAAAGAAATACAATGCAATGTGAGAACAAGCATAGATGGTACAAATCTTGTCCTTGTTACTGACAGCCAGAGCCAGCTGAGTTAGTGAGTATGAAGTGCAGGTAGTAGCTAGTTTGTACATACTTTCCATCAAATTTAGTAGTGCTCTGAAAAATAAGAACAGATATACTAAGCTCACAGTTCATGCCCTTTTCACCAGCTCAAGTTAGGATTGGAATCTGATCCTGGTATCATAAAGAATGAGTCTCCCCGTGCTTTCTTCTCTGCATCATGCTCAAGCCCCCATGAATCACTGTTTGCTCACAACATAGAAATCCCTTTTGCTTTGGGGCAGGTTCATGCCTGAGAAAGCCACCAAAAGTAGTGTGCATGCCCTGCTCACTTGGTCGCGACACATTTTCCTCTTCTCATTTGCCATGACTGGTTGTTTCTATATGATGAATACTTAATTATGGGGAGATGGTACCTGTAATCACTCAGTGGACTTGGTGTGCTCACATCTGCCTTAGGCTTCTGTGGGGTTCCTCCTCCCCTAAACCCTACCCCTTTCCACTCAGATGCTGTTAGTGAACCTTGATGGTGAGTCAGCTTTCCATTTGGTTCATCTCCTTTCAGATGCTATGTAAGTATTGAACTAGCTCAGGATGGCACCTATGCCTTTGCTTCAAAAAGGGCTACAACAAAATAGATAACTAAATTACTCAGGCTAGTTAGCCAAGCAGGGCATTGGTATCTCAACTTTAGCTGAGCCCCCCATACTGGGGTAATGTACTTAGTCCCAGGGTACCTTGGGGCACCACTTCCAACTCTCCAGGTCTGGACTCTCTTTGCCTGTTGGCAGGCTGCCTCCAGTTCACAGGCTCTCCATGCCTGTGCCCTTCGCAGGGTGCAGAACTACTCACGCTGGCCCAAGCTGGCTCTGTGCAGGTCCTGTACTCTGGCTCACCATTGCCCAGAGCACTCCTGGCTCTCAGCTTTCCTTGCTAGTTGTGCTGCACTGGCCTGCTGTCGCTGAGCAGCTCCTCTGACTGTTCTCCCACCCAGATCCTCTGTGTCACTTGAGTCCTTTCCTGCCTGACCGGCATTGCTCCACGTGGGGTCCTTGGTGTGGGTTGTGATCTGGCACTGTCGATAGTGGCCAGATCCTCTGCTCCAGCAGCAGGGGGGAACGCACAGGCTTCCTCCTTGTGTACTGGCATGTCCCCCACCCTCTTCCTTCAGCTTATCTCTTCCCCCTCTTCCCCCAGGTCAACCAGTGAATCTCTTCCAGCTGGCATAGTGTCAGCCAATCAAATTACAGCTCAGCTACCTGGGCTTGGGCTGATCCAAAACAGTTGGGCACGTGTCCCCTCCAGTGGGGCCATGTGCTTTTCTTCTTCAGACTCACACTGACCACTGGCTGCCCAGTAAGCCAGCAGCTTAGGTAGGGTCCTTTCACAGTCTTACTTCTAAAAGACTTTCAATTCCATTTTCCTGAGTACCAGTTGACAGAATCAGTTAATGCATTAACACATCAACTCAAAGTTCAATTTAGTTTAGCTCACAGGTACAACCTAATTTCAGCATTTTTCTCAGTGGATGCTTGGCCACATCTCCAAAGTTTCACCACACAGGTCATCCCTACTCAGGGCACTGCTGTTAACCAAATAAGTACCAGCTAGTATATGTGAGTACACCAAAAACAGCACCTTGCCAGCTATGTCACTTATAACAAGTGCCAAGGCTAACAACTATTTACAAGAGAAAAAAAATATCCTTTGCTATTTATGTAATCGTTTTTGTTTTATGCATCATCTCTTTGCACGTAAACATCACATTTCCTTTCCAAAGCAATACTAAATCATTTCAACAAGGGTGATTCCCTCTTCCATTAATCTCTGCTAGTCATATCATACTCTCCTTGACATACTTTGCCAGCAGGAGGAGGAAACTATTATTTGATTTTCCTCATCCTGATGCTGTACTGCAGTTAGGCTCTTTGTTTTCACTGTTAGCTTAAACCTGGCAATGAACTTCTCTCCCCAGGGGGTAATGGCAGTGCCCATCTATACCCCTCTTTGTCATACATCATTAGTTTAGAAGTTTCCTGTCATGAGCATTCAGCTAATACCACCCATAGGTTACCATAGTTGACACAGAAACTCAGCACTGAAGGAAGAGCATTTGCAGGCTTGAGCAGTGCTGGAGGGCATCTGGGCTCATTACTCATTTCACCATCTGGAAGCAGCATATTTATTGTTATGAGGCCTTACCTCTGCCAGGGCATCTTATTTCTGAGATATTATCAATACACTCAATATAGGCCAACTTCTCTGTTCCTTGACTATGTGCCAAATTCACATACTGTAATTCCATTGACCGAGCAAAATCAGATTGTTTGATTAAATGAGATTGTTTCTGGTTTTAACTAATAGAACTGAATTAATCAGAAGCCCTTAGCATTCAGCTGTTTTTTTCTGCATTAAAAGCCGACCTCTATTAAAGCTTAATAAGGTAATAAAATAATAGCAATGCACATACTAAGCTATAGCATGCAAGTTAATGAGGCTCTTTTCACCACAGTTCTGGGAAGGCAACTAAAGCACTGGTCTGCCACCTTTCTCGCCACACTCTTTTCAGACATTTCCAGAGAAGCACCACAAACCTCTGTGGTTTGGGGCACTGAAGAGAGAGAGACATTAAAGCTTATAGCTTGCTTACAAATCTCACATCATTTAAATTACAGCTGGGTTTAAACACAGACAACTAGAAGTAAAAGACTATTGTGCGTAATTGTCTATTTTTGCGGTAGTCTCCAAAAAAATTATAAAAAGTAGCTTCTTTCTCAGCTGTTAGTTCAGTTAGAATAACCTTCACTTTAATGGACTACATAAAACCTAAACACCTTTATACATACTGTTCCCATGCTCACCCACTGATGTATGAATCAGCATTTGCACATTATCATCCTGTAAAGGCTTAGTACACACTCCACAACATAGAGCCGATAGACACCAAACTCACAAGTGACATAAATGGACATAGATAGCTCCAGTGATGTCAATGAGGTTGTACTATAGAAACATTTATAGCCATTTCTTCCACCCTTATGTAATTTGTATTCTTTCCAGATGTTCAACATATGTACCATTTTATGAAGGGAGATCCACTATAGCTCAGGCACTCAAGTTTCAAAGATCATAATGTCATTCTTTGCTAATCTCAGTAGCAGAGGTAATACATGAAGTTTAAAATACTCTTAAAGCCTATAGCTGAAAATGAAGAGAAAGGGAGGGGGAGAACTATTATTCTGCATTTATGTTTCAAACTGTGATTACTGTTACTTCTGATATGATAACACTTGGTGGATCATTAATTCATATTCTTTGTAACATTATTAATAACTTAGGAAAAAAATGAATAAATGCTTTTAATGTTTGGAAGGGATTCTTTGGATTACAACAGGGGTAGGCCAAATGTGGCCCACCAGGCTGTTCTATCTGGCCTGCAGGGCCCCTAAAAAATTTAGAAAATTAATGGTTATCTGCCCCTGGCTGCCTGTATGCTGCCCTCAATGGCTTGCTGAAACTCAGTAAGCAGCCCTCTCCCTGAAATAATTGCCTGCCCCTCGATTACAAGGTGCTGGGGACGTGTACGTGCCACCTCAAGCATCAAAACTCAGCCAACCTTTAAGTTCCGTGGTCCCAAATTAGGCCTTCCACAGAATGTGGTTCTCCTCAGGTTCTTTGTTCTACCATTGCTAGGCTCATTCTCTTTCCATTCTTCTCATTCACAGAGGTACAACTATCTATACAAAAAAATAGAACATAATCCCTTTACAGTCAAAGGTGCTATAGAAAATGCTCCTGCACTGTGCCTGACTAGATCCGCTCTTCTATGACTCAACAGAAGTTCTAGGGCAGTGATTCTCAACCAGGGTCCCTTGAGAACCCATCAGGGCTGCTATAAAATGTTAGCACTGTTAGGTGTGTAAACATGATTCACAAAATAAAACCAATTTCAAATAGGAATCCACAGTGTTAAAAAAATTCTGATATGCTGTAGTCTGAGTTCTTTGCAATATAAAGATTGGTGTATTTTTTTCCATTCTGAAAAAATTATTAAAATTAAGGGCTGGCATTTTCTGAGGGGCTCCTTAAGCATCAAGAGACTGATAACCACTGCCCAAAGGTCATGCCTGAATATGTGTGTGTGTGCGTGCGTGTGTGTGTGAGAGCGCACGTGCATGTATTTTACACTGACAAAGCTTTTAGCATTCTTTATGTAAAACTTTCCTCATCAGCCTTCCATTTATCAGCCTGCTAGCTTGTCCACTTACCTAAACCAAACTAGGCTTATCAAGATATTTCGACAAACTATTCAGGATGGTAGAATGAAACACAGAGTTGAGATGTTCAAAGATAATTGCTCTCACCATTTAACCAACAGGTGAGCAAGTTAGTGTTCCCCATATACTAGGAGTGCTGACAAATCTTCCTTCCATTTTAAGAATAGCAATTTTTAATTTTAATGTGCGTCTCCCAGGTTTTCAACAGGAAAACAAGCGGCAAGGAGAATAATCATGTGGTTCTTATTACACACACCTCTAATCATTTATCATACTTGACGGCCTCCTGTGTAACTTAAACTTACAGCAAAATATCTGTAGCAGCTGGAAAGAGGCTGCAAGTCTATAAAGCTGATTTTTCTGGTGCATGTGCTAACACTGGCATCAAGTCCACAGAAGTGTTTGTGTTCACTACCACAAAAAAACAGGAGAAAAAAACTGAAATAGTCTGCCCCTTTCAAAATCTATTGCCCTATTCTGCCCCCATGGCTACACACCACCTGGCCATTCCATGGCATATGACAACTTCCTTTTGGAAGACTCCTCTAATTCAGTCACCTTTCAAGGCAAGAAAGGAAAAAAAGGTAATGGAAGAATTAAGAGTTGAGAGAGACCAGATAGAAATTGTTTTAACCATGTTCTAAATAGTGGAATGATAGGGTAGACTGTTTCTGGCCCTGCATGTAGCACAGGACTCTGAACAAATCATCCCTGTGCCCTAAAAATATTCCTCTGCACTAATGACTGAAATCTTCCCTGTGCTCCCTGAGTGACTGACTCAGAAGGAAAGGAGAGTCAGAAACCTTGATGTTGTACACACAGGCTTAAGAGAGAAGATTAAGGATGAGGGGGTACCTGCCCTAGTTTATGTTCACGAGACATCCCTAGTTATATTTTACATTAAAGGAAACAAAATAAAGCAGCAACATTGGCACACACACAGCCTGGGCTCCCTTGTCTGCATGCTACCACATTTTTCTGAATTTGTGTTTTATTGCAAAAAGGACTATCAAAGATAGAGTCCGTCTCTGATCCCTAGTTCAAATCTTTTATGGTTCAGAAAGCCTTTTTCCCCCAGGTTTTATCTATAGGGTTCTAGCTTGTATTCTTTAGCTTTCTTTGAAGGTCTGACCTTATTTTTCTTGCTGATATTTTCCTTGCTATCTCTCATGTGGGAGTGTTTTGATGCAGGATCACATTCAAACACAGATTCCATGCATAGTGGGTGCATCTACTTGTGCAATTAATGCACACAAATAAACTCTGGAGCTTATGGCCCCAGAATTTTTTTGTTCCTGGGTGCACTGTTTGAATGTGTGCCTAGGAGCAAATAACTCCGGAGCAATTAGTTCCAAATTTATTCATGTGCGGCAAATGAAGCCTGGTTGCCCTGGGGGTCAGCTTCCCAGCCCGGGGCTGCTCTGACCAGGCTTAATGTGCTGCAGAGGGGCTGGGTTGACTCATGAGGGTGCTTTAGTGTGGGGCTAGCTAGCAGGCAGCCCTGCACTGAAACACCCTTTTTCCCCAGACAGCACTGCCAGCATTTACACATGTGCTGCTGTGCAACAAAAAACTCCACAGCAGGTTAGCACTTGTATGTACAAGTAGTACCCTGCTGCAGAGTTTATTAGTTCCATGTGCCCTAATAGGGACATACATGTAGATGCTGAGACATTTACTGAGCAGTTAATTAGTCAACTAGTCAATAAATGTCTTGTGTAGATGCACCTAGTATAATGTAATGTACTGCCAGAGCTTCTTGGCCAGGCACAAATGGGCCAAATATTGTTCAAAGATATTCGTTATTAAAATCAGGAGAAATCCCAGTGATTTCAGTGCAAATACTCCAGACTTTATTACACAGCAGATTCTGTTCCTAGGCATTTTTTTTAATTGCTATGGAGACCACTTATCAGCTATGAGACAAATACCAGAATGTTGGGAAGGGGCGGGGGAATTGACAGATCAATTATTTTAATGAAAACTGCTTTATTTTGCAAAGTGTATTTTTGTTACATTTATCCAATACTGATGGGCTTTCTGTCTTTTCTAACATGAAAGAGGTAAAATTATTTAACAAACAAAAGCTCCCTCTGGTGGCAAAAGCAGAGAAAGGCCATCAAAACATTTTATTATTCATTTCACCCTCTCCTGCATAAATTCCAAGGCTACAGACATACGGAAGATCTATCTATGAGGCTTTAAGGAAGTTATGGAGAAGAAATATTCTGAACTGACACAATACAGATATGGTTTAATTTAGCTAATCACCTTTTGAAGTAATATGTCACCTACTTCAGAAACCCCAACTACAGACCCCACCTGCCCCTTCCCCTGCTTCCTATGTGGAACATTTCCGAAGTGGCAGGGGATTGGCAGCAATGGCAGGGAAAACTTTCTATTTCTTTAGAGGCAGAGACAGGGCAATACTCAACTCCGTTTAAGAGGGCTAGTATTTTTAACTCTCTTTGTCTTGCCTCTAGGGTATCACTTTTCTTGCCAAAGTAGAAAAAAAAAACATTAAGAGTTTAGGAATTTGTCTGAGAACATGATATGAACTGCAAATTTTTCAAGCTGTTCCCCTCCTTCACACTAATCCCTATTGTCCTGACGGCTGTAACAGGACAATGTGGATTAGGGCTCTAACCCACAAGGGAAAAAGAACAGGTCCCCCATTCTCAGGCCTCCAGGGGCAGTGGGCATTTGAGAGAACCATGAAAGCACCAGTCTCCAATTTAGCAGGCTTTAAGGCACAGCTGGAGAAACCGACTGAAACTGCAGCAAGCCCTGTTCAAGTGGGCTGCTTATTAAGGGGTAGGCCCAAAACATGGGCAGGAATAGTCCACCATCTGCAAGGAATCTCAGCTTCATTTTGAGTAAACATCCCTTGGCCTGTCAGACAATAATAGAAGCTAAGGCAGCAGACAAAGCCTACTTTTAGAAACAGTGGCTGCTAGGGTGGCCACTGATGCATCCTCAGAATACAGGACATCCTCCTTGGTGTGGGGAGGGTGGAACCACCAGCCCCCTTGGCCAATCAGCAGTGAGGGACAGGGCCACCACCTCCCTCAGCCAAACAGAAGCTAAGGATGGGGCCACTGGGCCCCTTGGCCAATCAGCAGCAAAGGGCAAGGCCACCTGCCTCCCTGGCTCTGAACCCTGCTCCTCCTGGCTGTACACTGCCCTACCTCTAGGCATAACCAAGAGAATTGCAAGGACAAATAACTGACATGCATTTCCACCAATGAACTGAAAAACAGGACTTTTTGCTGTCTGTTCCTCATTTAGAAAGGGACATGGGACAAAGGGCTTAAAAATAGGATGGTCCCCGGTATAAGAATAGGACAAATGGCCATACCAGTGGCAGCCAATGTGCCCAGGGCACTTCTGTATCCTTTTAGGTATGTCCACTCTGTGCTTGCTTTCCCCTGTGTTGTGGTTGGGGGAAGAATGTATGTAATTCTGCAACTAATGTTCTCAATTAATATTTCCAACACTAGGAAAGAGGCAGTGACTGAGGCAAATTCTCCAGAGCACTGACAACCCAATGGCCCTAGAAACGTCAAAAGCAAAGGCCCATAGGAACCTTTGAATTCAAGTAAGAACACCTTTCACTGCAAAGCAATTTTCTTAAATCAGGAGAGGGCAAAATCTAGCCCACCAAGGGACTCTGTTTGGCCCATGGCAGGCCCCTTGGTTCCATCCAGCCCAGGCTGGGATGCACGATGGCACTACACACACCAGCCAAGATAGCGGAGGCAGCTGCTGGCTTCTAAGCCAGAGCCCCGGCACCAACGCAGCTGCTCCCACCTGCCTGCCTGTGTTCAGAGGGAGCATCAGTGCCCAACATGGGCTACAAGGTGGGACTCCACACCAGGCACCTCAAGACAGGAGCCCAGCAGTGACTGGCTGCATTTGTGGAGCTGCTGCTCCTAATTGCCCCTACTGTGCAGTGTCCCCAGCACAGGCCCTACTGTGCAGCTTCTGCCTGGCACTTGCACCCCAACATGCCCTGTGCAGCCCTACCCACTCCATGCTCTCTTTCTCCTCACACCCAGGCCATCTGCTGCTCCCTACCTTGGCAGTGGCCCTGCTGCCTCCGTAGCCCTGGCCCAATTCAAAGCTCTCACTTCCACCCAACCCCGTATTACCATCCTGCTCGCCAGCCCCCACCCTGCCACCAACGCCAGCTTCTTCACGTCAGGGGGCCCCAAAACTATACCTTGCAAGGGGCCCCAAAAAACTGTGAGCCCGCCCTGCTGATGGGATCAGGTGTTGGGAGCTGATGGGCCCCCAGAGCAAGTGGAATGCAGGGGGCTCCCACCAGCTCTGCAGTCCCAGCAGGGCCTTAGTCCTTTCTGCAGATGCCCTGACTCATGACACCGCATTAACTGAGCCTTAACAGCACTGGAAGAGAGACTTAAGCGGACACCACTGCTGCCCCACGCACAGCTGGAAGTAGCAAGGGATGACAACAAAGGGTTGAGTGGAAGTGGGATGTTCTGGGCTGTGGGGAGGGAAAGCACAGGCCAAGCAGAGCTGCACAGGGCACATTGGGTGGCAAATACTGTGCAGAAGCTGCACAATGGAGGCCAAGCTGGAAATGCCACACAGTAGGAGTGATTGAGAGCAGCAGCTCCACAAATGCAGCTGATTTCTGCTGGGCTCCTGTCCTGTAATCCTGGGGCCTCCCTGGAGACTGGCTGGGGCATGCACTGGCAGGGTGCCTGGCCAGGCAGATGGTATGGGGCTACTTCATAGATTTCATAGACATTAGGGCTGGAAGGGACCTCGGGAGATC
>NW_017728915.1:18911523-18927119 GCF_001723895.1 Crocodylus porosus
ATGGTCCCTGAGGGCCTGACCGACTAGCCTCTTGAGCTTATCAAAGTCGGCTTTTCTGAAGTCAAGGACTTCTGTGTTGCTGACTGACTTGCCAGCTTTACGGCGTTCTGGTGAGCTGTTGTGGTGGGGGTTTCACCCAGTCTGTAACAACTCCCCAAAATTCCCTTTGCAGCCCACGGTTCCAAATAAGTGCCCACCCCTGCCTTAAAAGAATATTTAAGAGAATCTAAGTCCCTGACCTTTTCAAAGAATCAGCTAAGCACTAGGGCAGTGCAAAGCTTCAGTAGCTGATTGGAGGAGATTTAGCTCAATTCAACAGCTGACTCTCTGAATCTGAAGTGGATCAGGAGACACATTAATCTCTCTGAATCGAATCGGAAACCTCCAATTCGATTTGGAGAGATTTTGACAATTCGGCCATAAACACAGCTTTGTATGTTTTTTCATGTACCTTGAGATAATAGACGCGCCTTGTGAATGCTGAGGTGGTGGAGCAGAAGGAGCATCCCACGAGAGTGCAGGGGTATCCCCCGTGAACTCGGTGGTGGACCCAGAAGCGGATGAGAAATACTTCCAGTCCACTTCCAGGTCTGCCACCGAGTGCATGGGGGACACCCCCACCCCCATGCTTCCCTGGGATGCTCCATATGCCCCGCCATCTCAGAGTCCATGAGCTGCACCTGGTACCTCGAGGTGTGCAGAAAAAACATACAAAACTGTGTCTATGGCCAAATCGTTGATTCTCCAAATTAGACTTGAATCTTCAGATTCAGCCGAATTGAATTGGGACAGTGATCCGAATCAGTGAATCGAATCACTGTCCCTTGAACTGGGCCGAATCTGAATCAAATACTGCCCCACTTTGCACACCCCTACTAACGGCATCTTTCATCTTTCACCACCCATTTATATAAAAACTAACAAAATATGGGTTTGAAAGCTATGATTGTCACTATCTTACTGTTCTTATTAACATTACTGTGTTCTGTACTGGTGGGAAAAGATAACTGTATTTTATGTCTACAACAGGCCTTTTCCTCTCTGGAACTGCAGAGAAGGTCATTAAAGTAGGCTTCTTTCTTTTTTTTTTTTTAAACACAATAGTTCAAGAAATGCCTTATAGTTTAAGTAGAAGTGTGAGGATATATGGACAAGTTAACACCATTACTGTTCATATTTTCTCAGGAGATACAAAGGGAATAGATGTGTGAACCAGCAATCTGGTTTGAAATGCTAAAGAACAGTTGCAGGGTTGTTTTATTTTATACTGGAGTTATTTTTACATTTGTTACTATTAAGCAAAGGCTAAGTAACAGCTGAGAGAAAGAGGAAGACCTAACTCTTTAGACACATTGTTCATATTATTAAATAAGCTGAAGGTAATATCTATTTTATTCCAACTTCAGTTCTAATGGTAGTTACTAAAATGTAGTTTTAAATTTCTACAAAGCTAGGAAAGACCTCTGTTAAAATACCAGGATCCTGTCCCTGTTGAAATCAATGGCAAATTGACTGATTTCAACAAGACACAGAATGCATCCAAAGTCACAAGGTAACCTTTAGAGTTAAATCAAATAAAGCCAAGGGTGCAGAGTACATAACTAAATAAGCTCATTAAAGAAAAAAAGGAAAGCAAAGCCATGTGTTAGTCTAGACTTGTCCTTTTGCATATAGCCATCAACAACACTTTGTAAATGGCTGCAAAATACAGCCTGTGGCTTGCAAATGCCAACACAGAAAACTTCAACATACTAAACACAACATTCATTCAAGCACATAGGAGCTCTGCATCTTATACCAGACTGATCAGATCATGTCACTACAAAAAACATGTAACTCTAGAAGTCAAAATCTTTGCTTGTACACATGAAGAATAAAAAAAGGCTCCTCTGCTCATTTTTACAAGCCAGAGAAACAATATTTGCTGATAATGATCAGACACTGTTTGAATTCACTGAATTCATTATTTTAAGTCAATCTTAGAGAATGATTACCAGAGAGAGCCTGGATCTCTAGCAGTATTGATAGAAAATATTTCTCAGAAATTTCTGTGACAAAGATCCAAGTGATCAGTATGTGTTAAATGATGCCCTACACTTCTAAGAAATTGGTGACAAATTGCTTGCACCCAGGCTGAAAAGTTACAAGGAAGAGAAAGCAGAAGGCATTCTGCAGGTGAAAGCAAGGATAAACTGTTAGTGGTTATTATGGGAAAGCTAGAACTCCACCCTCTGTTGTTCCAGAGTGACTTTCATTTTCCCAGTTAGTTGTTTGTCCCTGAATAAAATAGCCTGTTGTTTTGGGCCTGGAGAAAAGTAAGTCTCAGTATTCTTTGTTAAGTAAGCAGCTTAACAGTGGTGAGGAGAAAATCTAACTATTCTTCAATTTTCCCATAGGAAGACATTTAATCAAGACACTGAGGATTGGCAACAACATATTGAGACTGGAACAGTATACGCCAAAGCCAAACACTATCAGTGTTCACGCTATTGTAGAACATTTCAAACTCCATAACAGAATGAGGAAGGAAGGGAACTCTATCTTAGAGTATATTGCTGAGCTCAAAAAGCTAACTGAACACTGCTCTTTTGGAAATGTCCTAGAGGATATGTTGAGACAGATTTGTTTGTGGAGTTGGTGATGTAAAAATCCAAAAACAATTACTTGAAGATGGGGACCTGACCTGGAACAAAGCTGTAAAGGTGGCAACTGCCGTGGAAGCAGCAGTGAAAAATGTACAGGATTTATATCTAGACAATAAAGAAACTCAACATGAGCCCTTAAACCAAGTGCAAAGCTCTCAACAAAAGTTTAAAGACTTGGAGAGATGTTTTCACTGTGGAGGTATGCATTCAGCCTCAGTTTGCAGACACGAAATGTCCTAGTGCCATAAATGCAGAAAGATGGGACGCTTAGCAAAAAATGGAAAGGGGCCTATCTGGCTGCACAACAAGGTCAGGCCAAAGAAAAGGGAAGAAAGCAAAAAGATTATCACATACAGAAGAAAGAGGGAGAGGAGGCAGATGAAGAGGTACACACTGTATACTGTGTAATGGAGGATAAAGTGGAACCTTACAGAGTAACTGTACAGTTAAATAATCAACTTGTATGCATGGAAATAGATACAGGGGCTTCTGTCACAGTGGTTAATGAAGAGACTTATCAACAGTGTAAAGCAGGCCAATGGAAAAGACAAGAGTAAAACTACAGACTCACGCTAGGGAAAACATCCTAGTAATAGGATCGGTAAGGATCCCTGTTACATAATGAACAGAAAACATTAAAGGCCTTAGTAATAAAAGGAGAAAGGCCAAACTTGTTAAACATGGCTGAAAAGACTCAGACTACATTGGGAAGAAATACTAAGTTATATTTACAGGAAATGCCTGCCCTAAAAGAAATTCTGGGAGCCTACCCTGCAGTATTCCAAGATGGGTTTCAGGGGCAGGCAATTATTTTGGGCAGAGGGCCACTTACTGAGTTTTGACAAGCCATCGAGGAACACATGACAGGCAGCCAAGGGCAGAAAAATACTAATTTTCTAAATTTTTTAGGGGCCCCACAGGCCAGATAGAATGATCTGCCCCATGGGCCGCATTTTGCCCTCCCCTAGGTTAGGTACATTGAAGGGAATAAAGGCTAAGATTTATATCCAAGACGGCAGCCAGCCAAAGTATTTCAAAGCCAGGCCAGTTCAAAAGGCAGCTGGGGAGAGACCCAGCCGCCTGGACAAAGAGAGGAAGAACTGGCTGCCGGCGGGGAGAGGCGGACGGTGGAGCCGGGCAGAGGAGAGTGGAACACCGGTGGAGAAGAGAACGCCGGCAGGGGAAGACCAGCTACCGGCAGGGAGACACAGGCGACAGAGCCTGTTAGAAGCAGTGGAGTGGGGCACAGGGTGAGAAGCCCCAACGGCAGCCAAGGAAACTCAGTGGAGAAAACCCCAGGTCCAGGCTCAGGGACCTGAAGCCTGCTGGAGGGTCACCTCAGGGAGGAGAAGAGCATCCTCACCATCACGGGCAAAGACCAGGCTGCTCCGGAGAGCCCAGGTACTCTGACGGGGAAGGGTGGCAAGGAACGGCAAAACCGTGCGGGCAGCCTGGTGAAGAAGGAAGAGCAAGCAGTGACTGGCCCAGAGCCTGGCAGGGGAGAGGCGAGTCCTGCCAGGTGGTGGGATAAAGAGTGATTAACTCCTAGCCTGCCGGTACCTGGGAAGAGTATCCAGAGAAACGGGCAAAACTCCTTCTCTCATCCCAGGGAGGCAGAAGGGTCCTGGGGGCCAGAGTCCCAGGCATTCCATTGGTGGATGCTGAACATCTCTTTGAGTTCAGCTTTTTTCCTAAGTTATCGTTAACCCCAGACTGGGGCATGTTTAGTTGTCCAAAGGTTGGTCTGAAGACAAGGGACCAATTCAGAAGAGATTGACAGCTGAACAGACCGGACCCCAAACATGGAAGTCCTCTTGGGTGAGAAGATATCATCATCCTGGGGAGGATTACAGGGAGCTGGGACATCCCAGGCTGTGGATGTGGTAAGGGTGGGGTAAAGGGGAGGTTTAGAGCCCCACAAAGAAAGACCAGGGTCATGACCCCTCTGGGACCACCGACAGGGAACTGCCTCCCCATCTATCAACATCCAAGTCGTGGCAGATAAGTAGGGGCAGCGCTCAGAAACATCTAGGTGGCCCTAAAGTACAGTCTCACTCTGATGTTGCTAGGGAGGAAGACACCGACCAGAAAGGGGCCGAAGCCTTACAGCACCTACCAGTGACACTTATCAACAGATGGAACTTGAGGAAACTGTAAGAAATTCACCACAATAAATACCCACAAGAAATTGTAACAATATAATAGATTGCCTTGTTCCATCAGCCCCTGGCATATTCCAAAGGGTCATGGAAACCCTCTTACAGGAGATTCCAGGGGTAATGGTAAGGAGTGATGATAACCTCATCACAGGAAAAAGTGATAAGTTACACCTGGCGACACCCAAGAGAGTATTTCAAAGGCAGTACTTAGGATATCAAATCAACAAGGAGGGAGTTCACCCCATGGCAGATAGTCACAGCTATTGAAAAGGCCCCACAAAACACGTCAGAACTTCGGCATATCTGGGAGTGTTGAATTATTATCATCTGTTCCTTCCAAACCTTTCAGTTGTCTTAGAACCTTTACATCACCTCTTAAGGAAAGGAATTTCATGGCACTGGGGAGGTAGAGAAGAAGTCTTCCAAGAATTTAAGAGGCTACTTAAATCATCAGAGCTTTGGGTTCATTTTGATCCCAGCAAAGAATTAATCCTGTCCTGCGATGCTTCATCCTATGGAGTAGGGGCTGTGCTGCCCCCTAAACTGAACAGTCTGGAAGAACGGCCTATTGGATATGCCTCAAGGACACTAAACAAAGCCGAATGGGGTTATTCTCAGTTGGAAAAGGAAAGTTTAGCTATTATATTTGGCCTAAAGAAGTTTCACCAGTATCTTTATGGGAAGGCTTTCACCACAAACCTTTGGTAGGATTACTGAAGGAAAATAAAGCAGCATGACTACAGCAGTGGGCTTTGACCCTAGCTGTGTATGAGTACAAGATTCTTTACAAGGCAAGCGATGAGCATGGGAATGCTGACTCCCTGAGCAGACTACCACTACTGGACTCAGCCCCTAAAGAGTGCCCCAGGAAGTAGTCTTGCTGTTGGAACATTTGGAACAGACACCAGTGAAGATTTCTCAGATGAAAATGTGGACTAGGCAGGATCCTATCCTGTCTAGGGCAATACGATACACCTTACAGGGCTGGCCAAAACAGAATCTGGGTGGAGAGCTTCGGCCCATTTGGACCAGAAGTACCGAACTGAGCATAGAGGATGGCTGTATTTTGTGGGGCATGCAAATGGTAGTTCCCCCTCAAGGACAACAGAAAGTGCCGGCAGAACTACATCCTGGAATTTTCTGAGTTTGCAGCTATGTGTGGTGGCCACACCTATATAAAGGCCTGGAAAAGGTGGTCAAGCACTGCCCCAATGTTAAGTATATCAACAGCCTCCAGCAGAGGCACACTTGCATTCTTGGGAATGGCCAGGACAACCTTGGTTTCGTCTACATATAAACTATTCTGGTCCCTATTTAGGGAACATGTTCTTGATCATAATAGATGCTCATTCAAAATGGCTGGAAGTGTACCTCATGAACTCAACAACCTCAGAAGCAACCTGTGATAAACTTCAACAGACTTTTGCCACACATGGATTGCCCGCAGTATTGGTCACAGATAATGCCCCAATTGTCACTAGTCATGGATTTAAGGAGTTCCTTAGTAAGAATGGAATTAAACACATTCAAACATCACCATACCACCCAGCTTTGAATGGTCTTGCAGACAGAGCCATGAGGACCTTCAAAGAAGGGATAAGAAAAATGACCAGAGGAAGTTTGGAAACAAAACTGGCTTGATTCCTTTTAAAATATCGAGTCACACCTCAAAGCACCACAGGAATGAGCCCTGCTCAGCTATTAATGGGAAGGAGGATCAGGACTCGTTTGGATTTACTGTATGTGAATATGGAGGAAGAAATGCAGTAAAAACAGACCCTTCAAAAAACACAACCATGATTATCATGCTAAAGAGAGAGTTTTGGGGGAGCGTGATCCTGTCTACACAAAATATGTCAGTACCCGCCAATCTACTTGGATTCCAGGCAGGACCCAAAAACAAATGGGACCCTTATCTTTTAAAATTTGAGTCAGTAATGGCCAAATGGTGAGACAACATCAGGACCACATCTGCTTACAAGCCAACCTATCTGAAAAACCGGAGCCACTGCCCAAAAAGGAAGGGTTTTTGGAGGACCCACAACTGGGTAGAATGACTGAGAATTCTAAGCCCAGTAATTTGGAACTACCCACAAACTCTCCTGGTCCGGAGGTCAGAGATGCTGGAGACAGATGTGTACTCCCCCGGCCAGAGGAGAAGCCTGGTCCTGAGGATGGGCGTTATCCAGCCAGAGAAGAGAGAGCTCCTAGTTATTTGAAAGATTATGTCCGGGTTGTAAATTAAGAGGAAATGAATGTAGTAATTAGGCAATTATAGGGTTAAAATGTTAGTCATTATTATGGGATGGAGCTTAAGCCCTAGAACTCCACCCTCGGTTGTTCCAGAGTGACTTTCATCTTCCCAGTTAGGTGTTGTTTGTTCCTGAATAAAAAAGCTTATTGTTTTGGGCCCGGAGAAAAGTAAGTCTCAGTATTTGTTTTGGGCCCGGAGAAAAGTAAGTCTCAGTATTCTTTGTTAAGTGAGGAACTTAACAAAACTGTTTTCCAAAAATGTGACATTTTGTATTTGCCTTAAATTTAAGGGAAAACTAGGAGGCACTTCTTCCCCAACAACAACAACAAAATTCCTTTTTAGTTAGATACAACTAGGGAAAACTTTTTGAGAAAACCTGTTACGAAACAAAATAATTTTAGAAAGGCGCCTCAGAGGGGTGCCTGTTCCCTTTTAACATTTTTAATTAGTGGAATCTGGCTTCTCTTCCTTTCCTATCCTCAACCCAATCCATCTGATATAAACACAATGCCCTGTGCACCCCCAAAATAAAATAGCACAATTCAAGTTGGCCTTTACCACAAGAAAGATAGGTCCTTGAAACCTAACGATCTGGGAGGTTTCCAAGCTACCCAAATCTGAAACTCAAAGAATTTTTTTTTTTTTGCTTGAATGTTCTACTGCTATTTTCTGCTCTCTCCCAGTTCTATTTCATCTCAAGTGTATACAGCTGATTTTGAGGGACTTTTGCATAGACAACACTTTAATACATTATAAATGTCTATTTGGCAGAGACAGGACAAGTGCTTTTTGCCCCTGGATTCTTGTTTAAAATTTCCTTTCACTCCTGTGCCCACTGTCATGTAGTATGTTGGGCACCGGTATGCCATCACTCTTTACCCTAGAAGTGGTAGTTGTTCACTAATGTTCTATGGACAGAATATATAGTAGCTTATGATAGCTGTGAAATACTCTGAAAAGAAAACTACTAAATAAAAGAGAGGTTTTATTATTGCTATAACAATCCCTTGTCTCTTGGGAAAATATTTTCATTGTAGTTCTCTGAAACAGAGTTAATTTTTTGTTTCGAATATGAATTCAGCTAAATTCCCTGTGTGAATTAATCAGTTGGTATGGTCTGCAAAGCACAAAACCTATTGGGACAGAGTTTCAGAAGCATATACTGCAAAAGTATGCAAATATTTTTGCATACATCTCACTTGCGAGTGCAGAACTAAATACATAGGCAGTCTCTGACATGCACACGTGAATCTGCAGATTCTGTGCCTTTGTGCACATACTTTTTTTAAGGCCTGCCCTACAAAGAACTGCACGTGACAAGTGACAGGATCAGAGGACTTGAGATTAAAAAATAAAATGGAAAAGGAGGCAGAAAATTACCATCACAAAACACTGAAAATATTAAAAGACTGATACTTACAACTCAAATGCCACTGAATGCTTCAGAATCTTCTTAATGAGGAAAAGAAATGATTGCTGCCAACTCTGAAAAGGATAACAGAATACAGTTTATGCAGACAAGTTATTAAGGATAATCCACTTATTTTATCAGTAAAGGTGGCAATTAAAAAAAATAAACTTTAGGATTTTTCATTACTGCTTCACACCAGTATCATGGCTAATGTTAACTATCTACATGTAATACTAGCACACTCACTGCAAATCATAATTAATTGAAATATGATTTTATTATAATGCTATTTAAGGTCCTTTGTCCAATGTAATCTCCCAGTAGTACATTAGGAGAAGGCAGGCAACAACTTGGGCTTGTTCTGCTCTTCCCAGGGTGAAGAGAGTTTCCAAAACTCCAGAAAGCAGGACAGATTTTTCATTACAAATACTGATGAGTACAGATTTTATTTTTTGCTCAAAATGATGTGTGGACAAGTCATGCTTTCTGCAACTCTATCTGTCTGCACTGTTCAGCAAATAGTTTTGTGATACTTTTGAAGTACATGTTATGTTTGTGAATTGATTCCTCTAAATATTTTCTAGGAACACTTTATTTTTTTGTCAGTTAAGTCAGGTAGTGGCATTTTTTGGCTGATTGGATAACCTGGGCTTTAAAAAAAAAAAAGGAGTTGCTTTTTCTGATTGCACATTACCCCAAAATATTCGTAATTATTTGATTAATCTATTCTGAAAATAAGAGAGCCCTTTTCCAAACAAGTAAGCAAGCCCTTCCACTACAAACACTCCAAGTGATGCTTAATCAAGCTAATATTACCAACACCTTTGCTTTCTATCAAAATTCATAATGTTATTTATTTATACTGAAGTGACTCAAAGAGGTTTCAATGAGGGCTTAGCACTCTGTTCTAATCATCATAGGGACATGTTAAGAAGATAGTTCCTGCCATAAAGAGCATGTGATTCTAGCAGATAATGAGACACAACAGATGAAGAAAGCAAACAAAATAGGATAGGAAGAACAAGGTCACAGTGAAATGATGATGTTTATTAGCATAATAAGGAATGCATACCAATTTTAGCACACCCCGTGCCTACCATTGTTCACAGCTTCATAGGCATTAATGAAGACATGAATTTTATTTTTATGAAGAGCTTGCTCAGCTCAATAACAGATTTGCAAAATAAATCTAGAAAATGGGTTGCAAATACCAACAAGTCAAACTGGAAGAAGGCTTTTTACACTAAAATATGTGCTTTTTCTTCTAATTTTTCTGTATTCAGCTAGCTGTTGCTACAAGAGAGAATAATCATCCTTCAGAGTTTTTTCCAGAGATCAGTGTAAGAGTTTTCTATCTTGCTAAAGAACTGTTACAAATTGAGCTTTGGAATCTAAACCAGCACTTCATTACTTTAGACCAGAAACTACATGCCAAGCAGTAGTTCAAACATCTTTAACATATCTAGCTCTGAATCAAAGAAGAGCTACTGATAACTGTGAAAGCTTGGCTAGACCTACACATAAAATCTAAATGACCAAATTGAAACAACAGTACATCTTGCACAAGAATGCAAGATCATGGCTGTGACCATGCAAAATAAAGCAGTCCCAATTGATTTAGTTTTCTGTATTAGATTATGCCAAATTATCACAGTGTTTGTAATGACCTGAAAGTTTTAATAGCTAGGAAAGAAACCCTCCTGCACAAAAACAGTGGCTGGTGCAAAACTGGATTGTGGAGATAAGACTCCCACAAAGAAGATCCATCTTGACTAATGGTTGCAACCTATTAGGCTTAGAGAAAGTGGACCTTGCAGCACCCAATAACAGACCTATGCCATAAGATGATGGTAGTCATAATGAAGGCCAGGGCAAGAGTGGATGAGGACAGTGAGGGTGCTATCAAGAAGAACAAACAGCTGCTCCACTAGTGACTGCCACCCACTAGGCACTGAGTGAGATAGGCCTCAACCTTCTACCACACCGGAGCCTAAAAATAGAAGTGATGGTCCCTCTAAAAGAAACTTTCTTGACAGAGACCTGACACACTCATCACATGTGTAGGGTTACCATAGTTCTAATTAAAAAAAAAAAAGAGAACACCTGTGAGGGTGATTGTCGGGCAGGGCAGTGATATGCCCATGCCCATGCCCATGCCCATGCCCTGCCCCTGCCCCTTCACTCCCAAGCCACAGCCCTCCCCCAGCCCTGCTGCTGCCTCTCACTCCCAACACACAGTACCCTGCCTCCGACCATGCTGGTGCCCCTCACTCCCAACCTGCAGCCCTTCCCTGTCCCTGCTGATACCTCTCAATCCTGACCTGCAGCCCCCTGCTTTCCCCCCTGGCCCTGCTGCCCCTGAAGAGCCCCTCCACATGCTTCCCCCGCCTCCCCACCCTGCTGCAGCCCCAGTGTCTGCCACCATGCACACACACAGACTTAACCTGCCCCCCGCTGTTGAGGTCTGTGCACAGATCACATGATGCCCCAGCCTCCAATTACCTTCCCCGCTGCCCCCAGCAGCTCCTTGCTGGGGCAAAACAAGAAGTACAGGAAAAGTAGAGGAATAACAAAATCCAGCATGTTTGCTGATAATTTAAAAAACTGCCTGGCTGGTGATGGGAAGACCCAAAGAGGATATGTCTGGACAACCCAGATGTATGGTAACCCTATGCATGTGTATATCAAAGCTAAAAGAGCAAGAGAAGGGCCCAAACTAAGCTGGTGTAACCAGAGAAAGCAGGAAACTACATATACATTTCAATTGAACTAGTAACTAAAGAAAACTAAATAACATTTCAAAGCAGAACCTGTAAGAGGCGCACTGAATACAGGAAAAATGTCCTGCACATGAAGAATGCACAGGCATGGATGTTATATGTGCCTTGTTAACTCATCCTCATATTTCTCAAAACAGGCATTTAATGGCTGTCTGAGGTTTTACAACTGTCTCAATCATTCAATGTCTGTCTGGGCTTATGTAAAGAGACCATCACCAGTGCAGGCTATTGCAAATTTGTCCCATTGTTAAACAAATACCCAGAGACAGGTCCTGTAACCAATGCCCTTAGGTATCCCATCTAGCCAATCACGTCACATCACATTTGATTGACTTACAACTTCTAGACTGGTCAGAAAATGCAAAAAATAAGTCTCACACCTAGACAATCCAAAAAAACCAGGATTCAAATAGTTAACTAGTGTAATATACAGTAATAGTCCCCCCTTCCTTCCTGTTTTGTTCAGACTTTAATCAACCAACCATCAAGAAAAAATGCTTTGAAGCTATACAATTAAAAAGGATAGGTAGGGACAGCCATTCAAAAAGCCCAAGCCTGAATCAATTCACTCTTTGCAGGTTAGTCTAAACTGTGCATCTTAACCTGATTAATAACTGGACACACATTCTCTGTTAAATCAGGAAATGCAGACCCATGCCTGCAATGACTCAAGGCAGAAGCTGGGGGGTGCTAGAGGATGCCTGCCTGCCACTGCCAAAAGGGAGGGAATGCCCTCCAAGGCTCTCCCCCCTCCCTGCTGGAGCAGAGGGGGCATGATACCAACCAGGGCTAGCACAACACATGGGATGCCAGCCACCAGCCTGGGGGGAGAGGGGAGGCAGCTGCTGCTAGACTGAGAAGTGGGAATGTGGAAAATGTATTTTCTCTGAAGCCAGCATGTATGAAACACAGCCATTTGCAGAGCATACAACAGGGAACTACCAAAGATCTTTGCCAAAGCTAAGATACAGCTCAGTAAAACACAGCATATACAACTTAGTCTAACTTAAAATGTAAACCAGGAAGACAAGAATTAGTTTTACTAAGCTTGAGGGCAGAGCCTCTCCTTACAACCAAGCATTCAGAAAGGCTTTGTTTAGGTATTCACACCTTTGACACATTCTGCTTTATAATGTAAATGTAGCTCTCTGCATTCTTTGGTGAAGCTGTCTGCAACTTCCCTTAACTACATCTCTAGCATGTGTGATGATTGTCAGGTCTTTGCCAACATTTCCCACCTCTCAGTCTGGTCCTGCAGGTCCTAGGTCTGGGCTCAAAGGTGCAGGGCTTAGATCTGCACAAAGGGGACTAACTTGCTTCTCTCCCCTCACTCCAGGCGGGACATGCTGTGGAATGAATCCCCTCCCTGCTTGGTTGCAGGCAAGCTGCAGAGACTGCAGCCAAACCCCCAGGGGGGTCTGGGGGAGAGAGGGGACAGAGGAAGGTATTAATTCCATCTCTGCCTGGCTGCTGGCAAGCCATGGAGGTGCAGCAGGGGCTGGCAAACCCCAGCTGCAGTCCCCAGGGTTTGCCATTGGAATGGGGCTGGGGGGGAAGGGGATGGAGGGGGGAATTTGCCTTAGGGGCCATGGCAGGCCAGCATCTGGCCACACCCTGCCCCTGCTCGGGCTAGAGAGCAGAGGGGAGATGCCAGCCCAGCTCACTGAGCACAAAGCAGAGCTCCGCCCAGCCCAGACAGCATGCCGGGATGCTGGAGGAGTCTGGTTTAATTTCAACCAGGAACAGATTTGCCACCAAGATACACAGTCCAGAAGAGAGACAGAGAAATCATTTCTGCACTCAGCTATCACTAAGGCAAAGGAACCCACTTGGTGAAGGCTGCAAAAAGACTGAAACAGCTTCTTGCCTGCATTGGTAAGAAAAACAGTGCTGCAGCTAAATATGTACTAGGACTTTCTGTGGTAGCTCATTTTATATCGGGAAGGAGTCTTCTGCTGCCATTTAGTTTTATAGCTTGTTTGTGGTATTGTTATTAAAGCCTTTCTGCTATTAATCAAACGAGATCATGTCAATCCTTAACTGCACTAAGTTTAAAAACCCACTTTGAACTGCAACAAGTACTTCATGGAGCTTGTGTTAGAAATGCTGACGTTGAATTTTCACTGTAGACTTCCCGATTTTTCCCACTATGAAAGTAATCCATCTATAGGGCTCTTGAATATGGGTTACAAAAGTAACATATGAGAACTGAGTTTCCTTTTAATTCTTCTGTCAGGTAGAAGAAACACACTAATCCCTCTTATTGATACTTTTCCACCTGGTAATGGCATGGTTCCTGCTACAAGCTCCTATTGCCACTGCTGACTCCACAGACACAAACACACACACACCCCTCTATATATGTGCAGATATATACACTGGAAGATGCTGCACAAGTTGCAACAAACCCTGTCAGAAGTCATTTAAAAAGTTTTGCCATGCAGTTTTGCAGAGAGAAAATCTGGCAGGGCCTATCTGGGTGCTAAAGCAGAAATGGTACACCATTAAAATCTCCCTCATGGGCAAGAAAGAAGAAAGTCTTTGAGCCTTCTTCCCCCATTAGCACATAAGGGTATAGGGCAGGATTCTGATGATGCATCCGTATTTTCTTTTGTCAATTAAAACAATATATGATTGTTGCATACTCTCTGTTATAAAACATAAAGAACGAAACATCCTCAAGTGAAAACGTGGTTTTTCTTTTCATGAACTTTCTACAAATTCATTTTTTCTTCTTCTGTCAGAGTTCCCTTTGACCTCTGTATACTTGTAAAAGTAAAGTCTCTCTCCTTTATTTGTTCAGTTTCTTTCAGGCACTAATCTATCAGAGTTATTTAGGTACCTTGAAAATCTGCTCAAAAGACTTAGTATTTGAAATAGTATTGCACAGCCAAACAAAACTCTTTTGTCAGCAAACACAGGATTTGTTGAAAAGTGCACGATTTAGCACTTACTACACCTTATGCAAACTTTTACATTGATTCACAGATGCTAGGGTTGGAGGGACCTCAACAGATCATTGAGTCTGACTCCCTGCCTAGGGAGGAAAAAGTGCTGGGATCAGATGACCCCAGCCAGATGCCTATCCAGCCTTCTCTTAAAGACCCCCAAGGTAAGAGAGAGAACCACCTCCCTTGGAAGCCCATTCCAAATGTTGGCCACCCCTACTGTGAAGAATTTTTTCCTGATATCCAGCCCAAATCTGCTTTCTGTCACTTTGTGACCACTGTTCCTTGTTACTCCAAGAGATGCCCTGGTAAACAGATCATCTCTGATCCCTTGCTGCGCCCTCCCTAATGAATTTGAAGGCAGCCACAAGATCACCTCTCAGCCTTCTCTTGCGGAGGCTGGAGAGGTTCAGGTCCCTCAGTATCTCCTCATAGGGCTTGTCCTAACCATACAAGTGGCCATCCTCTGAACCCTTTCGAGTCTATTAACATCCTTCTTGAAGTACAGCGCCCAGAACTGGATGCAGTAGTCCAAGTGTGGCCTGACCCGTGTCACATAAAGGGGAAGTATCACCTCCTTGGTTCTATATGTGCATGATAAAATGCAATTAGCTTTGCTGATGATTTCATCACACTGACGATTCATGTTCATCTTGGAGTCCACTAGGACTCCCAGATCCCTTTCCGCTTCTGTGCTGCTGAGATTGTTACTTCCCAGCTGTGACGGCCAGAATGAAAGAAATTAATAAGCAATAAATATGTGCTTCTTAGAAGCATTTGGAATTTTTGTCTAATATAAAGCTTGTATTTTTGTAACCCACAAATGTAACTTGTAACTGTTTGTGGAACTGACTAGGCCTCAAAGACAAAGCTATAGCTGTGAAATTAGCTGACCCAATGATTCTTTCTTGCTCAGAATTTAGCTCTGATGATGATAAAAACTAGATTCAACTGCCTGGCCTACCCAGCACATTCCAGGAAAGCACATCTCAAAAAAACATAGTCAAAGAGTTCTAAAGGGGCTGGATTTAGGCGGAGTAATGTTAATTTCAAACCTGAAGATGCTGAGTTGCAATCTGCTTATTGGATAAACTCAAGTCTGGGTAGTAACCTTTTATAATAATTTTTAACACCTTTTAATTCCATAGGGTAATAGCTATAGAACATTGTGAGTGGCTCTAAAGCCAACAGATTAGCATGAGACTAGGTATAAAAAGCACATGCATCAGGTGACCAGTAGGAAGGAGGGAACAGGATGGTAATTGCTGTTCCAAGCCCAGACTCTGGACTCCCAGAGTGAGTGAGGATTGGATCCTGATCAAGGGAACTTCCCTGGTAATCCCTCGGACAGCATCAACTGGGGACACCTGACTTTGCTGGAAGCACCTGGCGCGCACCT
>NW_017728915.1:18927903-18934543 GCF_001723895.1 Crocodylus porosus
TAGCTGGGGTAATGTAGGCCCAGCACTCTTTCCTGCTTATGCAGGGGGTCGGACTCGATGATCTATTGAGGTCCCTTCCGACCCTAGCATCTATCTATCTATCTAAATATGATCCTTCATAATCTTTTCAAAGACTTCTCCAAGGATGGAGGTGAGACTGACTGGCTTGTAATTACTCAGATCCTCCTTCCTCCCCCTCTTGAAAATAGGGACCACATTGGCTCTTTTCCAGTCCTCTGGGACCTGACCCGAGCACCACAAGCACTCAAACAGCCATGCCAGTGGTTCTACTATGACACTGGCCAATTCCTTAAGTACCCTCGCATGCAGCTCATCTGGGCCTACTGACTTGAACACGTCCAGTCCATCCAAGTGACGCTGCACGAAGTCACCTTCGACAGTTGGTAGGCTGGTATCCCTCTGATGCCCATCTAAGAACCCATCAGGAGACTTATCTTGACCCCTGTTCAGGAACACTGAGGGAAAAAAACTCATTGAATAGCTCAACTTTGTCCCCCGTCTGTCCCTAATTGCTCCTTCTTGTTCAGTAGGAGTCCTATGCTGCTCTGCACCTTCCTTTTACTTCCTACATACCTAAACAAAAGACTTTTGTTGTCTTCAATTTGTGTTGCCAGCCTCAGCTGTGTAATTGCTTTGGTTTATCTAACTGCCTCCTGCAAGTACAAGCCAACTAGGTATACTCCTCCTTAGTAGCTTCCCCCTGCTTCTACCACCTACATGCCTTCTTTTTTGCCCTTAGACTCCCCTGGATTTCCCTGTTTAGCCAAGAAAGTTTTTTGGCTCCTTTCCCCCTTTTCCCTCATACTGGGATAGTCTCCCTCTGTGCCCAAAGGATTGCTTCCTTTAGAAACAACTACCCTTCCTCGACTCCCATCTTGCCAAAACTCTTATCCTGCAGTGAATCGACTGGGCTCCTGAGCACACTGAAGTTAGCTTTCCTGAAGTTAAGCACTTTCATCCGTCTAGTTATCTTACCCACCCCATGCCATATAGTGAATTCAATTGTTTGATGCAATGAGACTACAAAATTAGTCGACAAAATGTTAAACTTCTAATTTGGTAGCATGCTATATCCACTTTGCACTGAGATTACATGAGATGCAAGGCAAGGCCCAACTGGACCATTAATGTATTGCCATTTTATAAAGTGAATCAACATTTGTTTTCTAGAGCAGGGGCTCTCAAACTGTAGTATACATACTCCTGGGGGTATGCAAGACATCTCTTCATGGTATGAGGGAGAAATTGCATAATGGTGGATTTAATTTTCATAATAATAATAATAGGCATTTAAGATGTTAAAATATAAAATGTATTCTGGTATGGGGTATGCAGGCAACTGGTAAATCAGGAAGCGGGTACGCGATATGAGTTTGGGAACCTTTGTTCTAGAGCATTTCAGCTAGCAACACCCAGTTGTGAATGGTTCTGGGGCCACATAAGCAGCCTGTATTAAACTAAATCAGGGTGTTAAGTGTGTTTGCCCCTCCTCCCCTGAGGAGATTTAGCCAACAAGCATTATGTTTGACACCCTTGCCCTAACTGAAGTCAGCAAATATGCTGTTTTTAGACACCCCTCCCCCCCACATCATTTGGCTGCATGTGTTGCATTAGGGTAGTTACACTATTTCTGGCTCCAGGAAAGGTATATCCAATGCACACATACAACCAATTTAAACATGTTCAGTAAGGAGTCACAGGTGATCACTTGAAAGGCCACAATCTGTGTGTTATTAGCAGGAATCCTGGTTTTCTCTGATTTAAAAAAAATCCCATTTTTGGTTTTAAAAAAAGTAACCCCAAATCCACATTTTTCCATGATTTAAATGAAACACCACATACATACATACATATGTATGTATGTATATGTACATATATATAAAAATGTGTGTGTGTGCGTGTATGTATATTTAAACCAAAAATTGGGGATTTTTTTTAAATCAGAGGAGACCAGGATTCCTGGTTATTAGTATCATTGTGAACTGGTAAGATCATGTAGACATCAGTTCAACTTGACTCACGTTTTCATGTGACTATTACAGAATGTTTAAAATAGTTTTCCTTTGACAACTGATACAGTTGACTTGGCGTGTTTATATTGTCTTGAACAGTAAAACAACATTGATGAGTTTCACTTTCTAGTACCATTGTGTTTGGATTTCCAGCATTGCAGCAGAATGCTTCAACTTGAAAAATAAATAAATCTTATTCTTAGGCAAAGTGTCAAAGAAGTTTATAAAACCATTTTAAGTCGCCATGGATTTAGTATGCAACTTGGCACTTTCTTCTCTATTTTGCAAGATAGAAAAAAAGGTATGAAGCTTTAATTCCTCTCAGCCAAAATTCACTCAAGTGATAGGCGACTGGTATGGGGTGCACATGCCCCCCCTTACGGGGTGGTGCCCCCTCCAACGGCCAACACTGATACTGTCAGTAGGGCTGGTGCCCCCCCAACAGGGGGCGGCTTCTGCGGATGCCCCCCTACCCCCATCAGATTCAGGAGGCACCAGTCACTCATGACTCAAGTCAAATGGTTTAAGTTTGTAAAGAATGCAGGATTCAGTCACTGTTACTGAAATCCTACCTGTATCCCATACTTAAAAGCAAGCACCCATATAAATATCTGAAAAAGCAGGATCTATGAAACTTTAGATATACCTAGGAATTGCCTATCACCTTTTTCGCATGCTCATCCTGCTACCCCTCAAAGATTGTCTAAGAAGCTGAATGACTCTTGCTGTCTGTCACGGTCCATGATTACAGCAAGTTCCTTCAATTAAACTGCCGAGACTAAGTAATGAGATATATTTTCTGAGCATGATTCATATTGATGATCACATCATCTAAGCTTAATTATTCACATAGCGCTCTCTAAACTCACAAAGTTCTGTCCTGGCTTGCAGTAAGATTAATATAAAATCTGGAAAGAGGATTGTTTGGGCACAAGCCAAGGCTAGATCAACAGATAAGCATAACGCCTTGTGAGGACAAGCAACTTGCCACAGCCTGAGTCACAGAGTGAGACCAGAATCTCAACTTTCACTTGTAAAAATTCTCTAAGCCTCATGGATAAAAAGAAAATATGAACCGAGTGTAACTGATGCCAGCTTGCATCTGCAGACAGCCTGAAACAAGTTGAAGATTATACCATTTATTTTAAGTCTGAAGCCTGCTACCCAGTTTGGTAATGCTAAAGACCATCTAAACTTGCCTGTATTTTAAAAACAGTTGTAGCAATACTCCTCAATTATATGATAAAGTTGATTATGCTATTGTTTTACTTCAATATGTTATTCATAATATATCAATTTTTTGGAGGAAGGATGGAAAGACTGGTTGGGGACCTAGGGAGTGACAGAATGAATGGGGAGAGCCACAGACCAGAATACACACAATTTCACATGCAAGGTGTAAATGTTTTGTTTTAATTTATCACATGGTTTACATTTTGCCCAAATAACTCATAGACAAATGCTGGAAACAATACCCAGCAGAAATAAATTATTCCTTACCATTCCTTAGTATCTCACTTTTGCTTATTTTACTCGTTTGGTGAAGCACTTCTATTCCTGCAAACTGCTGGTTCTCTAACTCCATTTCAAAACCTCTCTCTCTCTCTCAGTTACATGGACTAAGGAGTGGGGAAAAGAATGCATTTGCCTAAGAATAATGTGGCCACTTGGTATTTGGTTATATACAGCACAGAATGCTTGCACTGAGGTAAAAAGGGCCTCTTGAGAAAGGAAGGAAGGAAGAGAAGCTCCAAACATATTATGGGTTAATGGGCTGAGTCACACCCATATGCACACAAAGGGTTTGGGTATTTTCTGTTTTGGTCTCACCCTACCCCCAAAGAGCTGCCTCTTTCTCTCTGAAATCAAGTGTTTTAAAGCTGCTGTCTTAATTGAAGAACAACTAAAACACACTCCGAGTGCACCCTAGGTGGTGAACCTGGCTCTCATTATGCTTGTGACACTAACATTTTGCAGAAGTAACAGAACACATAGCCTACATGACATAAGCCTGCCATCAACCCAGGAAGGTAGGGGAACCACCAGCCAACTGCACTACCCAAGGCCCAGGAAAAAGTCCCACTCCCCAGCTAAGCAGTAGAAAGGGGCAAGACACTCCTTCATGGAAGAACCTCCAAATCATACCAATTCAATTCTGCAGATGCTTCCTCAGCCCGATGAAGGGTGTTTGTGCCAAAAAGCTTGCTAAGAAGACGGTTTCCAACTATTTGAGTTGGTCTAATAAAAGATATTGGATGAGCCTTGTCTGCCTATGTCCTTAGACCAACACGGCCACAACCTATATCCCTGAACCAATTCAAATGAACACTCCCAAGGTCAACCAAATCCTCTACTTTAGAGCAATGAATCAGTCCCCAGTACCTCTTCATAATCCTCTTTTCCAGGCCAAATGCAGGTAGACTGCTGCTGAGTCTTCTGAGATCTTGGTCTCTCTATACTTCCTCACTAGCAAAGCATCACTGACAGTATTTCAAACTCAGGCCTGATGTTGGTGGGAGCCTAAAAGATTCTGAACCCTTCCCCCAGGGAGCTCAGACAAGGGCATTTATGCTGCTGGGTAATTCTTCACCCTTCTCTGCAAGACCTGGAGACATTCATGCTTGGGACAAAGGTGCTGGGAGAATCCACTCTATACTGGACCCAGCAAGCAAGCTACAGACAGTGCTCGGACTTACGACACAATTGATTCCTGAAAACCCTGTCTTAAGTCGAAATGTAATTCAGAACCAGTTTTCTCATAAGAAACAATGTTATAAATGGGAGATTGGTTCCTGAAACAAGGCCTGATACCCTATTTTCACTAAAAAATACCCCAGAATTTTTTACTCAACCAATTATAGATGAATAACATAGCTACAATAATGTATTTATATTGTAAATAGCCAACATATTGATTTGGAAGGACTTCTGTGAGATGACTTTGACGGACTTTTTGAAAGGCTCTTGGTTGGACTTTTTGAAGGGTTCTTGGCTGGAGTCTTCTTAGAAGTCTTGTCTGCTTTCTTAATGAAAGTGTCCAAGGAAGTTTGGACAGATGTTCTCCAGGGAGATGAGCAACGCAGTTAACTTGTTCGCTGGCATGGAGTCACATCGGATCAAGCACTGTAAAGTTGAAAAATGATGTCATAAAGGTGTCAACAGGGTGTCAATTTATAAACATTTTAAGTGCAAAATGTTGTAATTCAAAACGCCGTAGTTGAGGACTGCCTCTACTTCCTTTTTCCAGAGCGTGTTAGAACACGGCAGGTTAAAAGAAACAGCCTGGTGGTGCTGCCAAACTACTAGCAAGAGACAACTAAGAACCCCCCTGACGAGAGGAGCCTGGGGTTGGAAGATTTAGAGAAACCAGCCTTGCACAACCAGTTTGTTTTTTTTCCTTTTAAGATTGCTCTTAATGGGGCCAGGCCTTCATGTGAGATTAATTGCTCTTTACTCAGGTAGGCCAGTGCAATCCTGGCATCATGCATCGTGCTTGCACAAGGCGCTGAAACAAATTCAAGCTCTCTTTTACTCTGAAGAAACATAAGTCTGGTTTCAAATGTCACGATGAAGACCCCATCGCAGTGCTTCACAGGCATCAGGGGCGAGCAAGCCAGCCAAAAAAAACCTCCCTGGAGTAAAGCCAGGCCTTGTTGCCAGGTTATTCTCACATCACAGAAACTAGCTTGCTCTTCACTTGCTGAAACCCAAGCTGGATCCTTCCCTTTTAAAATATGCAATCGGCACAAAGGAGAGAAACAACCACAGAGCACTAAAGATAAAGAAAGGCCTGACACCGCATGGGATGCATGTCTTTAGCCAGGGGGAAACTTTTCCAGAAATTCTGCTCCATGATTCAGTGTTTTGTCAGCAGCCAGGGCCAGACAGAAACCTGAGACCATCTTAAAAGGAACCAAATCACAACTGTGGTAGAGGTGATCCTTTTACTAGACCAACTGGATTTTTACAAAAACTAGTTGGTCTAATAAAAAGGATCACCTGTACCATGAGTCCTGATCACTTTTGCCTGTACACCCATACTGCTACAACCTGGATACCTGACATATCAAAACGAACCAGGCCCGTAGCACCCTTGAGAAAACCCCGAAAGGGAAACAGAAAAGCTACGAAATGGCCAGGCCTTGTCCTGCAAAAGGGGGAACTGCAGGGAGCAAACACCTAAACATGAAACGAAATAAAACTGCAAAGAAGAACCAGAAAAACCCCCACTCACACGCGCTGGAAAGCCCCTTTGAGGCGAAAAGACGAACCCACGCGGGACGCCGCGCTGCACAACCCCTCCCCCACAGCCACCCGCCGCAACGCCCCCTCAGCTCAGGGCCTCGGGAGGGGGCGGGGCCTGGAGGGCGGGGCGCGCGGCTCCGGCGTCGCGGCGCGGTGACGCGGTGCGTCGGCGGGTGACGTCGCGGCGGCTTGCGTCTGATCCCGGTGCTGCCCTCGCCGCCCCTCGGCCTGCCCCGGCTCGTGTCCGCGATGGCGAATGTGGCCGACACGAAGCTCTACGACATCCTGGGCGTCCCGCCCGGCGCCTCCGACAACGAGCTCAAGAAGGTAGCGCGGGGGCCAGGCGGGGGAGGGCGCCGCGG
>NW_017728915.1:18934643-18960393 GCF_001723895.1 Crocodylus porosus
TGCGGGGCCGGGCGCTGTGACTGCGCGCTTGGGTGGCGGCGCCAGGCCCGGCCGGTGCTGGGGCCTGTCCCGGCGCCGCCCCCGCCTCGTGCGGCTGTAGGGGGGGCGGGGAACAAAGAGACCACGGGGAGCCCGGCGGCCCCCTCCAGCACCCGCGGCGCCGAGGGTGGCTCAGGTCGTGGTCGCTGCCTGCGCGAGCAACGTACGGATTCAGGACTTTGGATCTCGCCATGGGTGGGGTGGGGTGGGGGTTAGGAGGTCAGCGGAAGTCGGTCATAACCGGGAGCGACAGGCAGGGAAAGGGCGGCCGGAGGCCCCTCCCCACCGTGAAGGTGCAGCTCTTCTTTGACCAGTGACTCGGGCTGGCTCCAAGCCTGGCTTAGCTTTCATCCAACTTGGGGTGAAGTTGCTAGCTCCCTGCACCCGTTTGCTTAGGGGTCACTTAGACTTGGGGCTGCGTGTGGTGCTTAGAAACGTGCCTGCAAGTTTGTTTTTAAATGCAGTTGTTCCTTCATGTGCTGTTCTGGTGCCAGCTTTGTACAGCAGCACAGAGACAAGTGAAAGAAAATGGACTCGCTGCGGATTTATCATGATGCTGATGGGACGACGCAAACTCTGACAATTGCGCTGATCCAGCTTATTCACTCTTATCTCCTAATAAAATACTAATGCAGGCATTGGTCCTAGAAGTGAGAAATGGCACTTAAGTAACTCTGTTTATTTAAATGAAGTTGGGGGGGCGGGGGAGACTCTTGTGCTTAACACCACAGTAAGTGTGTCCATTCTGGGGGGGGAGGAGGGTTGCTAGTATATCTGTTAACTTCCCTATGTAACATCCCCAAGGCTCCAGGATTCTGCCATTGCTGGTTTCTGCAGTGGATTCTGAAATGCTTGTTCTATAAATCCAGCTCTCTGTCTTGTTTGTTACGTTATACTTCTCTTTAATTTTATCCGTGCTTTATTTTTCCCTGTTTGCACACACAAATCCCCAGTAGTATAGCAAACCAATAAAAATGGAACTATAAAACTGTAGAGTAATAGGGTGACTCTACATAAAATGGAGGAAGATGGAAGCTCTAAGGAGCTATGGTTTTTCTTTCTTAAATAGAAATTAATACAATTGAGAGGTAGTAGTCTAGAGAAACAGTTTCATCTAAATGCTCTAAACTCTAGAGACTTAAATGCAGTCCTGTAAAATGGAAAATCAGTTGACCCCATAATATATAGCGCACATTTAATCATAACAGCTCTTAGATGATGGGAAGTACCGTTCAAGTTGATTATATATTCAACAGTATGTAAACCCCCTTGAAATGCCTTGCTTTTTCTTGCCTTTTTTTTGGCGGGGGGGGGGGGGGGGAAGAGTTTAAAATATGCTGAAAAAGTCAAGGATGCCGGAATTTCTGAGCCTTGTCTGTACCCTCCAAGCATTTAACTTGTAGTTTATGGTGAAAGGCTTTTTCAAGTAACTGTAATAATTGATTGAAAACTTTCTTAACAAAACTTTACCTTGCTCCCCTAAAATGGTAGTAGTAGGGCATGCGAAGTGAGGACTAAATAGTGTAGAGAAAATAATACCACTCAGAATTTGGTTCAAAAGGAAAGAAGCCATTTGAAAATTTCATATTTTTGACATGATTTCCTCCTGCTACTACTGTTTCCAAACATAGGAATTGATCAAGATGGGAAGGCCCACATACTTCTGTACATTTAATGTATGCTTAATTCAGAGTGAGGCTAAATCTTCTGTGGGTGTTATGTGGTGAGGGAGGCAAGGAAAAACAGAAGATGGTGTTGACTGGGAAACTGAAGCAGCCATTTTGTAAACATTGATGGACTCCTGAAGGCAGTGACAAATTGGGACATAACTTGCAGCATTTAATAAGTGATAAAAATGTGAATCTGTAACCTCTAACTAATGATGCTTATGAGCTGTTCATATTCAGAAACAATTACACAGTTGCATGTCAGTACTGAATAGTGTTGACTGAGTTTAATTTCAGTGTAATAGACAAACTAGAATCAACAAGGATGGTGATTTAAATTCTAATGCATAGGAGTCTACTTAATTCGCGGTGAGACAAAGCAGTTTTCGTGGCTTGGTTGTAGCACAAAGGCCATTTTCGTGGGCATTTCCTAGCAGCCCCACCTCTCACAGCAGATTGACAGAGGCATATTCACTTCACTGATTGGTGTCTTTACTTAGTGTATGTCAGTAGCAGACAGTAACTCTGTCACTAATTTATGGCTGCAGTGATTGTTGCGTTGTCTTTTTCTTTGTATTGGGAAAGGCATTGGGACATTCTAAAACAGTGTGTATATATAAACAATAGTGGGGCATTTTAGGTTGATTTCATGAGAAATTGTGGCCAATGCAGAATTTCCTGCTGATCTTGAACAGTGGATTCCACAAAAACCATGAATTGGGTAGACCCCCAGTAATGCATAGCGTACTTGATCTGGGAGCCAATTTTAAACCATAGTTAATCCTGCATACAGTAAAATGAAGCATCAAATTCTCATATATAACTTTGGTTGTATAAACAGGCTAAACTTCTGTTTGTTTTAATCCAGCATTTCTCAAAGTGGGTCACAAGAATATTTGAAAGGGTTGTGAACAAACTTTTAAAAATGGAGAAAAACATGGGAGCCATGGCTTTTCCCTTGCAAGTTGGCAAGGTTCCAGCCTGTGAGGAGGGGCCCAAACATCTACCATGTCCCACACATACCCATTCCTGCCCCATTTGCTAGAGGGCAGGGGAGCAGTGGGTCAGGAGTGAGGGGCACTGGGTCAGGACTGGCCATTGATGTTTACAAATGGGTTCCAGTACAAAAAAGTTTGAGAACCACTGTCAGTTCCTGTGGGAAGTGTTTACCTACTTCCAGGAAGCAATATTTAAATCCATCTTTGAAGAGTAGAGATTTGTTGACCTAAATAAGTTTGAAATGAGAAATGGGCACACTAATAACTTGTGTCATTTTTCCACCCCAATTAGGCCTACAGAAAACTGGCCAAGGAATATCATCCTGACAAGAATCCAAATGCGGGGGACAAAGTAAGATGATGATGTTTAAAACTAAGTTTTCTTGACACTTCTAGATGTAATGGAAGTACAAGGGTTTCTGAGGCCTGCTACTTTAGAAGCTTTATAGAATTTTTTTACAGTCTGTTCCATAGAGATACCTGTTTTAGTTGTGACAAAATGGAGACAAAGGAGGTAAGACAAGATAATAGTGAAGCAGAGTTACTGTACAGTATGAAAACGGCCTCTGCTCACTGCTTGTTGAGGTGACATCAGCTTGCAATACTTGGAGGTGGGAGAGATTTGAAGTGTGGTGGTAAAATCTGCAAAATGGTTGCCTTTCCAGGATTATATCATTTCATTGAAGATATTAAGTGTGGGGATTTTGTGGACAATTCAGCCAGTGTAATCAAAGTAAAATAATTTTAGCTTTGATAGATGTATTGAAATAAATTTAAGTGTGATGTTGTAAGCAAACACATAGTAAGTCTACATGTTTTAGAACTCAGAATACAAGCTCTGAAATGGCATGGTGACCAAACGTTTTGGGATATGTGTCCACGCCCTTGCTCAGAGCCTAAAACTCTGAATTGTGTACTAGCACTGGCTTGGTAAAGGTATTGGGAAAAGATCTATCTATGAATATAAAAGTAACATGGCACATTCTCACTGTTCCTTTTTTAGTTCAAAGAAATAAGCTTTGCCTATGAAGTTTTATCAAATCCAGAGAAACGTGAGTTATATGACCGATATGGAGAACAGGGCCTTCGAGAAGGTAGTGGCGGAAGTGGTGGAATGGACGATATTTTCTCCCACATTTTTGGTGGTGGATTGTTCAATTTCATGGGTGGTCAGAGTAGAAGTCGCAATGGCAGAAGAAGAGGAGAAGATATGATGCATCCGCTTAAGTGAGTATCCTGCTACTGTGATGCTTGCTTCAGTCTCTAAAAGGCTGAAGGAGGAGCTGCTTTGATAATTGGAGACACTTGGCTTTCATAAAAAGCATTGCTGTTTATTGTGTGAGTGTAATAAATACATAGACTCACTTCTGGCTTTGAATATTCCCTTCTAGATCTTGGTAAATGTTCACAGAAACAGATTTGCTTGAATTGTTTTGAAGGGAGTTGTCTTCCGTAATTTCCTGAAAGAGCAGTGTATATGGCTGACATTTCAAGTTTAAAGATTAATATTTGATTTTTCTGGTATTTAAATTTCATTTAAAAATAATAATAAAGTGTAAATCTTGTGAATTATTGATTTTAGTAGAAAGTGATTTGATTCTAAACATGATTGAATTTGTTCAGTGGGAGGTAACCCTATTGGTAACAGTAGTAATAGTATATTTGAACCTAGAAATTGTCTATGAAGAGAAATGTGAAAAATTGCTTCCCCTCCCCTGCTCCCCTTCCACTTTGCCTCAACTTCTGTCAGGAACATATGGATTTTTATTTTCTTGGTTAATCCTTAGATTGGTGATTCTGCAGCTTCTGAGCATTTTAATATTGTGACATGCTAGTCATACATTGCCCAGAAGGCAGTGAACTTGACCTACTTTTTCATCAGAGTTCTAGTCTCATGTTCACTGTTAATTTATTTTTCTTTAGTTATTTACATTACTTGGATGTTCAGACCCTCAAAATGTATGAAATTTAGTTTAGTATTTTCTACTAGTTGAATCTTTTTTGAAAAGCAGAGGCATGCATGGAGCACTTTCATTAGGCATTTATGCCTTTTGTTTTGGACCTATGTGAAAAGATTACTAATTACACAGGGTAGAAAATACAAATTGCACATTAGTTTCAGCAACCTTTTATCACCATTTTGTGTAAACAGCTGACTTCTGCAGCCTGAGCAGTAGCTTTCTCTGACCTCCCCTTAGCTACTCTTCAGGCTGAGCCACTTCTTCTTGCCAAGAGTGTGGAAGAACTTAGCAAAGTCTGGGATGCATTTTTGCTGTTGGTTGTTTACCTGCCTTGTCTAGAAATTTGTACTGCACATCCAAATACAGATCAGTGCATACATCGATGGGGGGACAGGGGAAAAGGGTAATTTTCACATGTAAGAGGGTTATTCTTCTTAGACAAAATGTCTGGGTTCATATAAAACATTCAGGTTAGGCAATGATTACATGCTGCTAGGTTACTATTAGGGTTGAAGGTTGTTGCCTCCCATTGAACAAGTTCAGGCTTGTTTATAATCAAATGAATTTCTGTTATTCAGGTCAATCAGTGCACAAGACCTAATAACATTTTGAAATTTAAGCCCTGGACATCAAAGACCAACCTGTAAATTTGAAATTTTAACCCACATACACTACCCTTTCAGGACACTTCTAATTTTGGAGGGGTTTGTGTTCAGTAAAGTGTTAATGAGAACATATTTGCTTAGTTATTCCTGAACATTGGCACTAAGCAATGTTTTCTAGTGCAAAGTAAGATGCATTGAGTTGAATTTACTGTTAACTGACTTAATTTCCCCAAAAAGTTTTCAGAAAATTCTAGACTACAGCTGTTAGACTACTTTTTGGTAGCTTCAGTGTACAAATAACAAAGTTGTTAATTTTTGAGGTAACCTAGAGATGACTTAATCCAAATACTGGAAAAAACATTGACTGCTAGAGTAGAAAGCGGGAGTGGGGCAGGGCACAGCTTATTATTTTTTTTTTTTTTAAAAAAGCAGCAGCAGCTATCTTGGGCATTCTCACCTCTTATACAACTGTTTTTTTTAACCCATACGCTTAGTTGCAGCTCTGTTCCACCATAGCAATGCACTGCATCACCTTACAGCTTGCTATGGCGACATAGCGGTCACATGAGTCTATGTGACTGGCAGCTACTTTGCTGTAGCGGCAAATGCTCCCATTTTAGTGGGCTGTTACAGCAAAGGAGCAGTGAAAATTAACCGCATGCATGGCTCAATATGGGCGGTTACTGCGCTGTCTTCCATATTTCATTTTGAAAGCATGGTGCAGTAACGAAGTTGCCATAGGGCAACATGTAGGCATGCCCAAAGTGTTCTAAATCAGTAGGCAGCGTGGACTCTCGAGAAAAGCATGGGAATGCCTTGAAACCAGTATTTCTTGTGTTGGGGCCACCTGACACTTAATTTTTCTCTCTTCAGAAGATATTACTGATCTGATTTCTGTTGGTCACTAACAGCTAGCCTTAGTTCTAACTTCTGCTGCCTAAATAAAACGTCCTTCTCATGGGTACATCTTGAGGAGTATAGTTTCTATTGAGGTTTTTGCCAGACTCGAAACTGACTTCTAGATGCTTCTGACATCCATCTTAAAAACCCCTCAGCATCGTTACGTTCTAATAGTGGCTTTTTAATAGCTTTTGCTGTTACCCTGTCACCTTGTACTTCTCTAAAGACTATCTATTCTGTGCCTACATATACAGATGGGTGTTATCTAAGGTGTTTGTTTCTTTGTCTTACCCTGTTAAAAATGACATGCCCATAATCATCATTCATTGCTAACACTGGAAAACATGTTTTATGTTTTAGAGTATCTTTAGAAGATCTATATAATGGAAAGACAACTAAACTACAACTTAGCAAGAATGTCCTTTGTAGTGCATGTAATGGGTAAGTTGTCTTTAATGTTTGTTCTTGTTTGACTTTTTTCATATCTATGTAAATAAAAAACTATATTTTTTAAGTTTTAGAATTTTTTGTTGCTTGCTTCTTATTTTAAGCAGCATTACATTTAATAAGTTGGCATAAAATATGCCTCTACTGTAAGTTGTGTTTTAACCAAAAAAATTGGTTTCTGGTGACACCACTAAAATCAGATTTTGTATAATACCTACAGACAACCCCCACTTAGTGCTGTTTCACTATAACGCTCATTTGAAATTGATACCTGCTTTCACTTAGTGCTCAGCAAGTTTTCTTAACTCTCATGGTCGCCATCTTGGGTCATTAAAAACCATTGTGGTCGCCATCTTGGGTCATCAGATACTCTTGGCTTCACTTAACACTCATTTTGCTTAATGTTCGTTTTTTCTGGAATCAATTAAGAGCACTAAGTGGGGATTGCATGTATTTGCTATGTGTTTTTGAAATAATTCTAATTGGTACCTTCTAATTTAGCCAGGGTGGAAAGTCTGGAGCTGTTCAGAAATGTAGTGCTTGTCGGGGTAGAGGTGTACGTATCATGATCAGACAACTGGCTCCTGGAATGGTTCAGCAGATGCAATCTGTGTGCTCTGATTGCAATGGAGAAGGTAGGCCAATTGTTCTGTGTTCTCTTAAATGTTTAAACTGATTAGAATCTAGATTTTGGCATGTGTTAAATTGCATCTTATTTGGAGAGATGCTAGGTTAGATTTCATTTGTGAGTAATGAATTTGATTGTGCTCTGCTTTCTAAAGGACTTTTTTTTTGTGTGTGTGTAGCCACACATCAGCATAACTTGGCAAATCTGGTGTGCTTAGGGAAAGCTTTGGCCTTGAATAACAGGTGCTACTGCTTGAAAAAATGTGCAGATGCATGCACAGTTCTGCTGTTTTGGTGCTATCACTCCTTGATGAGCATTGTAAAAGCAATTAGCCATGCAGCTATGATAGCAGCTTGACTGTATCTTTGCAAGCTGAATTATCAATCATTCTTGTTCAGAAAAGAAATATTTTAAAATAGTTACAGCTGAAACAGTTCCGAAGCTTCCTGAAAGAGGGGAAAACAATTATTTGTGCTGGTCGTGTTTGGGGAGTAAGCTTAGGACTCTCTGCTTTTGTGCCTTTTACTATGTTTTTTGACCTACCTGAATATTGAGTAATGACAGGTTTTTTGTGGGGGGGTTTTTGGCAGGGTGCATGCTTATTTTTTAACATGACTAGGCAAACTTCTTGGCAAACAAGAAAAAATATTTTCTTATTTCTCCCATTATCATTATTGTCTTGGTTTTAATGTAAAAAATTTAGGTACAGTTGTATCCAAATGTTGCATCAGATTTTGTTTCATAGATACATGGCTCTAAGTTGTGACTTGTTAATTACTTAAAACATTTGCTTCTGCTTGTAGTACTTCAATAAAAGTAGCAATACATACTATACTGAACACCAGAATGCTTAGGTCATACAGTCCATTTTGCCTAGTACTTTCTGGTTATTCTGGTCTAATACAATGCAGGCAATTCAGCTGAAAAGCAAGACCAAATGGATTTAAAAACAAAAGCCCATTTCTAGAGTGTCTCCTATGAAAAGCAGAGCAAAAGTTCTTTGATCTTCAAAGTGCAAAATACTTTGAATTAAGACCACCTACACTTTGAATATCTGGTCTTTTTGAAGAATGTCAGTGGTGCTTTCACACCAGAACCCCTGCCAGGTATGCAGGTGAAGGCATGATGGGACCTGATACGTGATCCACACAGTTTTGCTTCTTGCCATGCCACAGGTGCATCACAGGAGGTATGATTAGGATTGAGCATCAGATTCTATCACACTGTATTGCTGATGCAGGGGGAGCCCAGGATCCCAATCCTGACTCCCCTTGTACCAGTTAGTAGCAAACTCCTTTAACTGGGAGCCCTGTCAGCTGACCAGGTCTCAGCTGTGGGGTCAGACCTAGCCATGTGTTCAGTTAAGGTCATGGTAGGAACAAGCTGCAAAATTTATTATACTTTTTTTTTTGTGGAATAACTTTTGTGGCTTGTTCTGTGTTTTGTGATGCCATTAATTGCTTTAGCATGCAGCCAAATTACAGCTTAAGACATGAGTAACTGGTTAATCATGTCTTGGGTGTAATGTGTGGGAGGGGCCTAGGTTGTAATGTGATCTGATATCTTCCTGCCCCTTCCTGTATGCCTAGAGCTTCTTGCATCCTTCTCCTAATAAGATACTGTCACATCCCACAGGAGGACAACAGTAACACAAAACAAAACTCTTAAGGGTCTCTGAAACTGGTTCTTTTAGTACCATTTATTTTAATGTACAAGTCTATATTCTCAAGAAGATTTTAAAAAAGAAAGGAAAAAATAATATAATTCTTCTTTCTCTAGGTGAAGTGATTAATGAAAAAGATCGTTGTAAAAAATGTGAAGGAAAGAAGGTGATCAAAGAAGTAAAGATACTTGAAGTTCATGTAGATAAAGGCATGAAACATGGACAGAGAATTACATTTAGTGGAGAAGCAGATCAGGCCCCAGGTGTAGAACCAGGAGACATTGTCCTCCTGCTCCAAGAAAAGGAGAATGAGGTAACTTGTCATTTGGTACTGGAATTTGTTTTTTGACTGGAATTGAAACCTCCTCAGATATCTAACAGAGGTACTGATATTGTTGCCTGAAGATGTTGTACAACTGGGAGGAGAAAGGGGCACTTTAAATAGACGGGGAAAGCTGTCTTGTTTGTAATACATACATAGGCTGTTGATGTGCAGCTTCTTTGTTTTAGTATGGTCATGAAAATAACTTTTTAAACTGTAGCAAGGTTACCTTACACAGACTGCAGAAATGCCTTTAATATATGTATGGATCTGCTTCAGCTTGGCATTAGCATATACAACTGTGTATAAAGCCAGTATTTGACAGTATGTTAGTTGAAAGATTGGGAAACATCTCTTCATAATCCTGCCTTGTGGTGTATTTACACTGTGTTCTAGGAATGTCCTGTCGCATCCCCATGTGTATACATCAAACCCAGAAGAGTCATGGTGAGGCTGATTCATGCTTGGAAGCAGCTCCCATGGCTGCCCTGACAGTAGCCTTGCCACTGCTTGTCTAGATTGAGGGAGGGGCAAGGGACTTATTGTGTACCTACCTAGGTTTCTGCTTCTGTTGATGTAAGTAGCATTCACTTTTGATTCTGGAAATGCAAGCACGTGCCTGCAATGGCTCAGGCCATAAGCCTGGGTGTGATAGAATAAGTCCTTCCTTCCCTTCCTTAGTGGCCCAGCGGGGAGAGGCTGAGCTGAGGGAGGAGGCATGGTCAGGCCCCAGCGGGCCTGAGTATGATTGTGGAAGGATTTAAACCCCTGCCCTGGCCTGCAGGGACCCCAGCCAGGGTGTGCTTGGAAGGGTAGGGGTAAAGCAGCCCTTGCCAGGCTGGGGGGTGGCAGGGGCATGGCCAGACCCCAGCCTGACATGGCCCTTTAAGGTGAAGGGTGCATGGAGGGAGGTTATTTTCCCCCCTTTCCCACTGGGACCCCAGCCAGGGTATGCATGGCTGGGGCAGAGCAACCTGTCAGGTATTTCTCCCTTTCCCTGCCCCCCCATGCCCTTGCCTCTTGAGGGGGAAGGGCAGTGCTGGCCAGCCCTGTCTGTATGCTGAGAGTGAACAGGGAGAGGGAGGGGGATTTAATTCCCCACCCCCGCCCCCCACACCCTTCCATCCCTGCTGCTCCAGGGGCAGGGGCAGGGGCATGACCAGATGCTGGCAAGCATGGGAAAGATTGACCCTGCCCCACTGGGGGACTGCAGCTGGTGTCTGCCAGCCCCAGCTGCCACCTTTGCCACTTGCATCCAGACAGGCAGACCCCAGCTGGGGTCCATGCCACTGGCATAGGAAGGAGGGGAAGATTAAATCCTGGGCAGGAAGATTAAATCCCCCCCCATAGCAGTGTCACTGCCACCCACCCTGAGTGCAGCCTGTCCCAGCTCCCCTACCGGGAAGAGCCAGAGCCAGCACCAGTCCCAGCCTCAGCCTGCAATGGCAGCCTGCCCTTACCCTGCACACAGATGGGGGGGGCACACAACCCGCCCCCCCCCCCCATGCCTTCCTGGGGTGCACGTAGCTGGGGAAGCTGCACTCTTTGGACAAGCTGCAGCTCTGTCCCCTGCCCCAGCTGGGCAGTGCCTGCCTGTACCTGTGCCATTGCCCCAGCCTCACTCCTTCCCTCATTGCAGTAGCCTCAATGTGCCCCCACTCCTTCCGCCACAGCAGACTTAGCAGCCAGATGCTGCTCTCCAAGCTGCCAGGCCGCATATTGGCAATCATCCATATTGGCCAATATGGCTCGTTAAAAATCGGCCATTGGTATCAGCCCAAAAAATCTGTATCGGTGCACCCCTAACCTTTTGGATGTAACTAGGTGAAGGGAAAAGGCTAAAAATAATAAGCAGTATAACTAGTGCTACTTCTGCCTCAATATGTAGTTGACAGCTGTACTTCAGGGTGGAGAATTTCTCAGTCTTGGTGCCTTGAGCTGTTTGGTGCTATACCACATAAACCTAGTTGTCTGTTGCTTTGTTACAGCCTGTTCTACTAGTAATTCTTATAGTTCAGCCCTTGGTTTCTTCTAAGCAAGAATAACTATCTTGCAGCATATGTACTATTTTTTTAGTATGTTTGAAATCCTCCTCGTGGGAAGTGGTGATGAGTGGAAAGAGACGCATTTAAATAGTTTGACTTGCACTTAAGGATCATTTAAGGCAGCTGGTTGTTCAATAGATAACCTGTTGTGGACTATTTCCTCAACTGCTATGTCTTAAAGGCTGAGAGCAATGTTAATTTAATATATACAAGAGAAGGATAATTCCTACTTGTCTAGTTTTGGAATTATTTCTTGTGGATCTTGTGCTGTAGTTAATTTTGTATGCCAAATCTGCATTGCTCCATTGGAGAAGTACTTAGGAGTTGCTGCTAGAATTAAGTGTGTCTGAGCCTTCAGTTTCATGTTGACTTCTTGGTTTTAAACTGGAAAAAGGACAAAAATAGTGAACATAAGTGCTTTGGATAGATGGCTTTCATCTGCAAACTTGAGACTAAGCAAAGTATCATCTAAAGATCCAGAACCTGAAGGCCTACAAATCCTGTCTTTTTGCTCTTGTCTCTGTGTAGAAGATCTTGGAACAGGCAGAATTCGGTCAGTAAAATGCTGACTATAAGGGTTTAATTTATTTTGAATGCATTTAAGTCGGTATATGTTTTTCTTTTCTAAGTGTGAAAAGATGTGACTAAAATATTTTTGGAGTTTTATTCTGACATTAAGTAGTAACATTTGCAAGAAAGCAGCATTCAGCCCTTTGGATTTAATTACCACGATTATATTAGTGTTGATTTGTGCACTTCATTGTATAAAAAAAAAAAAAAAAAAAATCCTGTAAGCAGCACTGATTAGTGCTCTTTGATTTTTGGTGGAGTTTTGGAGTAGGCATATGGAGTAATAAATTGAGGGGTAGAGAGTGGAGCTGTGGCAGTGGTATTAAAAGCAATGTTGTTTTCATTCATAGGTGTTCCAGAGAGATGGCAATGACTTGCATATGACCCACAAGATAGGACTTGTTGAAGCGCTATGTGGATTTCAGTTCACGTTTAAGCACCTTGATGGACGTCAGATTGTGGTAAAATATCCTCCTGGAAAAGTAATTGAACCAGGTAAACTTTGATTTGATATAAAAACTTGGGCATGGGGGGTGGAAAATGCCTGATGCATTGCTCTGCCCCAGCTGCGCACATCCTGGCTGGGTTCCCAGTGGGAAAGGGGGAGGGAAATAACATGATACTTAAGCCTAGGTCAGAGAGATTCAGAAGAGTGACTGCAAAGGAAAAACTGTTACAATACAGGTCTCCTAGGTAAACTAACTGTTACCTTTTATATCCTTTTTCCAAATTCTAGGGTGTGTTCGGGTAGTTAGAGGTGAAGGAATGCCACAATATCGCAATCCTTTTGAAAAAGGAGATCTTTACATAAAATTTGATGTGCAATTTCCTGAAAATAACTGGATAAGCCCAGAAAAGCTTTCAGTAAGTAGCCCTTAAGTCTGAATGTAGCTGTGTTTTACTTCTCTTGTGATTTGTTCTGTATAAGGGACTAGTTTTAACTTCCTCTCTAGTAGTTAAACTTGAATTTGAGCAGCTCAGCTGTGTTCATTCTTTTTAACATCCTTCACAATGCACAAGTGACTGAAAAGCCTCCATTAATTTGTAATCTTAAATTAAAAGCCTCCTCTCGCATCTACCATAATGATGGATGTAATAAGGTGGCACAGTGATTTTTATGATGCAGCCTTCTGGCCAGTTATGTCCTAGGCCATGAAAATTGCACTAATATAAAGGTGCTCCATTTCTACTCTTAAAGTTTCAAGTACTGGAATATTTCTGTATGCTTTACCTGCAATCCCTTCATGTGCAGTTAATAAAGAGTAGATGATTTCATTACCTTAAAGACTTTAAACTGCTGTTGCTTCTTCACATAGAGAAGGTCCAAGATGGAGTAACTTGTGTAAAGGAATAACACCTTTGTTTTCTGGTGCAGTATTAACTATGCCCCTCTTTGGCAGGAACTTGAAGATCTTCTGCCAGCTAGACCAGAATTTCCTAATGTAATTGGAGACACGGAAGAAGTAGATCTTCAGGAATTTGATACCACTCGTGGGTCAGGTGGTGGCCAGAGACGTGAAGCATACAATGATAGTTCTGATGAAGAAAGCAGCCATCATGGACCTGGGGTACAGTGTGCCCACCAGTAAACGTTTGTCTAAAAAGTTGCACAAGGATTTTCTTTCAAATTTTGCCTGACTTGCTTTCAGCAATCCAGACAGATTGTATAAGTAATCCAGATGAACCAATGGACATCTCTTGCTGTATGTGTAACTTTTAAATTGGTCTATAGTATCTACAGAGTGTAATTTAAACTAACCACAACACTTACATCTTCATTTTGACTGGGTAGCAGAATAAAGCACTTGAAAGGAAGACAAGACTCCTTTTCACATGGGTTTTAAGTTTGTCCTTGTATCTGTGCTTGATTTTTACCAGTTTTGTGTAGATTTTTAAGTTTCTTATTTTAAATTCAAATTCACCATTGTAAAGTTTGTGTACAAGTTGTCCTGAGGCTTGGTATTTGGCTGCACCTGCATAAGCTGCTACAAGTAGAATAAAGAATTTCATAGCCTGTATCTATCATTTAGATGCATGGTAAATGGGCTTTGCACATAATGGGTTTAGAGCTGACTGGGAACAATGGAAGACTAAATTAGAAGTGGTTGTAAGTTTGTTTGGGTTTTTTTTTTTTGGTTTTTTTTACCATCTTGTGAACAGTTCTGAAACTAAATAAAAACAGTTGGTGTATAATATTTCCTTATCCTTGTTGCATGTATGGGTTGGAAGGTTGTCTTTTTGGTTAGTCCACCCCTCCTCCACTCTGCAAAGACAAAAGCCCATCATTTTTTTGCTTTTCTATTTTTTTTTTTAAAGTTTTTTTTAACCCCAATCTGAGTCCTTGAGATGGACCGAGGCTGTGTCAGATACTATACAAGACCTTCTGACTCAAAGAATTATTATTGCTGCCTGTTGTGTTAAGAGCAGTGTTTTCAAGTTGTTATCTTTAGTGAAACAAAGTAAAGCAGTGGCAAGGTAAACTGCTTTAGTAGTTAATTCCACTTTTTACTGGTATCCTGAATCTAAATTAACAAGATTTTGGTTTTCCAAAAATGGAACCAAGAATTCAGAGCTGTAGAAAGGATTTGCTATTTATATGAAGGCCCTACAACAATAACAATAGGGCAGTAATACACGTTTTCATGTGAAAGCAAATCTATATTTTGAAAATGACTGCGCTGTTTCTTAAGGAATATCTTGAGGCATAGCCCTCTGCAATCTATTCCATTCCTCCTGCTGCATGGGAACTCGTAAGAGCTCTTTTCACCATTGTCCTCAGATTAGCAGTAAGGTTTTGATTATTCTTCCAGAATCAAAGATGAGTGGCTGCCTGCAGAGACTCTGTATGGTCACTTAGCCTGATCATCTGCAGAAAAATATTCCTTCACTTTTTTCCCCCTGCCCCTGTAAGTGTAGATTCCTCTGCTAACAATACTGAGTCCAGGAAGTATAGTTGAAGTAGAATGACTCTTTTTGTAAGCTTTTTCCAATAATTGCCTAAAAATGTTTTGTTTCACATTTTTTACTGTGCCTTCTAGTTATTGCATCCACTTTCATTTATTCACTAAATTGAAAGGACTTATTGATATCTTTTTTCCCCTTCCCAACAATGTCAAGTACCAATAGCTTGATTTAAGCAAATTTTTACCCTCATAGGTAACTTCTCATTCCAACTTCCACTTATAGAATTAAGAAACAAAATGAAGGTGAACATTTATTTCCCCAGTGTTAGTCCCACTTGAGTCTGTTCCAAACTTTGAAGACGCTTCTGAAAAAATGAGAAATTCATACCTTTTGTGGATAGCATAACTAAGCAATTCAGAAAAGGACAGCTTCAGACATCAGAATAAGTTCTCTCTCATAAGTTTAACACGACCTTATTGTTGTTTATGTCACTTTTTTTAATTCTTAAGCAATTTTCATAAGATGAGAAAAGCATGATTTGTAAACAGCTCTGAATTTAATTCTCTCAAACACTTGCTTCCTAATACATACTATTGTAGAATGATTTCCAGTAGGTGAAAGGAAAAAACAGGGTTGTGGGCTACTTTGGATATGTACTTCTTTTTAAGCTTGTCAAAGTTAAAACTAAGGATTTCTACAATTCAGTTTTGGCTCTGTTAACTGCACAGAATCCTTATACTTTGATTATATTTATAGTGGAATCACTGACTTGTAGTTCCTATCTTCCCTCTTCTGGTACTGTAGATGATCTTGGTGCTTTCATTCTAGCAATGTTATGCAGGCTCACTAGAAAGAAGGGCATGTAAGATGGTAACATTTCCCATTACTGCTATTTGTCTGGAAAAGATGATCTGCAATCTCCACTTCTGTAGAGGGGAACAGTATGTGATACTCTTAACACTATGGGGAGGTGTTTTCTATAGGTAACTTATCTTCCCTCCAGCCTCTTCTAACTACTGGTCATATAAAAATTCATAATCTCAAAATTAAGACTTTTGGTAAATAGAGAGGAAACTTTTTTAAATAAAAGCAAGGAATTTTGTGGTGTATAACTATGGTAAAATATTTAATTGATTTTTTTTTAACTGCTTTCAAACTCAAAGGGGAAAAAGAATAAAAGCAGATCTTGAATACCAAATAAAAGAAAAATCCCAGCTCTGTTTTATTAAATGTATATATCTCATAATATATGAGAACCACAATAATGAAGTTACAAACCGAGCTTATAAAGCTACCAAGCTTTGAAGCAGCAATGATTGTCAAGCAGCTTTCTTCAGGGCCTTGCAAGGGTGCTGTAGTGTGCCACTGTCAACACTTAAGTATGAAAAAGTCATTCACAAGGTGAGCCCATGGTCTCAAACAGGAATCTGTAGTGTTAAAAATGTTTTGCAGAACAGTTATTCTGCTGCTTTGCCATAGTAAAAGAAGTAAAAACTAGGGGCTGGCACTTTCCAAGGCAGGGGTGGGCAATTATTTTGGGCAGAGGGCTGCTTACTGTGTTTTGGTAAGCTATTGAGGGGCAGATAAATATTAATTTTCTAAGTTGTTTAGGGGCCCTGCAGGCTGGAGAGAATGGCCTGGCAGGCTGCATTTTGCCTGCCTCTTGTCCTAAGGGGTGCATTGAGCCTAAAGAGGTTGAGAATTGTTGATTTCTGCAGCACAGCTTTAACTTGCTTTCTTTGCTACAATTTCAAGCAAGCATATGGGAAGCCATCTGGGCTATTGGGAAAGTCTACTCCTGGAACAAGATACAGATTTGAACACTACTCCTGCCATTCAAGTTGCAGAGTGAATCAAATCTAAGTCTCCCAGTTCTTAAGGGCTAGGTCAGTCCCTTATAAGGGGGGGGGACAAAAAACAGGCTGGGCAGTGGGTAGGAGGTGTAACAAAATTAAGCTCACATAAAGTACTGTCTACAAGAGCAAGTTAAGCCCACTTTGACATCAATATTGAATTGATGCTTAGTACCGATTAGGACAATTTCCCATAACTGTGGAGATGTGCATATCAGCCAGTATTTCAAACATCTGTTAGAAAACATCCAGGTTCTAGTTTTATACCATTATCTTCCTACATAGTTTGTAAACATCTATATCAGATATGCTCCGTGAACTGTATTAGAGAAGAAACTGGTAAAGGAACAGTTTAGATAAGGGCTGTTCAGATTTCAAGCAGGTACAGGCCACACTGCTGCTTTGTTCTCTCCCCCAGGAAGCAGAAGATGGAGGATGAAGGCACTGTCCAGGGACCAGAACAGGAGGGAGAAGGTAGGGGCAGGTGTGGTGATGGCAAATGGCACACCCAGACCTATGGGGAAAGTGTAGAGAGCCCAGGATACAAGGGGTGGGAGCCTACAGGCTGCCAGTTCAGTATGTGTAGGTTACCTGCTGCCACAGTAGGCCCACCCCAGTTTAGAGGACAGTAAATGGTAGAGTCTAACCTTTCTGAGAGGAGCTGGAAAAAGTAATAGTTTGTGCATGAAACATTTAAGGATCCTGCAGCCTTAGGATTAAATATGGCCAAAGGATTTATTTGATATAAAGCTTTATTTAAAAAAAAAAAAAGTGTTAAATACATTCTCTAAACATTAGACTAGACAAAAGGAAAAAGTCACTATAAATATTCCTTCAATCGAGAGACAATGGAATCTTCACAGAAGTCTCTTAACTTGGTTTAACTGTTGCCTTTCCACATAATACAGTCAACTGGCTCTGAAGGGTGGGGGAAAAGGGAAAAAAAAAAAAGAAAAAAGAGAGAGGCATTTTATTTTCAGAATAAGTAAATTGGTAAGAGTTTTATTTCCATATAATGCTCAGTGCCTAGTTCTATTATTGCATATTAAAACCTGTCTGAAAGTCCCTACTAGTCTTAGGCACATGTGCATGGCAAACACTACATTTGAGATGCAATAAACCAGTAAAAATAATAGATCTAGCCACAGTCATGTGATTAATAATCCAATAAAATAGCTTTTGTAGCTAGCTTCCATCAGGTCTTAAAAATTGAATATTTGGAAGGGTCCCTGCCATATAGCCATCACCTGACTGTCAGTCCCAGCCTTGAAACTACAATGTTGTTTCACCAGGCACTCACCTTTCTGCCTGCACTGACAAGTTGTAATGGTACAGTTGGGATCTGGTCTCTTAAAATGACAAAATTGTGTATCCTGCCATATATTCCTGTCATAGCAGGAGGTTGGGTATCAAGGGACAGACCCCATTGTACTGTTGTGTGCCATGGGCCTTAGAAGATACCCAAACAGTATAAAGCTGCATTGCAAAACTGTATTTTTTTTTGCTTTAGAGTAAACTCCACTGAAGAGCTAAGCACACATTTAAATGAAGGTTCAGGAGTCATGTTTCTATATGCACATTCTGAATGTGGGATAATATAGAAAGAAAAGCCTGTGTCCTTTATCCAGAGATAAGTAGCAAGTACAAGCAGATTTAGAGAAAAACTATAAGCTTGTAGAAACTTTTCCTTTACTAGAAAGTGCTTCAGGTTTGTGCAGGCAATTTAAAGATCAAGTGTCCAGGTCTTTAAAAAACCCAAATCAGATAAGTATTTAGGCACCTCGTTCCTGCTGAAATAAGCCATTTTTTGTTTTTTTAAAAAATGTAGTTTCAACTGGAGCTAAACCCAGATCCCCCCCCAAAAAATGAAAATTTAAATGCTCAAGTGTCAGTCCTTTGTAATAATCATTAGAGAATTATATGCCCAAATTACCTTACCACTAGATTATGAATATGCTGAACTGTATCATCATTAAGTAAGTCCATATTAATGTTATGGAGGCCTTCACCAGCAGTTGAGAGTGTCTGAGTATAACAACAAAAAAGTGATTAGATAGTTGAAAAACCAGTCTGTTACAATACAATTTATTCTCTTAAAAGTGACACTAGTACATGGTAGAACACCTCTTTGAACTGTTCTACTTCAGAAAGTGGACATTTTAAAATACTATTTCGTTTACAAGCTGCTCATTTGTGATATGGGCTATTACTAAAAATCAGACCAACTCCAACATCCATTTTCCTAGTACACTTTCTATTTTAGGTATCCAAACAAAGATTAAAAAAAAAAAAAAAGTTACTATTTAATACCTGTCCATCTGACAGAGGTATGTTAACAAATGGAACAGCTTTTTTCCGAGGCACGGAGTTGCTTCTTAACAACATGCCGTGGACTCTTCCACTGGACGGTGCAGTCCTCAAGTGAGCCGTCTGTGGTAGTCCAGAACTAGAATACAAAGAACATTTAACTCCCTCCGCAGAGGTTAAACAAAATGCCATCCAAGAAACATTCTGCATTAGGCAAATGTTTGAATATCTCATTGTCTAATTTTTTCTTCTGGCCTTCTCCAATAGAAAAGCCATTTTAAAACACCCATCTCCAAGAGTAATCTGCAGAGACTACTAAAGCACAAGTAATCTACAAACCTTGAGGGTGACCATTGGCACAGAACTCAAGTTTAGATATTCTTGTTACCCATATGCACACCCATAGAATACTGTATGCTCCATTATGGAAATATGGGGAAAAAGACTCTCACACTGCAGGTCTTCAGACTACTCACTGGCAGCAGACTGTCCCAAACCTACCTACCGCAAGATTTTTGCATCTCTCTAAAGCTGGCAACTGCCAGAAGCAGAATACTAGACTAGCTAGACATTTGCATGGCCCAAGAACATTCCTATACTACTTTTGAAGACTTATTTTGGGGTAGACTTCAATTTGAGAAAGGAAGATGAACTTTTAAGAGCCATTTTTTGAGACTAAGGAGACCTAAATGGCTGTGTCAAGCAAACATTTATGAAAGGACCAGAGTGAGGCTATAAACCAGTTTCTGGCTTTGAGACCTATTTAGCCGTCCTACTAGAAAGATAAAATAAATGCAGATTTCTTGACACTTAATATCCTTTCCAACTACACAATTCAAGAAGTACTAGACTTGGCATTTGCTCCTGGCAGAAGACACTAGCAGAAATGAAATGTTTCTAAACCTATACTCTTGCTTAAGAGTATCTTCCACACTTAAAAGGCTGAAGTTGGGCTAACAAATTGTCTTGAAATGTACTTTAAGCTATTGTGTTTAAATACAGTTTTCAGGTACACTCAAAGATAGATAAGGATTCAGGTCTTATTACAGTCAGTTTTGTAGAAAGACCCAGCTATGTATGATATTACAGATCAGTTGTGCCATGATCTTAATGGCTTACCTTCTAGCAACCCGTGCATTGGTTCGGTAGTTTCTAGGTGTGGCATCAGAAGTAAAAGTCTTAACAGCATGCCTCATATTTGAAGTAGAACACATAGACCTGACAAAACAAGAAAGAATTTTAGAATGAAAGTGGCTTTTTTTTTTTAAGTTCTGGTTATGATGCAGACATTTTACGTTCAGTAAGAAGGGACTAGCACCTTAGAAATTTTGATAATCTATAATGTTCTTAATTAAAAACAAAACAAAAAAAACTACGCCTAAAATGAAGTTCTCTTAAAAAAACACCACACAACACACAAAACAAAACACAAAACTACACACATGCGTAGTTTCAGGGCCTGATCTAAGCACAAAGATACAGTACATGGCAAAAAATCCTTGCATCAGATTTACAAGGTAGGCTTTGCCCGAGCTGAGACACTAAACATCCTGCAGGTAGATTTTATTGGAGTTCAAAAATTTCTAACCCAGGCTAGAGATGACCATACAACTCAATCTAGTTCAATTTTCTAAGCCTTCTCCTGTGCATGCTAGGAGAAGATGCAATGTCTTCTGTTCATTTGAGAGGAGTATGAACAGCATGCATTAGAGTAGGTGGAACAAATACCATTAGATGAGGAGTGGGCAATTACTTGGGCCCAGGGGCCACTTAAGAAATTTTGATGAGCTGTTGTGGGCTGGTTCCGTACCACCCAAGATGCTCAACTCACCAAAGAACTCCCTCCATGGGATTTAGCCATGGGCAGGCAGAGAGTGGCGTTCAAGAACAGGTCAGGCAAATCTACTCCCCTCTGCAGCCCACCCCACCAGGCAGAGGGATAAGAGAGGAGACAACATGTGCAGCAGAGCTCGCCTGGGTGGTGTGGCCTACAATGCTCCACATGGGGCCAAGCCCCACTGGCTTCTGCCCAGGGGCAGCCCATGCTGTGCTCTGGACTCTGCTCCTGCCTGGGGTGCACCCCCTGACTCCACCCTGCGCACCTTACTGGCTGGGTTGCTCCCAGTGTGGCAGCTTCCCTCACCTTGGTGGCTCCTCCTCCTGTTGCACTGCTTCAGGTGTAAGACAGGGGTAGCACTTCAGCCAGATAGCTCCTGCCCCAGCATGCTGGACTCCAGCTCCCAACCACCTTCCACCTGCTCCACTCATCTGCAGGTGGCTGCTTATCATGCTGGGAAGGCAGAGCCTAGCGCACTGGGGCAGGAGCCTCCTGGGTGAAGCTCCTTCTGGAGCTGGCCTGGAGCAGTGCAGCAGGAGAAGCCACTGTTGGATGGGAGGGAAGCCAAGTAGCATCTGTGGGGCTGCAGCCACACCAGGAACCGTCCTGCTGGAAGACACACACTGGCTGGGGCCAGGGACAGCAGGCAAAGGCAGGAGTGCAGCGCTTGGCTCAGCCCTCACCTGGAGCGTCATGGGGACAGCTGTGGGTCAGATCCAGTCAGCTGGCAGGCATGCCCCATGGGCCGGATCCAGTCAGCTGGCAGGCCAGATCTGGCCAGAGGACTGTATTTTGCCCACCCCTATATTAGGTTGACAGAGTGAATCTCAAGTCATGAATTGAATTTGGATCATCTGGTCTTTAAATAGCTCAAGTGTGCTCTTATACAATTTCTGCTGTTCATGTTGGCACCACAACTATTCTACAGTTTGTTATTCTTGTTTACAAAAACACTTCAGTTACCCAGAGCAGGGGCAGGCAATTATTTTTGGGCGACGGGCCACTTACTGGAGTTTTGGCAAGCCATCAAGGGCTGCACGATAGGCAGCCAGGGGCAGATTAATATTAATTTTTTGAGTTTTTTCTAGGGGCTCTGCAGGCTGGATAGAATGACCTGGTGGGCCACATCTGGCCCCTGGGCCACATTTTGCCCACCCCGATCTAGAGGCATCTCTCCTCCATCAGGTAGTAACATTAGGACTTCAAACTCTACACCTTGGATGCAAAACTGAGAATAAATAGATAGGACTACAAAAATCAACTGCCATCTCATTTTAGATGCAATTCCTCTACTTGAGCTTTACTTCACTATAGTACATCAATTAAGAATTTGATTGAGCTTGTGGGATTTAATCTTCATTAAACCAACACTAGAGAACCTAAATCTTTTGAACTAGTGAATTGACTCTTTCAAGTAAGTTGCATAAGGTATCAAAGTTCATGGCCTTACCTTGGAAGAGAATTGTTTTGTTTGCTGCTTAGGCCAGAAACTGTCACCAATGATTTTGTTTTAGATGCCTTAAAAAAAAAAAAAAACACGCATCAGAATAAAGTGAAATATGAATGACGACATTCAGCTAACAGATACATTTCACATTTCTAAAGCAGAGCATCCCAATACCCTCATTGAATCCACTTTACATGCAGTACAGTGTAAAACACAGGCATCCCTAAAAAGCATGTCTCTATCACACTTTTTAAAAAAAAGTCTTCTCAGCATCTCTCTTCACAGCACCTTTACAGCCATGCTTGCACCACTGAATATAGAGGCTTTACAGTTGAGAAGCAAGGCAAAAAGAGGACTTGTGTCTTAAGACTCAGTACAGACTTTTTCAATGCAGAGACACTGAGCTGTAAAGACCCAATATGAGTAAACTGATGCCACAATAAGTGCTTGCCTCTCCAGGTCTACACAATTCATTTTTCAATAAACCATCCACCATGGAGAGACACCAACTAAAAGCAAGTATAAGCACCAAACAATCACGTTTCAATAGAAAATAAAGTATTGGTTTAATTTCAAGTCTATTAAAGTAAAAATAAAATTTATTTATTTTTGGTAAAGTCCTATTACCAACTTTGTTCAAGTTCAGAAGAACATAGTAAAACTGGAATTTAAAGCCCATAGCATTGCACTATGAACGAACTGAAATATATACAATCATGTTGTTTCCAAGGAGGTTACAGTTAATCCTGGATGGTTGCACTCAATTTTAAGAGGACAAGCACAGATCATTAGTCTTACGCATGCCATACTAGAACCACAGCTAAAGTCGTATCAGGAAGGACTAAGTCCTGGTCTTGTTGTTTTTTCCTCCCCCATATTTACCTTTTGGGGCACGTTTGTTGACACTTTCTTCTCATCTTCATACTCAACAATTGTAGTTACCTTTACTAAAAGGTAAAAATTAATAGTGTTTTAGAAGGATGTGGAATAGGTATGAAAAACAAGCCCCTTTTTGTGGTGGTGTGAGGGGAGCAGGGTACATTTCCTGCCACCTAGCAGCTGGTGCTCAATTCCATTAGTTGGACATGCAACACTCAATTTAATGCCTTGTTCACTAGCACAGCTAATGGGGATAAGCCATGACCCTTTTCTTTGTTATTCCTCATGGCAACAAGACTGGGCCACCCTCCTATTTGAGAAAGTACTCGTCAGTTCTGATTAAGATGAATGCTTCTCTTAGAACAGTTCAGCAGATATAGGGCTAACCTGGGACTCCCAAGACAATTTGGGCCAGCAGCAGAGCTAGAGTGGAATACATGTTATCCCAATCACCCTTTATTTCAGGCCTAGCATTTTTATACTTTTGTATAACTGGATAATACAAATCCTAGTCCCCACCCCCAATCTGTTGGGGCTTTCAGACATTACTGTAATCATGTTATATCTTTTAAGGAGTTGTAATGAGCATAAAAATCCCTTTGCAGTCACAAGATTGACACCATTGAAGACAAGAACAAGAATTGCAAAACCAAGCTATGAGGTCATTAACTTACCCTTTCTGCTTCCAGTCCTCACTACTTTGGATCTCGGCAAATCCTCTACAAGGCAATCATTCTATAGGATGTTCAGAAAATAAAAGGCGAAGATCTGAACAATCAATAGATCACTTTTCTTCCTCATCTCCTCCACCCCAAGAAATTTTGTTATACTAGAGACAGTGACCTGAAAGTTTGTCAAGTAAAGCGACTACTTTCACAGGTCATCTTAAAACCTTCAGGTATGATATGCAAGGTCTGCCATATGGTTTTTATTAGGTGTCTGTTTCAAGAAGCACCCTCCCTGCCCCCGTCTCCAATACAGCAAGTAGTGTGATTTTTAAGAATTCCTTCATCTGCCTATAATGATTTAAGATCTCTGCTCATCCCCTTCAAGCTGTGCTAGAACAGTGATTCTCAACCAGCATCTCTAGAGAGAATAAGTTAGTCCCACAACACATGGCTTGAAGTTGGGGAAGGAACAGAGAACAGTATATCTAAGGTTACTGATCACAGATGTATGGAAGCTCTGTCGACTTGGTGTGCCACAAGATCACCACAGGAAGTAATAGGAGATGAGCAGATACAGGCAGGCTCAGGCTCTTTGAAATGCAGTGGCTTGAGTCTAGAAAGACAACGTGAATAACTGGGTTAGAACTTACAGGCACTTACCCCTACAACAACAGCAGCGGCAGCAGCTTCCTCCTTCCCTTGCAGATCTGTTACAGAAAGGTACAGCTTGCTTGTTATATTGTCTACTACTTGCTTAACTATGGTGCATACAATTCTATACATGTGGAAGAGAATGAGTTAGACCGAGGAACAGCTGGGGGATGGATTTTAACAAGATGATATTGTTAACAGGATCTGCATGGTATTTGCAAGTTTCACAGGAGTTTTAAGTTTCACAATGCCTTGAATAATCAAGACCAACAGCTTAAATACCAGCTGTCCTGAATAGCATATTGGATCTCTAGAGAAACCAAGTTAGTCTCACAAGACATAGCTTGAAATTAGCAGGGAGAAGGGAAGTTTACATTTAAGGTACTGGTCACAGACTGGGATTTGACAGCATAAGCATCCAAATGCACTAAACTGAGGGGCTTAAGGAAACTGGGAATACTTTAAAGAGTTCTAGACCTTCATCTTGTGTCATATGTAGGTTTATTGTAAAAAAGCTCCTGGAATATCAGTGCCAATATTAGCAAGTATCAACTATCTATTACAGCTTGATTTGCTGCCATCATTTCATAAAAATACAGGCTGGCCACACAGCTGCTTTTTTGTTTCTGACCTATTAAATACCCACATGAAAAGACTGTATAGTAAAAGGACTCTAAATTATATGTGAGAGTGAGAGAGAGAATCCAATGACTACGTAATTTCAGTTTCTAGATTAAGAACACAAGGATCTAAAAAAAAAAAAAAAAAAAGTTAGGCTAATTAGAGATATTGGAGCAACTTGAGCATAGGTTGTTAAACAAGTTGATTATTTGGAATCTTGGGAAAGAAAATTAAAAAGAGATGGGGGGGGGGTGAACATTTTAACGGGGAACCAACTCCCCTGGAGGTTTTGGTCTTGACAAAAGCTTACTTGGTGAACTTTTACAGCCCGCATTACTACATAAATCAGTTTAGTTAATCAAAACAGTAATTTCTGGTGTTACCTTGATTGCATCACACTTCATTTGAGATTAATAAACCAGTTCAAGCAAAAAAACAAAAAACAAACCAAAGGGAAAGACAAGTAAACCCACAGGGAAGTTTAAGACTACACTTGAGACATTAAAGCAGATACAATGCTATTTATACTAAATCAAAAGCTTATCAGCCAGAGAAAAAAATTACATACTAAGCAAGTCTTTCCTCTTCATTTTTCTGATAGCAACTGGGATCTTCAGTAGCTCCACTTTAAAAGCTTTTTCAGCTGTTTCCATCAGTGAATCAAGTTCTTTCTTCATTTCCTGAATATTTTCCTTGGCTTTACAGAAAAAAAAAAAAAAAAAAAAAAAAAAAAAAAAA
>NW_017728915.1:18960493-18962429 GCF_001723895.1 Crocodylus porosus
AAAAGAAAAGAGGAAAAAAAAACAAGCCAAGAGTCACCCATTACACTTTGCAGCTGCATTCAGTTTGTGAGACCGACAAATATGCAAAGTAAGAGTTAAGGCTGCAATTAGTGGCCCATTTGCCTTGAAGAGAAACCAACCCTAGACCAGTATCGTCTCACAGTTTTCCAAGCATCTAGACCCGAGACTTGCTATTGCGATTAGGCCCTTTAACAACCAACCATCTAGGGGCCTCCTTAGGGGGCTCTCTCCTCAGCGTCCTAGTTTGTGCAGAGGGATGCGGCTGTTCCAGGTTCCAGAGGAAGCCTGGCATTGAAGCCTGGTCTTTCTGAGCCCAGAACAAGTGGTGCGAGCGTACGTGCAAAGCCAAACGCAGGGCAACCGATTTTAAACCAAACGGCAAAGCTCGGCGCCATTAGCACGCGGACAGAAGAAGAAAGGGGGGAAGAGTCTGGTTTCTTCCCTCCACTTCCAGCCGAAGACAGCTCAGCGGCCGGAGGGAGGTGCTGGAAGCTAGATGTCAGCATTCAACGCGCAGCCCGTTCCTGAAAGCCGCCGCTTTCCAGCGCCCTCCCCAGGCCGGCCTGCGCGCGGCCTTCCCAGAGCAGGGCTCACGTCACAGGCTCGCGGATGACGGCATCAAGCCGTCGGAGCGTGCCGCGAGCGCCCTGGCCGAGGTGCCTCACCCTGCTGCTCCAGGCCCCGGAGGAAGAGGCCGATGCGCTGGTTCTTGCGCGCCTGGCTCGGGGCGCCCCGGCCGGCCTCCACCCCCGAGTCCCCGCTGCGCTTCTTGGGCGGCATGGTCTGGGCGGCGCGGCTCGTCTCCTGCCCGCCGCTGCCTTTTGTAGCGCGGGGCCGGGGCGGGGCGGGGCGTCCCCCAGCCCGCCCTTGCGCTGACCCCGGGGGGCGCCGTGAGCGCGGCCGGTAGCTTCGGGCCAGACAAGCCCCAGTGCTGCCGGGTTGGGGTTTTGCTCACTTACTTGTTTCGTTTTGCTACCACTCAGCTGGTGTCCTAACAAAAGAGCTCGCTTCTGGCGCGAGTCTTGCCTGCCGTGAATTTAGACCGGCGAGTCAGGATCGCGCCAGCGTCGCGCCAGCTGCCACCAGCGCGGAGCAGCCACGCGCCCGGGACGGACACGGGGAAGGCTTCCCAGCCGTTGCTGCCCCTGCGCGGGAAGCGGCCGCGTGCGCGGGAGCGCTCGGGTCCGGCGCTGACGGGACGCCGTGGGGTTGTGCCTCGGCCTGCAGAGCCGCCCGGCCGGCTCGTCCAGGGCCCCTTCTCGTGCGGGGGGGGGCGCGGCGTGGCAGGGGGAGCAGGGCAGCGAGGCTTGTTGCCACCGCTGCGCCAGGGCCTCCACACCACCGGTACGATGAGTAACGGACTGAGGGGCTGCACTGCCCTCACCTCCCACCGCCAGAGGGGAGACGGGGTGCCCGCTGGGGGTGGGCGCTGCAGGTCAGGAGTGAGGGGCACTGGCACAAGTTGGGAGTGAGTGGGGCCTTGAGTCCAGAAAGGTTGAGAACGACTCCGATAGACCATGCTCCTAATGTGCACCAGAGCCCTAAGTGACATTATTTTTATTAAGCTTGAAAAGTAATTAAATGTTAGAACTAAATTTCCCCATGCAACTCTAATGCCTGTCCCTTGTACACATGCAATGTTCATAGATTTCATAGACATTAGGGCTGGAAGGGACCTCGGAAGACCACTGAGTCCAGCCCCTCAACCAAAGGGCAGGATGTCAGCTGGGGTCATAGGATCCCAGCAAGATGAGCATCCAATTTGCTCCTCAAGGTGTTCAATGTAGGTGCTTGAACCACCTCCAATGGCAGGCTCTTCCACACCTTGGGGGCTCGGACAGTAAAGAAATTCTTCCTTATGTCCAGCCTGAAACGGTCTTGCAGGAGTTTGTGACCGTTTGACCTAGTCATCCCT
>NW_017728915.1:18962529-19001187 GCF_001723895.1 Crocodylus porosus
CTTTTTAGCCTCAGGAGGTCTGCTAGATCCCTGGAGAGCGGGGGGGGGGCGCTGCTGTGCCCTCTTGCTGCCTTTCCTCTGAGATGGAATCGAATTAGCTTGTGCATTGAGGATCGCTCCCTTGAGGAGCAACCACTCTTCTTGAACTCCCCTCTACCTGGGGTCATGGTCCCTTAGGCCCTGACTGACAATCCTCCTGAGCTTGTCAAAGTCGGCTTTCCTGAATTCAAGGGCTTCCGTGTTGTTGACTGACTTGCCAGCTTTACGGCAGATGGCGAAGGTGATCAGCTCATGATCGCTGTCACCCAACTTCCCATCAATCACTAGGTCGCCAATTAGGTCATCCCCAGTAGCCAGTGCCAAGTCAAGCAGCACTTTGCCTCTTGTTGGCCCATAGACTTCTTGAGTCAGGTAGAGGTCATCCACACACGAGAGGAAGCTTTGCAACCCTCGGATTTTGCTGAGTGATATGAAAGTCTTCCGTTACATCATCAGTACTATGTTGTCTGCAAAAACCCCTGCCTTATCCAGCGTAGAACATGAATTTTGCTCATTTCACCAACAGCTGTTTGGTATTTTGTTTCTAGTCTGTTAAGTATAGGGCCCCGTGTCTAAGTGCACAAGACAATTATTTATTTCTTCTGTGGCCCTTATCAGTATTATATTTGAGTGCTTCACAAAAGGTAATTTATTTTCACTACACTTTTGAGGGGGTAATAGTATCCCCATTTTACAGGTTTGTCATGGAAAGATAACAGTTCAAACACATTCTTTAAATTGGGTGCCAAATTTGGGGCAGCAAGGTACTGTTTTTTCATTATATAGTCCTTTATATGTTTAAAGCACAACTTAATTGCAGGTGAGGCTGCGCAAAACAGCTGCAAATCAGACTCCAAAATGTCACCTGGAGATTGGCAGTGAGCAAGACACAATTTGCGACCACCTGTGGAGTTTTCTTTATGTATCTCCACTGCAGTTCCAAGGTATGACTCCACCTTATTTAAATATATTCAAGCCAGTTTTAAGAGAGCTAACTCAAGCACTGATAGAAGTGTAGCTGTAACAGTAAAACCCACCCAGGCCAATTTGTAACTTGGGTGTCTTCACTGACCTCTGTATGGAGCAGCACCAGAAGGATGAGACAAAAACATTGCTGTGCATTTCACTGATATTTACTGACTGTAGAGGAATGCTGAGATTCAGGCATATTTGGAAGGACTTGCTTTTGAGGAAGCAATCAGATGTGTGGCCAGGGAAAGCAGTAGGTCTTCCAAAAGTGGTGTGGTTTTATAACAAAGCAGGGGCATCCAAAACCTTAGCTAGGTGCCCTCCCCTCAAAATATGTTTGATTGGACAATTGTCTATTATAATAATAATAGACCTGGGCAATAAGGTCCTTAAGTCCAACACATTTGTCAGATTGATTTTTCCCTAGCTTCCTTTGACAGATGTCAGATTTAACATGATCAAGAACTTCATGATTCATGGTAATTTCATAATAAATGAGCAAAAGAGGCAAAACAGGAAAGTAGATTAGGAAATAGTTGTTTCATTTGAGCATGCTTGAACATAGGAGGTTCTTCACAGAAGATATGATTCTTAGTTCTTTGAAACAGGGAGCTTGATAGAAAGAAAACCATATAACATTTCAAAGAGAGGCTAGAAGCAAACATTGGATTTATTCTGGGATAAATCATTTTCTCTTTGGATAAACTGTAATCATTCAGACATCCATGTGTGTTGTCCCGGCATAAATCCTAAAAAGGTGTATGGGTTAAGTAGTACTAACAGTTTATCCCAGGACATTGCAAAGTGCATCTGAATGGTTATCCTGATACTGTATCATTGAATAAGTAGCATAAAAGTAGGAGCATGTTCAGCCACTCACTAAACCCTGAGTAGAATGATGAAGTGTGTACACAAAAATCCTGGGACATTTCTGTTCCAGGACAAGCATTTGATAATTGGTAGGTAGTCTTAGACATGTTTAAACTCTTAACAATAGAAAAAGTTAAAAGCATTTCCTTCATAACAATGAAGTGGTTTCTCAGTAGTAGGCAAAAGATGGTCATCCATAGCTCCTAACCCATAAAATATTTCCCTGAAGGGTTTCCATAGGTAGCCTACCATAGCATAAAGGCACAGGTGACAAATACATTTTTCCCCCCCTTCTAAGTGGTCTGACTTATATGTACATACTAGATGCATCTAAGTGTGCGGGTTACTGTGGAGTATGCTAATTAACCCCACAATAAAGTGTCACCATCTACATGTGTGGTGGTATTAGGGCATAGTAAACTAACTCTGCTGTAAGATAGATGTCTTGGGGACAGTACTGTCTTATGGTGGAGTACTTGACTGCACTGAAACACGTGTAGACAGTGACCAGGGTCATAAATTGTGCCCAGTCAGCCCAGCCAGCTAGCGACCTGCTCCACCCCAGCTCAAATTGCTGCTGTCTCAGGTGCTCATGTAGATACAGCGCCTGGGGACAGTTTACTCTGGCTCAAACTGCTCCAGAGTTTATTGTATCAGATTACTTTCATGTGTAGATTCACCCACTGAGACATAAAACTTGCTCTAGTTTCTCTAAGGAACCAAAGGCTAGTTAAGTGCAATACACATTGACAATACCTGAACTAAGCCGTTTGCTTTTCTAGCTCCGGCAGTAGACTGTATGCATGACTATGCAGTCCAGGGTACTGATCTAAAGATTATTTTTATTACATTTTTAAAATGGAATTCTCCCCACTAATCCATTTGTCCAATGCTCCAAGATACCAGTTGGCTTCTCTAATTTCTCACTTCAGTCCCTTGTTGAAGACAGTTCTATCGAACACATTTAATTCTTACCTAAGCCTATCACTCGTAGAGAAATTGTTTTCTGTGCTCTGATACGAGAGAATTCTTGCTACAGTGGAAACCATATTCTCCACACTAATACACACCTCCACAAATCAGGGGGTAGAGAAATAGGCAGAGGGAGAAAAAATTATTTGGGGGGACTGAACACATGCACACATGTGCATGCACCCCCCCAGTGGGAAGTCTGTGGGGGAAAGGGCAGAGGAAGGGGAAAGGGCCATGTGGGGGGCAGGCCTTGCACAGTCAGGGCAGGGTGCGGGATGGAACCGAGTGACTCATCTGGGGGTTGCCCAGCATGGGGAGGAGGCGGCAACTCCTGCTGCTGCATGCACACCAGGAGGCATGGGAGGCACGTGCCCGGATCTGCGTGGGGTGGGGCCAGCTGTGGGCCATGCCAGGCACTTCCCAGCGGGAGGCTGGGCCATGCTTCATAGTTGGTAGGGTAGGAAGAGACCTGAGCAGATCATCAAGTCCGACCCCCTGCCAGGGCAGGAAAGAGTACTGGGGTCAAACAACCCCAGCAAGGTGTTCATCTAGCCTCCTTTTAAAGACCCCCAGGGTAGGAGCCAGCACCACTTTGCTTGCAAGTTGGTTCCAGATCCTAGCCGCCCTGACAGCGAAGTAGCGCTCCCTCATATCTAGCCTGAATCTACCCTCTGCCAGCTTGTGACCATTATTTCTTGGTACTCCTGATAGTGCTAGGGGGAACAGGGACTCCCACAATGCCTGCTGGTTCCCTCTAACTAGTTTGTAACAGGCCACTAGATCCCCCCTCCGCCTTCTCTTGTGGAGGCTGAACAGGTTCGGGTCCCATAGCCTCCTTGTAGGGCCTGCCCTGCCGCCCCTGATCATGTGAGTGGCCCTCCTCTGGACCCTCTCCATGCTGTCCACATCCCTCTTGAAGTGCGGCTTCCAGAACTGGATGCAATACTCCAACTGCGGCCTGACCAGTGTCGCATAGAGGGGGAGGATCACCTCCTTGGACCTGCTCGAGATGCATCTGTGGATGCATGACAAGGTACGGTTGGCCTTCCTGACCGCGTCCCCACAGTCAGCCCATGTTCATTTTGGCATCAGTGATGACTCCAAGATCCTTTTCTGCCTCTGCACTGATGAGAAGGGAGTTCCCCAGCCTGTAGGTATGGTGCTGGTTCTTTCTCCCCAGGTGCAGCACCTTGCACTTGTCAGTGTTGAAATCCATCCTGTTCTCATCCGCCCACCTCTGTAACCTGTCTAGGTCTGATTGCAGCCTATTCCTCCCTTCTAGCTTGCCCACTTCTCCATACAGCCCACCCTTGTTGCAGCCACCGGAAGCCTGTGGCCAGGCTGTCTTGCGGCCCTACTGTGTTTGGGGGTGGGCGCTGAGTCCCATTAGCCCTTCCTTCCTTCACCTATAGGCAGAGAGGTGATTGCAAGATAAAGGTTTGCAAACTAGCCAAGGTACATATAGTTGTAGAACAGCAGCTGTATAGGACTGCAGAGGTGGATCAGCTGCTTGCTGCAGCTTTTACTTCAAAGCGTACTGCATTTTTGATCAGCCATGAATGACCACAGCAGTGCTCCAGCTGATCAGAAAAGTGGCTTATTCTTAATTTGGCAACTTGATGCAAGCAAAATGGGATGTAGAACATACCAGTACAAAAAATCCAGGATTTACTATAACTTAAAAATTTCACGTCTGTGAATTGAATGATATCTCCAGTAAAAGAAGAAATAAATGTCTTATGTTTATATGATGGATTATCATTGTTTAAATATAAAGTTGAATATTTTACCATACAATTCAGGGCATCTGGTTTTAAGTTACCCAGCAGACTGAATGGCAGTACAACTTTTGACATCTATTTTATTGTTCTGAAGCCTGATACATCTAAAGTAATTTAATACAGTGTTAAGGAGCACCTGGAGGAAAACCAAACCTAGAAGCATGCATTAAAAAGTAGGTTGTCTTATTAATGAAATATTAAAAATAATAAAAACAAGACCCCTTGCTTATTATTTTTGTCCATAATCATCTACATTTAAGAGTTTGTGTGGCCATATGTATAAATAATGTATGACGAACAGTAGAAACCTCTCTCGCACCCCCCGCAAAAAATAACCCTCTTTTGCAATGCCAGAAATGTAAAAGGCACCATAAGAGGATGTTCAGAAAACTCAAATTATGTCAGTATCTTTATTTTAAAGTAAACTAGGACAATTGCTCTCTTGACTTAAAAAAACAAACCCCAACCTATTTAAACACCTGCAAAGTATCTTTAGAAACATGTAAACCTTGGATTATTTCCAGGAGTATTGGGTGTAAACACAAGGCAAGTATAAAAACCTACAGACTTGTTAGAATACAAATGCTACCCCATGAAAAAGCTGTAGTTAGAAAAATATAAAAAATATACTAGCTTCATTATTAGACCTTAGACATCTCATACTACATGTTCATTATAGCAACCACTTCCAAGCAATGAGCCCAGAGCCAGGTTTGACTTGGGGACAAATTACTACACCAAGAGCTATTTCTTTAATTATTTAACTCCCACATTTTGACCCCTTAATAAATTATTTTTACTTTTGAGTTTCTTTTGAATAATAGTAGTGCAAATGGAAGATGCCAAATTGAGTGTGGCCACATCTATACGAGATGCTGACCACACAGTAGCCTGATACTACTCTGCAGTAGCACTGCATAGTAAAAACCACAATCTGATACTACTCTGCAGTAGTATTAGGCTACTAAGCAGTAGCACCACAAAAAAGGCGTTTGTCGGCCCTACCGCACAGTAACACAGCTTACTTGTTAGTACTTGTTTATACAAATCCTAAATAAATGTGTAGTAACTACTGCGCAGTAGCAACTCGTGTAGGTGCAACCACTGGTGATTAATGAAGCTGCCAATTAATTCTACATGCATACTTCTGATCTTTGTATAGTCCCCAACTGCAGTGTATGCTAATACTATACTAATAGATGAATTCCTCCTGCAAGAGAGATGTGGCCTGTACTCATCTTTATCCAGTTTAGTATTTTAAGGATAAAGCATGTGCCTATGTTCATTAGCCACTGCTCTAAGAAATCTAAGTCAGCTCAAGGACATGGGTGACTTCAATATTATAATATGCTGATCCTGGTGTAAACTCCTAACAAAGTAAGGTCAGTAAACGTAAGAATTCCAACGGACTCTTTAAGAATATGATTCCAATTAAGTAAAAAAGATGCTGTTGCTAATGAAGGCTCTTTATAAAATACCCTGACCAAAACTGACAAAATTATTTAGTATTTCCAAGGCTGATGATGCAAGCTGCATTCAAGTAACACTTTTTATCAAGCTATGGAATTTTTTATGTGGGCTAATCTAAGCGGCCAAAAATTTACAACTCTCCCTGAAGGGCAGAATGTTTTATTCTTAAAAAGAATGAGAATGGCAGCAGAGGTGCAATATTTCTCCATCAGACTGTCTGCCCTAAAGGAACCATCTCGTGAGCTGACACTGTCCAAGTCTTCATGCCCATTCAACCAACTTTCACTTTTACTGCCAAGGAAGACATACTAGTATTTGACATCTCTCCAATTTAGTTTCTTTTAGGTTGCCAACATTTGTCTGATGGCACTGTCTTTCAGTTCTCATGGAGCTGGTTTGGATTCAAGCCAGGAACAACATCAGGAAGTTCTCTCCCCCAAAAATCATCCCCTAATCTTCAAGATCCAAGCAGGTATTCTTCCAAAGGTGATGTGGGGACACATATTATGACAGTAAGGTTTCTGCACTAGACCCTATTATCTTAAATGGCCTAAAAATCTTCAGATTTGCTTTGAAGTCGTTTGCTTACAGTATTCCACATACCCCATTTGTGTATATAACAGGAAATTATTTTCTGAATAAAATTACTGGATGCAATCATTCTCCTATGATACACTACTCTAACCTGAATAGTATGTAGAATAATTTGTTTCATATCTCATGAACTATGGAGTCTTCCCTCTGCCTATGTTCTACTCAAATTAGGTTGTCACGGCAGTTTTTATTCAATTATGTACAGTTCAAATGTAGTAGAATTTAGTCACACAAGATCTGTCACAACTTTTTTTTTTTAAATGAGCCCTCTTAACAGTTGTGAGCTCAATCAGATTTGGGTAATGCATCATACTGAATGAATGACAAAAAAAAAAAAAAAATCTCCAGCCACACCTGTAACTAAATTTTAGTATTTTTTTTTGATTAAGTTTGAAATGGATATCAGTGACCAGATAATTGCTATATCTGCACTTCAGCTTTGAAGAAGCTGTTTTCATACTTCCTTCCCCAACCAAATGGGCCAGAAGTTTCCATCAACACAACTTCCAAACAAGGCACAAAATTACTTACTAGACTCTTCTCCTCCCCTTTTTACATTCCCTCCCTCCCTATGCTCACCACCAAGAAACTTAAGTTTTAGTGTGACAGTATGTTCCACACCAGGTATTACATTTAATTGTTCAGGAAACAGTAGTAGTTTTATCCCATAGATGGGCTCTAGCTATTGTGAACTCAGTTTAGATGAATAGCTCATTTTCAGCACATCTTTGTTCATTTTCTGTATTTGGTTTTTGGGGGGTGGTGGTGGGGAAATCAGAATGTCTTTCATGCATATTCTTCCAGAAACTTTATATGAAAGTCTTTCACTTTCTCCAATAGAATCTTCAGTTTCTCTACGGGAGGGAGAATAGTCATTCTGGAAAAGAGGAGAAACACTGTCATTCACTCTACAATATAAAACAAACAAACAAACAAACTCCAACACAACACTCAAAAAAAAAGAAACCAAGCCAAATGCCTACACGTTCACTTAAAGAGCCTTTCTTAGAGAGTGGGAGGGTATAGTACCTTCTTGCAACCTGTTTTTAAGACATTTTCTTACGCTCTGCATGCATATTATAGTCAGAGTTGCTGTATTTAGTTTACTGCTTTTGTGTGGCTAATGTACTAGCTACCAGACTTTGTTTTTAGAAATGATGTAGCAAATCCTCAGCAAGTCACCTGTTTCTAATTCTTATATCCCGTGACCTCATGTTCTGAAAAGAGATGATATATAATTGCATTGTTGGATACTGTTCTATATCAAGCTGTGTTAACTCACATGTAACTTTATGCATATTTTTTAACTGCCAACTCTGAAAGCTTTCAGAGGAATCCAGTCCAACAATCCAGAAAATCAAGCTGAATTTTTTTCTACCTCATGCATCCTCACTATTAGTAAGACATTTTACTGGGTGTTTGGTTGCTGCTAAATACTGAACAAAGGATTGTAGAGAACTAACTATCTACAATGACGCCAAGATCTCTTTCCTGAGTCATAACAGCTAATTCAGTCCAGCACTGTATATATATATATATAGTTAAGGCCATTTCCACCCCCTATATGGGCATTACTTTTTACTTGTCAGCACTGAAGTTCTTCTGCCACCTTTTTTGCCCACTCAGTTTTGAGAAGGCTTTCTGCAATATGACTACAAAGAATGATTTAGTATCTTCACACCCTCTATGAAAACGTTGATCAAAGCCAGTCCCAGTATAGATCCGTAAGGGACCCTACTATTGTTCTTTCTCCATTCTGAGAACACCATTTAGCCTTACCCTATTTCCCATCTTTTAATCAGCTTTCGAGTCATAAATGGATCTTCTCTCCAATCCCACAGTAACTGTGTTTCTTCTAACAGCCCTTGGTGACGGACTTTGTAAAACATTTTTGAAAATCCAAATCTATTGGCAAAACAGATTTCCCTTCACAAAAGACTCGCACTACTGAGAGGTGAACTGATAGGAGAATTAAGATATGAAATTAGATTTAGTTAACAGTTTGTTTTGAAGTTGCATGAGCCAAAATATAATCCAGCTTGTTCTCAGTGGTTGTATTGTCTCTGAATTGCTAACAAAAGAGCCAGATTTTGCAGTGCTCCCTCATGTTAAGAGGTTAATTGCACAAGATGTTCAAACCAAATGCATTTAGATGGCCAACAGGGCTACATGTGGATTTAGGTGCTCAATGTGAAGGGTGGAACAATTCTTCCCTCACCCCCAATTCATTTCAGTTCAGTGAGAGGATATTATTCAATCTACGTAGGCACCAAATCTTCTGGAAAAGGTGGTGCAATCTTCATAGTCACTTTTCAGGATGCAGCTACGCTGACTTACTGCTTTAAAGTAGACCAAAGCTTCAATAGAATTTCTTTTACAAGACCACAATTCTACACAATCAGTATTTTCTGATTTCTTTGCAACCTAACAGTTGGATAGGCATCTGGTTGGGGGTCATCTGACCCCAGCACTCTTTCCTGCCTAGGCAGGGGGTTGAACTCAATGATCTGTGGAGGTCCCTTCTGACCCTAGCATCTGTGAATCTATGAGTTTCTTAGGTGAACTCAAGTGCACAAAACAGAAGAATGACTGTTCTGTAAATGTTGTAAATATGACTGAATTGAAGAAAAACTTTCCAGACCTGAATAGCAAGTAACAAACTAGTCCTACTGCTACAGCTATAATTACCTACACACAGAATGTCCAGGGGAAAGAGAAAGCAGGTCTGAATTGGTCAGGGGAAAGACAGCAGGTTTAAGAGCAGTGTTAATTAGGCTAAATTTGTTTCCATGGCTTGCCTTTAACAGCCCTCACGGTTTTATTTTGTTAGGAAAGAGAAATCCATGATTTTAATCACAAAATCTTTATAACATACAATATGTTACAAAAAAAAAGATACTGCACCTGAAATGGTAACTTCCTTCTCTTTGGCCAAACCCACTACCTGGTACGACACAGATACCAGTTTCTTCCAGAAGTTTCATGCAGTAGAACATGTCAGGAGCCATTTTATTACCCTAAGGAATAGACTGGAGTTAGTTTTTCTTCTCCAGATGACAAATCAAAATGCACAAAACATGGAATTTTATGTTTTTCTCTTTCTTTTTGAAGCTCTCTTATTTTCTGACCTCTCATATTTTCTATACCGAATGGAAGGAGAGCAACTCTCACTGTTGGTGAAATGCATGCAAGCTCTCAGTTGTGCCTGCCCAATGGAACAGAATGAACAGAACAGCCACTTCAAAAAACCCAGTTCTCCCCATTTCTACCCACATTTCTTGCTTAGCTGTGACTTCGTATTTTCTGGCACAGACTTTTATTGGCACTCAAAAATCACATTTCACTAAAAATTGTCAGATTAAAGAAGGTATAAAGAGTCCTTGAGTAATTGCTGCATCCCTTTTAATACTTCTCAGACAAACGTTTGAACTGGATTTTTCTAAATCATATATGTTGATTAGAAAGTCACCTGAATAACCACCAAAAGAATTCTTCTATTTTAATCAAATCATCATGCCCATGCTATATCCATGGTCAAAAGGCATTACTTCAATAAAAAAAACAAACCAAGCATCCCATTTTTTCTCTCAGTTACACAGACATAACTCACTGAAAGTAATAAAAACTGCATTTGTGTAACAGAGGATAAATGGGCCCCAGTTACAGACCAGTTCTCTTGTTTATTAGCAATACACTGCCTTTATAGCTGCACAGTCCTCTTCTCCTCCTTCATATAAAAATCCATCAATGAGAAAAGCAGCAACAAATCTGGGTAAGTTAGATTAGAATGAAGAACGAATGACTGACCTTTGCTGCCTCAATAGCTTTGGAAGGAATAAAGATCCTTGGGAAAGCATACATAGCTCCCTGAAGAGGATTGCAGTGAATTCCTGGTACTTGATTAAACAAGTCTTCTGTTAGCTTAGCTTTTTTGGCAAGATCATTTAATACAGACTCCTTTTCCTGGAAAAAGGAATAGGAGGGAATAAGGATAGAGAAAAGCTGAACTGCTCATTAAATGGAAAAAAATAGTGAAATTAAAAAATAAATGAAAAAATAGGCTGTTAGGCTGGTTCAGTAATTTTACAGTTGGTAAAACAAAAGTGATTCTTTCCTACTAACTGGAAGTCAAGCAAGACATAGTCAAAATTAGCAATGAAAATAATAAACTTCAAAGGACCAAAAAACCTAAACTGGTTTTAGGATGGAGTTGGACATGATTAACTGTAATAACAGAAAACTGGAATTCATACCTGGGACATCCTTTCACATTGTGTGTTCCTAAGTGACATCAATCATATTGAACAGTCCTACATTGGTCAACCTAAATGTCCTCTTAAATATCAGATCCATACTGTTCTCGCAGCTAGGGTGCCACACCAAACCACACCAAACACAACAAACCCAAAGGTTTAAAATTATATTGGGACGAATGAGTTTTGTGACCTGTCTTTTGTTTTTAATCACAGAAGTGATTAAATTACCTTTACAAAGGTAATTTTAGGGCCTTTTCTGCAGATACCTGTTATATGATCAAGCGATCCAAGTCTATAAAACAAGGTATCTGGGATTCTGTGGTCAAAAGGGAGTTCTGCAAGTGCAATCATCTTTGAGTTTGAGGACAATAGCCTTGAAAAGCCTAGAATTCAAAGTGGGGGCTCCCACTGAGCAAAAGAGGGAAAACAGGAGTTTACAGGGAGAAAGTATAATTTTAAAGAAAATGCAGATTTCAATGTACCATCAGTCTTGAAGTTCCTCTATTTATCCACAAAGTGCATATAGCTCAAGCAGCAGGTGAGCCTTTCTGCACTGTATTTTCAATACATGTCCAGTCTGATCTGAGAGGACAAATTCTACTCCAGCCTCTGTAGCCCCAGCAGAGAAGCCAAAGACATAAGGGCTAACAGCAAGCATGCTAACCAGGGCTTTTGCAATGTGAACATTTGTCCCAGCTGAGCAGGGCTGCAAGCAATTCCTTCACCAACAGTCACAGAACAGCAATCTTTAGCTGACAGTGACTTCTGGTCACCATTAACCTGGGCTGGTGACCTTCAGGCAAAATTTCTCATGTCTAATTACCAGAATTTGAACGGGCTAGTGTTCCTATCAAGATCTAGTTATGAGAAAGAATATTTTTTTTTCTTTTTTTAAAGATAGCTTCCTTTCTGAAGAGCAATTCCCGTCTCTTACAATAGATACAATTTTGCATTTAAGACGAGAACACTGCTTTATAAATAATGGGCCACATCTATCCCTTGTCACACCACTGAGTCAACAAAGTTCCAGCAGAGTTGTATGTGGCAGGGTATTTCTACAAATAAAAAAGTAACTAGGATTTCTTACAATATGCATTTTGTAATTCACTACATAGAGTCACCATATGTATATTAATTTATCATATGTATATTCATTTGTAAAAGCTACAACATCATTTGGTAGTTTATTTTTCCTATAGCATTTTTTAGCAGAACCTAGTCTCATTAAGTAGGTGTTCTTACCTACTATGCAAAACTGTAAGAGAAAAATTATATATTATATGTAGCAGCTGAACTCAAGGTAGGCAAGCGTGATAGAGGTGCTAGGGCTTCAAACAAAAATCTAGAATATATAATTGTACTAACATTAACAGTAGTTTAAATTAAACTTGTAAGTTCTGTGGGCAAGCGTTACTACAGGACTGTACAAAGAAAGGTGGCGGCATCCTTTGAAGGATGTGAGTTGGCAGAGGGTTAGAAAATGCACATGAGAACAAATACACTATAGCTGACCTTGATGAACTGTACGTAAGATTCTTCTTCAGGTACCGGAGGATTCACTACAATATCCATAGCTGCCTGTCCAGATACTGGAGGACAGAGACGAACGGAGAGAAGCTTAACAAGCTGTCCTTTGATCTCTGGATGCAAGTTAATCACTTCCATATAACCTCCTCGGTAGCCGCACCTGAGAATAGAGTGAACGTATGGAAAAAAAAAAGTGAATACTCTTGAAGGTATTATTTTTGAAAAAGCTATGAAAATAACCCCCCAAAGTAGAGGGAGAGCAAGTATTCAGCTGAACACTAGATCATGAACACTCTGCTTTATGCCAATACAATTAACATACACATTTAAACATCTTCCATATTGGACAAGGCTCTAAAAGGGCAATCAAATACCCAAGTTTAACCTCCATTAACCTTCTGGACATTCATATATATAACTGGGGTCTGCTTAACTTGTGATAAGACGAAGCAGTTTTTGTGGCGTCATGGCACGAAGAGCCAATTTCATGGGCATGACCTAGCAGCCCTGCCCCTTGCCACTGATTGGTGGGGAGGCCCCGGATGGGGGGAGGTGCGGGGAGGCGGCTGCCATCTTGACTGCTGGTTGCCCTTTGTGCGGCCCTGCCCCTCAGTACCAGCTGATGGAGAGGCCCTGGGGGGCAGAGGGGTAGGGAGGAGGGACAAGAGGTGAGGGAGCAGCTGCCATCTTTTCTGCTGCCCTTCATGCTGCCCCACCAGCTGGTGCCTTCCCCTCCTGAGCAGGCTGCAAGGCTGGGCCACAGCAGCAGTGAGGACCACTGGCTTCCATTGGAGAACCAGTTTTTAAGCATTTTTGGGTTGACGATTTTGTGGGCAACCCCAAATCTCACAGTTCCTGTGAAATCTGTGAAACCACAATTTAAGTAGAATCCTATATATATATCTGTAACTCGAGATAATTCAGCTATTACACACCTCATGACAGAAACATACAGCAGTAGTAGAGTCCTTTTGAGCAAAATGTTGTCATTTCCATCCCTGCCCTTTCTGCAGAAGCAGAGGACCATAGGGTTGTCCTTGGGAGGTCAAACTTAAATATTTTTGGGAACCTGTCATTGAGTGACTGGTGGGGGACTAGGGGTCTGTAAAAGTGTGCTGTCTCTTAAAAAACAGTTCACTAAGAGAAGCTGAAGAATCACTGGGCTAGCCTGCAAATAATGAAACACTCCCTCTCTCCCTTGCACGTGCACACAGACACAAAGCATGTAACTGCCTTAATAGTTGCTGCATTGCAGTAATAGCAGACAAAAGATCCCCTTCAGCTCACTTCTGTGCTAAAACCATCCTGAAGTATAAAACAGCCTCCTCATCTTCTAGCCATACTATTAAAGGAGATATATTAAAAGAAACATTGGTGATGTTTTGGGAGTGCATGGGGAGGCACTCGCCACCCCCACCTCCCAGATTTAATGTCCATCAGTTTTGTTATAGAAAGGGAACAGGCAGGTAAAAGGGAAAAAATCCAGGGCTGCAGGTGCCACGCATGTGTGTGCACATTCATGCACGTGGCTGGCAGTACAGCCGAGCAGGGTAATGGGAGCAGCTCCGGCAGCTGAATACAGGTAAGTCTATGGGACCCAGGGTGGTTGGGGGGGGACAGGTTGGAGGGCCAGGCCTTGGGGGCCATCCCTGTGCCACTGGGGTTGGGGCTGAGCTCTGGTGAGCCCAATGGCACAGGGGCAGTCTGGGATAGTGCACAGCCCTGATGGTGCAGGGCCAGTTCAGGCCATTGGGCCAAGCTCTGGTGAGTCCAGACAAGCCCTGCACCATTGGGACAGAGGCCAAACTCTGGAAAGACCCATACACCCTCTGCCACAGTTTTCTTCATGTGTGGCTCTCTTTTAGAACCGTCTCCATCTGCTACTACATAGTATCGTAAAGCATGGCATTAAAAGTAGCTCTAGAATACAAATAAAAACTCCTTTGTCTCTGAGACAGGGCAGAGTACCTGCCCTGAACCCCACTGCATACCACCAGAGCCTTTAAATTGTGCCCAGTGGTGTAGCATGGGTGTCCAGCACCCGGGGGCCAATACTTCCACTAGCATCCTACCGTCTGTGGCTGATCGCCACATTGCAGGGGGGGGTGGCGGCAGAAACACCAGTGGCAACCAGAAGTGACTAAGTACCCCTAGAAGGCCTAGCCGGCGCAGCCCCCAGCCAGCGTCCAGGGGCATGCCTCCCCTGTTCCCCTCTTACTCCCTCCCCCTGTCACTATGCTACTGATTGTGGCTCCTCACTATCAATAGTCACCAGTTGCCACGGGAAAGGAAAAGGAAATCTAAGACAGACATACTCGCCCATGTATCCCTTTGAGGTGGAATGGAAGGAGGCTAGTTCTACATTGTTGTAATACTCTGGTCCCATCTCATACAGAATCTTTTTGAAGGAATGGAACTGACATCCCTCGGAGTACACGTTATCCTGATAAACCTACACAAGAAGACACAATATAGTCTCTCTCCAACAGAACAAATAGCTAGCACATTGCACAGAGTGCAAATCACTCGGAAAGTCTGAAACGTTCTACAGGTTGAAACAATACATTTTAGGAGACAGAACTATATCTCCTATAACATAAATCACAATGATCAAAATTTGATATTTTGCACTATACTCAATAGATTAGCCTGTGTAAGAAGAGTGAGCTTTGGTCTTTTATATCTTTTAAAAAATTTCTCCACAAATACTTTTTTAAAAATTATTTGAAATAAGGTTGCTCATCTGCCCAGCAGGACTTTTCACAGGATATGGCCCACAGACTGACCCCACATTACTCCTGTGGCCACATGGGCAGATTCTGAACAGACAGTTGATATCACTAACATCCATTCTTGATCAAAAAAATAAAATAAAATAACCTCAGAAAAAATGGGTATTGTGCACACATTTTTCATATTACTCCTTGAAGGCTGACAGGCTTGGATTTTTTATTTTAAACTTAAATGTGATCATCCATTTTCTGTCTTGCAAACCAAGAATCACGTTGACTACAAGTAAAAACAACAAGCACCTGTGTCCCTATTCTAAAATCAGGAATGCTCAGAACAGAAATGTGTAGTTTTTTACTTTACTACCTCATCAGCCAAAAGAAAGAGTTTCTCCTCCCAAGCAAAATGTATAACATCTTCAATGCACTGTCTGCTTTGCACCTGACCTATAACGGTAAAGGAAAAGAAAAAAAAAAAAGAAAAAAACATTAGTAGACAAAAATGAACAGTCTTTTGCTCCAGAATATTAAGACTGCTTGCTAGCTTCTGGATAAGATGTTACTTTTCTTTACAAAAGTAATGAAAATTTGGATTTTCCTTAAAAGACCCTCACAACAAGGAAATAAGGAAAATTAAATAGCAGTATAATAGATTTTGGTACAACTTTCCCAAGCAATGGGTGCCAGTGACTTGAAGAAACTGGTTTCTACTCAAACAAGCAGAATGAGAGGAAATAGGTCAATGTCCTAAGAGCGATGTGTGATTTATTTAGGGACTTGTGGCATATTTGGATTTCTCCCCTCCAACTGCCAATTTTATTAGAGACAGGGATCAAAAGCAAGTTTTATGGAGGTCTATTTGAAGCCTTAATATTTATGAACCATTTGATACACTATGGAATGCAGCATTTTTAAGAAGGTTTATACTTGTATTTTTATATTGACATCCACACTAATTTGTCATCTTCAGTCAAAAACATTCTCTACAAGTAACCTGGCAAACATTCAAGATCAAACTTAGTTCTATAAGCAAGAAGCTTCCCCCCTCCTGCCCCCACTGAGCTTAAGTACATTTATGAATTGTATACTAAAACAGGCTTGGCCAGATTATGCCTGTGCAAGTTTCCACCTGAAAGATGTGTCACATGAAGGGAACCTTTGCATTTACCACTACAATTCAGCTACAAGCATTCTGTAAATCACAAGCATAGTCTGAACATACACAGTGAGGAGAGAGCAAACAAAGTTTTTGACATGCACGAAGGAGTTACAGACCAGTAGGATTTCCTGGATTGATGATGCAAAGAACCTTTGGATTGCAGTATGTTTTAGCTTCATTCAAGGAACGACCAAGTTCATTCACATCTAGTGCCCAGCAATTCTCTTCATCCAGGTAATAGTTCACTTGGATGGCATCTAGTTCAGATATGGCTGCTGAATACAAAGGATACTGTGGGATGGGGATCATCACTCCAGTTCGGGTTTTCCCTCCTCCTGAGACCAGGAGTTTTAGAATAGCCTGGAAAAAATGAGGGAATTAAGGAGAGAAGAGGGGAAAATGAAATCAGAATTAATTATTTGTTCCAGAAGTTATAATTTATCCTCTTTTACTCTCTGTCCTTTACTTTCTGCTGAATTTCAATTACAGAGGTCTTTGAAATAGCCAGAAACGCTTATCAGTTACACTGTTAGATCTGAAGGACATACACCATGCAAGTGAAATTACTGGCTGAGTGAGTGAGGCATAACATACAACTCAATTACATTTTTCTTTCTTCCATGTAATTTTTGAAGATTGCATTTAATCCATTCCAAAGTTTCAGGGAAAGAACAGGGCATGGGAAAGTTAAACCCTGTCCCTGTCACTATGACCTGGCACTGGCTTGATCTGGGATTTTCAACAATTTTAGCCTCAAAGCAGCCCTCCATATCTTTTCTGAATTTCATTCTAGCTCAGTGATTCTCAACTGGGGTGCCACAAAATTCAGAAAAGGTATGGAGGAGAGCCTTAAGGCTAAAAAAGTTGAGAACCACTGATCTAAATAATGTCCATTTCATGCTATGAGTTGAGAATTTTTCTGTCTTCAGTACCAAATAGGTACTCTCAAGGAAATGTTGATATGAAACTAGTAATAAAGAGAAGAGCAGCAGCTTAGACAACTCAATAAAACTGGGTTCTGTAGCAGTATCCTGTAAATTTGCTACAGCTTCAGGAACAGAGCCTGCACTTCCATGCCTCTCACCCCTGGCTAGCTTACCATATATAAACAGTGATGTATATGGATGTATATGACCCACCAGTAATATTTCATACTCATTATATTTAAAATGCTGACATATTTTCTCTAAAGATTTTCTAAAACATGTAACAAAGACTAAATGCAACATAGAATGTCCTTTTAACACCAAAAACAACTTCAAACAACAGCTGAGGCTGAAATTCTTTAACTGTACACTATTACCATTGGCAAATTTGTACAAATTGTGTTGATCATCAGCTAACAACCATATGTGGATAATCATGTGCCACCTTTAGATGCACGATATCTGAAAATTTTCACGTTCCTGTCAAGATGCCAATGCAGCCTTTAGATCATATGTGCTAGGGATCATCAATCCATTACATTGCATTAATCAAACATCTTGCAAATCAAAGAGTACTGTAATATCAAACTATGCCACAAGATGTTATTTTAAATAATTTTTGCCCACTAATGGAAAAAGCTTGCTGAAAAAAAATTGCTTTAGGGTATGTACAGAAGTTGCTTTTTCGCTATTTAAAGTGGTTTATTGCTGTGACTTAACAGAAGTACATGGCTTTAAAGCACTTTAAAAATAGGTACAGCACTTTAAATAAATCCTTGTTAAATGAAGTATTAAATTTGAAGCGCTGTATTTTACAGCACTTAGGCAACCTACCGCACTTTAAGTAACTTCTGGTACTTTAAATAACTTCTTGTACTCTGGTTAAATTTCTGACCAGTGGAACAGCACCAAGAAGAGTGTCCCCTACATCCTAGCCTGGAGAGTGCAGGGAGGCTCAGAGCTCCCCCTTCCCCCCCTAACACTGCACTTCTGTCATGTCATGAGTGCTGTAACTTTATAGTGCTATAAAAAGTGCTCTAAATTATAGCGCTGTAAAATGTACATGGAACAGTTCTATACACACCCCTATAGTAACAGAACATGAACCCCATTTCAGACAGGATGCCAAGGAATGACTGTCTTCAGCAAACCAAACCCAAACCCAAGCCCAAACCCACACACCACAACTGTATTGGAAACTTTGGGGATACTTTAAAATGGTGGCTTAAAACAAAAGGAGCTTGCTATTGAAGGTAATTTCTACTGCCAATTTCCACTGACAGTACAAGTGTTTGTGTTCAAAACAGTGACTCTCAACCAAGATGTTGTGAGATCCTTTGAAGGATGATGTGGGGTGTCATGCAATATGTGCTAACACCTACATGTAATTCATAAGAGAAACCCAGAGATTTCAAATAGGAATCCACAGTGTCCAGAACATTCTCACCCACCGTGGTCTCTCTGAGTTTTCTGAAACAGAAGAATTGGTCTATTATTTACCTGTAGTCAAAAAATGAGTACAATTAAATTTTGGAAATGGGGTGTTACTAAACTCAGAAAAGTTATGGCGGGGGTGCCTTGAGTCTAGAAAGGCTGAGAACCATCGGTTTAGAGGATTCAGTGAGATCAGTGGCTCTCTAAAAAGTTCCTATTCTGTGAGGTTTGGTTTCTTCAATGAATAATGTTCTCTGAACTTCAGTGTCTACGAATGCGTTATAAACAGCAAATTTTCTAGCTTAAATCTATTTCCTCCTAAAACCATGTTTAATCCCTTAAATAGATTAAAGTGCTCAGAGGAAACTTTTGCTAAAAATCCTTAGGGAATGTCAACACTGTTCAAGAATCATGCTAGGGAGCACCGTAGGGAAATACGCCACTTCGGCTCTGAGCACTACAACTCAAAACACATGTCATGTAGCCACCTTAGTGAGATGCTGGACATATACCAATAAACTCACGCTGCAGGGTATGGTTATTTGTACTTCCTAACATAGTATTTTGATGGTGTACCTATGTCTTTAGTAACAGTCAACCTGTTTTTGTCCTCACACCTTATATCTAACTTAACAGACTTCAACTTCAATAAAATTAGATCAGAATGACTATTGTATGCAAGTCTAATGCACGATACAGTTTAGGCACAGAATGTGTGTATGGACAGAAATGCAACACTTACAGCAATTCCATCACTAGCCCCTGTTGTAAGATATATATTATCTGGATCTGCAGGAACTCCTCCATCTCTTCTTTCAATATATGCTGCAACATCCTCACGGATGCAATTTACACCTTGACTAGCACTATAAGACCCTGTACAAAATGAAAATATGATCAGGCATTCAAATGTAGGCAAATTCTCAGGTTGGTCAGTGAAATTTCAAAGTTAGAGGAGCCGCTTGCACTTTTATCAAAAATCACCAAAGAAATCAACCAATTTACTTTAGAAATGTCTTCTGTTCAGACAGCAGCAGCAAGAAACAGAAGGAGCATGAGATGAATTAAAATTAAAATAAATACCAAAACTCAAGTCCTTTAATATCACTGTGACAACGTAGAACTGTATCATTTTTCCAGTATAAATAACTTCTATCATTTATAGCAAAAGCAGAGTGGGTAACAAGAAATACTGTGTAAAGTTCTCATTAAAATATTCAGATTAAATTCATAATAACTATAATGGTCTTAAAGATAGAAACAACAAGTGTTTGTTCCCAAGTCCTCCAGGGCTGAATATGTGCAAAAAACTTCCAGCAGCCTGAAAAATAAATTCAAGTTAGAAAGCCAAGGACAGACTGAGCTTGATATGATAAGCATTCATGTAATTTAGCACTGCCATGAAACAAAAGGATCTTCTTGGCTCTAAGTAGATTGTCAGATGGAGTGGCATGATTATACCCAACTTAACTCTCATTCCTCAGTTATATGCTAGTAGTTGATCTGATGGTAGGGGGTTTTATTTCCAAGAGCTGTGCCGTGGTAACTTTACAAAGAAATGCAGGAAACAATTGAAACTGCTGCCATCAAGAAAGAATGCCTTACAGAGACTGAAAATTATTTTGGGCCAAGGCCCAGGATTGCTGTTGGACTTTGAAGGGCCAGTTACATGCACTTTTAGGGAGGTCAGCTCCAAAACACAGGCAGTCTGAGGAAGCAGTCCTGGGAAGACTTCCAGAAAGAAGTAATTTACTTCTTGCTTCCCAGGGCACAGCGGCCGGAGGCACGTCTATACTCCTTTGGCTTTCCATGGAGGAAAATCCTAGCCCCTCAGACCTAGTCCCTTACACATCAGGTAAGGATGTTATAAAGGTTAGAACTGCTAGTGTAGGCAAGATAACTCTATGCTAGTAACATTTGTTCGAAGTAGGGTCAGTCAACATTACTGTTAATGTAGTACCAGAAATCCTAAATTGTTTCACTAGCTGTAACAGTGGGGAATGTCAGGACAGGTTTTCACTACACCGTTAATTAATCCAGACTCTTACTTGGGTTCTACCTCAATGTCTCTCCAACCATTCACAAAGAGAAACCTGACCCAAGTTTGGCATTAAATCCAGGCTTGCTTACACAGCTGGAGGTATGGAGTAAAACATGGAGTCAGCCTACAGCCGGGCTGGAACCCACGGAATCTGTGGTGAGAGATGCATGCAACGGGAGAGGAGAGGAATCACTTGAGAACTGCTAGTCAACAACGTATTTCCCTTCAATTCCTCACTAAAAGGGCAGGCAAGTTTCTCACAAGTTACAACTGCCTTAAAAAAGAGTCTTGGAGCATCTCAGCACAAGAACTATGGGATCCGCCTCCAGACACAGCATGTGGGGACGAGAGGACATAGTTATACAAGTAGGGTTTCAGCTTTTGAAACACTTGGGCTAGGGGCACACATTACACACAAACCAGTTTAAGTGATCTGAAATTGGTTTAAACAAAACAGACATTCAGTGCACATAAACCAGTTTCAAAATGGCCAAAACCGGTTTAAGATAAACGTGGTTGAATGTAGTATCAGACTTAACTGATTTGGCTCCGGTTTATGCATCATCTGTCCCAGACCCCCTTCTGGTTTAAGTTAAACCAGACACCCCCAGCATCGGGGCATGCTCTCTGCTCCAGCCCAGCCAGGATGGCTCAGCCCCTCTGCTCCCCAGGGGCAGGGGTCTGGCCAGGGAGGGGTTTTGTCTGGCTCGTGGCAGGTCCCTCAGCACTGCCGGACTGAGGTGCCGCTCCCTGAGAACGCAGCGGGGCTGGGCTTGATCTGTGGCAGGACTGCCATTCTCAGCAGCCCGACCACAGCAGCTCCTTTGCTGCCGCCGCTGGCCCCAGCCCTGTGGTACAGGGAGGGACCAGCAGGCACAGCCCTGACCCCACGCTGGCTCCAGGCTCTAGCTCCCCTGGCTCCTGGCCTGAGCAACTGCAGGCATGTGCCCGCACGTCTGTTGTTACAAACCGGCTCACTCTCTGCAGGTTAGACTAACCTGCAAAGGTTGAATCAATTCAGGTTCCAATTTTTTGAATGTCTGTCCCTAGCCTTGCAGTCAGCTCAGACTAACCCTGGTGCTCAGACCCAGGAACAGTCACTCCAGTTAACTGTGCAATAAAGATATAACCTTAGATTAAAAAGAACATCTAGAGCTGCTGCATTTCCAACAGAATTGCAAACTTTCATCCCTTCCATCTTAGACTGCCAAGCCTTTTTAGAAACCGGTTTATCAGGTCTATAATACAAAACACATATTCTTATATGCAAGGGAGTTTGTGTGCATCAGGGAGGAAGGTGCAGTGGCGCAAGGGCCATGCTTACTCTCCTGCCAAAAAGGCCACTTCAAGAGTAAGTGGCTGTAAGTGGAACATTAAAATGATCAAACACTCTGGCAGGTGAAACTCCCAGTCAAAAAAAAAAAAATAAAGTCATAGCTTCCACCTCAACACACATGTCCATGCTGAGGAGTGAGTGTTTAAGCAGCAATTGAGGTAAAGAATAACAGCTTACACAGTGCTGAAAACATGCAGATTAAAGTTAGACATTTTCATCTGTTCTTTTTTTTAAAAAGTTGAATATTTAACATTTATTTCTGTTTTTCAGTGCAAGTCATAACAGAATAACTGCTCTTCAACAGGGTGGCCAACCTGCAGCATGCGTACCACGTGTGGTATGGGCAGCCGCTGCTTGGCACACGGCAGACTGGGGAGAGGCTAGGCAGCGCTGTTAACTAAACACAGAGCAGCAGATTGGACAGGGGAGGGGAATCAGAATGGCACTTGGGGAAGATGTGGAGTTAATTTGTGGTGTACCTGCCAAAAAGTTTGGCCCCTGCTGCTCTTCAGTGATTGGAGTCTGGACTGCATGTCTGTTTCACCACTGATCTTTTTTGACGTGTTTGTGTTCATAATGATCATTTCGCAGGAGGCCTGAGTGCCTACTGAAAGCACTCAGAACCTTGTTTACACTGAATTGCTGCGAGTTATTTAAAATATGCTTCTCCTTTGTTGGAGAAGGATTTCTGCACATTCAGCATTTTTTTAGTCATCCACACTTTGTGAAACACCAGAAAGACAATATTCAAGAACCATGGACAAACAGCCTCACATTCAGTGGGATACCCAGTAGCAAATTAATTCTAATCCTGACTCTTCCACTGACATGAATTTGGGCAGTTATTCTACAAAAAGAAAAAGATGGAGGTCAAGGCAGAAATCAAGTGTCATGAAGAATGAATACTGTTTACAACCCTCCTTAAACATGTGCAGTACTATATTGTTGAGTAATCATTTTGTACTATCCAAGAGCAGCTGCACTGTCTTGTGAAGAATTCCTAACCCAGCTTGAAGTCTGCATGCTTCTCTAAGTCCAAAAAAGTCAGCTTGGTCTACAGGCTCTCCAAATTTTTCTCAGAATGGCTCATACTGCAATAGAGTCCTAGAAACACCATCCTAAAAACTTTCATGAGAAAAATATTGTTATCCTTTAATACAACATTGCAGCTGGAAGCAAGAACCAGCATGATCCACCCAAACTTTTCCCCAAGTACATGCTCTTGGAATCTCTGAGCTGATAAACAAGGTAATACTCAAGTTAAGAGAGCCACACAAGCAACAACAATCTGCCAGCCTAGGAGAGCACTTCAAAAGATCATGTAACACCAAAGTATAGGCTGACACTGGATGAACTGTTAAAAGTGTTCCAAGGATGTAAGACTTGGAATATAGTTACTAGTTATCCGATTTATTTTACAGCACTTAACACCATAGCAACTAGGCAGTGCAATCAGAAAAAATAAGACACACATCAGTTACTTTAACATGCACTTTGAAATGTCACTTTTAGTCTCTTTACTTCCTTTCAGGTATGAAATGTGACCTGCCAGATTCTGAGCACTGCCCCATGGCTGGAACACTTTCTTTAGACTTGTTAGAATAGTAACTCCAAAACCATTTCTGGCCCTCCAGCAACTGCCCTACTCACTGCCTCTAACTTGGAGGGAGGAGATTCATTTCCCACATACAAGTAGATAATGGCTGTTTTTTATTTATAAAACACACACATACATCCTTGGGAAGGAATACTAGACACAAACATATCCCCTTGGTATCTACACTTGTTCTTTCAGGGCTACTTTGCCTTTGAGGCACAATTGACTGATGAATGTTGCGAGGAAGAATGCGCAGACAGGGTCAGAATATATCTTATAACCATGTACAATAACAGCACATAACATTTATACACACCCTATACAAATAACAGAATACTGATTTTTGAGTGCTCAGATACCAGTGATGACGCGATCGTCTGAGATATGTAATAATCATTTTGCCAAGAGGTCTATATCATTTTTTCCTGCCAACAGTATTTGGTCATTGTCAAAGATATTCATTGTTAATCACTTTAGTAGATCATTTTTGAGCACTTCCCCATTCTAAGACATACCAAAAGCACACCCCCTTAAAAAATTTCATTATCGCTCATTTTCAAGCCACGTAAATGGATGGGATTACAGCAGAGAATAAAAAGACCAATAATGACAGCAGTGACAAGCAGCTAAGGACACGTAAAGCTAAACGCTTACCTAAACTATTTCCTCCACATCCCTGCAAGATCCGTCTGGCCCTGTTTTTAGCGTCTTCTGGGAAACTTGGGCTGTCCAACAGATCTGGGTATGTGCATAGCGCCACCACCTGCAATAGTAAAAGTGATGTAAATAGGCCACAACTTTATTTGTTGTTCAAGGTTACTTTTTCTTTAAGTTAATATCACTGTCAGTTTTACTGACTCCTCTCTAATCCCCAAGAAAACTAGATTCGTTGAAAGTAAAGGACAACAGCAGATTAAAAGACAGTCAAGCCCTAAAGGTATACCAACAGACCAAAATCTAAATATCTGTTTTTCGCAAGAGATCTTGATTTTCCTTTATTAATTATTAGCTAGTCAATGATACAAGCCAAATAACAGGAGACATGGGGAGGGCAAACAGAACATTTCACGTGTATAAAAAATAAAAAAAAAGAGAGAAAATACTATGGAGGGACAAGCACAAAAAAATGGCTGCAGAGACTCAGCAAGCCGGCTATGAAGTTTTGATGTCTGAGCCAAACAGGTGTCTTTTTATTGTAGTCCTTGCATAAGGATGACTATTTAAACTTTAAGTAAATGCAAATATTCTGTATTTTACCCTAGCACATAAATTACAAAGCAATCCTCATAATATGATTAAAATAACTGAGTCGTGTATTATGATCAAGCTGGGAGAAGCATGTGTCATAACCACAAATTACTCTAGCAAATCAGAGTCTCTGAAACTGTAATACTTTATATAGAAGAGACAGATTTAGAAATAATATTATTTCACATTTTAAAGGGTCTTACCTGACGAAGGAAGGTGATGGGCCTCTGTCCCATTGCATGGGCGTCACCAATGTTAGCCTTAATGACCTCAGTAAAAGGCTTTTTGATACCCTGAAGACAAACAATTTATACCATATGGTTTGTTTTAAAGTAGAAAATAAAGAGATCTTCTTTATATAATTAAGTAGTACAAAAAAACCAGCTTAAAATAGTCTATCATTAAAAGAGTCATAGTTGTAGTGTTCTGAGATGATTCTTATACAGAAATAGTTTCTTTTTTCTTTTTTAAGAACCTTAGAGCCCTTTACAAAGAAGGAAGAAGACATGACAACTCATTTTTAATGCAGAGACTCACTGGACTGTCAATGTGTGGGTATATGGTAGATATGCATGTACATGCTGTTCTAGTAAATGGATTCAAAGGTGAGTGGGGGATGGGGGCAGCAACCAGAGTTTAAGCCCCTTGAGAATTTGCATTTTCTTCATTAAAAACACAGTAAATAATAGATTTGTTTACTTAAGAAAAGATGTGCTTAACTTGCATGAGAAATTTTAAAAAAAATCTTTTAGCACATATTTGAAGTAACATGCCAGCTGTAGAAAGAGCTTGGAAAGGTTTCAGGAGTGCTTTCAGGCCTTATTTATATAGGCTTTCACCTAAGCCCTAGACAGATGTGCTGCCAACAGTGCCTAGAAATAAAAAGACCCTGTTCTGCACTATGAAACAATCAAAGTTGCACTGTGATTTCTAGTCTATTGTAGCTCAGCTAAGTCAAAAAAATGGATTCCAGTAAGGTTTAAAAGGTGACATCAGCTTTTACACCCATTTGGGTCTTGTTTTGCAACAGCCAGTTCAGCCACAAAACCAACCTCACGTTACTCCAATAGATTTTGCATGAGGAAGCAGTGAAGTCAGGTCATACAGCAAGAATCAGCTTGGCTGAGACTATCAAATGCAGTTCTCATAAGCACCATTTGCAACTCAGGGGGAAGTCCCAGCATCATCCAAGCATCTGAGTTTAGAGACTCTTATTCTAATGCAGCTAATCACTTTGTTTGGATAGGAATATTGTGAAGGGCCAGAAGTAGGCCCTATTTTTATCCACTACACCAGAAACAGTTTTATTTGATTACTGCACATAATCATCCTTCCAAAATATTTTAGAAACTGTATGCAAAGCCTCTCATCCTTTCTCTGGAAGAGATCACTATTGAAATAGTTAACAATCCTGTCCAGGGACCCATAGAAAGAAAGAATATTCAGAAGCTATAGGGGATTGATGCAAAAAGGTGCCTCCTAGTCCTCTCTACCTTCTGGGCCTTCCTTCCATGACAAGCCCTTTATATATGTTTCTGGCTAACTGCCCCTCCAGACTGTGTCTGAAAGCTGTATCTGTGAAGTAGAAAGGATGAAAAGAGCAGGAAGCAGGAAAGGGTGGTTGTTGGGAGAGGCAGCAAAGCAGATAGTTGAAAGACAAAATAAGGAGACAACACACGTACCAAAACCAACTGAAAAACAAAATATTAGTTATTCTGACAATGTATTTGCTGTCTGATGTTGGTTGGTTTTCTTAACTATTTAGATTGCTACCTCTGCATGTACCAGCTGTGCTTTAACATATTAAGAGTTGGTACAGAGCCACATACAGTGGGGTCCAGATAGGGGTCTCTAGGTGCTACTATAATTAAAGTGTTACATAATAAAGAAAACAAAAGATATTTCTTGATCTCTGCAGTCTAAACAGCTGGCTATTTTTCTAGCCATACTTTTCCTATGAGAAACTGAATTTCTCCCAAGAAAAAAAGAGAAAGCACTGGAAGAATGCTAATTGTAATCAGAATTCTCTTTTAAAAAGGAAAAAAATACTGTAGAACAGAAATAAAGCTTTAAATGGACTGGTCTGTAAAAGAAGAGGCAAAGGTAACTGGCATATAGATGGAAGAGTTAATTAAACTAAAACAGATAATATCAAACAGATTTAAAAAATGACCCCAACTGAGGCCTCACAAAGGGAATACAAATACAATTTCAAGAAATTACATAATACTCACATAACTGACGTCAAATTCACTTTGCTTAAACTACAGTTTTATCCAGCGAACACCTTACCCTTGCTTCTTATATGAATACAGGTTCATGCATTTGATACATAACACAAAAAGTGCTTACCAAAGCCTTCACCCACCCTTCCTGACAACAAATGCTGTCCCTTAGCTTATCCTATACCTAAGGGCTACCTTTCCCCACAACTTACCAGTATGTAGAGCAAGTTATTTTATCTGGATGTAAAAAAGTGTGTTGCTTCGCCCACTAGAATATTAACCAGGAGGTAATCCTATCTGCTTTTGGTCTCCTATCCAGGGTTACAAACTGTTTTTAAATGAATGTAAAAGAACTCATTGGACAAGAGCCAGCCAGGAGACTGGATATCATCAGATAACATGGTCACCATGAACAGAAATCCTAAAGATCTTTGAAGTGCAAGAGACTCATGGCTACGTGATATGGCTGATTTGTTATACCAGATGATGCTATTTAAATCCTGTGTTCAGACACTGGCTGAACACAGGACCAATGTGGAAGATGAATGATAGTATTCAAATTTCCTTTGGAATGGAGTAGGTTAATAGAACTGGGAGTTCACATTTACATTCAAAGTTTTAGGGGTCCACAAATGCAAACAGGTTAAAAACCTCCGCCTTAGTATAAAGGTGGTCTGTCTCTGTTGTGACTTATACTAATAAGAGGAGGCCATGTAATAAGCAACAAGGCTAGGGACAGAAATTCAAAAAGCCGAAGCCTGAACTGATTCAATCTTTGCAAGTTAGTCTAACCTGCATAGCTTGAACCAATTTGCAAGTGAACAGACATTCACTGTTGATTCCAGAAATGCAGGCATATGCCTGCAGTGGCTCAGGCTAGAAGCAGGGGGGCACTCCCTTCCTTTCTGCAACAGCCACAAGGTTAGAGTGAAGCTCAGCTGGGGGGCCTGGCCAGCACCCCCCACCCTGGCTGCTAAGTAAAATTGGGGAGGTGTTTAACCCCCCACTTGGCCTACAAGGACCCCAGCCAAGGTGTGCCTGGAGGGGGAGAGGGGAAGCAGTCCTTGACAGGCTTGTCCTCAAGGAGTGAGGGCCAGGCACTGCCTCAGACAAAGTGGGGAATGGAGGAGGATTAAATTCCCCTGTCTCCCTTGTTGGGCATGGGCATGAGGACCCACCAGGGTCTGCCTGGCTTTCCCCCCCGTTGGCCACTCACGTGGTGGGGGACCTGGCCAGAACTACCTGGCATGGCCCTGGCTGCAGAGCTAAGCCAGGCTGGCCTGCAGTGCTGCTGGCAGTGGATGCAGAGGGGCCCTTCCCAGTGGGCTACAGCTTGGGCTGGGGTGACAGGAGCTGTGCAGCTGCATTGCTCTCGACTTCCCACACCCAGGCTGGATGGGGGTGTCATGGACCCAAAGCTGGCTAAAAAAGGCCCTGCCCCTATGGCCTAGCCCAGACCAGCCCCACAGAGCCCTTTCCAGCCAGCTGTGGCTCCATGGCAGCCCCACCCAGCCAGGGCGTGGGGAGCTGGGAGCAATATGGCCGCACAGCTCCTCAGCCACAGCCTCAGCCACAGCCCACTGGGAAAAGCCATGGCCCCTCCACATCTGCCCTCAGCACTGCCTGCAGCCCCAGCCACTGGCAAGGCAGGTAGATGGCAGGGCCATGCCAGCTGGCTCTGGCTATGCCCCTGCCCTTGCTACTGTAGCAGCAAGGGGGAGGGTACCCTAACAGGCAGACCCCAGCTGCAGTTCCCGGAAGGGGGTAGAGGGGAGGCATGAGAGAACAAACCCCCTCTCTGCCCCCTTAGCCTTAGGGGGCCAGGCAGGTGTCTGGCCACACCCCATCTCTGCTCTGACTGGAGAGCTGAGCGGCAGGGACAGCCCTAATGTCTGCAGCAGACAGCCTAGTCCAAGGCTGCAAAGCATGCTGGGGGACTCTGGTTTAATGTAAACCAGGAAGAGATCCAAGACAGAAGTTCCATAAATCGGTTTGACCCAAATCAGTTAAATCTGATACTACATTCAACCAGGTCTATCTTAAACCAGTTTTGGCCATTTTGAAACTGGTTTATGTGTGCTGAATGTATGTTCTGTTACAGGTTTAAACCAGTTTCTGATCACTTAAACCAGTTTGTGTGTAACTTCTGCGCCTAGTCCTGTAGAACAGTGAAAGTCCACACATACGCCATATGACTAGAGGTGAGAAGTTTCTAGAGGGTTTGAACTCTCAACCTTGATGAAGTCATGACCTACTTTTAAGGTCTGGGCATGTGCAGTGTATAAGGGTACTGCTTGTACTGAGTTGAAATAGTTTGAATAGATTGGTCCTTTTAAGTACTGCCCAGGTTTGAATTTGATTGGGTATTGTGCAAAAAGTGATGATTGGACCATTGGGTGAATGACAGGTGGAGTGTTTAGAAGGCCATAAATCCTGTTCACAGCAGCCAGTAGGAGTTCTGGGGGCTCAGGCTTGGACTTGGCCTTGCTCTCACTCAGGCTGGACAGTCCTGACTCTGGGCTCTTGGGGTGTGGGAGTTTGTTGAATGCAGGTTCCTTACTGTGGCCTGGTTGTTGCGACTGAGCTCGCTGAGGCTTACCTGTCTTATGCTCTCTCCTTTGGGCTTTGGCTGTGGAAGCTGCAGTTGGCTAAAGTATCAACCTTTCCCTATTTGAGGTGCTGAGTACCTAAGCAGGGAAAAGCTAGAAATCCTCAGGGATTATCAGAGGGTTTCTCCTGCTGACTAGTAGAAGTATGTGAAATGGGCCCTATTTGATTCAGATTCAAATTCAGCCCGAATGAGGGACAGTGATTCAATCCGTTGATTCCGATCACTGTCCCCAATTTGATTAATCCGAATCTGACGATTCAATGCTGATTTGGTGAATCAGAGATTCAGACACAGGCACAGCTTTAAAAGTTTTTTCTACATACTTGAGGTAGCAGCATGGCTCATGATTGCTGCGGTGCTGGGATGTGTGGAGTGTCCCACAGCAGCGCGGGGCCTTTCCAGCATGCTTGTCAGCAAATTCGGAAGTGATCTGCTGCCAAGAGAGTGCCTGGGCCCCGCTCCCCGTGCCCCCCCAGCCCAGCACTTGGCCACAGGGGGAAACCAGGTGACTCCCCAGACCCAGGAGGCACCAGGCACTGAGCTGGGGGCGGACGGGGGGCCTCCCCAGCACGCTCGCTGGTGGACCCGGAAGTGCTTCTGGTCCACTTCTGGGTCTGCTGCCAAGGGAGCCCCTCACGCTTCTGTGGGACACCGCATCTGCCCCAGCACTGCAGTGTGCAGAGCCCCTGCTAACTAGAGGTATGTAGAACAAACATTTAAAGCTGTATCTATGTCCAAATCACCAAATCTGTCTGAATCGATTCAGAGTGTTCCGATTCAATTCAGAGAGCTTAAAGGGCCCTCTGAGTCAGTTTGGATTCAGAGATTCAGCCACCGAATTGGGCCGAATCTCTGCCAGATCGAATCAGGGACCAAAGCTTCACACAGCCCTACTCACTAGGCGTAGGGTGTTCTTGCTGTCATCTGTGGTTTCTGGGTTGTTTGTGAAGCTACATAGTAGTTGACTGTGTAGTGATCAAAGCTCATTGCAATGTGTAGTTGATTGGTTGTGTGACCAAGGACATTGGGTTTGGGATTTGCGTCAGATTATTGCTCTGCAGGGTGTATTTTATTGTGTTATGCCTTGGGTGTTACAGGAATATTGCATCAGGTATTTGTTGCACAGGTTTTGTTGTGTAATACAGCTTGTATTGCTCAACCTACCTGTGTTGTAGTGCGTAGCTACTCTTTCTGAGTAGGGTCGGGCAGTAGATCAATGCTCAGGGAAATTAACTTATTTTAATGCCCCGAAACTGACTACCTGTGGGTGACAGGGGATTAACGATCCTCTGGATTAATTAGTTAATTGGCATCCCCACAGGCGGTCTTTCAGTCCAAGAGAAAACAAGTTTCAGTACAATTGAATTGGATACTCCAGTGAGTATCCAAAAACCCCAAAATCAATTATAATAAAATCCTTAACAATGCTACCCTTTTGCACCTAATTAATAGGGACTTCAAGACCTAATTTAATAATAGGAACTTTGAGACCTTAGTAGGAAAAAAAAAATCCTGACCTGCTTATCACAGTTTTGTTCTGAGTTTTGTTTTATAGATTTATGAATTCAAACTGACAAGAACTGTGGTTCAGGAGGAGTAGGAATGAGTCTGGGTTTTGACTATAGATGGCAGCTGAGTCTCATTGCTCCCTAATGAAGATTGAGTAATTGGTGGAGCCTGCAGTTGGTACTATACCAGTCTCCCAATGCCCCATTTATAAATACAAATGCCAGATACATAACATTTATAAATTATAATTTTCATTTAAGTATACCAGTCCTCTGAATGCACACCCCATGCAGGTAAAAAAAACAAGATGTAGTCCTATTGCATGATTTTAAATGAAGAATTATATAGTGGTTATTGGGTTGCAACTGCACATTAGAAGCTTCTTTAAATGGGAGGCCTAATTCATAATGGACTAATTTGGAATGGATTTTTCTACTGCATTTCACAAAAGAAGACTGAAATGTTACTGGGTTGAACATACTGGTCCGTGTTTCAAAGCAGCATTTAGCGCTCTAAATACATTTTATTTTTGTTCTTTTTTGTTTGTTTTTAATTGTATTTGATTCTGTAGACACTTTCTAATTACACTATCAATCCAGAAGAAACTAAAATTTGCACAGAAGGCTTTTATTCCAAGCTACATAATATTCTACACCTGTGTAAATACTTTACCTGAGGAAGCGGTTGGGGAGAAAGAATAGAACAAAAGTCATATTTGCCGGATTTTATCAAATTGATTTTGTTTCATCATTTTAATTTGCAGCAGCTTTCACCTATGTTCCAGAAAGCAAGGGTGCACTGACTAAAGAATCTTCTTTTTACTTAACGTGTGCAGACAAGTGAGGAACAATAATTCTGACAATTTTAATGAGGTCATAAGCCTTCTTTAGAGAAGCTTTTCTACTGTACATTCTCTCACACTTATTCAGGTTATGGTGAACACTGTTCAGCCTAATTTATCATCTCATAATGTTGTTTTCTTGCATGTCAAATAATGCTCCTCTATGTCTGTGTTTATATTCTGGAAAAGTACAACCAACCAGCTCCAGTATCACCAAAGAGACACAGGCAGCTGAAACATAGCCTTAAATCTGGATTGTAAAAAACGACAACAGATGTTTCCATGAAATCTTAACCATCTTCCTATTGCAGAGGAGAACTCCAGGGTGCTGGCAAAACTATGTTGGCATTTTGAATACTTGAGCTTCAGATCAACAGAATACAATAGCGGCTTGTATTCAATCAACTCTAACAATGGGACCAAAAAAAAATCGACCCCAAAACTATACTGAAAGCTGCATCTGAAACCTAGGAGAGGCAGAAATGAGCATGATTTTCTACAGCTACGTGATTCTTTATTATATCTATTTAATTGTTCTTGTTGATGCTTTCCTGCTGTTTTGGAGACTTCTTAAATGGCTAGGTAAGGATGACTATATTTTAAGTTTAAAAATTCAGTACCTTCACCCTTCCTTCCTACCATTTCTGTGTCATCATATTCTGTGCCATTTTATTCTCCCTACCATTTCTATGCCATCACAGATTGCTTAGGAAGAGGAATAGTTTTGCATCATTCCTCCCAAGTCAGCAATGTTCAGATCCTTAAGAAAAGATAATTGGACCCAATTGTGGCAATTGACACAACTGTGGAAATCTCTGAAAGCAGAATCCTCTAATTTTCTGGAACTTAACCCTCACACAGGGATTGAGGGTAGAAGCAGCAGGGTTGACCTCTATGTACATTCCCAACAGCTTGGATTTGGAGCTAGCTAAAAAGTGAGATCTCTCTCCTGTGAAAAGTTCTGGACACCAAAAAAACAACAACAAACCAATATTACTGCAGTACCTCCTGGTCCATGCTCCCCAGCCAACTCTCTCTCATAATGCACCACAGTTCTTTTTTTGAGCTGCTGGGGAGATGTGCCCAGCTGGACAGCCTGGCCCACAGGCTTAGAGGACAGGAACAAGTGCACCATGGCGGGTCAGTAACCACATCATTTTGGATGGTTTGTTTGTTTTCAGCTGAAAATTTTGAGCTTTCGTTTCTTCAGTAGAAGCAGAAATCATGTCCTTTTTTCCCCCTTCAAACCCACTCAAACCCACATAAGCCAAAAACCTGGCTTCCAACCACATTTGTTAAATATATCAAAACCTTGATTTTCACTAGGAAATAAACTGGAAGCTGGTGAAATTTATGAAAGGTTAGTTCAATAAACTCTATCCACACTACTGAACAACAGCCTCTCTATCCTAGCAGAGACTCGAATGGTCTTTACAATTAAACAGATCAGGGTGACATGTAGGGGGTGCATGCAAGTGCACGTGCACCCCCTGAGTGTGGTGGTGCACCCCCTACAAGGTGCTGGCACCTGCGGGTGATGGCCGCTCACCACCCCACCGCTGACAATGCCGGCGGTATCTGCGGGTGGTCTGTGATCCTTGCTGGCTGCCACGGATGCCGCCAGTGGCATCTGTGGGAGCTCCTCTGCTTACCACAGCTGCACTGCCTCTGCTGCTGCTGTGTCCCCCCCAGGGGCATGCGTCGTTCATGAGACAGATCTAGATCACATTACCAGAGAGACCAAAATAGAGTTCTTTTCCTGAATGCCAGAATGCTAATTATCTAAAATGAGCAATGAATTTTCCTCCACTTCTGGATAGAAAAGTTATTGGTCACCCAGAAAGAAGGAATGACAGTGCAAAAGATAACAGGTGTATTTCTATTCTGTATCAGAAATAGCTAAATACAATAAAGTCAAGTCAGAGATCATGTAATGAACCACTGAATTACTCTAAGGCACAACAGTTTCTGTAGCCAACAGTACACAAAGGAATTAGCATCATGTCTGGCTTTTTAGCTTTCCAGTCCAAATGACCAGGTCCCCATTTACAGCTATGCCAACTGCCAGGGCAGCCTTTGGCATACATCCAAGGTAAGCCTTGAACTAGCACCCACAAAACTGCAGTGAGATGCTTTAACCACTTTGCCACTATACTCCTAATTGACAAAAAGCCACCTATGAAAGAAAAACAAGCAAAAACAAAAAACAACAAACAAATTCAAGGTGGAGGCCTAAAGTGTGCAAATTACTTGGCTGGTGTATTTGTATTTAACACCTTGACATGCTGCTATGAATCCTAACTAAATTGAATGAAGCCCAATTAATAATCATGACTCATGGTATACAGGTGATATCTTTTATTAGAGCAACTAGATTGTTGCAAAAAGGTCTTTAATTGCACAAACACCCTTCTTCAGGCATAGGAGAAAAGACTGTCAAAGTTCTCCTGGGTAGAAATGGAAGTTCTTTTAGGGTGGTTGATGTATATTTGAAAAAATACACAACACTGTCTTTTGCAAGCACAGCTTTGGTTTTGCTGAGGGAAGGGTCAAAGACTGATATTATATTTAAAGAACTTTATACACAAGTGCTAAATGCACCAAATTGTCCCATCCTTTCCTTTGTTACATCATGTGGTTCTCTTTTATGATGAATGGTTTGAATTCAAAAAGGACAAGTTTTACCAGACTTTTTTGTGTAATAAAAACTTCCGAACTTTTAAATGTAAACTCTTACTGTTGCATCTCTTGAACTATTTTTAAAAGATATCTATATATGTATACTTCACTCCTCGGTGAAATATGAAACACCGTGACCAGAAGGAAAGACGACTACATCCTGCTTACCACCAAACAACTTTGAGGTAAACAGACGATTCCAATTTTTCTCTAAGCCTAATCTGCATATAACATGAACTGTTCCAAAAAGGTATTTTACCACACCGTCAACTCTCCTTTGAAATATAAACTTTCATTTCTACCCAGGAGAACGTTTACAGTCTTTTCTCCTAGCCTGAAGAAAGGTGTTTGTGCCCAAAAGCTTGCAATTAAAGAATTATTTATTTTTTTTGGCAAAAATTTAGGTGGTCTAATAAAAGATATCACCTCTACCATGAGTCCTGATTCCTTTTGCCTCTAGACCAATGCAGCTACAACCTGGATACCAACTCAGTTTAATAAAGCCTTTTACCATCTCTAAACCAGTATAGCACAATAAGGATTAGAGAGTTCTAAGACCTTAGCCATCTCTTCTGAACCTAGGAAAGGTAAAAAGGGGTGTACAGTCCAGTTTTAGTGAAAAGTAAATGAAGAAGAGAGTTGTCTGAAAATCATGGACACTGCAGATGAATATAGACCTAGGCACTAGGGTGACATAAGTTATTTCAACTGTGAATTATGGCTTTCAAGTTTTACAGTTCTGTTTCTGAAATTCTACCCAATGTTTGCATACTTTATAAAACAGCATCCCAGTGTTAGCTTGGATTTTCCTGACATAATAGGCAGAATTGCAAATTCTTCTCAAAAAGTTGTTAAACAGTCAAGGAATAAGGAACAAACATGAGCAAGAGACAAAATGTTCTCTCATAGTTTGGTTGACTGGAGTTTGCTACAGATACGCTTACGCAGCTTTCTCACATAAACTCCTCCTCCCCCTTCATATCCACTGGCACTCAGGCTTAGTAAACTGTATTTGCTCTATTCATGCCCAGTCCTCAGTCATACATGGCCCTAAATGTGGATGGCCATTGATAATATTCCACTGGACCATTTTAAGAACAAATTAATTTAACTGGACAAAAATCTGCCACATAAATGGAATACAAACAAAAAAATTGAAGGAAAAAGTTACATTTTATAAAAACCATTATAAGTGAGTTGCTCCAATATCTTTAATAAAACTCTTCCCTAGCCAGCGAAACAACCTGTCTACCAAGGGCACATGTGTTTGCAATCAGAAGGTGAGGGTTTTGGGGCGGAGGGGGAATGAAAATCTTTTTTTTGCCTAGCAGTGTTGTCTCCTTGCTTAGCGTATATAACTGGAAAAAAGCTAACATTTATCCTTTGTTGCTAGGAGAATTAGGTTGTATGAAAAAAATGGTGGCAACAACTTTAGAAGCGAGTTTCACAGAAATATATATACATAAATAGTTTGAGAGATGCATCAGCAAGCATTTATGTTTTAAAGTGTTGAAGTCTGTATTACACAGAAAAGTCTGTGTAAAACTCTTTGACTTCAAACCATTCATCATTATAAAAGAAAACCAAATGATGTAACAAAGAAAAGGATGGGATCATTTAATGCATTTAGCACTTGTGTATAAAGTTCTTTAATTATAATACCAGTCTTTGATCCTCCCCTCAGCAAAACCAAAGCTGTACTTGCCAAAAACAGGGTTGTGCATTTTTTCAAATGCACATCAACCACCATGTTATACTTTATTAATAAAATGAAAAATATAACAAGTTCTGTCCATAGATGTAAGGTTTGCTGTCTCATAGGAACTGCTAGGAATAACCACATCTGAACTGCTAGAATTTGTTTTTAAATATTCATGTTGATTGTGTGGGTAGGGAATTTGAGGCATTATTTTCAGAAGTGGTGACAATTTAGTGTCTCACTTGACACAGTTTGTCTCAGACCTTCAAAGGCATGGCTATCTGGGCCTTTGGACCTAGCTTTCAGAAGTGCTAATCATTCTCATGTGTAGGTACTTAGTTTGAAAACCAAGACCAAGAAAAGTCAATACATAAAGTATCAGCAGCTTCTTTAGAAGACATGGGTCTGAACTTCTTTAGAGAGAAGAATTAGTTTGGACATGACCAAAGTCTTAAAAACTATGACAGATAAAATGAGTAAGCATGCAAGTTCCTTTGAGTCCAGGGATCATTCCTACATTTCAAACAGCCACCAGCAAATATTTTAAATATACTCACAGCAAAAGGAAAACTGATCGGTCACCCCACTGCATAACACAACCAGCAGATAACAGCAGAAAAATCCAAACACTACTTTAGGCAGCTTATGCTGAAGCTGACTCAGTAATCTGTGACAGGAGAGCAACTATGGCAGGGGGAGATGGGCTTGCCTGGCTGACAGGGAACTAGTTGTATTAAAACTATCAGTAGTACAGGGGTAGAGGTTGCAGTTGTGTTGGTCCAAGGACACAGGACACTTGGTGGTAGAGAACTTGCATGTAAAGGTCTCTTGGGTTTGGATTTTAAAGGGCAAAATCTATCACTAAGTTTAAAACAATAAATAAAGGGGGAAAAAAAGATTACTATTGTTGTTTCCTCTGGGCCTAGTGCCAAACTGTGTCTGGATCATGGCAACCTGCACCTAGGTGCTCTCCTGGTATATAAGTCCAGGGCCCTGCCCAGCAAGCCCCAGTAACCAGAACAGTGTGATGAAAAGAAATAGTTTTTTTAAAAGAAATTTTGTGTGTTCCAAGCCAAATCAGCCAAATCAAGTCCAAATCCATGAGTCAGTCCAGAACCATAAGTGGCCCTACAACTGGCAAACATCCTCCATCCCTACTAGAGGTTTCAGATATTTCCAAAGTCTTTTGGTGGGCATCCTATGTGCAGGCCCAAGCCCAGAGACTTGGGGTTCAGATGCCCCCAGGTTTCGCCTGCCCTCAGCCATATGGCCACAGGAACAAGCTAGGGAGGAACCTCTCATTTCCATAAAGTGGGCTTTAAGCCCCAACACCTTGGCAGGTACTAAACCATGCCAGCACAGTGACCCCAGGAACACTTAAGCAAAACTGCCTTCATGGACCCAGATACATGGTGTTTTCCCTGCCAGCACTGGTGATGCATAGGGGGTATATGTGGGTGCCCGTGCACCCTGAGCGTGGTGGTGCACCCCCTGCGAAAAGGCGCCATCAACACTGCTGCCAGTGCTTGCGGGTAGTCACTGCTTGCTGCTCCCCACTGCCTGCTGCCAACACTGCTGGCAGCATCTGCAGGCAGTCTGCGATCACCGCTGACCACCCGTCAGCGCTTACTCCCACCCCACTGCCACCACCAGTGCTGTGGCTGCCTGCGGGAGCTTGCCGTGCCGCTGCAGCCTCCGGGGGCATGTGGCATTCATGTAAGTAGCATCTCCCCTTCCATGAGAAGAGATCAGTACAACCCAAAAGCGATCGTCTGTCTGACTGCGCCAGCGCGAGGCGGATTATCCGAGCTCTGGAGGGAGTGCCAAGGTGGCTGGAGCAGCGGGGCTAGGAACAAACACGCGTGGGGATGACTGACTCACTTCAAAAGAGGCCGGGACAATCCTTTAGCAGGCCATTACCTCGAACGGCAATCACCTAATGACCGTTCCCTCTGGCCCCGGCAGACAGGCCGCTGGGCAAGGCGGACCCAGGCCTGGCCCGGTCGGTGGCAGCTGTCATGCCCCTCCAGCGCGCCGCCCGGCGCGGGCCCAGGCTGGTACCGCAAGGCCCCAGAGCGAAGGGCTGTGGCGGGTGCCCCGCGCTCGCCCGCCCCTCGCTTGCACGCTGCAGGGCGCGGTGCCGGCG
>NW_017728915.1:19001539-19008550 GCF_001723895.1 Crocodylus porosus
CCCGGGGCGGCGCTGCGGCGGCCCGGCCCTGCGGCCCGGCCGGGGGAAGCAGGGCTGGTGACGGGGACTCAAAGGGGGCGGGTCAACAGTGATTTGGGCGCTGGGCGAGCAGAAAAGCGGGACGCGCAGGTTCCCTCTGCACTGACCGGGGGGCTGTGGCTGCCCCCCCGCCGCCTCCGCGTGAGGTGAAGGCCGCCCCAGCCCTGGCCCCGAAGGTGTCCCTGTGGTGCCCCGGGCCGGGCCGGGGCCAGCGCTGCCCACCTGCCCCTCTGCCAGACCTGCTGGGGTGGGGCTGTCCTGTCCTATCACGTCCCCGTGGCGCTGGTGCTGCCGGCTGCTGCTGATGGTGGGGAGTGGGGCCGCCCATGGGGCCTCCTGGCAGCAGGTGGCCTTGCAAAGTCCCCACCACCCTCAGAGAGCCCTGTGTGCACCCCTGGCCCCTGGCTCTGGCCTGACTGGGGGGGAGGAGGTGCGTGCTGCCAGGATGCCCACCTGCACCATGCTGCCCCTGGCACCCCAGGGGCCCCTGATGGTCCATTAATTTGCCCCTGACCCCAAATATGCATCGGTCTGACCCTGAGCGGAGGCCAAGAGCCTCTAGCCAGGAACCTCCCTCTCAGGTGCTACGAGGAGCATTAGCACAACCCAGTCAAGATTCCCCAGCCTTGACTGCAGCCAGCACCCAGTGTCCCTGGGGAAGGCTTAAAAACCTCTGGCGTGTAGCAGCAGAGCTGTCCCTATGGAATGGCTGCCCCAGGCCCCGTGCTTTGGGGGTCCCTGCGGAGCCAGGCAGAGCAGCTGCAGCCCCTCTTGCAGGGCCTGCCTGGAGCTGGCAGCTTAGACGCACACCATGGAAGAAGCACAGAGACCATCCCCCACACTTTGCAGGGGTCCCATGGCACAGGGTGATTTGTCCCCGGCCCTGCACCCCACTAGGGTCGGCTCTGCTTAGCAGGGTTGGGGTTCTCTCCGCCCCATGCAACAACCAGCAAAAGCATCAGTCCCGTTCCAGAGAGATGCCAGCTGAGGCACAGAGTTGGCAGGAGGATCTGCCTGGCGCTGGAGAAAGAAGCTCTCTTGGAGCAGGGGTGAGATCCCTGAGGCCAGCCTCTAGCTTGGAGCACGGCTGGAGGCTCCAGGGGCTGGGAGGGGGCTGCTCTACTTCGTGACTTTATATTAGAAACTTTGCAGTTCCACTGTGGTGTGTTTCTGTATTTGTGCCTTTACCAAAAATAGCTCTCTGTTCTCTCCTCCCTCCTGAATGAAATGTAATGTGTCCTGGCTGTTGGGGCTCCAGTACTTCTACCCCACCCCACCTGTCAATGCCCTACTGCAGGGCTGGTTCATAGCATGCAGCAGCATCAATCAGTATGGGAGGGTGGTAAAGTGAGATCATGTGGGTTCAGTGCTGTCAAGATAATACATGCTCTCCTAGTAGCTCTCCCTCTCTTTCAGGAACACATTTGTCTCTGGTTTTCTTTGGGGTAGCGGGGAGAGGAGCAGGGATCTTTCCTCCCCTTAGGGTCAATTTCTATTTTTATTATAATCAGCTGAAGTTTTGTCATCAGGTTTAGTGGGAGCAGATTTCTGGGTGTTGGGAGGAAAGGGGGCTAGGAGGTATGTGTGTGGTTGGGCAAGGTCTCCTCTCAAGTCTCACTCCTGACTGCAAGAGAATTACTCCTTTTCTCCTTCCTACTCTTACTTCCCCCGCTTGCTAAATAGAAGGGGTTTTTGTTCTAGCCACTCTTGCTTTCTGATGGATGTGTCTGTTGATGCCTTCTCTCCACTATTAGCGCTATTTACTCCATTCTGTTACAGGGTTTCCAGCTTCATGGGAATGACTCGCCTTTTATTTTTACTCTCTTCTTTAATATGATCTAGTCCATGTTTACAGGAGACTCAGCTAACAATCTTTATCAATTTTCTTTTGCAAATTTGAAACAATTTTTATGCATGGAAGGCTTTATTTTTGTATACTGCTTTACCTGTGTTTCATCTTTCCCCATAAACATGGAGCACCATGTGAAGAATCCAGGTCTGGAAGAGCAGGTTTCCCTCATTTGCAAATTTCAGGACCTCTATAGTCAGTCAGTCTTTTCCACACTAGAGACTGTATTCTGGAAGCACACTAAGACCGTGCTATTTTTAGAAGAGAGATCAAGTATGGGGCCTGCCAGCTTTGACACTGTTCCTTTAAAGGAATTACTAGTGTATCCAAACAACAACTTCCTGCATTTTGTCTATTAAAAATCAATTTATAGGACTAGTACTTTGTTTTACAGTCATAATTACTTTAGAAGAGGTTTTAAATTATGATAAGGATACTTGAGATGAAAGTGCAAATTAATTATAAACTTAACTTTTGTTAAATAAATGAAAACATTTTTCAATTACTTTTAATTTCAGTAGAAGTTAAAAAATAAATACCACGCCCAATATTTATGGCCTATACTGTGTAGCATTGAGATAAAGTTTGTTAATCTGAAAATAAAACTGCCTAAATGCAGAAATACAGAATGGGATACAGCTGGCTGGGCAGCAGCATTTCTCAGAAGGATCTGGGTGGATCACCCAAGCAGGCCATATGGGGAAAATTTGAGAAAGACAGGCATGTTAAGTTTGAGGAAAAAGATGAATGGGAGGGATCTGATAGCAGTTTTCAACTACTTGAAAGGCTATCGTGAAGAAAGAGAACAAGGGAAGGATGGTACTTACTGTTCAGGGATGATTAATGAATAGGGGCTTGATTTATTACTGCAGGGTCTTGGACTAGATGACCCTTGAAGTCCCTTCCAGCCCTTGGATTTTATGAATAGTAACTGCAACAAACATTAACCTGAATAATTTGATTTTCTTTCCTGAGCTGAGAAAAGCACACAGTAAATAAATACCAGTAAAAATAAAGGAACAATGAAAAGACCTTAACACTATTTTAGTTGTAATACTCTAAGATGTTATTCATAATACAATATAAGTAAAATATGTTGGTTTTATGATTATAGGTAAATATATTTTCCTTCACCTATAATGCAGGGTGTATAAAAAATGTAGGTACATTTTAGTTGTCAGGAATGCAGTAAGATATCTGTCAAGGCTGCTGATCACCGGTTTTCTTAGAAAACAAGCAGCATATCCTACAACGTACACTACAAGAGCTGTTCAAAATGTCCACCATTGGCATTCAGACACTTATTATCACAGTGAAAAACGAAGCATGTTCATTTTTGAGACATAGTTCATATATCTGATAAAGTTCTATTAAATATAAACTGTTAATCTGAAAAAAATGGCACCCTGTATGGTAGACTTGGAATCATTGTCGCTCCGTTGATTCCTATTGCCTTTTATGTTGTCAGGATTTCACTATGAAGTGACTGTGTTTCTACTGCTAACCTGCTCTTTTTAAGCCTATCACTCAAACTTACGGTTTTGCCTCAGTATATCTACCTGCACCCATGGCACCTACCTCCCCAACAAGGATGCTGTGAATGAAAACTTGTAAAATTACATTTTGCAATCTCCTTTATGATGGAAAAATATTCTTACATGCCTGAAGTTGCATAAAAAGCACAAAGAGCACTCTTCTTCCCCCCTCCCCCACATAGAGCTGAACTACAGATACATTAATTGCAAGCTTATCATGTGTGTATGTCAAAGTGATACTAACTTTGCAAATTGGCCGTTGGGGCACCTATACACTTGACGGAGCTGCGCTGTGAGTCTGTTATGATTAACTGAATCTGCTGGAGCATGCTAATTGGTGTATTCCAGCAGTCTCCAAATGATGTGTATTCAGCGTCCCACATTTCAAAATGGTGGCGGAGGTGCTCTAACTAAAGCTCGTCAAACAAGCTTTAGTTAAAGTACCCCACTACCATTTTGAAGTGCGGGACACTGAATACATGTGATGCTGCAGGCACTTCGGGCCTTTGTACACGTGATGAAATTGCTCCTTCTAGCAGTTTAACTGCCCTTTTTAGCAATTTAATTGCATCACAGTGGCACCCCGCCTGGGCAGTACTGGGGGGCGCCGCCACTGTGGAGAGAAGCACCAGGGCCCCCTGCAACTCAGGGGCTGCCTGGCTATGGCAGCTCACTCCCTTGCCACAGAAGACGCCGGCAGGCTCTGGGAGAATAAAAAAATGATCAGGCCCCTCACCTCTTTTTTCTTTTCTTTTCTTAGCAGAGCCTGCCTGTCCCCCAGCATCCCAGGATGCTTTGCAATTCCCCTGCAAACCACCCCTCACAGGGTGGGTGGGCTAGCCTTGGCCCAAGCTGTCTGCTCCAGCCAAGAGGGGAGGCATGCTCTAGTGCACCTTCTGGCCTGGACCACTGCAGGACCATGTGGCTGCATTTCCAGAATCAAAAGTTAATGTCTGTTTGCTTGCTTATTGGTTCAATCTACACAGTTTAGACTAATCTATGAAGATTGAATCAATTCTGTTTTGGGATTTTTGGCTGTCTGTAGTTAGCCCAGAAGGTCAGTGTATGTAAATTCCTTTCATAATAGCCAAAACTGGTTTAAGACAAATCTGGATGGATGTAGTATCAGATTGAACTGATTTAGTTTAAATTGGTTTATTGAACTTCTGTCCTAGATCCCCTCCAGTTTCAAGTTAACTCACAGTCCCCCAGCATCCCAAGATGCTTTGTACTTTTTCCAAAGCCCTCCCCCTCCCTTGCAGGGTGGTTGGGCTAGCCTTTGTTCAAGCTATCAGCAGGAAGGCTTGCTTCAACATCCCCCAGCTTCTGGCCTGGGCCACTACAGGCATGTGGTTGCATTTCCAGAATCAAAAGTTAATGTCGGTTCACTTGCTTATCAGTTTAATTTATGCATCTTAGACTAACCCACAAAGATTGAGTTGATTCAGCCTTAGGTTTTTTGACTGTCTGTACTTAGCCCTAAGGTTGCAAGTGGTATTTAGCAAGGATAGTTCTCCATTGATTTTGCTTAGTTTATTTCCTCCTTATGATGGAATTGACAGAATTTGGTGTGCTTGCTGTCATAAGAAATTAATAATAACTACTCCTAAATTGATGAGGAAGAGGTAAAAAAAAACTGCTGCAAACGTGCACTTAGACACCGGATAAAGACAAGTAGAAAAAGCCTTGATGTAATAAATAACCACAGCTGTCACATGTATTCATATGATAGCCCTCCACTAAGTTATTATAAATTGCAAAGTTCAAAGCACATAGTTGTAATAGCAGTTTCTGGCTAGTTTAGCAATTATAAATGCAGTATTATATTTTATTTCAATACATGCTCTGAATAAAACTACTACTGTTAATTAAACACTTTAAAACTGAAAAAATGATTTTATTTCTTTTAAAATATGACATAAAAAAGAACTGAGCATGTCCTGTGTGGGCCAGTAACCTGGACATACATTTTTTTACATTTGTTTCTGTTGTTAGCAAGTAGATCAAACTATTTTAACATTTGTCGTCACCCAAATCCTTGGTTCCATGTACTAATGAAGAGGAACGCTGCTTTCTGCAGGACACCATTGCTAATGGCAGTTTGGAAAACTGAGCAGGTACAAGTTTTCATTCAGAATGAGACCATTCTGGTCTGAAGCTGATGGCCAAAATTCCCTTTGAATTCAATGAATGTTGCATCAGGCTCTAAGGCAGCATCCAGAGATGACCAAGTACATGCCTGTTGCAGCATCTCAAAGCAGTTTGAGACACTACAGAAGGCACACCACTAATGAAAAAATGTTTCCCACACTGCATGTTTGTAGTGCAGCCTCTAAATTTGATACAGGGAAATCCCAGTATCAAAAGAAAACACACTGGAAACAAGTGGTGCAGGGTGTGCTCCTGGAGTGTGCCTGGAGGCAAACAGAGGATGGGTCTTCCAAGGAGATGCTTCAGCACCTGGCCAGAGTGTCTCTATGCCTGCTGTGTGAGGAGCATGCTGGAGCAAATAGAAACAGGGCAAGGCTGCAGCAGTGGCCCGGACTCACGCTTTGTCCCCGGTAAGTAGGGAAGTAGGGGTTGGGGGACTGGGGGGTTTGTGGGTGTGGGGTTCATGGGTGGGTGTGTGGGAGTGAGGGTGTGGGGGTGAGTTTTGTGGGGAGGGCTTGAGGGGGGGCCACCACATGCTCACCCTCTACCACCCCCGTGTCGTGCACAGCTCCTGGAACTGGCACCAGCAGCCAGTCAGGCTGTTGAGGCACTCATGGCCCAATGTAGGCAAAGCCCTGTGGTGGCACAGTGCTCCCTGAGACCCGGGTGGCTGCACATGGTGAACAGAGCCTGTGGAAGCTCAGCCTGGCTCGACCCAATGGTGCACAGCTTCTGCGTGCAGTGCCAGGAGCACCAGGTTGCAGCCCCTGGGTCTCAGGAGGGTCTGCACCACCACAAGGCTGTGCCTGCAGAGGGCCATGGGCACCCTGATGGTCCGGCTGGCTGCTGTTGCCAGCACCAAAGGCTGTGCACTGCAGGTGGGGTGGGGGAGTGGGCGTGTGGCAGCCCCCACCTCAAACCCACCCCACAAACCCAACACACCCACTCACAAGCTCCACATCCCCACAACCCCCCACACACATCTACCCACGGGAACAATGCAGAGGGGGTGCGCAGGGATGCACGTGCACCCCCCGACAGCACGACTGCACCACCTGCACTCCCTGTTTAGCCAGCAGGCAGGGGGAGAGGCAGGAGCACCAATGCCCCCTTACAAGCACCAGCTGGGGAGCAGGGCTGCCAGCAAAAGCAGCCATACCACTTTGGAAGTGGTCACGGAGCTCCAAAAGTGGCATGGCCGCTTTTACGGTGAGTGAGATTGGCACCCCCATGGCCAGCGGCATCAGCCGTCGGGGACCCCACTCCCTCCCTAGTCAGCAGGATTGGCTGCCAGGAGATCCACCCCCACACACCCACCCAAGAACCCTGCACCCACCCCCCACCCCAACAAACCACACATCTCCCCTCAACACCGCATACCCAGCCACCAGACAGGATGGGACCTGTTTCATAGTTTCATAGTTTCTAGGGTTGGAA
>NW_017728915.1:19009842-19020242 GCF_001723895.1 Crocodylus porosus
AGACTAACCCGCCTATAGTTTCCCGGGTCCTCCTTCCTGTCTTTTTTGAAGATGGGGACCACGTTGGCCCTCTTCCAGTCCTCCGGTACCTCTCCAGAGCACCACGAGTGCTCGTAAAGCCATGCCAGAGGACTTGCAATGACCTCGGCCAGTTCCTTTAGAACTCCAGGGTGGAGATCTTCCGGACCGGCTGACTTGAATACATCCAACCTTTCCAGAAGCTCCCTAACTAAATCCTCACTAACCCATGGCCCAGGTGTGCCTCCCCCGGGGCCCGATGGGGGCCCAGCAGGGAGGTGGCTGTTCTAGTCCCTACTTAGGAAGATGGAGGCAAAGAAATCGTTAAACATGTTAGCTTTGCCGTCTGGTGGGACGAGCCAGTTTTCCAGGGGCAGTTGTCCTTACATCCTGGTTAGCAAAGAGGGCAGGCAGAGGTCTGATTTTTCTATGATAACAAAACCAAAAGCAAACACAAAAGGGTATAGTTATTTAGAATTTCTTTATTATGATGAAAGTGCACTGCTAGGCTTCCAAACTGATTTTAAATAGTACGATATATCAATAAAATATTGCCTGGCTAATCTCTCTCTCTCTCTATGTATATATGCACACACGGACACGCACACGCACACAGGCTGTGCAAAATTCTGCCAGTAGTTTAATTTTGGCACTGTTTCAACTCATTTTGAAAGTTTCAAAATGTTTCGAGATCTGAAACTCAAGCAGGGCTTGCCTGCAGGGAAACAGAAATAAGGAGAGGGAGGGGGAAAGAGGGGGGAAGGACTGCTCTCATATTGACTGTGTAGCTGGCCAATGACTGTGATCCTTCCCTGAGGTCCCTTGCAATCCCGTGCTCTGGGGAGGGATGGAAAAACAGCATAAAAGGCAGCACTGTTTGAACTGGCCTGCTTTCTGTCACACATGTCATGAGTTTTGCTTGTCAGCAGTCTGAGGTACAGTTTCCCAGAAACTCCAGCACCTCTCTCCTTGAAAGCTTGCAGGTTTCATGACCTCAGCAGGGGCTACCATCCCTGCAGTTTTCACCTCACTGCACCTTAACTCACACACAGTGTCACCCACATCACGAGTTTTGCTTGTCAGCAGCCTGAGGTTCAGTTTCTCAGAAGCCCCTTGTGGCAGGACGACTTAGGGGCACTGTGACCTCCCCTGACGCCCTTGCCTACCGTGCCAAGTCTGGGTCCTGAACACACCCTCTATCTCGCCCGCCATGTCTTAGATCTTATATTATCAATGGGAGGCTGCATTCTTGCCCCCCCCTTGGCACGGGGCTGGTCTTGCTATACCATGATTCCAGGACTATTCCCTGTGCCGGCCCTCGCCGGCCTGTCTCTGTGACTGTTCTAAGTAGCCCGCTCTCTCTTCGGGCTTCCTAGTAGACTCGCCCTTCTCTCCGGGGCCTTCCCCTGGGCTTGCCCCCTTCCGGGGCTTCCCCTTCACAGGCAGCGCCCCACTGGGCCTGCCCAATGTCCAATATACGCCCCCTCTCCTGGGGCCTGCTCCAAGATATTCGTGCCTCACACGCTCCCCTGCCCCTACCAGGGCTGCCCGCACTGGGGCCCACCCGTGCCCGACTCGGGCTTCCCTGAACTGGGACTCAGGCGGCCTCAGCCTTACTTGGCCCCCGGATCCCTTTTTGGATCCTGCACCCGACTCAGGCTTCTCAGGATTGGGGCTCAGGCAGCCTTAGCCTCACCGGGCCCCCCAGACCCGCCTCTTCGGGCCTATGCCCCACTGGGGCTTCTGCCTACACTGAGCTCTTCCCAAAGCTGCCCCCACTGGGCTGGGGTCAGGACACCCCCAAAATGCAGCACCCCCTGTGGTGCCAGGAACACCCCCATTTTACTGGGGAGCTCCTAATGAGGTCTCCTCCATCCCTACAGCCTCACCTGGTCCTCCGGTGTAATAATCACAACAACCAACCAAAACAGAAACACAAAGCCCCTAGGCCATAACACAAATCTTAGGCCAACCTAGCTATCCTTCTCTCATCCCTGTCAGGGTCTTCTCCACCCTGGACCCACACGCTGATGCACAACACCGCCCTGCTCGCTCTAGCAGACCTCTTACTCCTTAGGCTGCCAGAGGAGAACTGGCTCTGGCCTCAGCCTTCTCTGTTTATGAAGGCCAGGCCCTGCCCCCTGGCGGTCAGCTGACACAATCAGTTGCTTTGGCAACTCACAGCTGTGCTGCCCTATTGAGTGGCAGCTAAGCCTATATCCCTATTATCAGTAGCAGGCTCCTTAGTGCCCTGCTACACACCATTATCTAGTAGCAGGCACCCTGGTGCCCTGCTACACCCCTGCACCTATCTCCTTGACAGCTGGCAGGCTTCGTGGGCTCAGTGGAAGCTAGCATGCCTGCAGTTTTCACCCTGCTGTGTCTTCACACATGTGACACAAGTTTTGCTTTCAAGAAGTTGAGGTGCAGTTTCTCAGAAACCCCTGCATCTATGTCCTTAAAACTTGGCAAGCTTTATGGCCTCAGAAGGAGCTACCATCCCTACAAGTTCTATCCAAATCATGGAAGAACTGACAAAGTTATAGGCAGTTTCATGGTTCCCCATTATAGCCTATGGGCAAAATGTCAAAACTGTCAAAATGGTGAAACAGTTTCCACAAAATGAAATGGAAGAGTGGTTTCAAAATTAAACAAAACTCAAAACACAACACTGTCCCGTCGAAACATCGAAATGAAAGTCGAAACAAAACGATGCTGTTTCACACAGCCGTACTTATTGTACTGTGCTGAGATGTGGACAACGTATAGGGGACATCTCAAGTTGTTGGAGAAGTACCATCCATGCTACCTGTGGAAGATCCTTCAAATCCAGTGGGAAGATAAATGCACCAACATTAGCATCCTCTCACAAGCAAACACTATGAGCACTGAGATAATGATCATCCAACACTGACTTCACTGGGCCAGCCATGTCATCCAAATGTCTGACTCCAGACTCCCAAAGCAAGTCTTATTCTCCCAGCTCAGTACACTCAAGAGGAGGGCAGAGAAAGCACGTGAAGGACGTCCTCAAGGCCACCTTGAAAAAATGCAACATTGACACCAATTTGTGGGAGACTATCACCTCCCCCACCTCAAATGGAAGAAGAGTCTGCTGCAAGGATCTCAGCACTGTACTTTAAAACCATCTGATGACAACAGGAGATGGAAAAGTGGGAGAGGCAGAAACAGTGTGTTGAAGACTGAATTTAGAATCTAGAGCCACCCACCCCACAGGAAAACATGTGCCTGAGTTCAGCAGAGTCTGCTGATTCTGGGTTGGTCTCATCAGCTATCTTTGGATCCACAGATGAGACAATCATGGAAGACAATCATATTTAACTGTGAGGGATTGTGGAAGAAGACCTTTTGTGATAGCTATAGCTCCAGGGTTGTTAGTGATGTTGGCCCTGGCCCTGGCCTGTTTTGGCCTGGCAGAAGCAGCAGTGACAGCTCTGAGCTGGGCTGGGCCATGCTGGAGCTGGAGCAAAACATACGTGGTGGGAAGGTGGGGTAGGCTGCAAGTATCCCCCATAGTCCCTCTATCATGCAGTCTTTCCTGTGCTCCCCCTGCCACATGCCCTCTCCTCCACAGTATGAACTACCCTCATCCTGGATTGGCAGCAACTCAGCTCCAGCTTTGCCCTGGGCCTGGAGCTAGGGCTGCAGCAGCTGCCTGTCCCAGGCAGTACTTGAATCCATACTGAGGCTTTTTATCCCTCCATGTCAATTAAGGGAAAGACTTGCATTGATATTTGAGTAAACCAGTATTATGGTAATCTATTTTTCCAGCTCTTCCATGAAAAAACTTTCCACTTGGGTGAAAGTGCTCACCTGGATGGTGAATGAGAATCCAAATTCTATATCCAGGTTAGTGACATTTCAGTTATATTAACCAGGAAAAGTGCTAAGATAGAACATTTGAGAGCCTCTGGTTCAGCTGAGAAGGCCTGCTGAATCTCTTCCGTTAGTTGTACATAGAACTTTTAGCTGGCAACTGTCATTGTCAGTGGATACAATATTGTTTTATAACAGTATTTTCAACACCTTCAGAAGCAGACTGTCTTGCCAAACAATATCATTTGCTTTGAACAGGTCCATAGAGGACACTGCTCTTTTGAGTTTGAATTAGTAGTCAGGTTTGATGTGGGTCGTCTGTGCAATTACCTAGTCATAGGTGCTTTGTGCTGATCTACTCCCAGATTGTCCTTTAGGGATAACATAGTTCACAAAAAAGGACATAAGTCTCTGGAGAAGTATCCTTCCCAAAAGGTTACATATTATGCACTGTAGTGACATTATTTGAGAGTTTCCACAGTGTTTTTGAAGAAACAGTCATAGTGAACAGATACCATTAAAACTGAGTAATGATGCTGATGGAGTGAATTGGAACTTGAATTGGATACTAGGGCTGTGTGAAATTTCGCTGGCTGTTTTGTTTTGATGCTTGTTTCAACCTTGAAACAGTGAAATTGAAACAAAATGGAGAGCTTCAAAACAACCTCAAAACGAAACAAGGCAAGTCAAAACGTTTCAAAATTGTTTTAATGTTCTGAGTTTCAAAGCTCAAGTTGGGCTTGCCTGCAGGGAAACAAACTAAAGTAGGGAGCGGGAGGGGGAAGGAAGAGAAGGGGTGCTCTCATTATTGACTGTGTAGCTGGCCAATGACTGTGATCCTTCCCTGAGGTCCCTTCCAATCCCAGTGCTCTGGGGGAGGGATGGAAAAACTGCATACAAGGCAGCATTGTTTGAAATGCCCTGCTTTCTGCCTTGGGGTCAGTTACTGAGCTGTGTGTTCCAGTTTTGCCTGTCAGCAGCTAGGGGTGCAGGGCCCCAGAACCCAGACTCCCCCTATCTCCTTGACAGGCTTCGTGGCGTCAGTAGGGACTAGCAGGCCTGCAGCTTTCACCCTGCTGCACCTTAACACACATAGTGTCACCTATGTCACAAGTTTTGCTTGTCTTCAGCTTGAGGTGCAGTTTCCCCAAAACCCCTGCACCTATCTCCTTTAAACTTAGCAGGCTTTGTGGCCTCAGCAGGGCTAGCATGCCTGCAGTTTCATGCTTCCCCATTATAGCCTATGGGCAAAACGTCAAAACAGCATCAAAACAGTGAAACTGTTTCAACAAAACGAAACGGACCAGTGGTTTCAAATCGAAATGACATTTGAAATGAAACGCTGTTCCATCGAAATGGAATGGTGCCATTTCGCACAGCCCTGTTGGATACATATTGTATTCAAGTTACTTCGGAACGGTAATCCGTCCATTTTTCTCTAGGCAAGGATAGCACATGTAAAGGAAGAAATTGCCATTTTTCAGTTGGAATTTCTTGCTCTTAACAAGTAAGAATTAAATGTGAAGGAGAAATGGGTAATTTTATTTAAATGTACATTGTGCTTCTCTTTTCTAAAGCAATTATGGATACTTTAATCTTATAATTACACTGAGATTCTGCTGTGTAGCAGGTGCTGCTTTGGAAAATTTCTGTATGAAAGGACAGGGAAACCCTGCACATACAAAGCACTGCAGAGCTCAATACAGTAATAAAATTAAATTAAACATCAAAGGACAAATGAGAAGGCACTGACAAGCCAAAGAAGAGTTTTTATATCAGATATGAAAGGAAATGGAAACCAGGTCATCAGTTTTTTGCTATTTTTAATTTTTGAAAGGCAAATTTAACTGTCTAAATCCATCAGGATAGCATTTTCTCCTTAACAGAGTTGTTGGAAATTCTGCCCACCCCAAGAGAGACACTCAGTGCTTTTCTGAATATTGAATTGGAGTTTGGTGTATGAAGTGAGACAAGTATGGCATTACTCATTAATTCTTTGCTCTAGCAGAAAAGGTAATAATTTTAATACATGCATACAGCATTACTTTTCTTTACAAGGCAATTTACATGCATAGCAGGCCCCCCCCCCACTGTTATGGTTAACAGCTCTGTAAAATCTGTTTGATTAAACAGTCTTTCTGCTTTGTATATACACTCTTCAGTAAATAAAAAAATCCAGCATTCTAGGAACTGAAGCCCATTAATCTGGATCCAGGAACCAAACTCCTACATGCCTTGTCTGCGAAGTTTGGATTTCTACCATTGGCTACAATCCAGATCATACCAACAATAAAACACTTGCCTTTCTGAAAACCAGTATGTACTGAGAAAATAGTCAGTGTTGAAGACTTAAAATACATTCAAGGAAGAGCATAAGAAGGGTAGGTTGGGTAATTAATTCTGTACCAATGTGAGATGTACAACAAAGGCAGGGGGAGCCAGAGATACTAGCAACTGTGGAACAGTATGGTCTGATAGGGCTGGCAGAAACCACAGGAAACAGTAAACATGACTAGTTACTGTGAATGACTTATTTTATTCAGGAATAAGAAAAATAGAGAAGAAGTGGAGAGGGGTGTATGTATTCAAAATAATGTATAGGCAAAGATAAAGAAATGGATAGAATATATAAAGGAGGAAAGAGTGGTAGGGAAACATTTTAAACAATAGGGAAGAATGAAAGATCTCAGATAGAAATGATTACACCAGCAAGCATGGACAAAATGTATGGTGAAATGTGACATTAGGGTAACTAATCCTAAAGGATTGACTGTAACAATGGGGAGGTAAAAATTAACCTGAAAAACTGGAAATATGAACAGGATTTTTTGGGTATAATTAATATAAGGATTTACCTTCCAAATGCTCTGCATCAGCATAAAATGTTAATTCTATTCCTCCTGTTTTTTATAAATAGGTTTAAAATGTGTACATTTTCTGACTTGGAATAACTAACATGTAGTAAACCACTCCCCACTGTTTTTCTTAGAGTAAGTTTTAATACTAGTGTTCAGCCAGTTACTGTCCCACTCATTAATATTTAAGATTTTAATGTTGCTTTAATTTTGTTTCTACTGTGTTATTGTACATTTTATAAAAAGGAATAGATTACAAGCTTGCTTCTGCCATGTCATTTACCACCCACATATTCAATTTGTCATTGCTTTCATTAGTCTAGCACTTTGTACATGAAGTAAGGATAGGGCACAAAAGGCTACATTCTGCTCTCTGTTTCAGTGATAAAAATACAGAGTAACTCAATTGATTCTAATGAAAAGATCAGAATTGAACTGGACCAATTTATAAAATATACGAACAGGCTTCCAACCTCTCCTTGTCTTGCCAATGTAACTATTTAGAATCAATATACCCGCAGTACTTTCAGTGTGTGTACATGTTTTCTTTATTGCTAGGGTAAAAAGGTTCTTTTTGTCTTGAGCTTTCACTGCTTGTTTCTCATTTGGAGTAAAAAAATAATTGGTATAGCAGCATGATCATTTCCACGGCAACCGGTTGTAAAGTGCAAGACTTCAGACAGAAAATGGAGGCAGGAGAATTCTTAAGAAATACTTATTCTTGGCTTGAGTCAGACCTCACTAAAAACAGCTTTATATCAGAGAAGATCTACTGGGGACACCCCCCCCCCCTATAATGTACAATATAGGGCCTCCATGGCAGAGCAGGCAGGGAGGCTCAGTGCTGGTGACAGGAGCCCCACACCAGCTGCATCACCATGGTAGCAGTGGGGGGCACAATTACAATATCACTATCTACAAAGTTATTCATTGAAGACTCTTAATATCTCACTGAAATGTTTAAAAGTCTGCTTAGATAAAACTCTTGCCCAGGGAGGGGAGCAGCAGGGTGGGGAGCCCTGAGCCTGTAGTGGGCAGCCTGCACCTGCCTCCACCCCATGCACAAATCTGCGGGGGCGTGTATCCTCCACCATTCCTCCCTCCCCAGGAATGCCTCCCTGATGCTCCCTGGATGAGCCTCCTGTGGCTCCATCCCGCTCCCTGGCTGGGCCCCACGGCTGTAAATTCCCACCCTGGCCCTGGGCTCCATGCACCACCCCGGCCTGGCAGCATCCCCAGCCCTGCCCTGCCCTGCCCTACTCTACTCCTTCCCTTCCTCCTTCACTGTAGGGGCCTCAGTCAGCCCTCCACCCTTCCCTGCACATAGACTTATCTAAAGAGACCGCGCAGCAGCTGCTCTCCACGCTGCCTGGCTGCCACATGCGAGTATGTGCACACATGCATGTGGCACCCCCTGCCTCCAATTGCCCTCCTCCCACTCCCTCCAGTCCCAAGCAGCCCCTTGCAGGCTGGAATTCTGCCAGCCTGCAAGGGAAAACCCAGCATTTCAGAAACGAACAGAAAACCCAGATCCCTGACTCTAACAAACCACCAGCAGCAATCTCTTTTTTTCAACAGGATGTCACATGGGCTGCAGCAGTATGCTGATTGGGCTGCATGTGGCCCATGGCTGCAGGTTGAGAACCACTGCCTTAAACTGTATTATTCAAAAGACTCTAGGGCAGGGGTGGGCAAAATATGGTCCTCAGGCTCGATTCGCCCCACGAGGCCATTCTATCCAGCCCATGGGGCCCCTAAAAAAATGTAGAAAATTAATATTTATCTGCCCTTGGTTTCTGTCAAAAATTACAGGAACCAAAGGCAGTAGGACCCAGGGGAAGCCCAGCAGGCTCCAACAACTGTGGGTGCCCGCCTGGACCCGCCCTGCAGCCAGAAGCCCCAGCCAAGGTTTCTGGCCTGGGAGCACGTGTCTGCCCTGGCACAAGAAGCTCAGATAAGTGGTGGGGGAGGGACCCCGGGCAGGGAAGGAGTGCAGGAGGGTGAAGCGGCCCCTACCCCTCAATGCCTGGTGCCCCGCACTGCAGCTGCTCGCAGCCCACGTGGGACTGCCTGTGCCTGCTCCAGACAGCCCCACACGGGCTGCAAGCACCTGCAGCGTGGGGCACCGGGCTTGCAGCAGGGCCGCTTCCCCCATGCACTCAGCTTTTCCCCAGGCTCCTTCCCTGCATGGAAAAAAGCGGCCCCTCGCCCACCCCATGGCCAGCACTCCCTGCTGCAGGTGCTCGCAGCCCGCATGGGGCTGTCCAGAGCAGGCACAGGCAGCCCAGGCAGGCTGCAAGTGGCTGCAGCATGGGGTGCCAGGCATGGGGTGGGGAGGGGCTTCTTTCTTCCCCCTACCCCCACGCTCAGCACCACCTTGTAACCCAGCCCTACTGCCAGGCTGGCAGTGGGGCAGGTTACAAGGTGGTGCTGAGCATGGGGAAAAGTGGTCCCTCACCCACCCCATGGCCAGCGCCCCGCACTACAGCCACCTGCATCCCACATGAGGCTACCTGTGCCTGCTCTGGACAGCCTCATGTGGGCTGCAAGCGGCTGCAGCAGGGAGCGCCAGCCATGGGGCAGGTGAGGGGCCACTTTTCCCCATGGTCAGCACCAGCTTCTTCCCTGCTGATGAGCAGGGGGTTGGGGCTGAGTGCTGCTCCTGACCTGTACTGTAGGGCTGGGGGGCACTGGGTGTGAGTAGGCAGGGAGCCAGTGGGAGCACAGGGCCCGCACCAGTGTCACGGGGCCAGTGCCAGTGGGACCCAGAGCAGGGTGGCGGGAGTCCAGGGTCCCAGCTAGCAGGGGCTCTATGGAGCCAGACCAGCTCCCCTCTCCCTGCTGGTGCAGCCCAGCTTGGCTTCACAGACCCTTGCCAGTCTGTGCCCCGCTCTGGGACCCACCGGTGCTGGCTCTGGGACATTGGTCCCAAGACATCGGGACGTTGGTCCCAAGATGGTAACCATGGGGCGGGGCACCTGTCACAGGGTGGGGCTACCCATGCAGCCCTCAACAGCCTGCCAAAACTGGGTAAGCAGCCCTCCGCTCAAAATAATTGCCCGCCCCTGGACTAGGGCATCTGTAATCAATCCTTAGTAAAATGGATAAACTATAAATGAGCTACCAAGAAGTAGGGGAAAATATGCTGGATAAAAGGGATGTGGATTTACTACATTTGGCAGCAGAACTACACATCCTCCCTGACTCCAAGGCAAAAGTTGCAAGGCATATAGGTGAAAGAAGAGAAAGCATATCCACAAAGCTATCCTCTAAAATATTTCCCCCACACAGATCCTGCACCTGTGAGTTCATAGATTTCATAGACATTAGGGCTGGAAGGGACCTCAGAAGAGCATCGAGTCCAGCCCCCTGCCTGAGGTGCAGGAAATTATCTGGGGTCATAGTATCCCAGCAAGATAAGCGTCCAAATTTCTCTTAAAGGTGTTCAATGTACAGGGCAAGGGTGGCCAAACTGTGGTTTGCAAGCCTTGTGTGGCTTGGCAGCACTCTACTTGCAGCTCTCCAGAGCTGAAACCTGGCCCACTTCTCCCCTACGGAGCTGCTGGCTCAGGTGCCACTCTTGAAGGTGTTCAATGTAGCTTGAACCACCTCCAATGGCAGGCTATTCCAGACCTTGGGGGCTTGGACAGTAAAGAAATTCTTCCTTATGTCCAGCCTGAAACAGTCTTG
>NW_017728915.1:19020342-19042791 GCF_001723895.1 Crocodylus porosus
GGGCGTCAGTTGTCAGTTGCCCCATCTGGTTTAGCAGGGGTTCAACGTTGCCCTTGCTTTTCCTCTGGCTCCCCACATATCTGAAAAAGGGCTTTTTATTGTCGTTGATACTCAAAGCTAGTTGGAGTTCAGTTGCAGCCTTGGCTTTCCTGGTTTTCTCCCTGCAGGACCGGACCAGTGCAGAATATTCCTCCGTGGAGGTGAATCCCATCCTCCATCCTTTGTAGGCCTTTCTTTTTAGCCGCAGATGGTCTGCTAGATCCCTGGAGAGCTGGGGGGGCTGCTGTGCCCTCTTGCTGCCTTTCCTCCGAGATGGAATCGAATTAGCTTGCGCGTTACATGGCCAGGGATAGCAAAAGAGCCTGCATTTCAAATAATTGCTTCTATTTCCTGGTGCAAAGTTTATGTATCACTTTACATCTTTGTACTACCTACTCCATTTGTAGAACTCTCTCAGAATAAATAAACATTTTGGGCATTTATACACATGCTTGGGGGGGTGCTTTAATAGAGCAGCTCTGAGTGGCTCTAATTAAAGTGCCTGGAGCATCTCGTGTATCAGTATCCCTGCACTGAAAAATGGCATCAGAGGTGCTTTAATTAAAGCTTGAACAAGCTTTAGTTAAAACACCCCTGCCACCATTTCTCAGTGCGGGGACACTAATACACGAGACACTGGAGTCTGCTGGAGTGTGGTAATTACCTCCAGCATAATGACTATGAAAGCTTGGACACGAAATACAGAATGACAGTGCTTCTTGCACAAAAATGCAAGACAGTGGCTGGGGCAATGTATGGGGCTGGGGCAAAGCAAGACAGTGGCTGAGGCTGGGATTGTGGTAACAAGCCTGCCACAAAAAGAATGAAACTCTGTTGATGGCTGCAACCCATTAGGCACAGAGAAAGTGGAGCTTGCAGTACCCAATACCAGATCCATGCCATAAGATGATAACAGTCATGATAATAGTCCTCAATCTTCTACCACACCTGAGCCTAAAAAATAAAGTTATGGTTAAAATTATTGGCAGAGACCTGACACACTCATTATATCTATATAACAAGACTCCAAGAACAACCTAGAAAGCCAAATGACCTAGAGAGAACCTACAAACTTCATATACATCTCAGTTGATCTAAGTGTCACTGAAGGAACTGAAAAAACTAAAATATCCACTTCAAAGCAAAACCTGTAGGAGACAAGGAGCTGAGGTGCACTGAAAACATGAATGTAAATATATTTTGGTTAACACATTTCCCCTATGATTAAGGCATATTTCCCAAAACAAACATCCAATATCTGTCTAAAGTTTTCTAAATCAGTCTACATGACTGTATCTAATCTACCTACTTCACACCTATTGTCCCCAGTGGCCTCTGATCCTAACTGCCTCAATTCACATTCATGAATTAAAGCATATTTCTCAAAATAGGCAGTCAGTCTCTAAACTTTTATTATGCTGAACCAGTGTATTCTTCTGAAACTCACACCTGTTGTATCCAATGGCCTCTGATCTTCACTATCTCCATATGCCATTTGACGCAGCTATTTTATTAGGCTCCATTGTTAAAATAACTACTGAAAGATAGTATTTTGTGATTAACTTCCTAAAGGTACCTCATTCAATCAGTATCCATCCCATTTGATTCCAAACTGATCAAAAGCTTGCAAACTTCACAAACAAGATACAATTGTAATGTGTTAATCTTGCCTGTTCTGTTCAGACTTTGATAATCAATTATCAAGAAGGAGTGCTTTGAAGCTATACAATTAAAACAGAATAAAAAGCAAGACAGAACTGCCAGCAAGGTGTGCAATCCAGGGAAGATCAAGAAGCCATCCTGCATCCAGGCCATGAGTAATGGACCCACACTCTGGGAAGCTGTACAAGAACTGCCTCCTGCCTGCCTGGGTAAAAATTTCTTGCAGCTAAAATAATACAAGGACTGTAACAGCTCATTTATTGAATATTAAGAAAAAGTCTTTTGTTTTTCTGTCCTTTAGTTTCATAGCTTGTTGGTAGTTACTAAACCAAGTCTTTCTGCTATTAATCAACTGAGTATTGTGTCAATTCTTAAATCACTAGGTTTAGAAATTCAGTTTCTAAGTGCAACACAGCAGACTCGATTAACTGAGTCTGCTCTGATGCACTGTAATCACAATGTGTTGGAGCTAAGCACCCATTATGCCTTTATATTCTATGTAACCTGTCATGAGAGAGAATGTCAACTTCTTTTAGTCTCCATTAAGTATGCAGTCATCTTAAATCTACCACTAAGAACTCCATAATGAAAAAATTGTGTTGCCAACAACCTCAAGCATATGTGTTCTTTCTTTAACTTGAGAACATATTCACAAATGTCACCTGCAACAATTTAGTCCTCTTGCCTCCAACAATAGTGCTGTCATTCCTTTTTTCGTAGTAGTAATTCTTAAGATTTTTAATATATAAACAATAAATTCATGACATGCCTCTTTGTAGCATCCCCATCACTGGCAATGTGTAGGGGGTTCATGTGGGTGCAGATGCACCCCAACCATAGCAGTGCACCCCCTCCAAAACGGCACCACAGACACTGCTGGTGGCACTTGTGAGTGGCTGCTGTTTGCCACCCTCCCCCCATCACCGCTGACACCACTGGCGGCATCTGCGAGCAGTTCACGATCGCTGCTGGCTGCTGGTGGCATCTGTGGGTGGTTGCTGACTGTTCGTCGGTACTTGCCAACCCCCCACCAACAGCACGGCCGCTGCCTGCAGCAGCTCGCTGTGCCCCACTCCAGCCTCCAGGGGCACATGGCTTTCATGATCCCCATTATCACAGATGGATATATTCAGCCAATAAGTTGCCAATGATTTGCCCAAAACTGCAAAGTTTGCTGCTGGAATTGGAGCCCAAGAGATTCCTAGTTCTGAACTCAAGAGTCTTAAGTACTCTAAATTCCCTATATCCACATCTAGTCAAAATTTAAACCTCTTTTTTTCCCTTCCTTTCCTATCCCAGCACAAAAAATGCCAGAAGCCCTGCAGCTGTTGCTAACCTTCTACTGCTTAGGATTAGTATGTCACCTGAAGTGGCACTGTGGACAAATTTAGCTGGCAGCAATACTGGAAGCAGAATTACTGATTCCCAAAAGTAATTGTGGGGGAACCCCCCCCCCCAAAGCAAAGAGATGGGATGTTAGACCTGTACACTGAGAAAAAAATATCCTTTATGAGGGGCTAACAGAAGCTCTAGTCATTTTCTGTTTGGATTTGGCTGAAGGAATAACGGTGAATTATTTTGGTTGCCAAGTGTGTGTTTGGCGAAAGAGCACTGGAAGTCTGTACTGTCTGCTAGATGAAAAAAAAACCTCACTTTCAGTATATATGCCTTCAAGCATATACCAGATGATTGCATCAACCAACTCACCAATGAATACTTAAAGGAACAGTTAAAAAAATTCCTCCAAAATATCAGCTTTCTAAAAACATATCCTCCAAAATGCTTCTAGGCTTAGCTGCCTGAAGGAGTACAGGGAAGTGTTTCAGTAATATCACCTTGCAATCCTCACATTTTCCTCATTTACTGAGCAAAGCAAGGGGTGTTCAAGTCCAAAATAGATATTGGATCAAAAATCCCGTGTTAGATTGTACCCAGAAGCAGCCTTACCTTACATAGATTGCCACCCAGGTGGAAGTATTAGTCCCAGTATAGCTGTAAAATACAGTTGGCAGCTCTACTGCAGGCTGATGCAGACTTTCCACAGGGACTTTCCTCGTTTCTTCATTATATACTTTGCAATATATACAGAAGTCATCCAAGTTTCCAGCTAATGTTTTCAGCACTATCATTATCACCCACTTCTTCTTCCTTCAGAGACAAATGACTCATCCCCAAAACATTTTCGGTAAAGAAACCTTTACAATTCAATGTGCAGCTTTCATATAGGAACAATGTAATCAAGTAGGCTTTGCAATTGGAAATAAACATTTAAATTAGAATATCACATTATTTTAGAAATGTTCTTTGGAAAGAACAGTAATTCACTGTGCCCCAGTTAGTTTATATTATGGAATAAATAGTGTAACAAGAACGTAGAGTGGCTCCATAGCTCAGTGGTTAGAGCACTAGTCTTGTAAATCAGGGGTTGTGAGTTCAAATCTCACTGGAGCTTTACCCCCCTTCCTTTAGGGCTGGACTTAATGACCTTATGAGGTCTGTTGCGCTAGTGTTCTGTGAAAGTGGGGTATGAAACTGTAGCAATATGTGACAATTATTTCTACCAGAGATTAATATTCAGCCATTATTTCCAGCATGGGAGGCCAGTTGCCTTGGAAAGTTCCTGTGTTGCTGGTGGCAGAAAGCAGAGCAGGGTTAATTCAATTTCTTGTTGTGTCCCCAATCCAGCCTTTCTGTACTCAGTAGTCTGTGCAGGCCACTGCTTCTGGTGTTGGTGTTGTCAGATCTTGTGAGGCATGTGGCCGTGCTAGCAGGCATTTCAGGTGATCCATGGTTTGCTTCTGACAAACACATGCATGCAAGCCACATGATTGCATGAGGAAGCTGCATCTTCCCAGATCCACTCTCAGTCTGTTTAGGCCATGAACGCCATGTGCCCCAGGAGGCTGGTGGTGGCCCACAAGGAGCTCCCGTAGGCGGCAACGGCAGTGTTGGCAGCGGGAAGCAGGGAGCTCCCGCAAGAGGCCGCAGCAGTGTTGGCAGAGGGCGAGTGCTGACCAGCAGTCAGTGACCATCCGCAGAGGCCGCCGGCAGCGTCAGCAGCAACTGGAGACCCCCCCCCAGACCAGTGGTGAGTGGGTGGGAGATGTCGAGCAACGACTGCCCACAGGCACCAGGGCTGCATTGCAGGGAGTGCACGTGCACCTTCGACGCGTCACCAATGGTTCAGACTCCGCTGTGTGCGGGTGGGAGTGGCACTGAGGGACGGTACGGAGCCAGGAACAATAAACTCTTCTCCCAACTTGCGCCAGGTGTTTCATTACAGCTGCCATGCACAACAGTTGGAAGAGGACGGATGGGGCTTCTGTGTTGAAATGTTAAGCACACAATGGGATGCCGAGAAGAGCGGGGCTCAAGAATGAGTGAAAATGGAAACAATAAAATGGACTAGAATGAAAAACGATTACAAAACCCTGCCCCTGAGGTCTCTCAGGCTGTTTCTGGCGGGGCAGGACCTCACTTTCACGCACTGGGGAGGGGGACGGGGCGGACTGGAGCCTGCCTTGCACCACGAGCACCTCGCCTAGCAGCAGGACAGGCCCCGGGCTCCCCGGCGGCGGCGGCAGCAGCAGCCAGGACGAGGAAGGTGCTTGTGCCACGAGCCCGCAACCAGGCGGGAGGAGCCCTACAGCAAGAACATAAGAAGCCGCCCCCACATGCCACCGAGCGGCAGTTACCGGAAAGGGGGTGGGGCCAAGCGGCAGTTCCGAGCACGCGCCGTTGAGGCGCTCAGCCAATGGCATGGCGGGACGAGGGCGGGGCGGGGACGGAGCCTCGCCGCGGCTGTGACGCAAGCGCGCCCCTTTGTACGTGTCGCGGGCTGCAGCTGGGCGGGGTGTCGCGTGTTCCTGCGGCCGCCTGAGCTGCGGCTTGTCCCCCGGGGTCGGGAGCATGTCCTCGAGCCGGGCCAAGAAAGTGAAGATGGCCACGAAGTCCTGCCCGGACTGCGACCAGCAGGTGAGAGCCCCGCGCGCGGGCAGCGGTGACTGCTCGGGTCGGTCTGCAAGGTGCAGCCCCCCGGGCTCGCGCTGCCCTCGGGCCCGTCGCACCCGGGCGGCAGCGGCTTGCGGGGGAGTGAAAACGAAGAGCTGGCGTTGTCTGAGCCTCAGATGGGTGAGAGCCACTGCTCTCGCCTGTCAGTCCGTCCTTCAAGCGCCCGGCTGCCGAGCCTGCTCCGTGGTGGGATGCAGAAGAGGTGCTCTGTCCTCATACCGACCTTTTATTTAATGGGGCTGCAGCCTCCGGCTGTGCCCCCTTGCATAGCAGCTGGCTTGTGGGATGCTGTCCAGTCCCAGTCCCACCAGTCGAAGTCCCTAAATTACCTGTGGCAGTCCCCTCAAGCCCCCTTCTGTGTGGTTCTGCAGTGATTATAGACTTACCCCATAGGACTTAATGCTCCCCGTCTTAGCGCTTTAGTTCTTGAGAAGCCTGGTCGCCTCCGATTCCTCCCCCCGCCTGTGTTACAGCACTGAATGTGAAAATGCTGCCGGGTTAATTCAGGAAGCCGTTCCTTGGGGCTGGTGTATTCAGCTCTGAAAAAAAGAGAAACAAATTTCCTGAGTGGGAAGTGATCTTTTCTCTAAAGTGTGCTTAACTACTGCGCAGCCATTACCTCCCTGCCTTTGTCTGGTATGCGGTTTAAATGTTATATAGCTTGTGTCGTATCACTACAAAAATGCAGTATGCAGAAGCATTTTTGTTGGAAACTCCAGATTGATTATTTGCACTTAAAAGCCATTTGGTGACTAGTAAATTGTTGATTAATTAATTTGTATCCATCTTTGTTCTTGTTGTGACTTAATACTCCCAAGGGTGTGGTATGCAGACAGTAAAAATCAGTTGTTTTTTCCTCCATGCTCCCATATGCTAGCAGCTAGATGCAGAAATTCATCAGAATGTCTATTGTGGGATGAACCAAAGTCTGTAGGATTGGGTCAGTGTTACTGCCTATAGTGGGGTTGTATGTGTACCCATGGGGGTACTTAAGAAGGCCCTGCAGTGTACGCGGGGGTGGGCAGAGACGTAGCGCTGCCACGCACCATCCTGCTGTGCTGCACAGGCGCCACCTGGCCAGCCAGACACCGGGGATGGGGGAAGCTCACACGGTGGCTACCGCCACTTCGTATGTGGCTGCACGTCCCCTCTGCTCCATGCCCTGCTGCTAGTGGTACACTTATCAAAAAAGGTTGAAAACCCCTGTGCTATATTGCTGTGTGTGTATGAACAGCATCAGAGTCGATTTGGGCTTTGTACAGATATTCGTTTCTACTAGAAGAAATTTCTTCCAGTAGAGAAACAGCCTGGGAGCGGGACTGTACAAATCTTTCTCTAGCCCAGTGATTTGAACTGAGGTGTCTTGAGAGGGTTTTGAGGGCTCAGCATGGTACCATGCTATGTTAGCACTGTTAGGTGTGTAAACAGGATTTATCAGATAAATCCAGAGATCTTAAATAGGAATTTGAAGTGTTAAAAACATTCTGGTGTTGCATTCTTTTTAAGCTCTCTGCAGCAAAAGAATTGTTCTGTTACTTCTCTGTAGTCAAATAATGAGCGAAAACTTAAGAGCTGGAGTTTTCCAAGCCGTGTCATAAGTCTAACAAGAGGTGTCTTGATTCTAAAAAGGCTGAGAACCACTTCACTAGCCCCACGACTGGAGAGCTTCACAGGCAAGCTCTTTAGCCAGGGATCCGTAGAGGGCTGTAACCTGGCCCCCACCCTGCCCTTAGGGGAGCCCATAATTGACAGCCTACCCTCTTCCTGCCTGGGAAGGGGGCAGGATATCAAGTGGCAACAGGCAGCAGTTGAAAAGCAGCAGCTGCTACAGATAGTTGGGGAGGGTTTCTACGGTGGGAGAATACCCCTGCATCAGTCAGCTACTTGGCAGGGGAGAGGGTTCCCATGAGAGAATGGTCCTGCTCCTCACGCTCATTCAGGCTGACCTGGAGGAATGCAGGGAGAGGGAAGGCAGACAAGGTTCTTTGGGTGAATCTGATATCTTACTAGACCAACTTAAATAGTTGGGGGAGAAAAAGTTCTTAGCAAGCTTTCAGGTTTAAAACCCCATCATCAGGGAGAGAGGGAAGGAACTCTCAACTGCTCTGGGAGCCTTTCCACAACTTTGCTTCTTCTGGCCTCCATGAAGTATTCTGGGTGAAAGTGTATAAACATTCAATCTACTGGGAGCAGTTTAATCCTGGTTGTTGCCAGGTTATTTTTTTTTTTCCTGGAGAGGCCATTTTTGTTTCAGGACAAAAAGCCTGGATATATTTGGGATTTCTGCTGGGACAATGGCATTCCTCCCAGTAGAAACTAAGCATTTGTACCTGGCTGTAAGGATTTAAAACAATTGTATTGGTTTATCACCGTTGTATTTCAACTTTTTTTGTATTTGTACAGTTTATGTTTCACATTGCTAATTCTGAGGAATGCAAAATGACTGCTTAGTTTAATTCTTAGTTTTGTCTGCTGGGATAATTGGTTCAGTACTGCAAGAAAATAGTTCAATAATTTAACTGAAAATATTTCTATTAAGAGTGGAACCTTGAAAATCTGACAATTTTATATTTTGGTTTTATATTATCTTGCAGTGTTGTCTCATTAAAACAATATTTCAAAAATATTTTTTTATATTGTATTTTGATATTTACTTACTTGTTTTTCTCTGGCTGCTTATTCTGCCTGACAGTTTTAAAGCATTCCTATATATTCTTAAACCTTGTTTGGCATGGTAGGCTTTCATATTTTTTGTTCATATGCTTCATATTTTTAGTAGTATACTCACCATTGCAAATGCTGACATGTTCAGCTTGGCATAAAGGATCATCTTGGGGAAAATAAAAGTAACATGCCAAGCTTTCATTTCCTGGCTGACAAAAGAACAAATTAAAATGAGTAAGAGGCATTTTAGTGTACTTTTTGTTTTGTTTTGACACTTCAGACTCAAAAAAAAAAAAATTCTAATAATGCTACAAGTAAGTAAATGTTATGGCAACCATTGATCCTCCTGGTTCATGGTGTATGCATGAGGGCCACCCAGACCTTCAATGCATATGCCTGGGCAGGAATTTTTGAGTGGAGGCTGCTCAGACCTTCCATCCTCTCTTTAGGCCACTGAAACAGAATCCAAAGACCAGACTGAGTCCAGATGTTTGGTGCCTCCATGGCTGTAGTTGTATGTGTCTGGGAACCTGTGTGGTAGACAAGGATTCTACCACTGAACCACAGGAGCCTCCTAAGTAAATGTTGTAGGTTTAAACAAAGAAAGCAACTGTAGATAACTCTTTAAGCGTCAGAATTAGGTTAAATAGTATGAGTGTGGCTGCATATCATTTTTGTTGTAGCAGCAATTCCTGCTGTTGAGATCTGTGTGTGCAGTTCTATGGTACGGACCAGTAGAGGGTCTCATGGTGTACCTGCTGCTTCTTTATTGTTTAGGAACCCCTGCACCAAATCCTTTTGCAAACCGAAAACCAAAATCTTACACTTTCGCTATTAATACCTGCACCTTCCTATGCAAATGGCTGGTGATTTAACACCAGATAAAACCCCTTTGGTGATGGTCATCCCTTGTATAAAGCATCAGGAAGTTTTAATGTAGTAATTTGCTAGTAGTCATACTGTTCTAAATAGGTCTCAGCTGCTGTTGTAAAGAGGTTGGTGTGCATGTTCAGAATTTGGTGATAGCAGTTTGCATGGAAATAGATGTGACATTATGCTGCTTTCTGGTGTCACTGAAATATTTTAGGTTGGGTTTTTTTTTGGGGGGGGTGCTAACAAAAAATTCTACATGCTAAAGCAAACCATGGAGCCCAAGATGCTTGATAAGAGGAAGCAACATTTTTTTCCTTATGTTTTATTTTCTTGTTGGGTGATGTCTATTATTAAAATTAAACTTAATGAAAATCTTCAATAGACTATGAGGATGCAAAGGCTTACTGAATTGACAGGATTTAACCTATTTTGTGCTATCTACAGCGCACCACTACCTGTAGTGTACATTTAATTGAAGGGCATTGGAATGTAGTTTTTCCTGAACATTAACTGTATGAATGGCATCTAGCTTCTCTCCTTGTATTCAAAATTCTGTTATAATTTTCTCCTCTCCAAAAACAAGCTTCTTGAGAAGCAAGCTTGAAGCTGTAGTTCTCAGAAAGATAGGAGTGCTTCAAAACAAGTTACAAAGGAAAAACATTGTCACATTAGCTATAGTTTTAATTATTTCTAAAAAGCAGTTTGATATAATACCATGTATCTTTGTGTTGTCAGCCATGCAGTCTACCGAATATAAATAGTCTCCAGAATTTTTGTAAGATGACATTTTGGGGAGGGATGGACCTAATGTACAAAAAGGCTTTATTATTAAACTTACATGAGTACTTTAAACATTGAATTTAATTTTGAAAATATCTTATCTGATTTTTTTAAAATTGTGATACTGAAGATTACCTAAACTATTTTTAAGTCTGTTGCCAGCCTGTGTTATATATGTAGTTTCCCTTTATGTGGGTGTTTCACACACTTAAGATGCAGAGAAATGTTTTTGTTAACACATGAATGTGAAAGTCACAGAAATGTCAGAGCTTGTAGATGATATCTTTTATTAGACCAACAAATTTTTTGCAAAAAAAATTCTTTAATAAATGTCAGAGGCATTTGTGTAATTTTTTTAGCAAAGGAAACTACCCTTATCTCTTTGAACTTTGTCTAGGTTTCAGGTTGACACCTTCAACTGCCTTTTCACACACACAACTAGATAGTTTCTGACCCATCTTCTGTAAATGTAAAGCTTCCATTACAGGCCGGTATCTCATAATACCAAGACAGCAAATATTAATTGTGTTTGGGTAACAAAATCTTTAGACTCAGTGTCTTTAAAGAGGACACTGTTCTTAAACACTCCGAACTCTTATATTTAAAGTAGCAATTAAATCTTAGTTATTAGATATCAGTTTCATGAGGTAATGTCCAAGGTAGTACCAAGGTGAATTTTCACTGTCTATTTTAATTAAAACAAATAGTCATTTATGTAAGCTCTTCAAAAAGACCAGATTCTCTGCTGTTTTTGATGATGCTACAGCATTTAATGATCCCATTTGGTGCTACCAAATGAACAATGAGATTTAATAATAGCTAAAACTTAACACTTTTTTTTAAAGCCAAGGCAGAACTAGATGAGGCTTGTCTGGCTGAGTTAGTCCTTGCCCAGGAAAAAAATATTTTTAATCTTCCAGGATGGCACTACAGAGAATGTACATTTTAAATTATGTGCATTTGCTTTAATATAAAATGTACACGTTATTGCTTGAAAGAAAGCCGGTCTTAAGGGATTTAAACATCTGTCAACTATGTTCGGAGCAAGGAGATGAGCTGAATGCTGAAATTGTGTCCATTCTCTTTGAGGTATTCTTCACTCTACTTGGGGGGGAAAAAAACAGCTGCATTACTAACTGGTCAGATGACATTATGTTAGTCTTGCACTGTTTTCTTCAAGTCCAGCTTTTAAATTGCTTTTCTTCATTGAAGTTGTTTAATACATTTCTAGCCACAGTACATGAAGCAGTAATACAGTTTATGTAAGCTAAATTTAAGGAGGGTTGTTCTTCACAACTTATGTGATGGTTTGGTGGTATTTGTTCTAGCAGAAGTACAATGCAAACCATTTTCTTCTGAATACTTGGTGAAAATACTGTGTGTAGGAGCTGTGCTGTAGTTGTAATGCTCTAGGAAATATGCGAGAGGCGTGGATTTTTGCAGGCAATATCTTTTATTGGACCAGCTGCTTGGTTTGGATACATTTAGGCCATGGTTGGTCCAATAAAAGATATCACTCACAAAAGCTTTGGCTCTAGTAAAAAGTTCTTATTGAGCAGATGCTCAAAACGTCATGTTTGTCTGGTGTTTTATTAAACATTAGCTAACCTGAGGAGACTTGACATAGTGTTGCTGATTGGAGAAATTAATTCCTGAATTTTTGTGCTTTATCTGTATTCATTAGTATTTTATTTTGACTGGCAAATTCTTTACTCTCTTTCAAATCTTTGGTTGAATTAATTTGCCTTGCTTTTTATTTTTCTGTCTTTTTTTTTTAATTCTGCGGCAGACCTAATCAAAGCAATTCAGTGTGTTGTTTACGAATATTAGAGTGGCAGTTTGAAAATGTTTAATATGTTGTAGTAACTTCTATATCATTTTCTAATTGTATAAATTGAAAACTTTACTCTGTGTTGGAAAAGTTTTGTGTTTAATCTTCTGTTTTTGTAATCATTCCAAAGCTTTTCCATCCTATTCGATGATCCCACATCATGAACACTGTTCACACAGCTGGGGCAGTTCTGTGGTTCATGGAGAATTTTTCCAAGCTACCCCTTGATTGGCTTGAAGGGATACACTTCAGTAATGTTCTTAAGGACCTTAAGGAATGAGCTTGGATCCTAATGAAAAGTACTAAATTGCTACAGCAGCCCACGGTTTGCTTCCATAATTCACTCACTCTTTTTTAAGATCTTAAAATTATTGTTAGCAGATGCCTGGGCTGAAGAAAGAAACGGCTGAGGGTTGTTAGCAAAGTTGACTTAGATCATTTAATGTGACGTTTTCATCTAATGACACATTTAACTGCACAGTATTGTGGGATCCAACTGGAGTGTTCTTCACATTCTGTTTATATGCTTTCAGGAGATGTTGGGCATGTATTTACAGGCTTTTCATCAGTGGAGGAACTCTGGTGATGTTTTCAAAATGATTTTAAGTAATTTTCCCCTCTTTCCTTCAGGTTCCTGTTGCATGCAAATCGTGCCCTTGTGGCTACATATTTATTAGTCGAAAGCTCTTGCACGCTAAACGTGCCGAAAAATCGCCTCCCACTGCAGGTAAAAATTACTGGGGAGGGTTTCCTCTCCTGTTTCTATTTTGGGGAAAAATTGAGATCAGTTGACCTTTTGTGTACAAATTGTGACTCTTATCCATTCTTTCTTTTAAATTGTGCAAGTAATGCAAGTTAATCTTTTACAAACCCTGAAAAACAAAAGGTGCTGTGTCTGCAGCCTTACTTCTTTTGTGTGTGTGGTGCTTACATTTATTCATTGTTTATCCTTCAGCTGCCTACCTTAATCATCATGCAAATATAACTCCCTACAGAAAGCATTCTGTTAATCCTGTTTTGAAGATATATAGCTAAAGAAGTCAGAAAATCAGTTTTCAGGGCGCTTGCTAATAGTTTTTTTCCCCAACAGCAAAAAATCTTTGTTTTTGAAAAAGATATACTGAATTTATTATTTTTATAAGATCTGTAGTGTTTATATAAGATACCAAGCTGAAATCTAAGTATTTTTTTCTTAAAATGTGTTAAAAGTGAAAATACCGAATTATTTTCCCCTCAAATTCTATTGATTACACAACAAAGGAGAGTTCGTTGGATTTGCTTTTTAGCATAATTATGTGCTCCCTTATGTTCTTATGTATCGGCTCCTCTGGCAGCAACAATGCAACGGTCAAAATGAATATTGAAACAGAATAATCTGATTTAGAATATATTGTAATGTAATAGCTATTGATCTATTGGATCGTTTCAAATTGTAACTTAATAATAATTTATTTGGTTTCATGTTGGTTTAAAGAGAACTTCTGCAAAGAGTTTTAGGATTTGTTCACAGACTTATCCACTTTTAGGAGTGTGCGATGCTGGATGTGTATGAATGTTGCAGGTTGGAGAAGGTTGGGGATTTTTTTTATTTTAAGGTTTGGTCAGTGTTTTTCTGTTTTATTTAATAGTTCATAATTGAAACTAGTTACCAGCCCAGTTAAGCTGTATTCTGACCATACAAGGACCATACAAGTTATATCTCATGTCTTCCTTAGAGGGTGGTTACTGATCTTACCCTGGTGAAGGAAATGCTGTCAAAAAGTTGTGGAACTGAAGTCCACTCTATGATGGGGTAGATTGGGCTCTTAACCATGGTTGGCAGCTAGTCTAGGAGTGAATCCCTGATACAGACAAATGGATGATCTTTTTTGCTCTGGCAGCTCCTGCAGCCAAGCTGGTTCCAAACATACTGGCCTTTCCTTTTGGATTAAACTAGCAAGGCTGAGAGGGGGACACTAATGTGTGGGTAGCTCAGTGTTCCTGTACATGCTGGCCAGGCTTTTGAACACTGCAGAGGTTACTCCATCTTCACTTCACTTTCAAGAGAGGCTGTAATTCTGTTGTCTCTTGAGACAGACAGATGCCTACTACTATTACCAGGTAAAGGTAGTGACTTTCAGGCCATTGGAACTGATCATTATCAGGAACATTTGGAAACTGGGCTTTCTAGCCTGTTATGGAAAATAAGTATTCATACACTGCATGTTAATTTATTCTATAGGTTTGTTTTAAAGTGCTAAATGCATTTAATAGGAACAAAAACCTCCTCTTTGTGATCAGTAAGTGTGCGGTACTTGTCAATCTCTGCCTGAAACGAGTTGTTCAGCCTTGTAGCCCAGGGTTGCCCAGCTGGTGGCCCACAAGGAGTTAATTTGTGGTTTCTGGGCTTCCATCTGGCTGTGGCTGCAGCAGCTTGAAGGAGCCCCAAGCTGGGTGCATTGTGGGGAGCGGGGGCACCCATGTGAATGTGCAGTGGAGCAGCAGCTTAGGTACCTGGGAGGGGAGTCCTTGACTTGCACTGTTGTGGCCTGTGTGGGGTGCGTGGCCCCCTACCCCTGGTGTGGCTTCCACAAGGTTTGGCCCCTGGTTTCATTCCCCTTTTTATTGTACTTGTTTAAATCAATGCTGTTTTGCGTTGTTTGCTTGTACTTGGGTCAGTTATAACTTCTTTTATTTTTTGGACCCTGGAAGAAAGTAGCAATGCTATAAGCAAAAAAACCCCTCTGAGATTCTTTATTAGATGACCTATAATGCTAAGTCAGAGTTTCTGTATTGCAAGATAGGAGAATAATAAATGATGAAGAGCAGTTCATCACCTGAACAACCAAGCAGTTAATGAATCAGTTCGATCAGAGGAAGATAGTGATTCAAGATGCGATTCCAGTGGGAGAGTCCAGGCTCAAAATAACACTCCTTTTTCTATGCTGTTCTTTCTCCACAACTTATGCTATTGGCTTATATATTGACAAATACAGGTAGACTTAAGTTAGTAGTGGTAATAGCGATGATCATTATTATTACTCTTATTGAGGCTTGCATATGGAGCCTTAAAGTGAAGCAGAACCCCCCAAATGTTATGCATAAAACCTCTTCTGCTATTTGGCTTGGGGGGAGACAGCCATGCCCCCATGCCCCCCCACCACGAGAGAGGAGGGCTTGGGAGGGACAGTGATGTAGGGTACTGACCCTGAGTGTGTGACATAGGAGTGGGTATGTATAGGAGGGAATATAGTGAGGGGAAAAAAGGTTGAGGGTTTATTATCGAGATAGTGACTGGTGGTTTGGAAGTGAATTTGGGTTGAGTAGAGTTGCAGGGGACAGTCTTCTGGGTAAGAGGGAAGGAGGTGGGATGGTGGGTGGATTGTTCTGGGATTTGCAGGGTTGGGGGGAAGTTTGTTTCATTATACTTCTTTATTTTAATATTTTCTTCTGGTTATAAAGCTTTTTTGTCTTTTTTTCCCCTGAGCCTTTTATGGGCATATATATCTAATAAATAAATACTTTTATCAAGGATACCTCAAATCCAGTTTTCAGGATCTTAAAACACTAATACCCTTGCTTCTACAGTTTAGTTTAGTTTTCTTAGCTTAACTCTTTGGCTTCACAAACCCTATACTCCCTATACCAAAAATAATTAAAATTTAAAACTTAACATCTTCTAAAACCTTTCTTGGTTAACAAGCTACTCAGTCTTTCCTATTGGATTCGGTGTGTATATATACAGCTGAGTGAGGTGAGCTACTGGAGAAGTTGGATATGGCGACAACTAATTTTGTGGTTGATCTAAGAAAATGGGAAAGCTGTGTGGGGCAAGAGCTGAAACTGAATCAAGGATAAAGCCATGAAACCCACTCTAAATTGTACTGTCTTTTTATTTGAACAGAGAACAGGAGTGAGGCCAAGAGGAGGCGAACAGAAAGAGTTAAGCGAGAGAAAATAAACTCTGCAGTAAACAAAGACTTAGAAAACAGAAAAAGGTCCAGATCTAACAGCCAGTCGGATCATAGCAGACGGGGAAGAGGAAGACCCAAAACTGCCTCAGCCAAGAAACATGAGGAAGAGAGAGGTATGTGAATTAGGAAAGTTGTTTATTGGAGAAAGATTTTTTTTTTGGGGTGGGGGGGGGTTGTTTTGTTTTGTTTGTTTGTTTTAGTGGTGGTTTTGTTTTTCATCAACCTTGTTACCCGTTTTAAGTAACTGACACTCTCTTAGTCAATTTAGAATAAAGTTCTAATCTAAGAGGAAGATAAATTATTTGTCCTGTTCATACCAACAGATGGTTATTGCTCTGGATGGAAAAACCCAACTAATTTCCTTTGGGCAAGCAAGGATTGTTTCAGACATCTGCTTTTGATAAGAACAGTAGTTGTTCCTATGCTTCTAGCTATAAGCTGATTGCTAGGGTCAGAGTGTATGTTCTTCTTTCTGTCTACATGATGAACTTTTGCATAGTTGACCCCACAAATTCTTTCTTCTTTTCTCTGAAGCAGCAGATATAAATCACTTTTGGAGGTAGAATACCCAGCTATATCATATTCTTGGTTTCTTTCCTTTTTTCTCTTTTTTTTCTTTTTAATACTGAGATTATATGTTGAGCCTCTTGCAACTAGTTTGTTTTTTTCCAGATGTGCTCCATGAACAAGCTGGGTTCATGTGGCATTTGCAAAAGAGAGGAGTCCTAATCTGTTCCATCAAAGATACTGTAAAGCTAGTAAACTAATATTTGTGGTATTTCTGGTGTTTGAGAAGAATTTACGTGGAAGTGAATGCATCCATTTTTAGGAACAAGAATGCATTTTTCAGTAGTTTGGGGGCCATTGGACTATGGTAGCCATTGGATTGCTGTAGTACCCCAACTCCCAGACTGCTTGTACATGCGACGGGGGTTTAATTTGGTTTAGTTCTCCCTAAATTGAAACAGTGGGTTTTTAAAAATACCACTTCAATATAGGGAGAATTTAACTGAACTAAACTCCCGTGGTGAGTAAACAAGGGTCTGGGCCTGATCCTTACCTCCCTCTTCGGTGGTTGGGGGCGGAGGGGGCAAGCTGCTGGCAGGCCAAGCGGTTTCTGAGCTGTGTGGTGGCCCCACAGGTAGCACCCAATTTGGGCAGTCCCGGGGGGCACAGCAGCTGTGTAGGGAAACACCGGGACCCTGCACAACTCATGCAGACAAGCTTGGGTGGGTTGGAGATCAGGCACGCCACTTTTTTTGTTGGTTGGTTGTTTTGTTTTTTCCTTCAGTGGACTCTGTCTGCACAGGTTGCTGCTAGGTCCCACAGCCTTGGAGCTGTGCAGGGCCTGCCAAGCTCCAAACACATCGGCTTTCAGTGCCCCGTGTGCTATCACACTTTGTTAGGTAGCAAACTAAAACACCTCAGAGGTATTTTATCTTGCTACGTACCAAAGTTATTTAAAGCAGAATATGCCACTGAATGTGCAAACAACAGCGCTGTTAAAGCAGTGCAAAAGGACATTTAAGCCACTTTCAAGGCCAGGTTTGTGATCTGTACAAAGGCCTTTATACACCTTAATGGCAAACTGGCGGAATGTGAATTTCATCAAAGAGCATAATTAATGTAGACAGGATTGTTAAGGAGACTTTTCAAAGCCTCAGGTAGAAGAATGAGTTAATTCAGAACCTTGCAAAAATCTTCCCTCTGATCTGTTTCACAATAGAACTGTCATTGCCTTGATTCTTGGAATAGAGAAACTGCTATATGCATGTTTTAAGTGGTGAAACGGTTGTTTCCAGTGTGTCACTCTGCAGCTCGGTGGGTCTTTGGGATTACTGTTACTAAGAGCCTTGTTGGCATTTCTTTTGATATCTTTGTTTTTAGAGGATTTTAATTTAGTCAAAAACTTAGTATTGAGGTTAGACATGCATTTAAAGAGACTTTGGAAAAAAGAAAAAAAAATCCCTGTGTACCACAGAACATTCAGAAGAATTTTGCTTAATACTGCTAGTGTATAAAAAACACTTGGAAGTTTTGCCACTCTGGGTTGTTTTATGCTGTCATCGTGGAAAAACATCACAGTGAGTTTCTGAAATGTATTCAGTGGGCATTAATCCATATTACATACTAGATTCTTTTTGATGTTTTCAAACTGAAACATTTGAAACTGCTCCCACCAGATTGGCAAAATTATTAATTTATAAGTATGTCTTTTACATTTTTTAAAAATTCATCCTGAGAAGTGTCAGTTCATATTTGTAGTTTGGGTAATGACTGTTAATATTAAGGACAGATTTGTGACCTACTTTCCTGTCTGTTGCATCAGTTTATCACAAAATGCAGATCCACCAACTAAAGAGATTTGCAAATTATAATTGGAGCATGCAGGTAAAATCTGTCATGCAATTAATGAATCAGTTCTACATATTTTGGTGCCAAGGCCAGTCTGTCTAATTTTAATAGGTTTTGGTTGAAAAATTGGTCCAAGCTCTTCTGGTGCATCTGCTTTTCCCTCCTTTTCTGTAAAAACAAAATAAACAAGAACAACAAAACCCCTTCCAGTAACACCCTACCAAGCAAAAGTCCTATAGCTTAATGAAAGAGCAAATGTTTAATTGAAAAATAGAACATACAAAGGCAGTAACCTGAATACTGAATTTTATGGCATGCTATAATGGCAACTCTTTTGAAGTGTGTTGAGATAAAGAAGTCAGGGAGTGTGCTGACTGGGGCCTTTGTGTAGATGGTGCCATGTTTGCTGTTTTTAATTATTGTCTGGCGAAGTTTAACTTTATGTAGGAGTGTAGTTGTGCTGATTTATGCTTGAGTTATTTATTTTTAAATAACTGGGTGTATGGAGCTGATAGGCACAAAATGAATGAATATGAAGCACTAAACCCATAATTGTATATAAACAGTTACTGTATTAAAAAAAAAAAACCCATCAAGTTTCTTCTTGTTACTTTTTTTTTAATTGTTGTAAAAATGATGCAACTACTATGTGCAAAGACATTTTTAAAAAACTAAAAACTGATTTTGAGACCTGCTCTTTGCTTACGGTCATGCTCAAAAACTTTGATCGCCCTAATTGCAGTATAGTGAAAGTCATGTTACACATAGCTTTGTGGATTGTTTAAAGCTTGATCCAGATATGTTAGACATTGTTTTGAAGGTAGAAATCCATTTACTATTCCTTTGCCTTACATATACAATGTTTGTAATGCACTGATATTCTGAATGCAGCTTGCTTGCCATTCAAGACCTGAGCCTTTTCTGGTGGGGTCTCAAAGGTAACTGAATTCATTTGTATAACTATCACATCTTGACAGATGTCTGACACTCATTTCGTTTCTGCAATATACTGCTTATTAGGGGTGCACCAATAAAGATTTTTTTGGTGCCAATACCAATGGACGATTTTATTAACCAGTCATATCTGCTGATATGCAGCCTGGCAGCTTGGAGAGCAGCATCCAGACGGTAAGTCTGTTGTGGGGGAGGGGCAAGGGGAGCAAATCAAGACCCCCATGGTGAAGGAAGGAGTAGGGCAGGGGCAGATGCTGCCCAGCTAGGGTGGGGTACGGGACAGAGCTATGGCTCATCCGGGGTTAGAGCGGCTCCCACTGCAGCGTGCAACCCTGGGCCAGGCATGGGGGGCATGTGCCCCCCTGCATCTTTGTGTGGGTTGAGGGTGGGATGCTGCTGTGCGCTTGGGGATGGGGGTTGCCATTGGTTTTTACCCAGCGGGGAAGCCTGGACCAGGGCAGAGTGGATAGTAGCAGCGTTGGGAGGAAGGGCTGTGGGTGAACTACAGCGACCCCAAAATCTGCAGTAGCCTCCCTTCCTAGCATAGCCCTGGCCCTGAGTGCCCAGTAGTAGGTTACCCTTGCCCTTTGCACAGATCTGGGGGGCACATGTCCCCCATACCTCCCCTAGGGGTGGATGCAGCAGTGGGAGTGCCTCCAATACTCCCTGGATGACCCATGGCTCTGTCCCACGCCCCACCCTGCCCTGGCTGTGCAGCACTTGCCCTTGCTGCACTATGTCCCTTACTGCAGGGGCTTCGATCTTCTCCCTTTAAAAAAAAATTACTGGCTGGATGCTGCTCTCCAACCTGCTGGGCTGCATTCCTGGCTCTGTGCATGCTGCAGCTGTGTACATGCGTGTGACACTAACCAACAATGTTATAGGCCATAAAAAGCCAATTGATGTTGATGTCAATTTTCCTTTTATCTGTGCCTAAATTATGTGGACCAATGTGTTGGTTCACCTCTACTGCTTATTATTAAATAATGTCACATGGCCAGAACCTGACATTCATAGTGTGCCAGAGAAAGTACTCTGTCCTATTGTAGAACACTTGATTATGAAAAGTACCTGTTTGGAGAGACGTTTTACTTCAGCAGCTCTGCTTCTTTATCTTGTGCTCTTTTTGTGCCTTTCCCTTTTCACGTCCAAGGGGCCTTCTCCCATGCTGTTCTGTTCTGTTAGTATCTTTTTCTTTGCAACTCAGGCAAAATGGAATTAAGTGCTCAGGAGGTGAAGTGACTATTGCAAGACGGAATGAAGGAGCAGAGGCAGAGAAGAAATGATGGGGAAACAAAGGCTTTATCATAAAGAAGTAAAGTTTGTGAGGAATTAGGTGAGAGAGAGAGAGGATTTAAAGCAGAGTGTGTGTAACAGGGAGCTGGTTCTTGCACATTATCCAGCGTGCTTGTTACGGTTCTTGAAAACTTGGGGCTGTAGTTGTAGGTTTAGTTAGGCAGAATGTTTTGGGTTTTTTATTTTGTTGGTCAGAACATGTTGATTTATTGAAATAAAATCATAGGAATATGATATTGATTTAAGTCAGGTTTTTTTTCCATTGCCTGTCCAGTTCCCATGGTAGCCTGGGCTTCCAAGCTCCCAGCTCTCCAGGCTGTCTGGGACCAGATTTGGGTGCAGACATTGGGATGCTGGGAAAGTTTTACTGAAATGTCTCTCAAACTGAATATTTTTAGTTAAGTAAGCTTCTGTTTGGTCAGCAACAAACTTTCTGTAAGATGCCAGAAATGAGTAGAAATGGTAGTGCTCCTTTGTAGAGAAGTCTGAGTTAAAACAGCCTTCAGGTAGGATGGCGAAAGGAGGTTTTTAGTAGGATATGGTAGTTTCTGCACTAGAGGCTATGAATAGCTTTTGGTAAAACCATTAACCAACAGTAAATTGTGCAGTAGTTACACTGGAGAGGATGAAATTGCTTTAAGAATTCTGGTAGTTTTAGATTTTGTTCAGTGATCACTATTTCACATCAGGATTTTCTGACTGTGTTTTCAATCCATTCTTTAAGGCTGACGTTCCACTTTAAGGCTTTTTCTCCTCCTCCTTTCTTCCCCTTTTGGGGGGAAAAAATCTTGAAAAAACATGTTTAGTTGCTGCTAAGAAATCAAGAGCAGGCTAGTGGACTGATGATGATAATGTCACAAAAATGTATTTTGTTTCATTCTGACTTCAAGTAGGGTGTGTTAGAAAAATTATCCTTCTTGCACAGCTAGGTCAAAAGGTGTTGGATCAGGGGCTCAGAAGTTTCCCTAAAATTGCTGACTTCTGGGTGAAGCTTGGCTGTTTGGCTTAAGTAGCTCTTTGGCTGGGAGGGTGGTTAGGAGGGGCAGGGAAGATACTTAGCAAGAAAGTGCCAAATGTTTCCTGTATGCTAATTACTATACTGCTTACTCTTGAAATGTTTCACTTTGAGATCTTTTTCTTTTCTTTTCTTTTCTTTTCTTTTCTTTTTTTTTTTTTTAAGGGGGAAGGAAGGCTAAGGGAGGTAAAACGGCTAATCCAAAGCAGCATGGAGTATTACAGCCATGGGGTACAAGCCGGGTGCTTGGCTCCCTACTCTGGGTTCCACTAGCAGACAGCATGGCCTTTGCCTCAGGTGGGGCCCAGCAGATGTGATTTGGCTGTTGAATATTTGCTATTGGAAATGTGATATTCAATCTCTTGGATACTCAGGCTATGCTTGAAAACGGTCTGTTGCTAACTCGAGGGTTTTTTTTCTCTTCCCTTCTTTCTTTACCTCTGAATGTCATGCTGCAATCTTCTAAGTGATGAAGTACAGCGTTAGTACTCCCTCTTATTCCCTTCCTTATACCCTTTTTTGTTCCCCAGTCACTATTGGATCAGTTAAGTAGGCTGGCCTAGGGTAAGTTTTGCAGAGGCTGCTTCTACCAAGAATGCCCTGTGTGTATGTTGTTGGGATGCAGGCATCGGCAGCAAGCAGGAACACTTTAATTGGCTATGTAGATTATAGTATGAGAATAGTGTTCGAACGAGTTCCACAGCTATCTAGGGATGAACCCTGGACTGTTCAGTTATGCCCCCCCTCACTTTTCCTGCTCTAGGCTGAGAGGACTGGTAGAGGTGATGGAAACAGGTGGGTACTACAAGAGCCTGAAAAGACCACTAATACTAATTTTGGGAGTTGTGGGTTTTGCCCTTGGCTCTGCCTGTAACCTGCCATGTGATCTTGGGAAACTTCCTTAACTCTTAAGTACATCAGTCTCCTACCTAAAAGGATGTGGAGAAGCTTGAGAGAGTCCAGAGGAGAGCCACGCGCATGATCAGAGGCCAGGAAAACAGGTCTTACGATGATAG
>NW_017728915.1:19043061-19051498 GCF_001723895.1 Crocodylus porosus
TCTTGCTGGGATCCTATGACCCCAGCTGACTTCCTGCCCTTTGGGCAGGGGGCTGGACTCGATGATCTCCCGAGGTCCCTTCCAGCCCTGATGTCTGTGAAATCAATAGGGTGCATTTTGGGAAGTTTCATACCTATGGGACTTCCTTTGGGAAGTACTAAAGCATGGTGCAGTAACGAAATAACCAGGGCGAACAGTTATTTTTAGCAGCTACTTTGCCGTAGTGGTGTGCTAAGATGGAGGAGTGTACCACTATGGCAAAGTAGCTGCTGTCCATGTGTAGACACCCACAAACAGTATGTCACCATAGTGCATCGCTACAGCATTGTAGTGTCACGTGTAGACACTTCCCATGAAGCAGGGAAAATATCCTAGTATTTTGGGGTGCTGCAGCAGATCCTTGAATCCTTGTATTGAAAAGTTTTGGGGTTTTTGTTTTTTTGGGGGGGGGGGGTTGGGGGTTTTGTGGTTTGTTTTGTTTTTGTTAAAAGCAAAAATTTGTTTTACTTGGTGGAACAAGCCTAAAGTAACATTGAATACTGGTCTGGGTGTGTCAGAAATTAATAAAACATTGGAATAAGTCATCATTCCTTTGTCAATGAAACCTAAGGATTTGAGTCATGTTTTCAGATGACTGATTACAGTGATTCTCTTTCTTCTCAAATGGAACAGATTGTCTTCAGTTCCCCTTTTCAGTTTTAATGAACTGTCCCACATTATAATTACCATCTGCATAACTAATTAATGGATGCATTTGCTGTAAAAAGCTTTTGTTAATGGTGACTTTTTTTCTTCTACAGAAAAACAGGAAAAAGAAGTTGACATGTATGCTAACCTTTCCGATGAAAAGGCTTTCGTGTTTTCAGTGGCATTGGCGGAAATAAACAGAAAAATTATCAATCAAAGACTCATTCTGTAATTCATCAGCACAATCGGATGCATTTGTATGCAAGATGGCTATCATATTTCCAAGGTGTCGTGGACTCTCAGGAAGCATGTTGTCTGTGTTGACAAGGACCAGAGTTTTTCCTGTTAAAGCTGTGCTGCTGTTTTGAAGCTCAGATTTTTGGGTATCTACGACACAAAGAAGAAATGTCAAGCTTTTGTTCTGAAAATCAGAAAGCAAAAATGCTTTCTACCTTGAAGACTAAAGGTAGACAAGTGCACAGAGAGAATGCACCCTTTCCAGAGCACTTCAATATTTGTTGTCAGACATGTAATATTTTAAATTTCAAAAAAATGATTTTTCTTTTAAAACAAAATATATTTCAGATTTTTCAATTATATTACAGTTTACACATGTACAGTTCTAACGTTTTAATAAATTGGTATTCTATTATTGAACTGTGAATTAATTGCATTTATAACATTAAAGTTGTTTTGGTTTGATTCCATAGTAGCTAGCTAGTAGCTAGGGGTCAGGAGGGACCTGAACAGATCATCCAGCCTGACCCCCTTCCACAGGCAGGAATGAATGCTGGGTTCACAAGACCCCTGACAGGTGATCATCCAACCTCCTCTTGAATTTGCCCAAGGTAGGGTGAGGACCACTTCCCTGGGAAGTTGGTTGCAGATTTTGGCCACCCTAACTGTAAAATATTGCCTTCTGATCTCTAACCTGAACCTATTCTCCATCAGCTTATTACCATTGTTCCTTGTCACCCCAGGTGGTTCTGGGGAGAAAAGGGTAATACAGGTAAACAATGAAATGGTAAAAGTCATGTTAATGTTGGGTCTGTTTAAACTAAACTGTGGTGGGTAGGGGTGTGTGTGAAATTTTATACTGTTTAGCTAGATTGGTAGCTTGCTTATTTTGCTTTTTAAAGGAGAGTGTGTAGAAATACTTAAACCACTCCTATAGAATCTTTGTTTTGTTTAACATGGTAAATGAGGAGTTTCAAACACAAGACGATACTTCCTCAAGTAGGACATAACTGTTTTCACAAACTGTATTTGGTCACTGATAATGAGTAGTAGGCAGACATGGAGGGCAGCGTTCCAGGTATTAATACAACCTCTGGTTTGTGTTGGTAGGTGAATAAACTTGGAATGGAAAAGTGGGAGCAATAGAGTTCCAAGCAATTGTAATGTTTAAATTGTGCCTTTTACTGTTCGAGCACTACCAAGTGGTTCTTCAGCTCTGGACGTGCACCATCCCCTCTTCATATTCCTAGTTGCGAGTTGCCCATCGAGAATGACAGATGAATTTTGAATAATAAAAACAAAGGCCGCTGGCCTTTTTCCCCCCCCAACTCTGTCCCTGCTCCGCCTCTAAGGGGGAGGAGGGGGTGATGCCGGTGGTGCTGGCCTCTCCTTCCTGCTCTGTCCCTGCTGTCACAGCTGTGCTCCACTGCGCTGCCGCCTCCTGTCTGTAATGCTCTTGGAGCACTCTGGTTGTTTAAGTAACCAATCTAAGTGCTCCAAGAGCATTATGGACAGAGGACTAAGCGCTTTATTATATGAGAATACTAAAACCTTAATTCCTTAAAACTTAATAGCATCTACCTCCTACTTCCCTGGTTCTCTTCAGCTGCCAGTTCTTCCCTATATTTAACCTGACTTATTCACATAACTTTTTTTTTCCCCTGCTGACCCTTACCCTCTGCAGAAAGTTTTACTAACGAGCTGCAGAGGTATATGGATTTTACTGAGAGTAAACCAGTTAAGGAGGTTTGTTTCTACCAGTGGATTGTAGTCATTTCTCCAAGTCCCAATTTATTCTCTCCCCACCTGTTGGAAACTCTAGTCTTCCCTATGTAGACAGAGCATGTTAGCAGTTTAAAAAAACTCAGCTTTGTTAATTTTCTAAAGATTAAACATTTGACTTTTCAAAAGACTTTTTTTAAATGTAGCTGATTTTGGAGATTTGGATTAAGTAAAATAGGCATTTATACTTTTGAGTCAAGATTTCACTGTTCCGCTTCTCTTTTCTTTCTCCCTCCTGCCCCCCTTTATTTGTACAGAAGAGGACCGCAAAATCTAATGGGGCTTTAGTATAAAGGAATGCACTTTAGAATACCCTGGAATGTAGATGCATTGAAGCAATATACAAAATAATAAATTAAAGCTAGTGACAGCTGAGTGGTGAGAGAGAAGAAAAATGTTCTATGTCTTGTATAATGTAGCTGTGTCTGTTTAATATAACGTGTGAATTCATTGAAATGCAAGGTTTTCCAAGAAGCAAGACTAATATGAAACATTAAAAAAAAAACAACTGTTTTCCTAATCTGCCCATATCTAATTTCAGTACAGACCTCCCATAGTATTTTGCACAGGGGCTGAAAATATTTAGATAAATGGTTTTTTTCCATTCTTTTGTGATTGCCATGTTAGCTTTGTATTGTATGTAAAACATTTGCATCCTTTCAGGTGAAAGTAAATGGAAGTTAGGCTGCAAATACTTCCTAAAATAACTAGAAACAGTTCTGGATGCAGCATTCTTAAAATTTTTATGTAAGATCTTCGCTGTTCAATATATTTTGCCTTTTGTAGTCTACAGTACCAGCAGTTGAACAGAAAATTATTTTTCCCTTCAGCTTATTTAGAACAGATGGAAACCATATTTTTAATCTTGTCTGATGTATGGCTATGCTTTCTGGAGTAAAAGTGTCTGGAATCTTAGCAACTGAATTATTCATCTAGCATTGTTGCGTTCGCAGCATTGTGATGATTTGTGAAAGAAGCATTTCAGGTTTTCCTTCCCCCCTCCCCCCCCCCTTTTTCTCTATTCCACAATTGAAATTTATTTATAATGCATTTTTTTAGATGTATACCTGTCCTATTGCCACACATACGATTGTGATTTTTATTGTTTGGAAGAGCAAGGGTACTAATGTGTGTGTCCTAAAATTGACTCTGGCAGTGCCACAATACTTCTAATACATTATCAGTAGAGATCTACCCTACTTGCAACTTCTAAAAAATAAAATGCTGGCTCCGCAGTGTGAGCCAGTGGTCCTCAGGGGAGGGGCTGCTGTGGCCTGACCTTGCATCTCACTGGGCAGGGAGGGGAGCTGCTGGCATGAAGGGGAGCAACAAAAATGGCAGTTGCCCTTTGCTGCTGATTGGCTGAGCAAGCTGCCCATTGTACAGCCCTCTTGGCCAATCAGTGGTGAAGGGGAGGAACATAGTGAAAAGAACATGAAAATGGCATCACAAGTAGCTGGTGACCTTTTTTTTCCCCTTGCCTCAGCAGGAATTTGATCCCTTAGGGATAGTCCAACCCCTAAATCAGCTGGAGTCTTTCCATTCATTCAGAAAGGGATCAAATAGTTTGATATTAGCAAAATAATTGTATGACACCCTTTGGATGGAATCTTTGAGAGAGAGACGCTACACTTGTTAAAATAGGTTGAAAACCCCTATACTAAGTAACGTAATGCACAGGCAAAATTGTTGGCAATGTGTTACCTATTTATGGTCTTTAATGTTCTTTCAACATCAGCATCTTTCCAAAGTTCCAGCTCAGGTACCCAGTTATATATTTTTTTTCCTTGTTTGTTTGTTTGTTTGTTTGTTTGTTTTGGGGGGGGGGTAAATTGAGCCATCCCCTGCCCGGTGAGGGAGGGAGGGAGTGGGACTGGGGCTAGGGCTGCAGCTGCACAGCTGGGGGAAAGCAAAGGATGGAGCCACAAGTGGCTCATCCAGGGGATGCGGGGAGAGGGGTGGCAGCTCCTGCTGCTGCACACAACCCAGGAGGGCATGGCGGGGAATAATGCCCCTGGATTTTCATGGGGCAAGAGTGGGCTGGCCCAGTAGAGGGGGAGGGGCTGCCCAGCAGAGGTGCAGGACTGAGCTGTGTGGGTGGGGAGCTCCTGCAGCTATGTGCACCCCGGGAGGGCACAGGGCCTGTGCCTCTGGATCTGCATGGGGGAGGGTGAGATGCAACTGTGGACAGCGCCAGGCTGTTCCCAACAGCGAGGTGGGCTGGGTGGCAGCAGTGTTGGGAGGGGGCTATGGGGAGCTACAGCAAATTCTGGAGTGGCTGCAGCCCCACTCCTGTTGCCCCTCCCAGCACCACCACTGCCCACCCCAAGTCCTCAGTGCCCTTCTGAGGTGTGCGCAGTGATGGGAACTGCCACCCCCTGTCCCCCAGACGAGCTGTGGCTCCATCCCACGCTCTGCACTGGCTCCTGCTGCTGCGTGCACCTCTGGAAGGGTATGGGGGCCTGTGCCCCCAGATCACCCTGTGGGGTGGGCTGCAGCTGTGGGCTGGGGTTGGCGCTGGGCTGTTCCTAGCGGGGGCTGTGCTGGGGGCAGCGGTAGCTGAGGGCTATTGGGTGGGCAACTGGATTCTGGGGTGGCTGCAGACCCATAACCCCCTCCCAGCACCACTGCTGTCTGCCCAGAGCGTAACCCAGCCCAGCCCCTGCCAGGAACAGCCTGGTACAACCCTGCCTCCAGCCTGCAGTGGCATCCTGCCCTGCTCCATGCAAATCTGGGGGCATATGCCCCCCCCCCCACCCTCTTGGGCGCTCATAGCAGCGGGATCCACTCTCCACATAACTGGGTCCGGTGCCCTGCCAAGCCCCACTCCCTCCCCCGCCACTGGGGCCTCGAGCTACCCCCTTCTCCGGCCCCTTCCCTCACAACCTACCTACCAGCCTGACCTGGCTACTCTCCTAGCCACCTGTGTGCTGCGCTGCAGCTGTGCACACGCATGCAGCATTTATTGGCCACATTAGGTCTGAGTACCACCTAGGACCTTTTTTAAGTACACCTAGGGGTACGTGTACCCTCAGTTCACAACCACTGACCTAGTATGTAACTCTACAAGATTAGTCTCCTTAAAACTCCAATATATGATGTAGCAATACACTTGCCACGTGTGTGCCTGTATTAGTGTGCTGCTTACAGTTCCTGGGTCCTCTAAAAGGAGGAGCTGTTTTTGTTGCATACTCTGAATGAGGAGAAGCAATGTGTTCATCCTTCGTGTCACAACTGGATTACTTGTAATCTGCCAGGTGTCATTTAGCTGATGAATGATGCACTGTAGTAAGGTGCTATCCCAGGGCATGCCTACTCATGGCAGTGTGGCCCTGCTAAATATCCGTTGGGATATTTCAATAACTTGGCCTAGAACAGTGCTTCTCAGCCTTTTTTAGATCCAAGGCACCCCCTCTATAACTTATGTGAATTGAGCAGCATCCCATTTCAAAAGCCAACTTATTACAGTACTCACCTCCTTGCAGACGGACAAGGCAATGGTGTTTGGGGAGCCACCAAGCAGGGAAAGCCTGAGCCTGCCCATACCTGCTTATCTCCATGCACCTCCCTTATCTCCTTAACATTTCCTGTGGGACCCTGGTTGAATCCCTGGTCTAGAAGGCTTATACAATTCCTTTCCCTGGGGCCTGGGTTCTGTTGGCAATTGCAAGGAAACAGTTCTCTCGCCAGGTTTGCAGTTCTTGATGCAGGGCCCTTAGTCTTGTCCTTGCCAACAGTCTTTAGCAGGATTGTTCACTCTAGCGTTCCAAGATCTCTCCTGATCCCTGCAGGTTTATGCTCCAGGCCCTCTCTGTGAGTGAAAGAGACTGAATAGGGCATCTCAGGCAACCCTTCAGCTAGCCTGTCTGGATAGCAATTCCCAGAGCTTCCTACCTGAAGTCGGCTAACAGTTGGGTATTTAACACAGTTGGCAAACTGTCGAATGCATTAATAAGATACTACCCCTCAACTCCAAATCAAATTGGCTCCTGAAGCTTTGCACAGCCCTACTAGGAACTACACAGTTTTTGATTGATCTTCTCTGGTGACTGATCTATGGAGTTTTTTGTTACTATTTTAATAAAATATTTTAAGAAATGGAATGCATGCCCTGGAAATGTATTAGGAAGCCAGATGCATCCCATTCTTGCCTGGACTCAAGGCAAGGCATTTGCTGCTGTTGGAGAGGCCCCACCTGCTTGCCTAGAATTATGTGAGTTAAAAGGAAACAAGAACTCCTGCCAAGTTCTCTCAGCTGGTTTACAGCTGTTGGTCTGTGGCCTTTAGTACTGTCCCTGCCAACAATTTTTAGCAGGATTTTTTGTAATTCAGTTAATGAATTGACTTGATTTTTAGAGAAATCAATTGCTCTACTACTTTTTCAAAAAGTACTTAGAGCACAATTGTAGATGGAGTAAATGGACTCCTCTGTGCTCTCTCCCCATCTGTGTACTAACCCAAGCCCTTTGTCAGATATTATTTTGATGCTTTGGCATATCTCTGAGATGAGCCTACACAAGACAATTTAATCACTTCCATTATCATGGATAACTTGGTTTCAAAAGCTTTCTATTTTTTGGATTATAGTACAGTGGAACATTTCCTATTATTATCATTGTCCAGATATCTGTGGTATTGATCATGTTGTAGACATGGTTAAAATGATGCTTTATGGACAATATAAAGATTCTGCTTGAAATCCAAGACACTGGTTGTTGGGGTTTTTTTGGAGTGCTCTGTTTCTAATTGGTTCACGTTTACCTAGTAAGTGCTTGATCCTAACTTCAACAATAGCTTGATAAGAGAATTATAAGAAAAGAATTGGCAGTGATCTGGAAACTAAAGTGTAGTTTTCTGAGTTAATCCAGCTTCTAAAAGGTAAGTTTGCAATGATGCACCACTGAAAGCTTGTTCTTGTTTCCACTGAATATCTTTCAGGTGCTGTTTTTAAACCAACTGTATGCTTATTGATGCATTTGTATGCATTTCTCAGTGAAGATGATACCTAACACTTTACAAAATGCAAAATAATTCTTAATGCTCCTTTGAAATTAATACTAGTACAATTTTTCTTCTGTAAAATGAGGAAGCAACAGGGGCACAGAACTAGCCATTTGTCTGAGCTGAGACTTGAATCCAGGGCAGTCCTGTGTTCAAGCCACTAGTCTTGTAATATGCTGTTATTTTGTGAAGTTGCTTTGATTTATCCTCATGATCTCCATAATTCCTTTTAACCTCTAGAGTACTCTTTTGGGACTTGTAAGTAAATATAACAACATTAGATGATAACGCATGCTGTAAAAATAAAAAGGTATACTAATGATAGTATGATTGTAACCTCAACCAGTTGTGGCTCCCATAGAAAAAATGTGCATTAGCATGGTACATGCAAAGAAACCAAAGAAGGAATGGAAAATAAATGTTGTAACTGTGGCAGAAATCCACCTTGGTTTCTCCCCAAAATCTCTGCCCTGCAACAGTGTGATCAAGATGGGCCAGCACAGAGGATTCACACCTCAGCCTGTCTCTTTAGGTAACCTGAGCTGGCTGCATTCTTGAGGGAGCAGAGGGGGAAACCTGCTCCCTTTGCCTAGGTGACTGGCATCAGTTACCTGGGTGAGGGGTTTCTACCTGGTGAGCTGGAATCTGCCTGGTGACAGATGATGTATTTCAAATTGGTTGGCTGATAGCCAACTGGGGCTGACCTCCACTGGACCAGGTGAATGGTCAC
>NW_017728915.1:19051598-19096670 GCF_001723895.1 Crocodylus porosus
CTCATGAGCAAGGAACTGCCTGCCTCCAAAGGGAAACTTCACCTGCCTTTGGAAGATGCTTGTGAGTAAGCTACTCAATCTGATTAGATATCTAGCTGGCAGTAATACTGATGCGTAATCAAAAGGCTACCTCAGCCACACTGTTTGCTCTTTAGGATTTCTAAGATACTGGTCAATCCTGTACCCTAGTTTACCCTACCACTTGTAATCAATAAAGTTCTCCTTTTTGACTGGTGTGGGAGACTTATTGAGGGGTGGGTCTAAATTATTCCTAAGAGACCCCTTAGGTCTGCGGACTAAGGGAGACTTTACTTTTTGCCCCCTGACTTGGGGAAGTGCCCCAAGTGCCTGTACTGGGTCGAGCACCTGTCAGACTATTAGGCCTGTGTTTCCCCGAGGACACAAGGCTGAGACAGTCCCTTCTCAGGGTGGTGGCAGCAACGTTACTCCCAAACTAGTGAGCGTGCTCCGGGAGAGGGGTTGGCTGAGCATAAGGCGCCCCTAGGGAGGCATTCGGAGCCTGGAAGGTGGTCGGGTGCAGGGAGGTGGGCGGCTCAATGCAGGAGCACCCCCTACTGGCCTGCCACAGTAACATCTTCCCATATTCCAAATTTGTAGTGCTATCTTCCTATTAAATCTTCCTATCCTATTTATAATACCATTTATCTAATGCTTCAGTTGATGATTTCCCTTCTGCTATGACATTTAATCTGGACCAGTTTGACTTGCTGTAGTTTCTACCAAACTTGTCTTAGAAAATATTGTTTTAATATCTACTACTTAATTTGTAATTTATCATTACTTGGTTACTGAACTTTTTTCCATATCAGACTCTCTCAGAAAATGAAAACTAACTACAGTTATACTACAGTCAAAAATCTCACGTTGCCTTTCAATACTTTGAAATAAGATTTTTTTTGTTTATGCTGCAAGATCTATTGCAATAGTTAGTGTGTAATGAGACCATAGAGAGGTGGACTTACACGTCACATTCTGGTTTGTAATTTCTGTGCACATGCCCTGTTCTATTGCTAGATGGCAGCCTAATTCTGGCCGTAGTAGTAACACATTCTGCATACCTGGTCCTGGAAACAGAAATAATCATATCAGTCTGGTAGCTTTTTCTCTGTAAATACATCAAAGATGTTCATATTTTTTAAACAGCACTTGCTCATTTCAGTTTCAGCTTTGCACTTGGAAATGTTACTAATGGCAGTTGTTAGTGGCTTTTCAAATGGAACATAAGTGACTTTCATCAGCTCCTTCTATGATGTTATGTCACAAATGGTGGAAATGAACAATCTATCTTTGTACATCAAGAACGCAGATACAAGGGCCGTCCTTGTAACTGTTAGTAGCATAATCCCAAATGTTGGGGAGAGAGTTTAGGCTCTTAAAAATATTTTAAGTTTACTTTCATAAATACCTACTCATAACTGATTTAAATCAGCCTGAAGGGAAGAAAAATGTGTGTTTGTGTAAACTTTTTATTTTTTTTTGTGAAAGGAGTGGGGAGATGGGATTTAGATTTTGAGAAACCCAGATTTCTGTGAAGTTACCACAAACCAGGCCCAAGTCCCAGAAGTTAGTTACTCTTGTATGCCGCATTTCCCCCCACCCCCCCCCACTTGTAAAATGATGATTATCATGGTTATTGGGGTAGGCTCCAAGTACGCCCCCCTCTCCTGGGTTCCTTGAGAGCATCCTCTACAGCTGTCAGATGTCCTGTCTTTACCTCTGGTGGACTAACATCATGTGATTTCCCCCTTCCCCCCGCCCCCCCTCCACTTTTGGACCTCATCCTCTCTCTCTCTAGATCACTCTGAAAGTTTGGATCCCAACAGTCATTCTGTTCTAGGAAGGATCTTACTAATGCTGTGTATAGTGCTGCTTCTACCTATTATTCCCATTTTACAAAGGTTGCATTGGCCCTTTTTGCTACAACATTGTGATGAAAATTCATGTTGAAGGGGTTACCTACGATGTACTTCTCCCAGTCATTGCTTTCTTTCCATAAACTAAACAATCTTTAAACTTTCAGTCCCTGTCTAATATGGAAATGTTTCTAAGCCTTTACCCTTTGTGTCCTTCCTAGAGCCCTTTCTATTTCTCCTGCCTCCTTTGAACCACAACTGAACACAGAATTGTAAATGAGGACATATATAATGTCATCACACAGATGACTGATTTTTCTATCCCTTCCTTTGCACATACAGTTGTTATCCATGTGTCCCCTGGATTGTCACAGGCATCATACGTACCTACCTACCAACCATGTGTAGATCTCCAGCTAGTTCTTTGAATGCTTCCTTAGCCTCTAATTTCCATCTTTATGTTGTAGCTTTCATGGCCAACGTTCCTTTAACTAGGTTGGATTTCATACTTTTAGAGGATGTTTTGTTTGGCTCAAAATACAGTCTGTGTCTTTACCATTGAACAGTGCTGCTTTTTCTTGCCGTTCTGCTTAGTTTGATGTGCTGTGACGTGGGTATATTTGCTTAAATAGTCCCATTTTTAAATGCCTGCCTTGGGCATATCACTGAAAACAGCTAATTTTTTGAAAATGGGTATGTCCTGGTGAAAATGGGACCTATGGTCAGCCTGCTAAACACCTAAATGTGATCCTAGTATACCCTGCTTAAGTCCCTGTAAACTGTTAAGACGAAAGGTGGGTGGATCTTCTCTTCCTTGCTTTTTATATTAAAGCTAAGATGAAGTCATGCTACAAAAGTTAATGTAATTTAGATTCCAGGAATGTTAAGTAGTTTCAACAATTATTTCCTCTTAAAACAAGCTTCCAAATCTTTCATTTCCAAATTCAGCATTCGGTATTAGGTCTTGCTATGACGCTGCTGACAATGGTATAACTTAATTATCACTGCTAATTCATAATCTCCTGTTCCAATGAATTTTGACTTTGATGTAGTGGAAAAGGCTTACTAGGCAGGAGATAGAGAGCTGGCACAGCATCAGAGAAGTTTTTGCTTCTTATGACAATCTCCTTCAACTTCCAGCTCTAGATCACCACAATGATTTGCTCTTCACTTTTTTGTTTTGAAACAAGAGAACAAGAGAACAAGATGAATAGAACAGTTAACTTATTCACTGAGCTTGACCCCCCACTAGTGATCTGGAATCTATGCGAAGGGCAAGCAGTGTTGCTTAGGCAGCAGGCAAGACGTGTGCATGCCTTCCTCCTCCCTCCCTAACTTGAAAAATTGCCTTAATTTCCAAACTGCTGTACCTGTTTTCAGCACTTCCATGATCAAGCCCATCATGGGAAAAGAAACTATCTGAAATGTGTGCCATGTTGCCTGTGAAAGGTGCCAGCTGACAACATTGGCACACACCGTTTTATATTTATATACAGAGCAGGTACAGCCTGGATGAAGTGGTGAAAGCTCTCCTCATGATTTGAGTGTTTATCTTAAGGAGTGAGAAGGTGTTCGTTCTCCATGCCTGTCTATTTCTCTAGGCTTTCTTGGAACTAGCATTCTTTTGCTCGCTGTGGGCGTGTCCAGATGAGCATGCACATGCCTCTTGCCCCACCTAAGACCCCTTTGAGGTGGAGCAAGAGGCATGTGCGGAAATGAAAAAATGTTCCCCACAAGAAAATTAGACCCCTGGATATCCAGGGGTCTGAAAAAAAAAAAACAAGTGGGGCAGGGCATGGCCCTGGACTGTGACCTGAGGCAACTGGAGGCTGGGTCTTCCAGGAAGATGCTCTGGTTTCCAGAGTGTCACCATGGTTGGTTGGCTCCTTGCCCTGGTGCTGGGTAGCAGAGGCCACAGGACCCAGCTGGGCCCAGCATGCAGTTCCTGGGTGCTAGCAAGGGCCCAGCCCAGCCAGGCAGCAGATGGTCCCCAAGGCTGGCAGGACCCAGCTGGGCCTGGTGCGCAGTCCCCACCTGCCGCACCAGGTCTTGCCACCATTGTTCAGAGTGCCCCACTCCCACTGCTGGTGCTAAAGATAAGTTATGGGCCCTGGGCAGGGGGGCTGGGGCCCTCCAAGGGGGAACTGGTGCCTTGGGCGGGCATTCCATGTGCTGGGGGGGGAGCTGTAGCCTGTGGGGGCCTGGGGACCCACCCCTCCTGAGAAGCACCCCCAGAAGCTCCCACGCACAGTCTCCACAGCACACCTACCCACAGACCACCCCCATCCCTCCACACCCACCCACCCACCTTCCCCCACATCCCTTCCCACAAACACCACATCCCCCCATCACACACCCATCATGTGCGAAGAAAACCAAAAGTACACATCAACACATGGGTATTTACAATTTATTTTGTCACGATGATAGAGACGCTGGTAGGTTTCCACATTGCTTTAACATTGTAAATATACCAATAAAGCATTGCCCAACTGATCACTGTGTCTGTCTGTCTGTCTGTCTCTCTCTCTATATATCTATCTCTATATCTATATTGTGTGTGTTGAGTGGTCTTTTGTGTTAATTGTGGAAAAACATGAATTTGGGGGTATTTTTAAAAATGGATTTGGGATGCTGCTGCTGCTGCAGCAGTCCAGCTGGCACAAGGGGTAGTGTCCCCAGGTACCAAGTGGCTGAGCTGTAGAAGCTCTGGAGAGCAAGTAACCCTGAGCTACTTGCCAGGGCAGCTTTTTGTACAGATGGGACCAAGACTGGGCAGCTTTTTATACTGCTGGGGACAACATAGGTGCTGGCCCCAGGCTCTAGTTACCCCTGGCTGCAGATCTGGGAGGAGCCAGGCATGGTTATTTTGCCCCAAGTGACACAATTTGTTCCACAACAAAGTGCATGTCTGAGCACATGCGCTAAGGCAAAAAGCCACAGCTCAAATTTGTGCTGCTTCTATTTGAGCTGCTGCAAGCATGTGTGGACATGCCTTCTAGGTCCCTTGCTGCTGCTTAGCTGCACTGTGTGGTGGTTATGATGCATTTAAATGTAACTTCTGTTTATGAAGTTGTCTTTTTTTCTTAAAAGTAAATTTAAATAATTCTTGATGCTTTAACAGAAATACTTTGATACAATCATGACATGTAAAGGGACTAATTAGTTTTATCCTTATTTATAGTATTCCTGATTTTCAGCTTTAGCTTTGTTGCATTCTTCACTGTCATCTCTTTTATCTGTATTGAATGTTTTCATTCTGTGTTTTGATGGTAATGCAGTTTGTTTCTTTACCTGCTAGGGGTGATGGAAATTGTAGCACATAAACATCTGTGCTTTTTCAAGAGTCTCTTACCTTTATTTTACATGGTTTGCTGTCAATTGACACATTCATTAGAATTATACAAGTTCTGGTTTTTTTTTTTAATCTTCCTCAGAAACTTGAAGCACTACCAGCTGTCTTTTTCAGACCTGTTTAGCAGCTTGTCGTATTGAAAGACAGTAACTGAGAAATAAGTCTAACCAAGCTGAGGCCTCTTGATTAAATCTAACCTAGTTAAAGGAATGTTTCTAAAAGGTTTAGCTTAAGATTCTGCACTTTCAAATACCCTTTATCCTCCTAGGGAAAGTGACTCCTGATTCTTATTTGAACACACACGTGATGATATTTCAGATGGAAATAAAATTACAAATTCATCATGCTGTATGATACTTCAGAGTATTAGCTTTTGTTAAATTTTGGGTCAAGGTGGCTTTGTATCAGTCAGATGAGTTGCTTGGGGGAGAGAAGGTTGGAGCAATTTCTGCATGCTTTATCAGGTGCAGTTACAGATAAGGCAAGACAATTGCAGTCAGATGCCAGTTCAGAATAAGTTTTGGGTGCAGCACAGGAAGCAGGTTCAAAGTCAAATTCAGGTTCCAGTTTAGACTTGCTAGCATCCAGATTTCATCCAATGACCTGTGACTTTCTGGGCTGCCTTTCAAATCGGTTTCTCAAGCTAATCCAAAGCACTGGTAGATGGGCTCCCAACCAAGGATTTGAATCCAGTTACCCTGAACCCTTTAAATTTGAAGGCATGCAGACTTAAGGTTTTAGTACCAACCCATCTGCAGGCTGAGAGATCCTGGACATGTTGCTAGCATACACAGACCTTGCTGGAGTCTGACCTAATACAACTGAAAGGCTTGCAAGTGTATGCTGTGTTGCTGGAGGGTCTTTTTCCCAAAAGAAAAGTTCATACAAACAATTAAACTTTAATGGAGTTGTTATTGAAGCCAGTGGAATATCTTTTCTGCACATTGTTCAGTGGTTCAGGTCAGGGGCCTGCTGTGTGGATGAGTGTCTCACAGAGGCATAACAGGGCACTTCTGTACCCTGAACAGCAGTGGCTGTCAAGAGTGGGTCAGACTGCTCAGTGCAATGGCACAACTACCTGGCAGCTGTGGTGACAACTATTTTTGTGCCCATTTTCTCCTCAGGCTACTGGCTGCCCCCCATAGCTATGCTACTGCATGCCGGGGTGCTTAGTGGGATGACAGTTGGCAATAACTGTGTTGATCACAAACTAAGCAAAAAATGTTTGTTTGTTTGTTTGTTTGTTTGTTTTTCAGAAATGAGATCAAAGACAATATTTGCAGGGCCATATTACAGCATCTTGGGTAGAAGTATTTAAAATATAGAAGCTAGGAAGGATGGATTGAATAGAAGGTGAAAACTTCCACTGATTTATTGAACACGGGTTAAGAAAAATGTTCACGACTAGGTTAATCCACAAAAATAATTGGCAGCTGTTCTGATAGGGAAGAAGTATATCCCAGAGAGTACTGGATTATCCTGAAGTCTGGTCACTAGCCAAAGTTATTTGTCTTTCATTGTTGCTCCAGCTTGTTTTACAGAGATCTAAAAGGTGTCATAGCCAACATGTTTAGCTTACATTTCTTGGAGCTGGCCACATTATGAAGCTGGCAACTTGTATGATGTTGCTTACAACATTCACTGAGCTATCTACCAGCTAGAGACATGTGGTTACTTAGCAACAGGGATGTCCATATTCACACACCGCTGATGCATGTGCAGCTAATTGTGGTTCAGTGAAGAAGGTTAAGGGAGTACAAGCTATATTCAGACTTCAGACTGGAAAGGCACATTATTACGCTATTGATACAAACATCTATACATTTAGAATATTCAGTGATCACGATTACAAAACTGTCAGTAATTACACATTGGAAAATACAGTTGGTCAAATAAGCTTCTCTTTAATCTTTTATTGTATGTTTGAAATTAAACAAGAAGGCTGCAAAACAGTTGTTGCTTTTGTGCCACTAGAACAATTTTTACGGTGGCACACAGTGAAAGCAAACAGACATCCATGCCCTTTGTTGCATCACAAATGTCTTGGAGCGGTGCACCCTGAGTGCTGTCATGCAGGACTGGGCCCCTGAAGCCCTGGGAGCAGGAGGGGCCTGACCCTCCCGGACAACAGGCGATGTCTGTTTTGCCCAGTGAAGTGGATCAGCTGTACCAGGGACACATCCCAGAACAGCTGATCCACTTCATTTGGCAATATCTGTTTATAGTCTGAGAGTACATCACAGGAAAAATGTCTATGGTACTTTAAGGGATTTTGTTGCTTTATATTGTGGTCTTACTATTGCAATAGTACTCTTGAGAAAGACACAGTTTTCAGGCCACTGAGTTTCTAACTGTATTAGCTACTGAGACTTTCTTTAGTGTCTAAATTAAATGAGTAAGCCCAGGATGGTCAACCTGCAGCTCTAGAGCCACATGCAGCTTGTCAGAAGTTTAATATGCATCTCCTTGAATCTTTGCGCAAGCGCGCAGTGACCGGCTTCCAAATGGAAGCTTGGCCACCCCTGGGCGAAGCATTAGGACTTGATGGGGTGAGTTCTTATTGCCAGTTGCCAAAGGGTTTTCTTTATATAGCAAGGGAACCAGGGCGATTGGGGCTGGTGGCAGTGACAGAGAAATGGGGGATCGAGGGCAGAGCCGTGTGTGGAAGAAACTGGACTAAGAGTTGGAAACTGGGGAGAGAACCAGACAGTAGTAGGAACTGGGGGAGATTAAAAAAAAAAGATTAAAGGAGGCATTGCCAAGGCGGATGAGAGACTTGGTCTGTTGGTTATGAGATGAGCTGGGGGAGGTAGGTGTCAGGTAAAGGTGAGAAGATGACAGAGCATAGGCGAACTGGGGAATTTCAGGGAATGGAGACAAGCCGATTGAGGATATTGAGACAGACAATGCCTGCGCTAGGGCTTGTACATGCGTTTCAGACATCTGGGGCAAAAGTATCTGAAGAGATACTGTGGGGGTTAAAGGGAAATTGAAAGGACAAAGAGAAGGGGGATATGAGCAGAAGGTGGATAGTCTGGGGGACAAATGACTGAGTCAGAAGCAGGCACAGGGTTCTCCTCTATGCAATGGGTAGCAGTCTCTCAGTGAAAACCCCTGCTAGAAGTGAGGCACAATTACTTTTTCCCCCACAATCAGCCCTCCAAATTCAGGTGCATGTGTTAAGTGGGGAGGGTGATTTTTCTTTGTTAGACTAGAAGCATGGAGATGGTGTGCTTTAATGACAGCCAAAATGGCCCAGCAAGCAGAATGGGTAGAGTCTAGTTAACCCTCTTGCAGCCACTAAGGAATTCATAGTAGTATTTGCTGTGTACTGTGGTGTGTGCCTGAAGCAGGAATTGAGTTAGCTCAGGTAAAGTGAGGTGCTACATCCAGTTTATAGTATCTTGATGAGGGTTGTGGTGTGGGAGATCATACTGTATTATTTACAAAAACTTATTTACTGGATTTAGTACTTAAAAAGTCTTATTACTGCCCTTACAAGAATCTGGGTCCTCGCCAGTGGTGGGCTCAGAAATGCTTGTCTTAATTTAAATAGATTCTCCATACTTCTCTCAGTTTATTCAAAGTGAGGACCCCCATGTTGCTAGAAAATGTCCAAGGGGCAAGGCTGAGAACAGCACTGTGATGTTGTCTTTTAAGTAGTTATCCAGGAGCCTGCAGTATCAAAATCAATCACTTCATACCATCCCCAGCCATAATTCTGGGGATCACATCTCCTCCTACTCCATCTCAAAAAGAAAGGAGTTGATGTTTCCCTGTGCAGATGCAGAACCAATACAATGAGATGTATTGTTCAAAGCAAAAGATGCAACTAGAGAGAAGGAGTTTCTCATTTTGGCAACCCATTCATTGAAAAAGCAAGGTAGCAATTGTGTGGCTGCTAGGTTGGTAATTAGCAGGGATCTGGATTTTCTGTTTCCCAAAGGAGGTCCCCTGCTGGGAAGGGGCTTATGCTTGGGGGAACCGTGACGGGGGATACTGCCGGGAAGGTGCTTGTTCCCCCTCGTTCTGGCATCTGGCAGAGGGTGCTTATTCTGCTGCTTTGCCCCAAGCAGGAAGCAAACGGTGGCAGATGGGGCAGGCAGACCCAGCTGCGGTCCCCTGGGGGTGAAGGGGGGAATAACTCCCCTCCCTGCCCCCTCTGCCTCAGGAGCCATAGCGGCCTGCTCCTGCATCAGTGAGGGTGGAGCGCCAGGCAGACCTGGCTTGGGTCCCTGCCAGTGGGACAGGGATTGGGGAATTAAACCCCTCTGGCAAGCTCAGCCCAGGCTGGCCACACCCCACCCAGCACAGCTTATCTGCAGCGGAGGGGGCACGCTAGCACCCCCTCAATTCCTGGCCTTAGCAACTGTAGGCATGTGCCTGCATTTCCTCAGTCCACAAGGAATGTCTGGACTGTTTTGTAACCTGGTTCAACCTAAGCAGGTTAGACTAACCTGTAAAACTTGAATTAATTCAGGCTCCACCTTTTTGAATGTCTGTCCCTAGCCCTGGATGTGGCACAAGGCAGGAGCAAATATGGGTTCATTTCCTGACTCTGGTACCTCCTATGTGACTTTGGGGGAGTCATTCAAAACCTCTGTGGTTTGATGTCCTGATCTTTAAAATAACAAGCATCTTGCCTGACGTGCACTAGGTTTAATTCCCTAATACCTGTGAAGTGCACTGGGATCTGTGACCCGAAGGTGCTGTAGGTTTGCTGCTGCTTAGTTATATTTGGTTGGTTTTAATACTATACAAGAAACCAGGCCAGGACTACCCTTAGTTTTGATTCTAGAAAACAAACGGTCAGTAGTGGAGCTAACCATGTGACTAGGAAGCAGAAAGCTTCCCTTAAAGTTATATGCTATCAACATGTGTGTTCATTTCATATGTGTTATGCCAGAAAGTAGCACCATCTTCCTAGTAAAAGCCCATATCCCAGGATGTGGCCATAAGGAACTGAAAGGAGAGACGAGTCCTGTCTAAAAGGTTCTGTGAAGTAGGTGGTTGCAACACCCCCCTCCAAGTTGTGAGCTAATTATTGGAACTCTTTCCAAGTTAACATGGCAGATTTTTTCTAGAGTAGTTACTGCAAGTGAGGAGGCAATGAATCATTGTGATTGTGGAAGCCATTTGGATTATTAGTGCTCAGTTGCTTTGTAGAAATATCCCCTGATATTAGCTAATAGTTTGCTGATCTGAGAACGAGCACAGATAGTACAGAACAAAAACAAAGCCCCCCTCTCCCCCAAGTCATTCTGTGTTGTATAAATTATTGAAAGCACACAAGCCCCTGTTTAAAGGAAGACCCTACTCAAAGTAATAACAAAATGACCTCAATTGATCCTCATCAGTGTTTGGGTTGTAGGGTCAATTCTAAGGACAACAAAGGTCATTCCCCTTGCCAATGTCCTTGTAATTCCTTTTGCCTCTCTCCTTGTAATACTTCAGTAAGTATACCCAAAAACAAAGCAGATTTTTAAAGAGCAAAACTGCTCTCATCTTGCTTTCTTTGATAAAAGAGTTCCTTTGTTAATGTAACGCCTCTGGCTTGAACCTTGGGCTTTCTTTGTCCTAGGTGTTGTGCTGCTTGTATTCTTCTTCTGGGAAGCTGTACTGTTTGCTGGGTTGATCTTGTACTAGCAGCATGCTGATCTTAAAAGTAGGTGTGTTTCTAGTAACACTTGATCAGTCTGTTCTCCCTAACGTGGAAGAGACAGGACCTACCAAAACTGGAAAAAAGGGGAATAACCTTTACTTTTGCTTCAGCAAAATTTCAACTATTGTAAATCATGACCTGACTGAAAAGCAATTGCCTCTGCTGAAATAACCAGCCAACCTGACTTTTCAAACACTGTACAGCCAACTTCTTGACATCTTGTTAGGTGTTTTTGTTGTACGGTGAGGGGCTGGGGATCAGCATTGGCACAATATCTAGTTACACCCCCAGCCTCCCCTGACCTTGCTTGGCGTTGGTTTTCTGCATGCTGCTGGGAAGGTTGCCCTCAGTAGAGGAGGGCTCTGCATTGCGTAGTGGTGTACAACTCTTGCCTGGTCTCCCTAATCCTGCCCCTTCATCCTTGCACGGAGGATTTGCCAGTTCTGCTTGCAGAGTTCCCTTTGTGGCCATGAGGGCAGGACTAACTTTATAATGTGCACTTGAATGCAGAATTACATGTTTGACAGGAGCAAGGTAGGCATGGAGAGGTAAAACTTCGTCTTAATATTACTTTTAATCTGCTCTTGTGGCTATCAAGCTTACAGGGAGTTGTTATATTTTTGCTAGCTAGGCGAACTTTTTTCTTGCTAACTCAGCTGGCAGGTACAATGCCCAGCAATTCTGGCAGGCACAGCAAGGCAGAATTAAAAAAAAAAATCTACTCATATTTATACTTGTATTAGTAGTTTACATGCAAATTAACCCATGGGGATAATCTGTGTAAACTAATGGAGTTATAGCAGGGTGAATTTGGCCTAATATTTGTCTGGTCTCTTCAATAGAAGTAGCCTGACTAATACTGTCATTGCTAATATTCTCTTTTTGAAACATACAGTGAGGACAGGTTAACACAGGTTTATAAATGGAATATAATTTAAGATGCACTCTGACTTTGGGAATGTTTTCTACTGCAAAGCGGTCAAGGCTGTAAAATGAATGTTAGCTAATTAGATGGGAGTGGAGGGGTGGGGGAGGGGGCTGACCCTTGGACCTGACCTTTACATTAATCCATTTTGAGTGAAGCAACTATAGATATATGCTCATAGTGAGACACTGACATCCAGAAATTGCTTGTTTCTAGAGTATGCCTCATCTGCACAACTCCTCACAAACCCCTGACTACTCATCCTGATCAAAAACTGAAGGGGGACTTTAAAAAAATTATTTTCTGGTGACAGTGCCTTGTGTGCAGTGTCCATTTGCATTTCCTTGGGTCAGTCCCTACAACACCGCTGCATGTTGGTATCCAACTCTAATTTGTTACATGGATGGAAGCAAAATGAAAGGGTAAGTACTGGAACAACTGGGAAGTTGCTTTGGTAGGAGCTTGTGGTAACTGATTAAAGATTTTAGGGAAGGAATAGCAAGCTGCCTTGGTCCCTGTCACAGTTTGTTAATGTATTAAGTTTATTCTGAAGCCTTTGAAGATGTACAGTACTTAAGAGCATGGGTGTGTGTGTGTGAGAGAGCGCGTCTGCATTTGTTTTCTGGAAAGTAATATCCTCTGTTCTAAATTATACTGTGAACTAAAACCTGCAGCTAAAGAATGATGTTTGGATTGTAAATGCCTTAAAATACTGGTACTGTCACTTTGCTGTGCCTGTAGAGCACTCCGAGCATATTGCTGGCTGATCTTTGGGTCTGATCCTAGGGTTGAGGAAGTTTCCCCTGCGAAGCGCTGAACTCTTTCACTTCTTATGGTCATTTAGTGGAAGTAAGTGAAGGTGCTGATAACTTGTTCAATCTGGTCCAAAAAATAATGCATGATTAATGACTTCTTAATAGACCTTTTTGTCTTCTGTTAGTTTTCATTCTGCATGTCCTAGGCTAGTTGGCCAACATCGTCTCATGCCTAAATGATTCGTGGCAGTAATGAAAGCAAAACAAAACCATGTCCAGAGGAAAAAAACCTTGTTCAGAAGAAATTCATTTTAGAATCTGAGGTAGCAGACTCAACGTGCATTTCTGAATGTCAAAGACTTTTCCTGGTTTTTAAAGTTACTTGGCTTGGCTTTGTCATTTGTTTGCCTAGTTCACATGGTAGCAGGGCGCACACACAATACTACCAATATTTCACTCCACTTCTTTTATTCTACAAGTAATTAACATTTTGCTGCACATGGAACAAAATATTTCAATTGAAGTATTGCATATAATAGACAGTTTTTAAATATCTGTTTTGATATTGTGGACTGAATTCTGCTTTTACATACATTAGTGTAAATCCCAGATGGTTCCTCTGGATTTATGTAGGTGTAGCCAAGGAAATTTTGGTCCCATGTGCATTGTCCTATTTTCTGATTGAATACTATAAAGGGAAAGTATTGCTCAGCAAGCAGAAGTGGGGGATTTGTTATCTTCTGCAGAAAATCATACGTTATTAGTTGCTTTATACACTCCTCTGCAACACAGCCTAGAGTCTGAACTAAAGTAGCCAAAAAGATAAAATAGCTTCATGTTGAATCTTTACAAAGGTTAATTAGGAAAAAGTGGATCTGATCATCCCCAATAATTATACTCTCAATAATAATTAGTGGAAGCACTGCAGTGAGGTGTTGTTTTACACTACAGTTCTGTATTTAGATCTGCTAATGGAAGGTTGCAAGCTGAGCATTGCTTGTTCCAGACTGTCTGCCAAATTTCCTAAAGGATTCTCTCTGTCATGCAAGATCTTCCATTTGGCTTGACACTTTCATGCTGTACATGATTTTGCTGCCGCATTAAGTAATATATTTTTTTCTGAAATACAGAATAGCAATGCACTTGTTTGTACCTGCTTGGAATTGGTTGCATTTTAACTTCTATTGTGTCTATCATTTGTGACTGCATAAATCACACCCAGTCTCCTATGCAATGCCCTGGCCTTTCTGTGCTGAAATATTTTGGAAAGAGTGCCAAAGACCTTCTTTTGTCTTGCTACCCCCATAGAAGAATGAGTCACTCATGATGTGCCTACTGTTCCTGTTAGTTATGGGGGGCTCAGCTGAATTCTGTCCTAGGGCAGGGATGCCCTCTCATGCCCTTTTTTAGCCCCATGTGATTTCTACTGCAGTCAGTGATACTTTCAGGTGGGGCAGGGGTGTGGTATGCTGTGGTTTGGCAGCAGGCATTTGGGGCAGGTCAGCGTACCTTGTCTTTCATGCGAGGAGACGTAAGGGTTGCTGCTGAGGGTGTTACCTCAGAACCCTTTGGATCTTTTCTCCCTGTTCAGGCATGGTGATTCAGGAGCCCATTCTTGGTGATGGATGCTCAGGAGATAAAGACCAGGTCCAGCTTTGGATTGTGACCGTCCTAGAATTGAGGGATGCCTGGGGCCTGAGATGCTAATTTGGCCCCATCTTTAATAATATTGGTAATAACAGGCACTAAATCATAGGCTCTTAAAAGTTTTGCAAAGCCTCATATGAGAAGGGGAGGTATTGGCAACCCAGTCTTACAGCTGGAGAAATAAGGCACAGAGCTTAAATACAGAATCACGCAGGAAGTTGATAGATCAGGGACAGAGCCGAGACTTTCTGGCATTCAGAGCCTGTGTTTTAACCAGGAGCAGACTGTCTGGGTCACAAGCCAGGGTACTATACTATAAACGCTCCCCACTGCCCAGCAGATGTTCTTCAGATTCAACCCCAATAACTTCTATTGTGCCTTCCTAAGCTCCAGCAGCTTCTTCTCCCAACAGATCTCTTCTAGGTCTCAAATGTCACTTGCTGAACACAACTGAAAATCGTGCCTTCTGGGTTAGAGCAGATGCTTTTGGCATGCTGCGTACCCTAGACTAGTCCGTTCCATTGTTTTAACCATGACAATCCAATCCTCTCCTTGCCCTGCAGTTCTCTGACTGTCTGCATTGATCCAAAAATAATTTATTGTCCTCATGGGAGGGTGAGAATCAGTAAAGTAATTACCTTGGTATGAAAACCTAAGTGGAGGCATGGGTTCTTGGTTGTAGCCATGATGGTCTAAGGACATAGGCAGGCAAGGTTCTTTGGGTAAATCTGAAATCTTTTATTAGACCAACTGAGTAGTTGCAAGCAAGTTCTTCACAAGCTTTTGGGCGCAATCGCCCTTCTTCAGGTGACTTCCTATGCCTGAAGAAGGGTAATTGTGCTCAAAATCTTGCAAAGAACTTTGTTCCAACTACTCAGTTGGTCTAATAAAAGAGATCGCATCTACTCAAAGAACCTTGCCTGCCTAACTGGAGACCGGCCCTTGTGTTTATTGTGAGAGAACTTAAGAGATTCCTCAGGAGTGTGACTGATATAATTTCTTTTAATGCACTCAGGACTGTAGTAGCTGAGCAGGGTTAGTTGCTCACTAGGGACTAAAACAATTATTTACTAAATCTGTTGCATTCACAAGAGAAAAATGAAGCAACCACACAATTGCAGGGGGATTTGCTACTTCTATCAGACCTGCTTCTTTCTTAGGTCATGTAGTGTTACGGTATAACACTAATAGTATTATAGCATGTGTACTATAGTAGTGTAATAGTATTACACTAGAAACACGGACACACATAGTCCTTATTTCACAGAACCACAATCTAAAAACTAATTTAATTTTTACTCGGACACAATAAGGAGTGATTTACTGGAGGACACTTATTTGAGAAGGAGCATTGAGTCTGGGTTCGGTTAATCTGCTTAATAACTTAAAAAGTGCTTGCTGTTTAAAACATAGCTGTAGAAAATGGTTAGAAGAGCCTTCCTCGGCTTCCAGTTCTGCAGGTACAACATTTGTTGTCATGCATGCTCTCACCACCTAGAGATTTGCTTTACAAATGCAAACAACCAGGACTGTCTTTTGAATAGCTTGCCTATAAATAAATGTGCAGACGCAAATGAATGCTCTTGAGCGCTACCAGGTGTTAAAGTACCAAAACAGGAGGATTCTTTGAGACTGTCCACTGACCCTTCTCCCTTGCTATGCTATTGCCCACTGAACTTTGAGAGCAAAACGCTGGTGTGATTAAGGTCAAATGAAAACTTTGTTGCAGTATCGTATATAACTGACTGCGGGAGCCGCACTACGATGACGATGACGGCGCTGGTGGAATCTAAGTGTACTCCTGAAATACAGCAACAAAAAGTTAAACTAAACAAAAATAAGGAGCCAAGTAACATTCAGAGAACTACAAAGAGGGGACTCTTCAATGGTTGGGCCATCACCTTCTGATAAGTTTGTTTCCATGCCTTACAGTAGCTCTTATCAGCAATTCAGGAAGTGAGCTGCAGGGATACAGATAGAACTTGGTACTCGCGATAAGGAAGTGAAATGATTGAAATGCCTGCTGTAGTGGCAGATAAGATGAAATGCCTAGTTTATCACATAAGCAGGATTCTAGCAAGATCCACCGGAGCCTTGCTGTGTAATTCAGCAAAAGCTTTGGGCTCCCTGGGTGACTGCAACAGGAGCCAAAAAATGGGAACTTTGTATCAAGAATCTTCACTACACAGATCCCTGCGTTTGAGCATGGGAGGATTTTGTGTTTCTGATTACATCAAAAGGTTTACGGTAAGGGACTGTTACTGATCAGGGTTTCGGGGACCAAGGTCCCTTCTGGGCTGTGTATGTTGCTGTGTATGTTTGAACCTGCTGCAGTCTTGTCTCGCACAGAGCTCCCGCTGAAGTCAGGAAGAAAAGTGCTTCAGGAGCTGGCCATAAGATCCACCTTTGTAATGGCAAAAAAATTATTATTGGACTGCACCTAGCATCTTTTTCAAGGCTCTAAGCACCAAATGTACAGTATAATAAGCAGAGCAGCCATTAAAATTGCCTAAAGGTGAATTGTTTGAGCTGTTATAGCTATTCGCTTGAGAATGGGTGTTGTGCTTGTTTGAGATTTTCTAATGCAGTAGTTCACATTTCTGCAAAAAAAATTAGAAGCCTGACAGTGTAAGGGAAAAGGAAAGGAGCTGAAGAAAGATTTGTAGGTGTCATGACAGTATTCCCTTCCTAATTATTAGCTAACTCCTTACAAGTCATTAAATTCTTAACAGTAAGAGTGAATGGGCCCATCATGTATTTCAGCTGAAGTTAAAGAACATTTTTTTTCCATTGAGACAAATGGGAGTATGTCAGATCCCTATTGAATCACTCACAAGCAGCTAAATTGTGCATCTGCTTATTTGTGTTGTGGTTAAATGGCTGCACTCAGCCTGAATATTGTGTACTTAATGTCTAAAACCTTAATTTGTCGTATTGTCATAATTTGTACTGTTGTATTGCAGAGGACTTGAACAGCAGTCATAGTCCCAGTGTACTAGCACTCTACAGACACATAGTAAAAGAGAGTCCTGGCTCCAAAAAGATTAGTCAGACAATAAATTTGCTGGTAAATGTTCTTTCAGACTGCTCTGAAATAAATAATCCCCCATTTATTTTGCCCCAATGGGTTGCCTGTAATATGCTACTTTAAAATTTTGCATTCATCTCCTTTGACGGTCTAAAGGAGTCTCAATGATATCTGTGGTACAATCCAAAGGAAGTATCTCAAATGCACTTGATAATGTTTAATAGTTAAAGTCAGTGGCAAAGAATCTTACTGATTTCAATGGTGCAAGATTTCTTCCTAAAATACAAGGGTCTATTGTGCATACTGAAACATTTAATGGTCTTTAGTTCACAGTATTGCAGACTATATTATCATTTGATCACTTAATGATCAAGGATGCCCAAAGAGATGGAGTATAATTCCTTATGGAAAGGTCAAAAATTTTAGTCTGAATTTATGTCAGTGTAAGTGAAAATTGTGTTTGTCCCGTATTTAAACACACTAACCAGCTGCTTTTTTGAGGAATGAATGATATTATTTCTAAACCACCTACAGTAAAATGTAACTCTTTTCTAGGGGTGCACTGATAAAAATGTTGGGGCCAATACTGATGGCCGATTATTAATAAGCCTTATCAGCCTGTGCTGATCTGATTGCTGATATGCAGCTGGGAAGCTTGGAGAGCAGTGTCTGGCTGGTGAGTTTGTTGCGGGGAAGGGGCAGGGAGAGGTAGGGGACATGGGGGGGGGGGATGCAAATTGAGGCCCCTGCGGTGAGGGAAGGGATGTGGGTGTGGGATGGAGCTGCATGGCTCATCTGGGAGTGTGGGAAGGGAGGATCAGATCCTGCCACTACATGCACCCCTGGGGGAGCCATGGAGGTGTGTGTGCTCCCTGGATCTGTATGCAGGGTGAGTGGGCTGCTGCTGCGGGCTAGGGCCAGGAGTGGTGCCGGGTTCTTCCTAGCCAGGGTGGAGGGGGTGAGCCAGGGCTGTGCTTGGGGTGGGCAGTGGTGGCGCTGGGGTGGGGGAGGTATGGGGGGCTACAGCCACCCCAGAATTCACTATAGCCCCCCTCCCAGCACCACTGCTATCCACCCCAAGCATAGCTCTGGCCCAACCCCCCTCCCCACTCCCTGAGGAAGAGCCCTTCACCACCCCTGGCTGCAGACTGCAGTGGCAGCCCACCGTCACCCCATGCACAGCTCTGGGGGGCACAAGCCTCCAATGGGTCCCCTGGGGGTGTGTGTAGCAGTGGGATCTGTCCCTCCTGCCCTGTGCCACCCAGACGAGTCATGTGGCTCTGGCCTGGGCCAGCCCCCTCCCACCCTCACTGCAGGGGCCTTGATCTGCCCCTTCTGCACCCTTTCCTTCCCTCCACCCCTTCCCCACACCCCCCCCACAACAGACTTACCAGCCGGACACTGCTCTCCAAGCTCCCAGGCTGGGCATGTGCATGCTGTGACTGTGCTCAAGCACATGGCATTTATTGGCGACATTATTGGCCACATTAGCCAAAAACAGCCAATTGTCAGTGATGTCAATTTTCCTTTTATTGGTGCCAATACGATATGGATTTGTGTATTGGTGTACCTCTACTATTTCCTCTTATAATTTAATTTCTTAAGACACCTGGTTGTAGAAAGACATTTGCCAACTTGAAATGTACACATTTTTAACCTGAACTTTGCATAATGCAGAAACAAATGCAATGAAATTACTCCCTTGTTTTGGGACTGTTGGTTGTAGCTGAGTTGGTCTCAGAACACAGGCAAACAAGATTACTTGGGGAAAAGTGATATCGTTTATTAGACCAACTGAATAGTTAAAAATGGTTCTTTACAAGCTTTTGGGCACAAACACTTTTCTTCAGGCATATGGAGAGTCGGGAGAGCTTATAAAGAACTATTTTTCTAACTATTCAGTTGGTCTAATAAACAATACTACAATTGTCCAAATAATCTCGTCTGCCTATAAAATTACTCCAAAATTCGGAGTTAATTTTTAGTATGTTGCATTTCCTGTTAAACAATATGTGGAGTGCTGGTATGTTCTAGCTTTAGAGCCAGAGAGGCAAACTGAGCCAGTTTACTTAAGGTTGTAGTGAATAGATATCAACTTCCTTAGATGCAATTATAAGTTTCATGGGCTTTTGTGGCTTCGTCCCTTTTGCTCAGTTAGCCTTGCCTACTCATTCAAGAATTAGGTGAAGACTCAGGAAGAACTTGGTTCTAACCTCAGTTCTGCTACGAGTTATGTCCTTGTACCTTAATTTCTTCTTTATACTATGGGATAAAGATGCTTGTATCTCCTGTAAAATGCTTGGGGATGTCCAGATGAGGCATGCAATATCAGAATAGTAACATTATTGTTGCCTTCTCAGTGGTGGCAGGTGACAGAACAAGGAGGAATGGTCTCAAGTTGCAACAAGAGAAGTTTAGGTTGGATATTAGGAAGAACTGTTGTTTGAGGAGGGTAATAAAATGCTGGAACAGGTTACCCAGAGAAGTTGTGGATGTTTTTAAGATCTGACTAAACAAAGCTACTAATTGCCAAGCAGAGATTAGAGCCATGTGAGTCTGTCTCTCTCCATCTGTCTCTTGTGCAGGGCAATAGGGAGCACGTCTCACTGTTCGAGGGGTATTAGCAGCAGGAGGCCTGAGCCTGCATGTGCGAGCGGAGGGCATGCTCTTGCATAGTGCCTGGCAGCCACCCACCAGGTTTGCTCCGCGTCCCCTCAGCCCTCAAGCGGCAGCCAACGGTGTGTGGGAGGCGGCGTGCATTGGGAGGTGGCCCTTCAGTCAAGTGTGGGGGGCCCTGTTTTGCCCCACCTTCAAAATGGCGGCCCCAACCATGATATGGCTGTGAAACTGGGGGGCTCTGGCCATGTTACAGCTGTATAATTGGCTGCCAGGGCCCATGAATTTGGTAGGTCCCTAATGAGGTCTAAATTTATGAGGGAAAATGCTCAGAAATGTAATATATTTGGTTATTTCAACATGACGCTCAACAGGAAATGCACACAACCACATTCTGCCCTTGGAGTTATGCGTATTAGTTCTTTTTGGAGCCTGAGAATTGGTCTGAAGGTAAAATTTGATCCATTGGCTTGCTATTAACACTACTTGACTTCTGCTAACACGTTACCTGACAGTTTGTATTGCCGTGTCAAGATTTGCACCAGCTGGAGCTGCTGAGGGTTTTGCTATGGACTTGCTGTTGGTTTCAGAGTCTAGCCTATTGTTTGTCTGCTTGTCAGATGCTGCCTCTTTCTGCCGTCCTGCTTGGTGATCTGCCTGGCTGCTGCCTATAGAAGTGGCCAGCTCAGCTGACTCTGGTGCATAATGTGCTGTGACAGACTTAGGCAACTCCACACATGACGATCTATGGGCGTTTACAGATTGCTTGCAAATCCATCTTAGTTTGGAGATATTCAGTGAAATGTATTTCACATGCTGGGTAATAAACTGCGGGTTCCATATCTCTCTTAGAGAAAACTAGTGCTAGAGGGGAAGCATCTGGAAGTAGCATTGCAGCTACAGGCCAAAGATAGAGCTGTGGCTCCTTCAGGTATTTCCCTTATGCAAAATGTCCTGCTTTATCAGTTTCCAAGCAGTGTATTACCTCTCTCCTTACAACTATTTTGTTGTTCTATGCCAGCGTTGGGCAACTTGCTGTGAAAGAACTGATTAGAAAGTGGCGTTTATTACTAGTTCATTGTAACCTGTTTGTCCTGTCAATCTTTCAGGCATGCTAGTCTTCTGTCCAGTTTCACACTTTTTGTTTGCATAATTGCTTTTGGTGGATGACCTGCTTCTGTCTCGTTGCTGCCTTCATTCTCTCTGGATCATCCTGTTGGTTTCTGTGTTGTTCGAATTCCTCATTTCTTCTGACTCCTGGACTGGGCCAGCTGATGGCTGAAGCTCAGAGTGCTTCTGATTCTGGTGTGCTGTCAGGCTTGCCGCTACACTGCATCTGTCTTCCGTTTCATCTCCATTGCTGTCCTGAGTGTGCAGCTATTTCATTATGACCTGTGTGCCACTGCAATTTGTATGGTTGCTTTTTGCCATTGCTTTGCCACAGAGGTGCTCAGCTGGGTGTAGCTTTCTCTATACCTTTATTCCTTTGTTGCAGCAGGCTGTGTGTATAACTGCTTTTGGCTGGCCACCCCAGGAGCCTGGAAGCCTAGGGTCCCCAGCCCTAGGTAAGCCAAGATAATGCAGTCCATCAGCATCCTGGCTCCCCGTCCAGCATGCTTCTGTTTTTTGGACTGAAATGTATCAGTCTCATGGCATCAATTCTTTAGTCTTCTGGGATTACTGTTTGTCCACGTGTTGCACGGGCAGCTTGGAAGTAGCCTCCTGCTTCATAAAGTGCTTGTCATCTGACCAACCTTAGAGGCTGAACTTTTTACTGCTTGGAGCAGCCTATCCTGTTAGCTGGATTTCCTGGAGCCTGTCATAAACTATCCTTGAGCCACGCTACGTTCATCTCCTGTTGTGGTGAACCATCAGTGTGGTACTAAGGCAGACCTTATTCTGTATATCTGTGGCTTTTCTGAGCAGCAGCTTTTTACATCGTAGTAACACCATAATCTCGGTGGTATGCATTTTGGTGGCTTAGGCAAACTCGTTGAGCTCGTGCCCCAAACTGAATCTCCTTTTCTAACTCGGCATATTTCTGCATCTGTCAGGCTTTTACTAGCAAATGCAAGGGGCTGCTGGTCTTATATCAGTGATGATCCTGGTTATCATGAGTAGCTGTCAGTCCTTTGTAGTATTCTAGGATTGCTGCCTGGCTTTCTTTACTCTTCCAAATTCTTGTTTTTGGGTCTCTAACCATTCCCCGGTTTTACTGTCTCATGGATTCAGAGGCTTCTGAATGCTTTTTACAGAATCTGCAGGGAGTTGGTGAGCGTCATTAGTTGTTGGGCTTCCTTTGTATTGTCACTCTTGGCATTTCCTTTATGGACCATAGTTTCTCAGGGTCCCTCAAAAAGCAACAGATGCGCAGATGTAGATATCAGTCCTACTCAGCTTCAACTTATCTGCATTTAGCATAATGGTTTGCTTCTAGCATCCGTTCAATAGTCACAGCTTTGTAACTTAGTGCTAGTTTGCTTGTTTCTTCGTCTCTCCTCCTACAGTGAAAATGTCATTGCTACATTCTTGATATCTGAGATTCCCTCTATTGGCAGTTTTAGTTTATACTGGAATGCCTAGCTGATGCTATAGGCATTTATACCCCGTGGCATATAGGTCCCAAAAGGCATGGCAAAGTTTATCATTGGCTGGATGACTCCATGTATCAGACCACATTTTGGGCATTTTGATCCATTGGGGGTCAATTGTGAATTTTAGCTTGTGTTCCAGGGATGCTTTGTGGCCATGGTATATAGCAGGGCACACCTTGTAAATTGTTTTGGATAAATATTTATTATGTGGCTGCCTGTGACCATAGGGACCTGAGCTTGATGACTCACTCTTTTTTTCCTCATTACAATAGTAAATTTTACTTTTGTCTCCTCCTTATCTCCAGTGGGCCACTCTCTATACAGACTGTTATTTTTTTCCTTGTGCTTCCATGCTTTCCTTGTGATCTGGAAATCCAGGCTGTGTGTTTTGTATTTGTTTGTAGTACCTCCTTGCTAACTGCTCTTTCTTTTTTTGTGGTGGGTCTGGCCAACTGACTGGTGACACCACGGTTTATGCATCACGAGGTGGGTAATAAGATTTAGGAGTTTCTTGACCTAAATTTAGGAGTTTTTTGGGATTTTTTTTTAGAGAATTAGTTCCAGAGGTCCTGTTACTGTACAGGGTCTGGTAGACAACTGCACCGTGTGCTTGTGGCACCCACTTTAAACTCTCTCTTCCTGTAGCCACTACTGATTGTGCCAGTTCCTATGATAGTTAGTAGTAACTGGGATACAGAAAGGAGTAATGTCAAGTAATATCTCTCCGCGTTCACTCCCCAATGCAGTAGGAGTGGTAGCAGGTGGCCACTACGTGGTATAGGGGCTTAAGAAGCCAGTGTGATTTGGGGTGCTATGTAGTTAGGCACTTCATCCCATTCCTCTTTCTGTAGCACCAATGGGACTATATTCATTGGAGAATACTTCGGTCATTTTGGAACAATTCTGGTTTTTGAAAGAAGTATATGAATCGGAGTAATGTTAGATAACCAATAAAGTTAAAAGGTGAACAGGTTGATTCAGCTGGAGGAACTGACTTTAGGCATTATGTACGTTCATGGTGAGATGATCAGATATTTCACCAATGGAAACCTATAAGTACCTAAAACAGATAATGAAGAAAAACTAAATGAATCAAATATATTTAGCCTGGCTCACCAATAACCACAACTGGTATCGTACTTAACTGCAAGTAGTTGAAGAGTGCCAGTATTGAAAAGGAAGAGAAACTATTTGGGAAGACCTAAGAATTGTTATTGGGTGTAATGAGTGAAATAGAGAGGAATAACATTTAGGCTAAAATGTCTGTAATTTAATTCTCCAAAATTAGCTCTATTTGATAGAAGACTAGTCTTCTAAGGACAGGGATATGGAGGTGTGTAAGTCACTTAGGACCAAGGTTTTGGGAAGGAAGTGGAATTTGTGTTTTGTCAGTATGGTGGCTGGAGATTAGAATTTTGTGAATTTAATACCAGCTCTGATGAAGACTTCATGGCCAGATACAGAGGTTCAAAAAGCCCAAGGCAGATTTATACTTCACAGTAATTTCTGTGGCTTTTTTTTAAAGCACCCTAGATGAGTTCTGTTCACTCCCAAACTCACTGTTGCCCTTTGGTGGTGGTGGGGGGGGGGTGCTTTTGGGCCAAGGCCTGTAGGCTGCTGGAGAAAGCCAAGCAGCTGGCCACCCCAGATTGGCCAGCATGGCACCTCTCCCCAGCACCGTCCCCCTGCCAGCTGTCTGCTGTCAGTGATGGCTGAGGGGGAGACGAAGCCCCCTGCATGCAGCACCCCCCCAGCTTGCTGGCTCAGGTCTGGGGGGTCTTGGTCGGGTCCACACAGTGGAGCTGACTCTGTCCCCCTTCCCCCCTCTCCCACCATCTTCCAGTTCCTGGTATAGTGGAGAGCCATGGACCTCCAGGCCACGGCTCATCCCTGCAGCTGTCAGGAGCATTGGGTGAAGGAGCAGAGCGCCCTGCCATGCAACCCTGGCCCTGAGTCAGCACAGATGGGATCCTACTACCCCCTTGACCACCTTGCAGCTGTAGAGAGGAGCTGCAGCTCGGCTCAGAGCCACACAGTTGTCTGCCAAACTGGGAACTAGGGGTAGTGGGGAGCAGACTCCCTAGAGGGAGCAGAGGCTCCTGCTGTGCTGGTTTGCAGCCAGAGCTGCATGGTGTGAGGCTCCATTTTCCACCCCCATCCCCCAAACTGCCTTACAGCTGCAGGCAAGAGTCATGGCTCTGCTGTGCAGTTCTCTATTATGCTGGGAACCAGATGTGCAGAGTGGAGTCCCCCCATGAGGGCCTCCCACAGCTGTTTTGGCTGGGGTAGGGGCCGCCCCTTCCCTCCTTCCCCCAGTAGTAGTTGCCAGGGGTGGGGAAAGAAACCTTGCTGGGTCAGTCAGTGGGGGAGGGAGGAAGCCCTTGCATCACACCCCCCTAGTTGTTCTTTCTGGGGGGAAATCTGGTGCCGAAGTTAGATAGGATGGTCTAAACTAAACTGATTAAATCTTATACTACATCCATTCCAGTGTAGTTTATATTGGATTCTGCCGTTTTTAACTGGTTTACGTGCACTGACTGGTTTAGACCAATTTCCAATAACTTATACTGGTTTACATGTAATTTTCCCTGACATCTGCTCTACCAGTAAAAATAAATAAACAAAAAAGGGGATGTCAAAACTATTCAGCTTCATGGAGTTGTTGCGAGGAGTGATTTAATATGCAATACAGAGCTTTGATTAAGACAGAGAATCTTTGAATATAAGAGAGCTTTGAATATATAAAAGACTTCAAAAGTAGGTATTGTTGTTGCTCAGGGTTTTTTGGTTGAATTTAGAAGTCTCAGTGGACTGCTAAATTCAAATGGGAAAAAAAAAGGATTATGATGTTCTAATGTACTTCACTGAGACCAATTTGAGGCTGTTCAGATTTACACAGAAAGGTTTTCAGGGCATCTGTTTTAATAAACAGCACACCGGCATCATCTCCTAGCTTCTGCTGCTGAGCAGAAGTTTGGAGGCTCGTGTTTCACTGATGGGACTAGCCAGTGGCTTTGTGTGTGTAATTGTTTTGTGTGTTTATGGGGAACACAGAAGAGCTTGCAGAATCCACTAGCTTTATAATGCTGTTGCTATTCATCATGTATTATTGAGACTAAGCCTCAACTGATGAAGTATTCTTGTACTTGTGAATGACGTCAAATCAAAATGTCACATAGATTTAAATCAGCAGATGAATGTGGAACAGACAACAAGGAAGGGCTACTTGCTCTGCAGTTTTGCCAGAGCTGCTATTCTTTTTTTTTTTAGTGGGAACAGTGCATTTCTGGCCTGTCTTAATCAAAGATTCTCTTGCTTGGGTAGAATAGCTATTAACACAGAATGGTATTGCTTCATGTCTGGTGTATGTCTGCCATAACCACCAGGTTTAGGGGAAAGCATGATGAAGACAAGGACAGATAAAGTGATTTGTTCTAGGCATGATGCAGCCTGAAATTAATCCAAATTATGAACTTTGCTGGAACCAGGCACCAGCCACTGAAACACTTGTCAGATCCAGTCAAATAATAAGTAATGTGGTTTGAGTTACCCACAGCCATTTCATGGCTGATATCGAGCGTGTTGTTAAAAAAAAAAATAGTGTGACATTTGGCTGTGGAGTTCACACTAAGAACTTAGAAAATTTTAAAAAAGAGCAGAAATTTGGGGCGCTTCTACTTTTAATGCCCAAATTGAGACAAGCATGGACACTTCTGTAAATTAAGCTTGAATTGAACAGTGCTTGAAATTGGTCATAGCGATTTCTAAGTAACTACTGGTGGTGGAGGAGGTGTTGGTTCCTTCTACACTAATTCATTCTACCTGTGCTAAAAGAACAAATAGATGAATGAGATGAGTCACTCTGTAGATGGTATTCCTACTGTGATGTGTAAATCACAGTCCTGAGAGAGAGTGGTTTTCTAAATGCTGGAAAGCGAGGACAGTGCTGCATGAGTTTTTGCAGTGGTTTTTACAAACTATATCTAGGGCTAAGTACAGACAGTCAAAAAGCCCGAGGCTGAATTGATTCAGTCTTTGCAGGTTAGTCTAAGCTGCAAAGACTGAACCAATAAGCAAATGAACAGACATTCACTTTGACTCAGGAAATGCAGCCACATGTCTGCAGAGGCTCAAGCCAGAAGTTGGTGGGGGGGCAAGTGGATGCTAGAGTATGGCTCTCTGGTATGTATCCGGCGTGGGCTATGTGTTTGCTTCTTCCTGCAACTCCTGAGATCTCTGGGAATTTCAGTCCAGAGTCATTGCAGCAGGACTCTGCAGGGTTGCTCATCACTTCCTCTTCCTGTCTCCAGGTGTCTCTGGGATTTGTAGTCCATAGTTGCAGCCAGGACTAAGTAAATAGAGCAGGGCAGCTCTGTACTTGAGGGAAGGGAAGTTTAACCCCCCCTCCCTGGCCCCGGACCCCCGTGGGGGCAGTGAGCCAGCCCTCACTCCTCCAGCTAGAGAGCAGAGGGGTGGGGCCAGCTCTGCTCTTTGGAGCAGATAGCACAGCCAAGTCCAGGGCCGCAAAATGCTCGGATGTTGGGGGTCTCTGATTTAACTTGAATCAGGAAGGGATCTGGGAGAGAAGTTTCATAAACTGGTTTGAAAAACTTGGTGTAGTAGTGTTCCCTATTGTGTTGCCACAGGCATGTCCAGATGAGCGTGGATATTTGGTTTCCTGGGGATGAGTAGTGGCAGTGCACCTTGCTCTGCAGCTGCTTGTCCCTGGAGAATGCCTGTGCCACATGTGCTTTGGTGCATGGCGAGTTACTTTGGGTAGGGTAGGGGAGGCTGGGGCCAGCACTGGGCTGGCCCCAGCGGTTTTACCTGGAGTCCTGGGACATTGCTGCAGCAGTGGCAATTGTGCCGCATGGAGCCTGGCTGGCAGCCAGAGCATGGCTCCAGGTAGCCTGGCTCTGCTTTTGAGTGGTGTGTGCTACCCTTAGATGTGCTGCTCGGCTTTTCTGCTCTGCAGCTTTTTTGACCCCCAGATATCCAGGAGTCAAAAAAACCCACAGGAAAAAAAAGGGGAAAAGTGCATGCATGGGCAGCCACCCTTGCAGCATGGAGAACATATAAATGTGCAGTATGTGATGCCACAGGTGTGTTTGCAGCGCCTATACCGCGTATGGTTGTACTCATCTGGATGCGGCCTATGGGCTTTGGAGCAAACTCCAGATTGCTTAGACACTATGTTTCTTTAAAAAGTCAAATATTTAGAAATGGTAACAGATCTGCTCCTAGTGCGTATTCAGGAGCCATTTGCATCAGATAGGAGGACAAGATTTAGCTTTCAGGGCTTCTACGCTTTGTTAGCCTTACTGCAGAACTAATGCTGCTAATGGAAGGCTTTGTACTCTGTTCCTTCTTGTGCATCCTCAGCAGAATCCCTGCTGACATTCAATCAGTTACACCTGTGCAAACCGTTGAAGGGTTTTGACAAGTGTGGAAAGGAGCCTTAGCATAGCCTGCAGAACTCCTGAAAGTGGAAAGAAAAGAACTGAGCTTGCATGCCTGGCAGTTTTTATTATGAATTAGGACAAAATCTGACATGGAGCAATAAATACAGAACCCAGCAAGGATGGTTTTGCATTCACTTTTTGGAGGTGAGCCACTAATTTGGATGCAACTGGAATGGACTGTGCAGATATAAAAGTATGTAAACAAATGCAGTCAAAGAACATTATGTGCTGTCTTGACATATTTTCAGTACAATATTTGTGCACCTGCCTTGGGGAAAAAATTAAAAGTCTAAAAATGGAAGATACATTAATCCACTGTATCTTTAATGTGGTTGTTGTTGATATCAGACTCCTGACTGAACATAAGCTGGAGTGCAAAGTTAGTGTTTATGAATCAGCACCAGGTGCACGGTGGTCCATGTGCCTTTTGAGTAAAGGAAAGACTTGCTATCTTTTTGACTGTGCACAAAATGCTAACTAAATGAAGAGCTATCTCTGCATCTCCTGTGGGTTTTGATGTAAATGAGATGTCATCCCTAATCAGTTTTCTTCATCAGATCTGTCAGCTGCTCTTGAAAAATATACATTTCTTTTTAAATATTGTTAATGATTTGGAGATACAGCATATGCTATGTCAGTTTCTAGGAGCTGCAATGAGGTTTATTAGTTTGGAAAGACAGTGCAAAGCAATTGCGGCCAGACCTGACAGACGGGTGCCTGTGAGCTCATATATCAAATTGTGAGCTTGCAAGATTGTTTTTGGAGACTTAAACAAAACAGTTGATGTAAGAAAAGAACATGGGAAATCTTAAGCTGTAGTTGCAAAAGTACAATAGATTGATTTAATGTACTTTTAAAGCATATTTTGACACAGCTCACACATTTGAAACAAGTGTGTTGTGCTAAGCTGATACTGTTTTGCGGTAGCTCACACAGTTGGTAAAGGCATAAGGACCCATGAGGCTGTTTGTTTTTTTTTCTAACCTAGATCAGTACTACATTAAAGTTTTGTCAACATCTGATATCTGTTTCTTGGCTTCTGTATGGTAAGTTTGGTGATCTTAGTCCAGTTTCCAGTAGAAACTTGGAAACCCCCTTGGCTCCCCGACATCGCGCCCCTGGATGAGCCACTGTGATTGCCCCACAACCCGGTCCAGCCAGGGCCCCATCCACGGTGAATGAGACCCTTGCCGGGTTGGGTTGTGGGACAGTTGGAACCTGGCAGCTGCTCCAGAGGTATGGTGCCAGGGAGCCAAAGGGGGGGGCACATGCCCCCCAATCTTTGCATGGGGCAAAGGTGGGGTGCAGCTGTGAGCTAGGCTCTGCCTACTCCCTGCCTCTGTGCCTCACTGCCACTGCTTCGAAAGCGGCGTGGCACCATGCGAGTCCCACTGCTGCAGCGAGGCACATGGTGCGGCGTGGTACCATGCCACTTTCAAAACAGCAGCAGCGAGGCATGGAGGCTGGAAGCAGGCAGATCCAATCTTTCAGCTGCAGCCCACTCTTGCCCCATGCAAAGATCGGGGGGACACGTTCCTCCTTGGTTCCCTGGCGCTGTGCCACACCTCTGGAGGAGCCACTGGGCTTCCATTGTCCCTCGACCTGGCCCAACTGGGGCCCCATTTACCATGAATGGAGCCCTGGCTGGGCTGGGCTGGGCTGGGTTGTGGGGAAATCACAGTGGCTCAATGTGGGGGGAGCCAAGTGGGGGGGGATGTGCCTCCACTTCCCCGTGGTGTATGCAGTGGTGGGAGCCACCCGCCCATGCCCCTGGAGGAGCCGCCGGGCTCTGATTGCCCCTGCCTCAGCCTAGCCTGAGCACAGCCTGCCCCAGCCCCATTTCCCCCCCTCCCCAGCCCTTCTACCTTCCCCTGCCTCTTCCCCTGTAGGCTTTCCCATGGGGGCATGTGTGCACTCAGACCCCCCCCAGGTGATGAATATTGTGCATATTATGATATTGAAAAGTAAATTCCAGTTCACTGATATTGCTTTCAAATGCCTTCAGTTTTTCTGGAAGCGAATGCACTATTCTAATGAGTTGATCTGTGTGAGGCACCTTTTTTACTTTTGACAACTTATTTTTGGGCACTGGTTCCTAGCCTGTTAGCTTTGCACATTCTGTAGTTTCTCCCATAGTTACAGCACAGCATAATACTTTTGGATCTGAGCCTAGTGGAAAGGCGCCCTGGAAAAAGCGAACTTGCTAAATGGGTACTTTGTGTCAGTTTTTCACCAGTCCCATGGGACAGCCCTGCCCACTATGGGTCAGGGAGGCCCATGTCAGGGAGATTCCTTGCCCTCCATCGAAGCTGACCTTGTGAAGGAACACCTTGACAGGCTGGATACCTTCAAGTCAGCCAGCCCTGAAGGGTCACATCCAGTGGTACTCAGGGAGCTGGCGAGTCTCATAGCTCAGCCCCTCGCACAGATCTTCGAGAGCTCTTGGCGCTCTGGTGAAGTTCCTGATGATTGGAAGAGGGCCAATTTCATACCTATCTTCAAGAAAGGGAGGAAAGTAGATCCGGCTAACAATAGGCCCATCAGCCTGACCTCTATCTTGGGGAAAGTTTTGGAAAAGATTATCAAAGAGGCCATCCTTAACAGACTAGCTGAAGGCAATATCCTGAGGGATACCCAGCGTTGGTTTGTTGTGGGTAGGTCTTGCCTGACCAATCTCATTTCCTTCTATGACCAGGTGACTTATCACCTGGACAAGGGAGAAGAGATCGACGTTGTATATCTTGACTTTTAAAAAAGCCTTCCATCTGGTATCCCACGATCACCTCTTGGCTAAACTGGCTAACTGCAGCCTCGACCTCACCACGATCTGCTGGCTGGGGAATTGGCTCCACAGTACGACCCAGAGGGTGGTGGTCAACAGGACCCAATTGTCTTGGTGCGCTGTGACCAGTGGGGTCCCTCAAGGCTCTGTCCTAGGGCCTATACTATTTAACATCTTCATCAATGATGTGGACATTGGTGTTAGAAGCAAACTGGCCAAGTTTGCTGATGATACTAAACTCTGGGGTAAAGCCTCCACACCTGAGGACAGGAGGGTGATCCAGGCGGATCTCAACAGGCTCAGGAAATGGGTGGACGAGTACCTGATGGTGTTCAACACTGAAAAATGCAAGGTTCTCCACCTTGGGAGGAAAAACCTGCAGCATTCTTATAGGCTCAGCAGTGCTATGCTGGTTAGCACTACAGATGAAAGGGACTTGGGGGTCATGATTGACCACAAGATGAACATGAGCCTTCAGTGTGATGCTGCAGCTAGTAAAGCGAGCAAAATGCTGGCTTGCATCCATAGATGCTTCTCAAGTAAATCCTGGGACATCATTCTCCTGTTGTACTCAGCCTTGGTGAGGCCGCAGCTGGAGTACTGCATCCAGTTTTGGGCCCCACAATTCAAAAAGGATGTGGAGAAGCTTGAGAGGGTGCAGAGAGCCATGCACATGATCAGAGGTCAGGAAAACAGGCCTTATGATGAGAGGCTGAGAGCCATGAGACTCTTCAGCTTGGAAAAGCGCAGGCTTAGGGTTGATCTGATGGCCACCTATAAATTTATCAGGGGTGCTCATCAGGATCTGGGAGAACGTCTGTTCACCAGAGTGCTCCAAGGGATGACAAGATCGAACTGTCACAAACTCTGCCGCGACTGATTCAGGCTGGACATAAGAAAGAACTTCACTGTCCGAGCCCCCAGGTTTTGGAATAGACTGCTGCCGGAGGTGGTTCAAGCACCCACTTGGAATGCCTTCAAGACATATTTGGATGCTTGTCTTGCTGGGATGCTGGGATCCCTGCTGACTTTCTGCCCCTGGGGCAGGGGTCTGGACTTGATGATCCTCCGGGGTCCCTTCCACCCCAAATGTCTATGAAATCTATGATAAAACTGTAGAATTCCTGGAGTTTTAAACCATTCTTCTGTCATAAGGGAATTCATCATTGGGAGGGTTAGTGAGTGGCCAAAGCCAGACATGGAACAAATTCTAGTCTTCCCCACCAAAAATACCCTCAAATGTCAGGGTAGACTCCAGGTCTAGTTCTCCAACATTCAGGCAGTTTCCAGTTCTTTACCATACCTAAGAAATTTGCTGGCTTTGGAAGTTATGCTAAAAGTCTTTTTTTCAATTCAGCTTTTAATGGGGAGAGGCCACCAGTTTACAGTGAAAGATCGCAGCACTCATTTGTTACTGTTTGGGACCAACTTTAATAGGGATCATTGGGAGACCAGTTACAAATGGCAGGGTAATTGCAGAAGTATAACAAGGAGGTTCTGTGCCCAAGGTCAGGGTTCAGCAACTTATAGCCTGTGGGTTATGGCCCATAGTTGTGGGGCTTTGGCAGCATTCAGCAGTAGAGCAATTCAATGGCAGACTTCCTCTACTGCTGCAGGGACAAGCAGTGGTGGTAGCTGGGTCCTAGTTCCTGCCTGTCCACCCACTTCTGATCTGTAGAGGGTTATTTTGTCTCACAGCCAGAAAAAAATGCCTATTGTGACCCTAGACAGTGGTGGCTGGTCTGGTGGTATCAGCTGTGGCAGCCTGGTCAGCAGCAGCAGTGGCTCCATTCTCATGCCCCCTCAAAATTAGTGCCCAGGGTTCATGCTCTCATTGCCTACCCATGATTATGCTGCTGGTTAATTGTGCTCCCTTGGGGCTGAGTCAGCCAAACAACAGCTTGTCTCACCATTGACCATATTGTCAGACTTGTAGCTAGATAGGTGGTGATAGTTCATGAAAGTTCTGGACTCTTTATGACGGTTAATTATTGACATAGCACTTTAAGTTCTCCAGATTAAGTTTTGTGTTGGGGATGCAGGACACTGTTTGATGGTAGTATATAAATGCAAATTATTGCTTTTAGCAACAATGGAAAAGTGAGTTTAATAGGCAATTTTCATTCATTCATTTTTTATGGTAAAGCACTATTTTGTATTATCCCAAGACCGCTGTCTAATATGTACAATAGGAAGCCAGGCAATTTTATTTTATTTTAAATATTGAGTTGAAAGACTTGTAAGTAAAAGGAACCAAATGCTTGTCTTCTTCAGCCTCAGCAAAATGCAAAAGTTAATCAGTAAATACATTCCATGGGTAAAGATTACTTTCTATTGTCATTCAAAGTGAAAAGAACCAAGGATTCCTGCTGGTTGAATGTATGAAACTTAAAAGACAAAATAACCAGTCCAATCCATTGAACCATTTTCTTAATTCTGTATTTCAGTTTGTGCACTTAAAAAGGAAGTGGGGACAGTCCTACTTAGAACCAGATGTACTTTACCTTTTGGATATACTGTTCCTATGTAGCATGTACCTTGACCCAGCTCACCTTAACAGCTCTGTAGCGATGGCCATTTAAAACATCTCTGGGCCAAATTATGTCTTTTCTCCCAGGGCCTTCTGCACATCTATGGAGTACATGATCATAAGGTGGCTGTATGTAGATGCACAGAGATGGGAGTTAAGTAGCACTGCTGTTGGTTGAGCAGGCCTATCTGGGTAGAAGAGGCTGCGAACATGTCTTGCTCTTGTGTGTGTCAGACAGCACCAGCTGTTTGTGTTACACGAAGCAGGACTATACTGGTACTTTCTTGCAAAGCTGACATCACTAGGCTTTATGTAAGTATACTGGGACAGATTCTTTGCCTTTCCACGCAGAGTGTACAGCAGGCATAATGTGGAGAGGGGAGGGCAAAAGTTGCATCATGCCACCTTTGAGCTACTGGCTTCTCTGTGCTGGTGTCCGATGTCCCTTCATGTCCATTATAAATGAAAGTAGCCCCAGGAGTTCCCCTAGCTTACTAGCTGATCCCAGTCTGCCTATATTCTGTAGCCTGGAATCTCTTTCATGCTGAATGTAATGGGCAATGCCTCTCTTGGCCAGCTTGCAAGAGTGATAGCATTGTACTGCTGATAGTGCCCTTAGAACAGGAGCTGGGATCTGCCCCACAGACCTCGGTTGTTGTTAGAGCCCTAGGGCAGCTGCCTCTTCTCAAAGGCTCATGGAGCTCTGGTGTGGTCCCATATTTACCAAGCTCTTTGACAAGTATTACTGGCTTACTGAACATAATTTGAATTTGAAAACAGTGCTGCTGTGCTATGCCCAATCACATTTTTTCTGGTGTAAGGTCTTTGGTGCTCATTTCCATTTATGTTTGGAGAGTAGGTAGCACAACACAGCTTAGTCCATGACCATAATAACATAACATAAAATAATCCATAACTGATGAAAGGATATTACTAACTTTGGTACTTATTTTGACATAAACATGTAAAGGCGTTTCATTTTTGAAGCTTGCATCCAAATACTAGGGTCACATTTATGTGCATGCGCAATTGTGCTGCCACATTTATGTTTTATTACAATTGGATGTGCAGTTACTGTGATAATGCAGTTTTGGTAGCTAGGTTTTATCTTGTGCACATATGTGTCTATATGTTAGATTAGATGAACCCTGGAGGTTCCTTCCAGACTTGCTTTTCTGTACTTTACATTCAGCCTTGGGCATACAGTAACCAATGACCATGTGCTAGGCCTCTATCTTGCTAGACTATGTATGCACGTGCACCTCTATCTTGAAGTATTTGTTGTAAATTGCCTGTTTTAAATGGGCCTAATCAAAGGTATTCTTACATAATTGCCTTTTTCCTTCTAAAGGAAGGCAGGAAATACTGAGTTTAAAAGGTTGCTGTTGTGAGGACTGACATGTCTGTCTGTCTGTCTGTCTGTCTGTCTGTCTGTCTGTCTGTCTGCTTGACAACTTTTCTGAAAAGTATTGTTTTCTTGAAGTCTGATGCTTCCTGAATATATTTAATTAATACTATAGAAGAGTATCTGAACTCAGTGAGATACTTTTATATGTAAATCTCATATGTGTTAAATTAACTCAGTAGAACACACAGTTCCAGATTTACTATATAATTAGATTATCGGAGTAGCATTATACATATGCTAATAGTTCCTGATTGTTTTAGTTATTGAATAAGCATTTTGGAACCTGCAAGACTTTTAAATCACAGAATGCAACAGCTTAAGGTTACCTCTGTTAAGGGAAGAAAGGCAGAAATCCTTAGGACAAGAAAAAAAGCTTTCTCCCTTCTGTACGTTTTTATCTACTTGCAGGGAACACGTGCTTAGTGAGGGTATATAATTTTTTCCCTAGATCTGTGAACTTACCCACTCTGTTCATTAGTCATTATGTTGTGTTCCTAAAACTCTATTTTCTTGCAACATTATTGAATTAATTGTTAGGTACAATTCTATAATGAACACTTTAAGGTCCATTATTCTGTATCTTTTTAACCTTCCATTCCTAGTATAACTGGGAACTGACCCTCCCTTGCTTGGAGAAGAAATTATCACCTGATAAACATCTCAGACCTCAAATGTATTTTAAGTTTGACCTTGAATGGAAAGCAGGTGGCTCCAGAAACTAGAGTTGATTAGTCTGAAAAGTACTGACCCCAGCACCACATTCAGTAGAGTCTGACTTGTTCTGCAGTCTTTGGGCGCTTGTACACGTGATGAAAATTGCCCAGTTTTGCGGTTTAATGTTGTCACGCTTTAGAGAAATGGTGGGTTTTTTTGGCTATTTAAATAAGTTTGTTATGTTGCAAACTAAGCCACGTTCTCCTGTAGTTTAGTTTTCAGTGTAGTTACTTGGAACATTGCAGCCTTTAATTCGACAGCCTGCCTCCTGGCAGAAGAGGTGGGCTGAAGGCAAAAGTGGCGAGGGTCCCAATCCTTTTTTTTTTTTTTTTTTCCTGCTGAGCCTTCCCACTTCTCCCATGGTCAGGCGGCGAGCTGCTGGAGGGCCAAGCAGTCCCTGGTTCTTCTCTCTGCTGTGCTGGCACACCCTGCGGCCGCCTGGGCAGGTTGCTAGTGGGTGGGTACTGCCTCAGCTTGGAGGTAGCCGATCCAATGCTTCCCTGAGCCCACCAGGACTTCCAGCACCCCGTGCACCATCCCTGCCACCTTCTCCAGCTGCCATCACACCCAGCCGCCCTCTTGCCGCCTTCCTGTGCTGCCCCAGGGGCAAGCTAGCCCATTCCCATGTGATCCCAGGTGACAGAAGGGCAGCGGGGACGGTGCATGGGGGTATTGCTCCCCGGGGGTGGGCTCAGGGAAGAGTTAGATCTGGTGGGTGCTGCTTCCAAGCTGAGGCAACACCCACCCACTAGCAGCCCACCTGGGTGGCCCCAGGGCTCATCACCCCCACACAGAGAAGGACTGGGGCCCCTTGCAGCTCAGGCAACTCAATCGGGCAGGCTCCACTGTGGGGGAAAACAGAGCGGTGAGGAGCCTGATCCTCTTTGATTTGTTTTTTTGCAGAGTTTGCCTGTTGCCAGAGGGGCGAGCTGCCAGCGGGCCTTGTGCTGCAGGGGTGGGGGGGCTGGTCCTTCTGTTTGGTGGTGGTGGCACCCCCTGGGGTCACCCAGGTGGGCTGCTAGTTGGCAGGTGCTGCCCCAGCTCAGAGGCAGCACCCAGCCTGATCCACTTGTTCCCTGAGCCTGAGCTGGGGCAGCACCCGTGCAGCTAGCAGCCTGCCTGGGTGGGGTGCTGCCACCACAGAGGGAAGGGCTACCTGGCCCACCAGCAGCTTGCCCACCAGCCACAGCAGAGGCAAGCAGGCTCCATGGCGGGGGGAGGAGATCCTTCACAGTGAGAGTAATAAAAGTCCCTGCATTGAAATGGTGGGGTTTTAATCATCAGAATTAAAACCCTACTGTTTCAATTTAAGGGACTAAACCCCTGTCATGTGTACAGGCACCCTTTTAGTCCAAGTTTTACCTCTATTTTAGGTGCCTTTTTGCAAGTGGGGCTTTGACAACACTAGCTGGCTTATCGCATGATGTTTGGATGTATTCTCCAGTGAAAATCTCTGTGCAGCTCAGATAGTATATACTTGGGAGCAGAAAATAATTAATAGCAGAGACTGAAATTTGTCAAACTGTAAGAAGCTAATGTGTGGGGGAAATCTCTATGGCACACTAAATTTATATTACAAGAAGCTTATTGAATATGATCCCAGATCACAATGAAAAACACAAATGCCCAAGAGCAATGATTTGCACAGCAGTTGAGATAAACCTTACACCATTTTAAGTTTCATCTGTCTGCATGTATCCTGTGGTAGCTATTGTTCCCCCAAGCTGCCAACTATTGAATTACGTTGGGGTCAGAGCACATCCTTCAGTTCCTTATCCTGATATAACTGTTAACAGAGTGTACAAAATCAATGCACATTATACCAGGGTGTGTAATTACCTGTCTGTGCCCTTATCCTTTCTGAAATTCAAGAGACGTGGATTCAGTTCCTGGTTTTGCCACATACTGCTTTTGCGGCCAGATCTGTCTAACTTAACAGTGCTTGAGTTCCTCATTTGCAAAACAGGAATAATTGTAGTTCTGTTTCTTCAAGGGCTGGTCTGAAGGTAAATTAATTGCTGTTCATGAGGTACTTGGGACAATTCAGATACTCGGTTCCTAAAATGATGTTTCTCTCCTCTCCAGTGAAAGATTGTTTTTGAAGTTTAACACATGTACTTCAGAAGCAAAAGCATAACTATAAAGGACTTAAGGCCAATTATTTGCTGCTAATTGTGGAAGCCGTTTTGGCATACCTCACCGTAGACTTTTTACACTGTGCACTTTCATGGCCCCGGAGAAAGAATTTAATTTTAGACGTTTCAATTGACAAAGATGTGCTGGTGCCAGATAATGTATTTCAAACCAGTCATTGTGCTCTATTTTTAAATTCAAGTGCCAGGCAACCTAAAGATGGCATGCGTCTGTGCTGGGTGTTACACGTGTATGATACAAAGCAGAACTCTTCCAAGCTTTAGCATTGCAGCAGACAAATTCACTTTTATACTTCCCTTTTGTGGCAAGGAGAAATGTTTTGAAAGAGTATATTTCAATAGCAGAAAGCTAAGGGAGGCATGCAAGCATTGCTTTGCCCTATAGAGATCCGCTATGGGCCTTGTTAATTGTTAAGATGCTTGCCTATCAACAGCCTCTCAAGAAGGAATTTTAAATGTTTTTTGTGACGTCAAGGAGGCCCAAGAGAAACTAGTCTAGTGCCAAGTTAACTCCGTCACTGAAAGCATGCAGTAAGAAATAGATAACACAAAAATGAAGTCTTTTCACATAATGGCTGACCGGTGACTTGCTCCTAGCACCTCTAATAACCAAAATATTTCATCCTTGGTTCTTTGGTAAGGGAGTAACTAAGGAAGATGAACTTTCAGTGAATAATCTTTTAGTATGTACCTTTGACACGGAGGCAACTATATTTCACTGGTATTAACTTCTTGCCTGGGGATGATGTCTGAGAGTAACTTGGAACATGTAGACTGATTTGGAAAAGTCATGACTAGGTTGCAGTCTGCAAGAGGGAATAATTTAAGCCTGATGGACAAAACATTGAATCTTTGGACTGAAAAAGTAGACAAGTTATTGAATTTCCAAGAAGATGCAAAAGGTGAGTTACAGAAGGTTAACCGAAGCATGGACGATATAGAAAAAGGCATTAACAACCTAATAGTACCTCAAGCACCCGCTGAGAAGACAGGGACAGCAAAAAGAGGCCTAAAATTGGAGGATAGTGTTCATCAGACTGATATCTGAAGTGTGTACTCAGAAATGTTGATGCTGTTGAAAGCTACACAGCAAGATGCCTCAAAGCATAGAGAGAGGCTGGAAAAGATAGAAAACAAGGTTGACACAGTGGATAAAGTTATTGCGCTCATGGGAGAGACATTGAAAAATTCTAGAGTAGTGGATTTCATTCTGAAAGGAGTTGTCCCTGGAAGAAAGGGAGTCTGATTGAAATCCTTGTGGAGGTGGGTTTTATTTTATTGTTCTTGATCGTTCCCGTGTAAGGGGCAGGGTCCCAGGCATTCTGATTTAAGTCCTTATTTGATGCATGCACATACGCATATTTAGACTTTCCTGTCTCAATGCTACCGTTTATTAAGTTGTTACAATTCCTTTTAGTTGAAGCTTCTCGAAGCATAGACTTAGTCCTTATATTTGTTTGGAAAGAAGGTAGGGTATTTATGTCTGTATTGTTAGAAGTGTGGTAAGCACTTAGACAAGTGTAAAACTAGATTCGTATGCCAAGAAACTCTCAACTTGAAAGACCAAATTCTGCCCTCTATTACCCCTGGGCAGTGGAGGGCAAGTTAGGTTCAGCCCTAAATGGACAATAATGGCTTGTACATTGTAATGTAACTCAGAACAGCAGAGACTCCCTATGTCTGAAGAAGGGTGATTACGCCCAAAAGCTTGCTAAGAACTTTTTCCCAACTACTCAGTTGGTCTAATAAAAGATATCACATCTTCTCAAAGAACCTTGCCTGCCTTGTGCGCTGTAAAGTATTTATTGATTGAATTGGATGCTATTTTCTGACTGATCATGATGGCCATTAAGGGCCAAAACCTGCCTTTACTTCTATACAGCCTCAGGGGATCACAGACTGAATTCTCAGTTTCATCTGTCCAGCCTTATTGTTGAGAATGAAATTTATTCCTATCATGAATATCCAGTCATGATGCATACTGAGTCTTTATTACTGTTTGTGTCCCAATGTGAGAAACAGAACCGTACAAAGAGGCATATATGGGATGCTAGTTAATTTTAGAGGACCTCAGAGTGTGGGAGTGGTAGAGATGTGATTTGCCCCCAGGCGCTCTGTGAATGCTTCTTGCTTTATAGTTCATAGGTGCTCAAATCAAAATAACGTTAAAAAAATACGTAATCTCTGGCATGTAAATGTGAACTCCTACAACAGCACACAGAAGGAAAATGTTGTGCAGGATTTCTGACATAGGTCTGCTGGTCCATGTCTTCATAGAAATCCTGTTATTTTGGAGACTGATAGATGTGCTAGACTGTGAGGGAGGTTTTTGTAACTTAATTTCCATTGAGGTTGAGATTAACACCAGATTGCATGCACAATTTTCTTGTTTTGGGGATGCTGCCATTATTTACAATCTGTTCCAACGGAATTGTGCAACATCTGCTTGGAAACATACAAAAGTATTTAAAATTGATGTGCCTAAGTAAAAGCCACCATTCCTGAAAGTGTCCACGTGCTTGGCACCACGCAACGTCTAGGGGCAGATGTGATAGTGGCTCTAGGAATCTTAGAAGCCAAATTGGACTGGCAAATACAGAGGACTTTGACCAGGGAAGTGTCCATTTCAAAATGGTTAACTAACTTACAAACTTTTTTGGGGGGGCAGATTATCACTGAAACAGTTGGCAGAAGACGGGTGTTTTAGGAGGGCTCTGAATAAAATAGAGTGACCATGTACTCTTTGTAGTTATAGTATAGTGTTAACATTAATTAGCTCTTAAGTAAATCTTCATCAGTAGGTCTCAAACTGCTGTGTAAAGAAAGTCAGAATAGTTACTAGGAACACTGAGGCATAGAGGTGAAGTGATTTGCCTGAAGTCCCCCAGCAGCCCAGGTCTGAGGTGGGCATAGAGTGCAGGTCTCTGAGTCCCATCTGGTTTTTGGTTTTTGTTTTTTTTTTGTTGCCCATTACAGAAATGGCAGTATATTCTTGGCAGGCAGGCAGCTTCATGGTGAGCTCTGGTTTTGGGAAGTTACCATCAATGTCCCTTCATTTGTTTCTTGTCCATAACATTGGACTAAGTTGTTAAGGGTAAGTCTGTCCTGCAGTCGTGGAAGCAACTGTTGTGTAATGTAGATATGCCAGAGCTAGCTTTAAACAGTGTAGTAGGATGACAACACGGAGCTTGGCACAGACTAATTTATCTGCTGTGAAACTAAGTGGTGAGTTTGGACTGCTGTGTCCAGATTTCAAATGGGTCCTGAGCTAGTTATTTCAAAGCTGCTCAGGTAACGCTATACCACATTGTTCTCGCCTCTTGACTTCAGAATAAGTATACCAGTTGAGGACTGCATTGCATTGCTGTTTTGAAAATAATCTTTACTTGCTTGTTTCTGCTTCACAGCTGCTGTCAATGCACCCAAGCTCATAACAATGACTTCATCCAGTATTTCTAAGTATGGTGGGCCACTTTTGGTTTTTTCCTTTTATAAGCTGCCTGCTGACTTAGTAACAGGATGTAGTAAAGTCCTTGGGGGAGAGTTTGCCAAGCTGGCTCCAAATTAACACAATAAACCACAAATTAAGAGCTTTACAGGTTCAAAGTTTTCTGACTTTTGATATCTATGAAACTGCACTAGATTGTCAGGTCCACTCAAGGCCTTTGCAGACATTCTCCATGATCATCATTACAGGCAGGGTCAGTGTTGTACTCCAAAGTGGCTGTGACATTTAAGTACCTCTTTTTCAGTGGGAGGGAAGAGAAGGGAAGCTTTTTATTAGTGATAGGACAAATAGCAGACTTAGGTTTATGTTCAAGTTGGACTGTTGCTAGGGAAAGGATTCAGTATCGGCAAAAGGTATTCTACAAACACCCCACATCTGAAACTGGTGCCTTTTCAATTAAAGGAAGAGATGTACTATAGCCAAAAAAAAGAGATCCAGATATTGGAATATTCCCCAAATCAGGCAATGGAACTGCTCAAGTGGTTTGTCTAATAGAGTATTTAGTTGTCCATAAAACTTTAATATTCTTCAGTGCATAGGATATCCCTTTTGTGAAACAAAAATCTTTCTTTGGTCAAAAAGAAATGGAACCAACTTTACCTATCTTCATCTAAGGCCTCCCCTTTCAGATTAAAAAAACATGATGTCGCTGTATATTGGGGAGATATCATTGCAGTCAGTCTTGAGAAGTAAGAATTATTTTAGAACTATGAAATGACGCGATTTTGCTTCAAAAGGTAGAAGATGATGTATTTGTTTATTTTAAAGCAGGAATTTTAGTGAAGGGAAAAGACATCATATAATGAAAGCATGGCAGATTTGAGGTCTTACTACCTGTTTTTTTTAGGGTCTCATTTCTTTGACAAATGTGATACAGTGGGAAATAGACACCTTTAACCTTCTTGATAACTTTTATGTTCAATTGTATTTTTTAGATTAAAGATAAAAATGAAGAGAAGGGTGCAAAACCAAAGCATGGACCTGAAAATAGAGGAGTCGAGGTTGACAGCAGGGAGTCTTTGGACGGTACGTGTACATGCACATTTTAACAAAGATATTTGCTCTAGAACTTGGTTATTCTAATACTTAGAAGTTGGGAATGAATGATCCAAAAGTATCTATATACCTATAGGTACTTCTGAGTTAGCTAGCGGTGGCTGAGTAAAATGACCCATGTTGGTCGAAACACTATTGGATTTTTACTTCTAAAATCCCTGTCAATAATTCATTAATTATGGAATTATAATTATGCAATGATATATAATTGAGTCAAAGTAGACCATGTCTGTTTTGGCATGCTGATGATACAATAGCAAGAGCACACAGAAAACCCATAAAGGAAATTGGTGGAGATGAAATCCAAATATGAACAGACTTATGGGACTCTTGAACTGGGAGTCTTCCAAATGGCTGGCAGATGTCATGAATGATTGGATTAGGGTTAGAGAAGGCTTTCGTCCTTAGGATCTGCCTGATGGAAGGTTTCCTTAAGGCATCTGTTGTGGACACCAATGGATTTACAGAAGTGGTGTACATAACTGTAAAGAAGATGCAGAGCCCTTACCACAAATCATCAAAATCATCTTCCAGTTGAGACCAAAACCTTCCTACTGTCTTGGTTCAGAATTCTGACTCAAAATCCTCCCAGTATTTCTGGACTGAGTAGCAAACTAATTTGGAGAATAAATGAAAATAACACTGATTGTACAGGTCCTCTATGCAAGTAGAATCCCAAAGTCCTGAAGAAAATGGTTTTCACTTCCTTTATAGGTGCCTCTTGCAGCATCATACATGTTGAAAAGCAGAGGTAATTAGCAGAATAACCACAATATGACTTACCTGTTGTGTCTTAATAAGCCCATGGGTAGAGGGTTACTGTTCTGAGACCCATCTTTTCTTGGAGTCCTGTTCCATTTGCAACATTACTGCTACTCTCTGAAGCATGGACACTCAGATGGGTGTTTACCATGACCAAGAAAATCCCTTTTCCTACTCCATTTAAACTACATTAGCCCATAGTTTTGAATATCCATCCTTGTGTTGACTCTTACCAAATATTTTTATTCAGAAATACTGTGGCTTTTTGTGGGTTTTTTTTTTTTTTTTTTAACTTTTAACAGGGCTGAATAACTATCTGTTAAGTAATTTATTAACGCGTATATCTGGGTTGGAAATACTGGACATTTTCTTTCTATGAGCTCAGACCCGCATAAGAGGATGTTTTTTAGCCCTTTCAGAAAAGCTGTATTTGGATGGCAGTTTTTTTGATGGAATCTAACACATCCTGGCTATGAATGTACTTTTCTATCATGTATGTCATGCTGTGATATTTTCCATGTATTTTCTTTCGTTATTGATACCTTTTCTTACACAGACACCAAAAGGGAGAAAACGCTGGATGAAAATAATGGAGTATGTGAAAAGGTGAACTCTAGCACTGCAGTCTCCAAAATTGACTTCAGTCCACAAAGTAAAGACAGGATATCACATCCACTGACAGTAGAACCTGCCACTCCAACAAGTAGTTCAAATAGCTGTCCACTGAAAGAAGACGCTGGTATAGCAGGTTTTGTTCAAAATAATGGTCTTGGCTTCATAAACCAAGATCCTTCGGAGAGCCAGAATGTTCCTGTTAAAGCACGCTGTGTGGATAAAGCGCCCAGACAGGAAGATTGTCACAAAATGCTTGCACGTCAGAAATCAAAAGAAAAGGAAAGCAAACCTTCTACAATGTGCTCTACATCTCTCGGAGCAATGCCATCCACATCCAAGTCTGTATCTGGAATAGAATATAAAGTGATACGCACAAGGTAAGGGCCCAGTCAGTAACTTTTCTGGGCGGTTAGAAACATTTCAGCTGTTAAAAAAGACAAATTAAAAGAACCCTTTGATCTCAATGGGTGCCTTATTTATGGAGAAATTAATGCTCAAAGGCAGGAAGATTCCTGGCTGTGACCCTGTAGAAAGCCAGCCATACAAGACCAGGAACTAACTGAAGATCTAGAGTCACCTTAGGTCCCTTGCATATTCCAACAAGGTTTAATGTTTAAAAAGTGCTAATAATGTAGTACATTAATGTAACAGAGGTGACTTGAGTCAGGGAGATAAGAATCTGATTTACTCATTTAACTGGACTTTGTGAATTCCTTTTTTCCAACAGAGGTATTTCTACCATCTGACATTGACTGAAGATATAATTGCATTAGTGTTTGACACAAATTCAGGGGTTGGACTGTTTTTGATCAGTTTAATTTACAACAGCTTTTTGCTTACCTTCTGAGCCCTCAGTATTTTTGTTTGTCTGTGTCGTAGGTAAGACTAGTTTAATTTTAAGCCTTGCCATATAAAAGATGTAATGGGATTGTTGCTTGCAACTGGGACTGCAGTTTGCAAGAGGGAGAAGACGCAGTTCAATGCAATACAAGCATTTGGACACTGAAGAACCAAATTAATCAACTGAAAAGACATCGTCTCTGTCTAGGTGTCTGTACACAGGGATCCACATTTGAAGAAAACATTAGTGCAAGGGGCAGTGACTGGCACCTTTTTAAGAGAGGCTAATTTAGGAAAGGCCTGGAGACTATCATTCCATTTACCTGTAGGAGGAGCTTGGTGCAAGGCTGTAGCAGGGTGAAGTGGGGGAAGCTTGCATTGCCATTTCGTGCTCAGTGGCTGAGTAGAAGAAGATTGTAGAGTTGTCTTACTAGTGCACTCCACAAATGCTAAATGCATGGAGTGGGGGAATGTGTGGAAACCCCATGAACACAAGAGCTGGGAAGTGGGGGGGGAAAAAAGTGCATTCAGATCAGCTTCAATTACAGTTTCATTATAAATCAGACAGTGTTTTTTACAGCATGTTTTTATTTGTAATAGGAATGTGAGAAGATTGACGCTTAAAAGCGGTTTGTTTCTCTGGAGGCCACTAAAATCACAGACACACTCATTAGATGGCACAAAAGGTGTATTTGCAAATAGGGTCAGAGCAGAGTCAAAAACTCAGATTACTCTGAACCCACCAAGGAATTTTGCAGGCTGTATTTATCTTTTTCCTCCTGGGCA
>NW_017728915.1:19096935-19128475 GCF_001723895.1 Crocodylus porosus
GTATAAGAAAAGCTGTGGCAAGGCTGGGCAAGGAAAAAAGTCCTTGGCAGTGTTTCTTTCTTATCAGGTGCAAGATGCAAGCTGTGCATTTCTAACAATACTCCATTTCTAACAATATTCCATTTCTAACAAGATGATAAATCTTCCTGTCTTTGGGCATTAATTTCTCCATAAATAAGGCACTCATTAAGAATTTTTTTTTTTTTTTTTTTAGAGCATGAGGTCAGAATGAGTAGGCCAGATTCTGTTCTGTTAGAGGGAAGCAGCTATCAATGAACTCAAAAGACCGATGCAGAAATGTAAAAAGAACAGTGTTCTGCTGTTTGGAGAAATGCCCAAGGTTCCTTCTCGAGTTCAGGCTTGTTTAGTAAGAGAGGTATTTGCTCCAAGCTGCTTTCATAGCTCACTGCTACTGAACTTCAGATTCCTAATACTTTACAGAGGGATTATCCTGTAAATAACTCGGAGATGCCTGAAGTAAGAGTGAACAATGCAGGATTTGTTATGCAAAATGTAGAAAAATTTCTTTTCAGCATCTTTTATAAGAGGAGCAATATTTTAAACTGAGTTCTACTGAGAATTACAGTAATTTGGGGAAATTAGGTAGATGCATTCTTAAAAAAATTATGTAACATCTTGAGCCCAAGTTTGTAACCCACATGAATGCCTGCAAGTCCCAAAGAAATGAGGTACAGTATTCATGTAAGTCACAGCAGCAGGTTTTGGCCCTGAGTTTAATAGTTGTATAACCAGCTGTGACACAAATATGGAATATAGCAAGTTTGTTATAATCCCCATGATCTTTGAGCAACTTCAGATTAATGCAAAACAGTTTCTCAGTGAGTCTAGAATGCTAAAGAAATTACCTGAGGAACAACACCTTGTATTTGAAAGCTCATTTGACTTTATCCCACTCATATAGTTGGTCCAATAAAAGATATCACCCTAAAAAATCCTTGCCTGAAAGAAAATAACTTTAACCAAAGGAAAGATCCTATAGAATTCAGTTGTACAACTTCATATTTTTGGTTCCAGGCTGTGATAGGAATAATGCACAATAACAATCCACAATTCCCAACTTGCAAGGCTCTTGTCAGCTAGCTTCAGATGGACTAGATTTTTGGAACTGTATATGCAAAGCCCAGGCAAATAGACATCTACCTGGTCACTTGTGTATGTAGTTACCAACTATACTATACACCAGCTGTATGCCATCTACCAACTCTGTGCACAACTGGGCAACAAGTACCTACCCCCCCCACTCCAGGCTACCATCGTGATCCATCTTATTCTTTATTTAAACAACCTTATTGAAGAAAAAACTTTACAAAGCAAAACTGAGAGTCCTATGTTCTGACTTTACAATGATGCCTTATTCTGCACATTTGCGTGCATACGCAGCCTGGTTTTCCACTTGCAAATTAACTGCTTACATCCTGTCAGAGTGAATCTCGCTACTAGTGGCTTCCCCTGAAAAGTATGTGTGCGCCTTGCAAGTGACCTCAGTATAATTTATGTTGCACCCCTTAACACAGACATTGGTAATACTGGAACAGATGTGTTATATTTTGTGCCCAGCAGAGGGCAGATGTATACAAAAACTAGCATATTAGAAAAGTATTATTATTTTTTTGGTGGCGGAGAGTTTTCACTGTATTGTAAATTTCCTTTGGCAGGATGGAAGGAGCTGGCTTTCCGTATTATCACTTGTAGTTTCAGTATCTGATATTTTTAGTAGAGAAATTGTTCTAGACATTGGGGTTTAAAATGTAATATATATGGATTTTCTGCTAAGCTTAGTAAAGAAAGCTGTTTGTCTGTCTAAAGTGGAGAATGTTTGCTCTGTAGGGTTTCCATCAATGTTCAGATGACTGAAGCCCAACAAAAGATGGTGACAACCAAGGATGGAAGCCAAGGAGACCATAGACATAGAAATCCCAAAGTCAAACCTCTTTCCTCATCCTCAGAAGTGGAAAGAGTTACACTTATGTCAGACAAGTTTCAACATAAACAGTGCCCTAAAAACACCAGACCTGACCCAGTTCAGGAAGTAAAAGGAGTGAAGCCTGATAATAAACAGAGTGAACAGGCTCTCCGGTTAGGGAAGCCACAGATGCTATTGAACAAGCCTACAGCAGATAAAAAGACAGATGGAAAATCTGAGTTGAAATGCAAGTCTGTAACCTCTCAGAGCACAACTCCAAAGGATACTAAGCAAGATCCTGGAGCCACATTAAAAAGCCATAATGAAACAACACAAGGCTCCACGAAGGATGCTAAGCCTGAGAGGGCAGAATTCGATTTAGAAAATGCATCTTTAAGAGGAAGTGAGAGTGATGCAAATCAATGTACAGGAAAAGCAACAGAAAACACTAAATCAACAGAAACCAGCAAAGCATTGGCCAAGCAGGATGAAGTGATTATTGGTAAGTAGCTCACAACAACACTTGGAGACTCTTGAACTGAGATTTCTGTGCTGCTTGAGCATTTTATGCATGATAACATCTGAGACTGTGCTCACTGGATGTGTTACAGTTTGAGAGTAGGTATTCAGCACCCAACGGTACATTTGGCTGCACAGACAACTGTATTTGCATTCAAGAGATTTGCTTTTTGTTTAATTTTCCTGTCGGCTGCACAGTAAGAATAAATGTCTTTTTGAATTTCTGATTCTACTTAATGGTCATTTTTGGAAAAATGGCCTTTTAAAAAAGAAATTAGGTTGAATGTATGTAGATGAAAAGAGTTACTTTATTCATATGAATAAAAGTCTATATAATATAAGATAAGAAGTGGGCAAGACAGCAGATGAATGGCAGCAACCACAGGTACGCGGTGTAGTGGGCACAGGCACGGTTGCATATTTTGTTCTTTGTTGCATTGTTAGCTGTAAGTCTCTTTCTGATGATACTTTGGTTCCTCTGTCATTTCTGTATCCAGGCACTTACACAGAGACCTGCAAATCAAAATTTGGGCCCCACTGTAGTGTCTGGGGGTTGTAAATGTCTGTGAGCAAGTGGAATTTTAGTGTAGCATTTGTACACTAACCATGTTCGGCATTATAGATAGTGCTCTGGGGTGTCCAGTCTGGCACTGGCTTTGCATGAGGAACTGGAGAGTCACTGGGAGTTCTGCTCCTAGAACAACTTCAGGATCTGTCTGTTTTAACTCAGTCATACTTAGTTGGATCCACTACTTTATTGGGACATCTCCCTAGGGAGGAAATTAGCTTGATGATGGGGAACAGCAATACTTACTGCTTAATCAGAACATTATATTAGCAAAAACCCTGGAGAGGCACCCTGCTGATGCCAAATGAACTAAAATTGTAGTTTGTCAGATAGGTGTGAAATATTAAGCCTGGCCTTTTCCTAGCCAAATGAATATTCAAGAAGATCGAGTATGGTAAATATGTGAATGTAATTGTTTTTGCAGTATTTGTATTTAGTACAGTACTTCACTTTTTTTTTTCTTACGTGGGTGCTTCTCTTACTGGATGAATAAGCTGTTGAGCTGATGGGATTGTCCCGATTAGGAGGTTTTTACTATATTAATTTAATTAGTTAATTTATTACATTGGGTGAAGAGGGAGTAGAAGCCAGGAAATGAGAAGCCTGTTCCCAAGGTTCTGCCTTAGTTCTTGTCAGCAAAGGAGGGATAGTAATACTTTTCTACCCCGACAGGACATTGAGGTCCTTGGAAAAAAGGTACAGAGGAAGTGCAAAATACTATAATTAAATCTAGTTCCTGAGCCAGTAAAGCACTTGAACAATCCTATTTTATTTGAGACAGAGGATTTTTTTATGCTTAATGTTATAGCATGTACCTAGGTGCTTTCAGGATGACCTGGGACCTAAGAAAGAGAAAATGGTTGACTATTGAGAGGCTTGTTAAAGTTTCCTGACTTTATTTTTAATGTGGCTATAAGATCATCATAATTGGCTGGGTCCAAACTATTCAGCTGTTTGTCTTTCCCACTAGTATTGCACTTGCATGCTATTTGCCCACCGCTGTACAGAAAGATGAAGTTGCGGAGAACTGTCCTTTTCCCTAGAAAACAGACTCTCAATATTGTTGCAGCAAGACAGTTTTCAGAGGTAATAATGGCTTTTGGGGGTTGCACTTTCAGGGACGGCAATATTCAAGGTGGCAGGAGAACTCTAGGGGGGAGCTCTGGGGTGAAGTGAAAGAGGCACATGTCCACGACTACAGTGGCTCAGGCCTCCTTTGTATTTTGCTGTGCCTGGGTGCTGTGGTAAAGCTGAATCCTGGGAAGTGAAAACGTTCCTGGGAAACTATAAGATAATGTGCAGCTGTTTGTGGAAATGCAAAGGAATGAATGAACTCTCTCCCATTTAGATGACAGCCCTCCTCCTCCTGCACCTTTTGAGCATCGCGTAGTGAATGTCAAACAAGCAGAGGTGACAGCAAGTTACTCGGTGTGTCAGCATGAAGTATTAGGCGGGTAAGTCTGTCCGCCTGGCCTGGTGGTAGGCTGTGAAGGGTTTAGCTAGCAACACCTCTGTGATAACTGAAACACAGAAACAGAAGTAACCTGCTCCTGTCAACTCTGCAGAATGCAACTTCACAACTACAAAAGTGGAAGGCAAGTTATTTCTGTGGAACGGTGGGAAAAGACCTAGAGATGACTGGCAGAGAGAGGCTGCCAGCAAGCTGGGGAAGGCATTGGTAGGGTGGGTAAGGGTCATGTAAGACACTGGCCTTTGTGCACCAGGGGAGATTAGAATAAAGCCTTTCCTCCAAGCTGGTCCCTTTTTGCGCCTTGATAGAATGGATTTAGGGACAGACGTCCCCTAGCAGAGCTGGGGGATGGTGCTGGTGCTCAGTCAGTCGCTCAAATTGTAAAAGGAGAGACCAGCAGCTTCCCATCCATAGGCTGAGGACCAGCTGCAAAGAGTAGAGTGAAGCTAACAGCAGTCCTCCACATGATGGATATAGTGAAGGAAGGAATGCCGATTCATGCCATTCCAGGTATTCTTACCATAATTAAGTAAATAAAGCTGTGACCTGATTAGCACATAGCCCTTACATCTTATCCACATTTGCATATTTGGGAAACTGTGGGAGTGTGAGGTGGATTCTATAGTGGCTTGTGAGCCATTAACAGATTTATTAACTAGGATCTGTCTATAAAGGCTTTATTGTTGATAAGGGGAAAAGGGGGGATGGGGGAGGTGTCCTGACTGTCAGATTCTGCAGAGCAGGGAGTTGGGAGAAAGTATCTATTTACTAATAAACCAGTCAGATTTGACTTGAAAGTTATTGAATGGCAGAATGTGAAGCAGTGCTCTTCTGTTTCCAGAGTCATTTTACACCGTTGAACCACATTATAAAGAGCATGAATGGTTAAGTCTTCAAGCTACCATTGTTTTTACCTTTCATTTGGGTCTCACTCACGAAGACTGCACCTGCAGGGCTGCCTTTGCAGTCTGCTGCACTTACTTATCACGTGTGACTTCCCTGCTGAGCTAAATGCAAACATGACCAATGTGTGCAGACATAATGGTGATGTAGCTTAAAAATCATCCTCCAAGGTCTTAAAATGTATGGATGATATAGGAAAGAATTTATATCGTACAAGACATGGAATAGTGTTTCCTGGAGTTACTGGTGTTTGTCATTTAAAAAGTTATGAGATCAGACCAGAAATATCCTTGTTAATATTCATCACTAAGGTATCACTGAAGGACAGCCGGCGTGTACAGTTACAGAATGAAAAAAGACTATCAACAGGTCATCATGTCATTGGGAAATGTAGTAATACAAAGGGGGCCTAATTTTAATGTAACCATTGAACTGAACAACTGGCTGGAAAGATAAAACTAATCCTTCATAAGCTGAGAGAAAGAGGAGATTTGTGCTACTGACCACCTGATTCTTTTCAGTTTGTACCATGCTATTTTTAATCAATGATAAGAATAGTTGTTTGAAAGGCTGCTACAGCAAGTTGTACTAAGCCATTTTCCCATGTCTTGCTCTGCATCAACAGAGGGCGTTTTGGTCAAGTTCACAAGTGCACAGAGATATCAACTGGTCTCAATCTAGCGGCCAAAATAATAAAAGTGAAAGGAGAAAAGGAAAAGGTAATGATGTGTGTGTGTGTAACTGGGCAGTCACTGCACTTTTCGCTTATTACAAGAATCTGCACATCCTTTTTTAGAGTCTATTTAATTTGTAGTACCGCATGGCATTCTGCAAAACCAGTCTTAGCAAATATTTACTTAAATTCGATATACATGGTTTGTTCATGTTTGTAATCTCACATTTGGTGTTCATCAGCATGTGTGAGATCAGGTTCTTGTTTGCTTGAGGAGTCTGGGGAATGGCTGTTTTATATGAATGCTCTTATGTGAATGTGTGCAAGAGTATTCATTCTTAGCTGAGAGTATTTGCTACTTGTGGTTCACTGTTTGGTGTTTTCCTGTGCATAATGTTTCAGGAGGAGGTGAAAAATGAAATTAACATCATGAACCAGTTAAACCACGTGAATCTGATTCAGCTTTATGATGCTTTTCAATCCAAGAACAACTTCACCTTGATTGTGGAATAGTAAGTTCAAATGATATTAGGACCTAACAGCAGAACTTTGTGATTGCTTTCAAGCCATTGGTGGGTATGGGAAAATGCATCAAGGTATAGGAAAAATTATGAATGTTTCTGGACCCGAGTAAGGGCTCCTTTCATTTTCTAAAGAAAAATGTATATTTTTAGGACCCAACCCTTTAAGGTAAAATGATTATATGATATGATTGTAACATAAAAGGTAAGAATATCATTTTGTATTCCAGAGAGTATAGAAGGATTTATAGGCTGTCACAAAAAGGACTTCAGTATGCTTTTTTTTTTTTTATTAGTGAGGGTATGGCTCATAGACACCACACAACAGTATCTACTGGGATCCATAAGGATTCCTGGTGTTAAATTACAAGTCATAGTGGAGATAGAAGGAACAGAAACCAGACAAGAGAAAAGGTGTGTTTACAGCAGCTTTGAAAATGAGACAATAGAGAGTAGTAGTGAAATTGTGGAGGCTCAAATAGAAGAATAGAACTGGATGAGTAGAGAGAGTGGAAACAGAAGGGTTTGAGCATGGAGGGAAGAGAGAAACAGCAAGACTTTTTTTGCAAATATGTAAGTGCTTAAAAGCACAGATAGGCATCTCCTGGGATTTTCCTAGGTGTCTTGTCTATTGTCTGCAATCTAGGCACTTTGGATAATTCAACTAGCTGCATTTTTGCATGCTCGGATGCAATGCAAACCCTGACGAAGAGAGATTTTGGTGACAGGTACTCTAGAAAAACTGGAGCTAGACAGTTAATGTAATCTGGGGTAAATTCATGACATTTTCACACTCTCGGTATTGTGAATAATAGCTGAAGATGACTCTACATTTGGATTTTATTTTAAAGACAGTGCTTTTTATGGGTGCAATTATAGCCCATTTCAAGTAAATAAAATAAGTAAATAAATAAATAGACTGGCTGAAAATAAAGTCAGCAGTTTCTTGTTTTAAAGAAAATGGGATCTTCAAGGAAAAGTGGTGGCAGAAGAATTGCATTGCCATTTCAGAAGCAATTGGTTAAATGCTCTAAATAGGGATTACAAGGGAATACACCCAACTACACACATTAATGGATGAAAAGGAAAATAAAAAATGTGAAAGACATTTAGAATGAGATTTAAATCTGCCATTTATTTCATTCTGTTGTCTTTCTGAACTCATCCCAGTCACATCTTGAATTAATTTCCATTTAATATTATATATACAGTAACATAATCTTATAAAAATTGGCACAGGTTATAATCTTTTCTTTTCCTCCAGTCTAGTAAAATAAGTAATGCATAAGTGGATGAAAGTTGCCAGTACTAGGTTTATAGTCTTGTTAATTTTTCTTTGAATATGAGCAGGAAGGTTGCAGTTCAGCAAGGTACTTGAACTGATGCCTGATTTTAAGCACATGAATAATCTCACTGAAATAAGTGGGACTACTGTTGTGCCCAGCATTGTGTGTTGTATCTTTCTGAATTAGGGACATTGTTTTGACCTCAAAATTAATCAAACCAACAATGAACTTGAATGGATTTTGCATTTTTTGTCATCATTTTAGTCTTGATGGAGGTGAATTATTCGACCGAATCACAGATGAAAACTACAGTCTGACTGAGTTGGATGCAATACTCTTTACCAAACAGATATGTGAAGGAGTTCATTACCTACACCAGCAGTATATACTCCATCTAGATCTAAAGGTCAGTAATTGCAGATTTTAACTTGTTCTGGTTTTGCTGACCTACAGTTTGTGCTGTGTAGAGTCCACATGGATGACAGCTGCAAATATCTGCACAGGGTTCTTCCTTTTCTCATTATAATTTATTTTTAAACAAAATAGACTGACTTAATACAGCTGCTGCAAAGGATATTGGGAATTCATTTTTTAATTGCCCATTTAATGGCTCATCTTCAATATAATGAAATAAGCAACAGGTTCACCTGCTTTTGCAGGTTTTAGCTTAGAAACTTAATTGCTCTTTTTCTTGGCTTGCCACCTGACAGAACCAGTATGCCCTGCATAGCTTCATCCCATTTTTTTCTATAATTCTATGTTAAAAGACCTGCCATCTGTCTTGCCTTTTCCTGAGATGTTTGTGCATGTCTGTGGTTGCCTGCTTGAACCTGAGGCATTGTAAAATGTTAATATGTTCCAGTGATGTTTCGTCAATAGATCTTTGAAACAGGCTCTCATTTTATTCATTTCGTTATATATTTGTATGGTGCTTAGCACAAAGCAAATTATGCTGGCTATCCTTCCAACAGCTGGTAGGGTTTTTTGTGTGGGTGGGTGGCAGGTGGAGTTTGCATGAAAAAAATCTTTTATTTCAAAACTAAAACTTTTTCTTGTGTCTGCCTTGACAAAGAAAGCAACAGCTTTGCAGGTTTCTTTTTGGCCTTCAGGCTTACACCCATGCTTTCTGACTACACCTTGGGTTATGACCACAGCCACCTGGCCCACTAAGCCATTCCTTTCCAAAGGGATCAGTCTTGTTCTTCTCTAAAAGGGGCATCCTTTCAAATGCATTACATAATCCCTCAGCTGTGCCAAAGCTGGGAATAGTAGTTCATGGCGGCAGGAAGGAATTCAAATTCCTTTAGGGCAACCATCCCTTTCCATGGTGATAGTGGAGGGAGTGGTAAAGTCCCTCTGGAAAAAAATCTCTGAATATTTTACACTTCTTTTTCCACGAAATTTGCCTGATCAAAAATAAAAGATGCCTTTGCGGTGATGGAAGAGGACATTTACACATGTGAGCTGTTGGAAATGTGATACTGTTCCCCCTCCAGTTCCTAAGTAGATCTGCAAAGTAGTTTTCTCTGCACAGGCTGCCTAGGCAACGCTGTGCCCCAGATAGGCATAGCCCGTCTGGGAGAGGACCACAGCTCTGCACTGATGTTTATGCTGGAGTGGGGGTAGTAGTATTGGCTCAGTCAGCATTAACAACATCCACAACTGCCTGTCATCTCTTTATTGTGCTGTCCCTGTGAGTGTACTATGTAGAACAATAATCCTAGACTCTAACATTTCCAGCAGCTCCTTCTCACAGGATCTGTGTGAAGAGGACATGCAGCTCCACTCATATGTAATCTTCCTGGTACTGATGTCTTATCTCTGACCGCCTGAGAGAGGAATTTCAAACAATTGGTGCAGTCAAAGGCTGGCTCCAAAATGAAAAAGAGTGTAATGCAAAAAGGCCAGAAGAACTCTGCAAAACACTTGAGATTGCCAATGCAGAAACCCATCAGCTGCTAGAACAGACTCTCATTTCCTGATGTCAAATGGTCTTGCTTTTTTGGGATGTGATTATATTCCTTGAGGGGGGACCACATCCTGAGTCTCTGCACAGTTATTTTCTTAAACCTCAGGCCATATTTTGCCTTTGATTATTTTTTCATGAAACGCCCCTTTATATCTATATAACAAAACTTTGCCTGTCGTGCAGGGATAGGTGAGAGCCCTAGGCAATGAATAGCAAATTACACCTTGGTTCTAAACTGCTGGAGGGTGAGATTGACTTGTGTGATGGATAAATGTGTTCTTGTGAATCGGCAAAGAACCTGAATAGAATTGCTTTCAAAATCTTTCCCCTTAATTTGTTCTTTATCTTTGCACTTCAGGTCATGTTTCTGGCAACTCTTATTGTAATAATGTGTTTCATAATTCCACTGTCATTTATTTAACTAAAATAATACTGTTCTCTGTTTGTAGCCTGAAAACATATTATGTGTAAATCGCACTGGAAACCAGATTAAAATTATTGACTTCGGTTTAGCTAGGAGGTAAGGCAGTTCAGTTATGAACTAATCAAAAACCAGTGACTATTTATTTTTTGTTACAAGATTTGGTTGTACACTGTGATGTTAAAATGATTTTGAAATGTGACTGAGTGATGCAATATGCTCCTTCAGGCATGAAGGAATATGAAGCATTGTGCAATAACGATCAAGTTATCCTTTCAAATGACACTTGGGGGCCCAAAATTACATTAGTATTTTAGTTAACTCAAATAATACCCTGTGAAAAGCACTTACTCCAAAGAGTCTTTGTGAAATAGGAATTGTGTGGCTCAGCTTTTCCTTAAAGGCTCTGCCTGCCACCTTACATAAAGCCTGCTCATTATGGTTATGGCTAAGGGGTGAGAATATAAAGTGAATTAGTCACAAGTCTGCAGTTTAATATGGCTGTAAATGTGGCAGTATTTGTTTTGGTCTGTATAAGTAAATGCAGCACATCACAGAGCAGGGGGTAATAATAACCTTTCTAAGGCACTGAGGTGACTGCACCAGGAATAATGCTTTTACTTCTAGATGCTACATTACCAAAAAGATATTGCCTAATTGATGGAGACAGTGTGGTACAACAGGAAAAACAGGGGGCTAGATGGGACTGACTTAAAGACAGGCAAAATGATTCATATGTACAATTTGGCTAAATGAGAACAAAGGGCAGGCATTATCCTCCTATAAATGTTTAGAGCCTAGACAATGACACACATGTACGCTGATGTAAATGATAGTAGTAGGCAGATGATTAATAACTGCTACACTGGGTAATTCCACCCAGTCCATTATAGAAATATCCCTGAAGGAATTGGGGTAAACCTCCACTGATGGGTAATTCATACCAGCATAGGTGTCCTGTGGCTTATTTTTGGGTAATCATTTGCAAAATCTTGTTCCCCCACCACCTAGTGGTGAGCCACTATAATAGCACCAGCTCAGGATAGCTACTCTGGATCACGGTATAGTACAGGGGTTGTCAACCAGGGGTACGTGACCCCTGGGGGTACTTTGAAAGGTCTCAGGGGGTACATGGGGTTGGGCAGGGATGGAGCACTGCCTCACAGGAACAGGGCCGGGGTGGGGCGAGAGCAGATCCGCACAGATGCTACACTGGTGCCGCTTTGCCGCTTGCCACACCCCTGCTCCACATCTGGCTGCTCACCACTCCCCCCCTCCCTCCCACCATGTCCGACTGCTCCCCTCCTTCCCCCTCAGGGGTACACTTAGTAAAAAGGGGGCTGCCAGAGGTACACGTATTCAAAAAGACTGAAAACCCCAGGTATAGTATATATAAGAGTACAAAATTGTTCCATTACACTGATAGAATGGACAGAATACTAGAGCATGTACAGAGGGAACGCTTTTGTAATGGCACTGCTTAGACCAGAAAAGCCTAAAAAAACGTTTTCCATACTGAACTCCATCAAGTGAGAGATATACTAATGCCCATTTTTTGTTGTGATTTAACACATAATTCAATACTGGAAGGCTGGGGAACATCATAGAAGGTGCTACATGCAAGATGAATACATTGGTCATTTACACGTGCCATGTGCATATGGATAGGTGAAGGCAACCTAGTGGCTTGCCTGTCCCAAGTCTTTTCTCCTAAGTATTGTAGAATGAAGGTCATAAGACCTAACTGGTTTGAAAACATGCTCCTTTTTTGAAGTAGTTTCTAACCTGTTTCAGCTACCAAAAGAAGAATAAAAATGTAAAAATGGAAAGATGTAGCTAGCTGTGAAGTCTGTTCCTCTTGTGTAAAAGAGGTGAGAGGAGAGAGATTTGAGTGATAGGTAGTAACAAGGGGTAGTGTGAGGTCTGAGTCTGGGCAAGTCCTGCCTGCTAGAGTAAGAAGCAACACCTTTTCTGGCTCGTGTAGTCACTGAACATTCATTTCTAATCTTCCTGGGGTTTTCCTTATGCAAACCCCAGTATTTCAGCTCAAGATCTTTTTGCCTTTAAAAGTATTTTATGAAAATAAAAATAAATACACTTGAGCAAAATTAGTGTTTCAGGGAAAGGGGTGGCCAGGACAAATAGGTTTGTTAAAGCATAGTTGGAAGCAGGAGTCCTCATGGAACTGAACATTTGGTGGTGGGGGGAGCAATGGCAGCAGTTGCTGCTCTCCTGCTGCCAAACTTACAGCCGTGTGGGGAGCCCAGAAGGCCAGATAGCACTCTGCATATGCATGCAGAGGTAGTCCAATCTGAACACACAGGGCTGGATGGGGGCAATGTGGGCCCCAGTCCTGCAGCTCAGGGCCCCATGAGGTGGTGCAGAGCTATGGGAGGTGGTGTGGGGCTGAGGGAGGCAGTGCAGGGCTTTGGGAGGTGGTGTGGGGTCTGATCCTGGCTCACAGGGTCTGATCCATCTAGTTGGTGCCAGCGAAAGGTTGAGTACCACTGAATTGCTACATTAACCTGCCACATCATTGGTCAGCAACCCTGATAGCAACCCTTCCTCAGGGCTCCATCTTGGCATTTTTTCTGTGCTCAGAAGTTATTTGTATCACTAAAGCTGTGGGTCTAGAATATATCTAGTGGTGGTGTTGCTGCAAGAAGACAGTTTTTTTTGGAAATGTGTAGTGTAATTACAGTCTGCTGTTGGTGCTGATGTCCCTTTTTGTGTCTGTGAAGGTACAAACCCCGTGAGAAGCTGAAAGTCAATTTTGGCACTCCAGAATTCTTGGCTCCTGAAGTAGTGAACTATGACTTTGTTTCATTCCCAACAGACATGTGGAGTGTAGGCATCATCACATACATACTGTGAGTAAGCTTCTGGGGTTATGGTCATGCCATTATATGTTGTATAAGAAAGGCCCGTGGAAGGTATTTGCCATGCTGGAATTCAGCAGACTATGCAAGCCTATTGAGGGAGTGAATTTTCCATGCTATACTCACTTCATTACACAAGAGAGGAAGCCAGTGCAAGGGACTATCACTTGCCATGGGGCTTTAAAAACCTGAAAGAATGAATCTGCATTCTAAATATCCCCTTTTCTCTAGCCGCCTTCCTGCCTATTTAGTCAATGAAAACCAATCCGATCAGATTTGGTTTACTCAGACAAAGTGATTGGTTGCACCAAACATAATCAAACTTTGGTTTCAATCAGTTATTGAGCTCTGGGATTTATCATTTGTTTTAAATCTGGACCCTGGGGAGCCAGATCCATCAATGCTGTTTGGACCCAACATGCACCTGCTTGTGGGGAGGGGAGAATTATTGCTGCCTTGAGTGGAATTACTCAATGAGCCTGTTTAAATTCACTTGGGGTTAAAATTCTTCCATGGGTTTAAACTTTGCTCATCTACACAAGCTGTCTAACTCTAGAGGCACTGACATGACTCTCTTTTCCTTAGCTGTTTTCCATGGACAGGGTAACTTATTTTAAGTTTATGAGGAAGTCAAAAAAATGGAATTTGGTGATAAACTATTGAATAATCTGTGCTCAGAAACAAACTGAAGAAAATCTTGTATTGGACAGGACTGCTTTGAATTCAAACTCAGTCTGGACATAGACCTTGAAACAGTGCAGCTCACAAGCATATGTATAGTTTTGGGTTGATGAATTCCAGCTTTCCTAGTTCTAGCTTTCCTGGGTACTAGCATTACTAGTTGGCAAAGCAGTTAAGTATCTGCTTATATCCTCCAGGAATTCAGTTTCTTGCAAGGTCATTAATCTTGATCTCTGAGTTGCCTGAGTGGGTTGCTGGAGAGCGATGAGAAGCATTACTTAGCTTTATTGCTCCAGTGTGTTCACAGCCCTGTTAGTCCAAGCAACTAGGAACTGAGCCATGAACCAACCACAGCAGGTGTTGCACTGCTCCTCAGCACAGTTTCTAGCTGAAATAGTCATTTCTGTGTTTCTGCTAATGTAATTCCAAGGGAGAGAAGCATAGTGAGGACACAAAGGAGAAATACACATTCCACATTTACTTCCTGCCCATTTTTCTCTCTCTCTGTTTTTATTTTTTTAGACTTAGTGGCTTATCTCCATTCCTAGGAGAAACTGATGCAGAGACAATGAATTACATAGTGAACTGCAGCTGGGATTTTGATGCAGAAGCTTTTGAACAAGTATCAGAAGAGGCAAAAGACTTCATTTCCAAGCTCCTTGTGAAGGAGAAGAGGTACCTCCTCAGTTTGCTGTAATAGCTTTACCGATTATAATAGGTTCTTCCTGGCTAAATGTATCCATCATGGCCAGAAGTTAGTCACGTGACACTTCTTTTGCCATGTTCATGTCTACCAGGCAATGTAGTGGTGACCCAGACTTTTTCTGAAAGGAGAATACAATTTATCTTGCTCTAGGTAAAACCTGTCATAGCTACTGCATTGGTTGTAACAGGGGTAGAATTGAGGGTAGTAGTGATCACTGGTGTTTATTGGAGCCTTTCTCAGATGACCAAGAGCTAGTTCTTCTGTCAATTTGGCTTCTCTACAATGCACAAAAATTGGAAAAATAGATGTTCTTGTATTTTAAGAAATTAGGAATCAAGTTGTATGAGTTATGCAGTTCTAAAAACTGTATTACTCTCCAGAGAAGTGCCCTAGATGGACTTGAAGAAGCATTTGGGACCTTTTTTCTGTGCTTGGATTATTTTTCTCAACCTCCACTGAAACTAAAGGGAAGTATATGTATTATATTGCAGCACAGAATTTGATTCAGTGCATCCAGTCCTAATGGTGAATGAAGGCTTGGAGACCTATAAAACCATGACTCATGAATGGGATGGATAAAGTGACAGAGCCTGATGGAAATGGCCTACTGCATGCCTGCAAGGCAATTGATAAAATTGCTCTTTATATTGCAAGTGAGAATCATCTTGCTGATTGTTGGATCTCTAAAGCAGTCAACCCCAACACAAGTGGTGTGCAGCTATTTACATTTGAAACAGAAACTACAAGTATCTTCTAGAATAGGGGTGTCAAAGATGTAGCTTGGTAGCTACATCTTACCAACAGAGCCATGTCGTTCAGTCTATGGGACTCCAAGGCCCAGGAATTCAGGGGCAGGGTGAGTGTTGTGAGGCCTGTCTCTGACTTCCAGTGTTTGAAACCCCACTGAGGACACATTCTTGTTGAAGGAGTGAGCGATAGCTGCATTCATCCCTGTGGGTCCCTGCTACTGCTAGCCCCACTGTCAGAGGAGGGTTCAGATTTGGGCTGTGAGGGGTCCCATGGTCTGATTCCAGGCTGGGGAACCAAGAGAGTTTAACATGCCTGCTTTAAATTGTCCTCCTTATCTGCTGAAGCCAACAACACAAAATGTGATTGAATCGGACCTTTCTAGCTGGTTAAGGGAGGAATCCTTATCCCATACCTTTGATCTAGGTTTCCATATGGATGCTGTCTTTCCTGTTAATTGACTAGGCATCTGTGTGTCTGTCTGAATATACAGCAGGGAACAATCTTGTATTGCCAGGGAGATGGGTTAGATACCAGTGTTAGCTACTATCTCTATGTATCCCTGTGTTCTTTGATTCTCTTGGCAAAGTCCCCCACATACTCCATGTGTCCTGCCATTCTTATTCCAAATATCGCACACATGCTGATGAAACTGCAGCTGCTCCAAATAATATAGCAACCAACCTAAACAGTGCTCAGGAATAAGGGGAAAGGGGAAGGGTTCATGTCAGTGTAAAAGGCTCCCATAGGACTCCGAGCACCATGTAGAGGGTAGGACTGCAGGGCTGCTGTCTGTGCAGGACCTCTGCACCAAGGTGAATGGTATTTTTGTGTGTGTTTGTCACATCGGTGTCAGTGAAAAGTTGCCGAGCCTTTCTGCTGCAACTGGACCAAGGAACACTGTGCAAAGGACAGCAGGGGTAACAGTGTGTTTTACATTGAGGCTATTTGCAATCTGTGTTTTCCACAGCTGCAGGATCAGTGCAACACAATGTCTGAAACATGAGTGGTTAAATGACCTGCCTGGCAAAGCCAAGAAATCCAAGCTCCGCCTCAAGTCCCAGTTGTTGTTACAGAGTTACCTGGCACAGAGAAAATGGAAGGTAAAGAGACAGGTCCTGGTAACTGCACTTGCACAAAAAAAATATGATTGCACAGGGCAGGTGGGGCCTTATTCTTTATTCACTGTCAGATTGTTTTCTTTTAAAAATGGGGATTTTCTTGGACATGCAACCTTGGGAATTCTGTTTGCAGTTGTAGATTGGACTGTTCACTCCCCTTTTAAACCACAGTTTTCATGTTTGATATGTTGGTCCAAATTTTTTGTTCTTATTTTTGATTGGTGTCCCAGAAATAGGTGTAGAATTCCAGGGTTCAGAAACTTTGGACACCTATGCAAAACCAGGGTTGGAGCTGATTCAGTTCTATTATCCTGTCTTCATTGTATAGCAAATGTTAGAATGAAAAAAACCTCTTCAGAGAGGGTTAACACACCAATCATGGCATTTTTAATTTGTGGGAAATTGAAGGAGACCTAATGAGATCTATTCCATTTTTGACTTGCTACCGAGAACAGCAAGATCTTGCTAATGATAGGGACCTGAAGACAAAACCTTATTTGCTTTTTTAGACTCTCAAATGTATTGTCCCTTGGGTTGAGACCTTTGCACTTGCATTTATAAAAAGCATCATCCTCCCAAGGTATATTGTTACACATTTGTTAACTGAGATGCAAGCAGCCTTTTGTTCACAGTATAACCTCTCTGTTCTGCAGCCACAAGCGTCTCTAGTACAAAGCATTTCATGACTCCCAATGGCAATGATTCAAGTGTCATCTTCTAACATCCTTAAAGCGATGCTAATTACAAGCAGCTGCTTTTCCTTTGATCATGCTGACACCTTGAATGTCCAAATTGCTGCAATTAGTGTCTCTATGTGTATGTAGGTAACAGAGTGGCTATTGTCCAGATAGGGTGCTGAGGGACCTTTTTGTTTGATTCATTATGACTTTTTTTCAGGGGATTTATTTACCTAATATCCCTGTGAGGGAGGAAGGTCAGTGTTATGGTCAAGGTAACCCTTTTCATAGGCGCTGCATAAGAATGGGAGTGTACTTTGAGTTAACTCACTTTTCAAGGGCGGCTGAACACTAACAGTACAAGAGGGGAGTTTTACTGCGGATTATCACTCTCTCGGTTTTCACTGAGGATATATCCTGAGATTTTCATAAACTAGTGGTCTACTTTGCTGCCTCTTAGTTGATACAATTACATTTCCCATTTTTAATTTATCTTTCTAGTATTTACAGAAATGTTAGGTACAGAGGTCTGTCTGGAAGCTAGGAAAACTGAGTTCAGTTTCACCCTCAAAGTTGCCATTAGCTCAGTTACGCTCATACCTTGCTTTTTTTCTATTTTGCTTACAGAAACATTTCTACGTTGTGGCTGCTGCTAATAGGCTGAAGAGGTTTCAGAGCATGTCTGTCAACCTTGCGTAAGCTGCTGTGGAGGATCCAGAATCCTCAGAGCTGCAGAGGAGGCTGAGACGAAAGGACTCTGTTTCCTATGGTTTTCCCCACCTTCCTTTCTGTACAATATTTTGATTTCTGGCCTCTTCACATGTTATGCATCACAAGAGTGCTTAGGTTCTAGAACTGCCTTGGAGCCCTACTTAGAAATGGTTTTACTAATATTGATGCATTAAAGGTTTTCATAATTATTTTCTATTTTACAAGCTTACCAGCTACTAGCAGTGATCCAAAAATATGGTTCACACGACATTAACTTCTGTTTAAGATCAACAGTTGAATGGGACTGACTTTTTTTTTTTTTTTTTTTTTTTTTGAAGGCTTTGGGCTTTTTTATACATGTTCAGGGGGAGGGGGTGGGGGCACTTTAATTAGAGCGGTTCTTGAAGCCACTCTAATGAAAGCGCCTGGAGCGTCTCATGTATCAGTGTCCCTGTGCTTCAAAATGGCAGTGGCGGTGCTTTATCTAAAGGTCATTGAACAAGCTTTAGTTAAAGCGCCCCTGCTGCCATTTTGAAGAGTGGGGACGCTGGTACATGAGATACAGAGGCTGGCTGGACCGCAGTAATTACTAAGCTCCAGCAGACTCAACTAATCAAGCCTGCTTCAATGCGCTGTAACTACAGTGCATCACAGCAGCCTCCCGCCTCATGTACAGGCATCCATTCTGCATGAGACTCCTGAGGGTATATTATGACGGCAAATACTAATGTCTTGGTTTCCCACTCCAAGCTGAGGGATACCTTAACGTTTCCTAAGCTAGTGATATGCTGTATTCTGAGTTTCAAAGTACTGCCACAGCGCAGGCAGGACAATAGTTTTCCATAGACCATTGTTATCTATACCAGCACAGCCAAGGACAAAGATTGAGGCTGGAAAATGCAGGGTGTTTTAGCTTTCTTCCAAAGGTATTTGATTTTTCTGTTGTTCTTTGCACCAAAGCACTGTCATGATGCATGACTACCAGTCAGAGTAGAATGAAGTGCTTTTTTTCTGCCCTATCCTTTAAAACATACATTACTGCTTTCAGATGTATTTAACATATGGTTATACTGGTGCAATTTAGGAATGGTGTGTCCACTGTTACTGTAGTTTTGTTGGTGGGTCGAATTAATGGAATAGCTCGGTACTGAGGTGTGAATATAGGTTGAGCTGCCACGAATGAAACCCACAACCCGGTGACAAATCTGGTTGGTGCAAAAAGGTACATATATTTGTTGTGATGAAGTTTACTTGAAAAGCTGATGCTTTGGAACATGTGAAATGTATTTCATTACTGTGCAGCTGCTCTTGGAAAGGATTAGTGCACTGCTAGAATATGACTCTGTTTCAGTCATGAAGGAGCTGTTGCCCTTTTCCAGCTTGGTTCTTCTACATTAAACCTTTTTCTTCACAATACCAACTTACTTTGTTTTTTAAACAAAGATTCTTTTCTCCTGCTTTTGAAACTGGAGCAGTACTGTGGCAAGGGGCAGGGGGTGAGCAGGGCAACCACCCTGGGTGCTGAAGTGAAGGGGCACCAACAGGCATTCCCAAGCTGGAGCAGGGGGTAGACCGGAGCTGAGTGGCTTGTTTGGGGGCACAGGGGCAGCGGGACAGCAACTACCACTGCTGAGTGCACTTCCACGTTTGGGGGCGGGGTGGCGGCGCAGCGTGGCGCATGCTCTCTGGATCTGTGCGCGGGGTGTGTGCTACTGGAGGCTTGCCTTGGGCGCCAAACTTCCTTGCTATGGTACTGATCTGGACTCACTTTAATAGTCTCTGTATTAATAGCGTTACCTTACTGTTTAGCTGACATGGCTTACAGAGGGGCCTAATATTTCTAGATTCTGCACGGTCTGTGTAAGAAAATTAGAAACTATTACTACTAATATCGATGACCTAATTAAGTTCCCATTGACTCTTTATATCAGTCTAATTATCTTTTTCAGCTCTAGGACTTTTCCTTTCATTTTGCAAGTGAATTTCAGCATCAAGAGTAACTAAAATTACATGAGAGTATTTTGGCAAGGTATCACCTTCTGTGAAGGCCTAAGTTTGTTCACATTTTTCCTCCACAAAGACACTGCATGTTAAACATGGTTCCCTTTGTCAGTATATTTTCTAAATTAACCTTAATAAATAGCATTAAAGATGTGCCTGGTCTTTTTCTCAAACTTGAAACACCCAAATAAGTGCAGCCGAAGGGCAGTGTTGGTTAGATTTTTGACAACAGAATTCTGTTGGACTTCCTGCGTTTCTTTCCCTCATAGGCTCTGTGCACATATTGAGAGATTTTTTTTTTAAAGGTTAAGTATTTCATTTTACATCTATTTTTTCTGAGTCAAAGCTTCTAAATCAGCATTTTCTCTGCTCTTCAAGCATTTGTTCTAACTTTCCTTCCTGAATCAAGCATGTTAAAATTTCAGAATTGTCAGTAGGAATAGCATGTTAACCTGAACCCAAGTGCTAGTTTAGGATGAGGGAGGCTTCTATTTGCATGCTTGATTATTAAGAAGAAAAGAAGAGACATGAACATAAGTAGCTGTTTTTAATGTCTAATCTGCTCACTACTATGGCAGCCACAGCCACTTTCTTCCTAGTTTGTAGAGAGATAGCGGGTGGATGCCCTGTGACACCTGCTTTGGCTCATTCATGACTACTTTAGCCACTGCAGAGAGCAGGGTGGGGCTGTTTCTGGACATGAGGATCAGGAATTTAATTTCTAACATGAAAAAGCCCCTTAAAACTATGTAATCGGCATGTGCTGCTGTAGTGGTATTGATTTCACCCTTTCACCCTGTCCGTCTGGTCCCAAATTAGCTTTTCTATGGTGTTCTTTCAATTGATTTCTGGAGAACCAGCTTAGTTTTTTTATAGACCCCTTGTATTTTATACTTCTTGTGCCTTAAAGGATTTTTATATTGAGGCTCCTAACAGAGGCCTTTAATCAACTGATATATGGAGAGGGATTAACATTGAGTCTCTTCTATGCATTGGCTCCTTCACTCAGCATAAAGAGGCCCTAAATCTTGCAGTTGCAGCTTCAGATGAATTCCCCTGCTGCTGGCAGGCATTGTGGAAAACTTACCTCTGCGAAATGCTTCACAAACCTCAGTAAAAAGGGTGTTTGGGGGCATTTATGATTATGCAGCCTGTATGGCTTTAGTTAGGTTTTCAGGGCTGTCCAAATGGGGGAATGGGGTTGTGTGGTAGGTCTGACATCGCAGGCATAGAAAGGTATGAAGGTATCTACAAATTCTGTGCTTTAGTTACGACTCATACCTATGCAAACCTGAGACAGGTCTGTCGCTTCATTCTTGTATGAGTACATTTGACAGTAACAGCTTAGTTGTACATTTCTACTGGGCTGCGGCCTAAAGCCATTATCCCCTGGTTCACAGAACTGTTCCAGCTGGGTTGAAGTGTCCTTGTAGTGTGTTGAGTACAATCAGATCTCAGCCACCTAGCGGCAAGGGAGTGCTTCTCGCAGAATTCCAGACTCTTTTCAGGACAGGTAAGAAAAGGAAATTCTGTATGACCCCTGCCATTAAATGTTGTCTTGGAGCAGTTACCCTGGTTCCAGACCCGCCAGGTAGATCACTCTTGGAACCTCCGCCTGGAAGCTCCCCAGTGACCGCTTGTGGCAGATTCTGCATTTCCTGATGATGGGCAGATGTATCAAGAGGAACCTGTGGTGAGAAGGCTGTGTTATACTTTCCATTTAGGCAGTTAACCCCATTACTAACACAGCATTGTTTTGGGAGGCACACATGCAAAAAGATAATCTTGCATCTTACAATAGAGGCTAGCTAGTTCGAAAAAATCAATTGGACTTTAGCACGACGAAAGACAGGTAATTTCTACATTTAGCTCAAATTGTCCTTTCTTTGGATCTACCCAAATTGATTTGCCTTAACAGAAGGATGGAAGCAAAAATGTTGATACAACTGCTTTAAGGCAAAAGCACTCTGGTGTATATCCAGAGGCTGCGGCGGCCTGGAATAAGGGAAAAAGAGCCCTGCCTTGAAATTTCAGTGGTGAACTTCCCTTTTATATCCCTGCAGAAAAGCTTAACACTTGTCCTTCATTGATGCTGTTCTGCATGCATGGGGAATAATAACCTTTGTGACTTGCATTTTGTCTCTTTGAAGTTACTGTGTTGCGGATGGTGCTGGTATGCAAGTTCACTGCAAGTTGGACACAGAAGAACCTGGCTGCTTGTCAGCATGTAAATAGGAAGATGGAATATGGTCACTCGGACCCTGGAGCAGTAGAGATAATGCAGTTAAATAAACTGGCCAGTTTGATGAAGTCACATAACAATATGGAAAGGTGTTTGGTAGACCACAAATCCAGTTAGGAGAGATGCACATGAGATTGCCTTGGAATAAGTAACTACAGAACAATGATCACTCCTGGAAAGAGGAGTAAAGCACAAATAAAGCTTTCAGATCTATTTTTGAGGCAAAAGACTGTATGATGTGGATGCAGCTTTTTGTTTTAAAACATTTTATTTTGGGGTGTATGTTGTTCACACTGACAAACCACCTAACTGATCCTGATAAATAATGCATCCACGAGAGAGAGAGAGAGGGAATAATATTCAAATGTCCAGATTTGTTTTCATAGGAGAAATAATCCCCAGGTTTTCAGTACGTTAAGCTCTTGTGATTTTTTTTTTTTTCTTCAGAGCATAATTAATACAATCTGTAATTTAGAAAAGTAGGATGGAATTATTTGGGCTCAAACAGTGAGAACCTCAAGCAGGTTATTAACAGGTTTTCTTCTGATCTCCTTATTGTAATTAATTTGATGTCTTGATCACTCCAAAATTTTTCTTTCGTAAAAACTCCTAGAAGTTTTTGTTATGTCCGCTTAGATTTTTGACCTTGATAGTATTTATACTATCAGATATAGAAATCAGATGATAGAAGCAATACTGGAACTATAAAGACACGAATTCTTAAGAAATCTTCAGTGTTGCATACAGAAATAAAGAATTTTTACTGCATCTAAAAATCAGGTGGGTCCTATTGGGTACAGCATTATAGATCATAGAAGTTAAATATTTCTTTGGCAGTAAAAAGAATTTTGCTGTCCGAATTCCTTGTTTCTGTTTTGTTGAAGACTCAAGCTTTTTCATTCTGGAAACCTCATTCCCCTAGAGGTGGTAATTTACCACACTCAGGTATACAGAGCTCCATATGTTCTCAGGGGATACTTAATGCTACATCAGAATTTGACCAATTTATTGATTAAAAGTAATGAGAGGCTAATCCGTCTCCCAAATACATGGTTTGCACTGGTCCAAGCTCTAAGTAGCTTTCAGACCTTGGTCTGTGTAGTAGTAAAATGTCACCATCGCACCAGTCCCACATACTAAAAACTAGGTACTAGTACATACTTGAAAACTAGGTAAATTGCCTAGCAATCAAATAAATAAGAATGGCTGCCATCACCCCATATGCTACAAACAGTCACAACAGAACAAAAGGGGATTCAAGTTATGAACCAGTGGTGGTGATACTGTTTGGTGACCCTCCAGGGCCTGCAGTCCCTTGAGCCTTAGCAGCACTTTCCAGGATCCTCTTCTTCCATTCCTCATAGTCTTGTTTTGGGTCAGTGTCACATTTCTGCCGCTTACATGGGGTGTCATCTTCATCTTCAGCTTCTAGGAAAAGAGAAAACTCTACTGTGCGTAGTACAGTGTTTAGAAAGAGGAATACAGATCCTCATCTCTCTGGACTGTGCATGCACGCATATGCATGTTTTATACACTGAAGCAAAGGCCTAACACCTTGGCTTTCCTAGGGTGTTTTTTTTTTTAAACTCAACCTGTAGTTTACATGCCACTTGCTTCCTTTTTTTGAGTGGAAAAGGCTATACCAGTTGCATTAGGTCTGCTCAATAACTAAACGTTATGGTGTTTCTGCTGGACACTCAACACTTTCAACATTTGGTCACAGGTAGAGAAGAGTGGCTTGTTGGGCATAAAAACTTAGGACCCATGTAGGATATCTGAAGGTACTAAGCAACAGCTGATAAACAGAACTGGCTCTGTAGATCTGATAGTTTCACAGTTAAGACAGAACTTACCTTGTTCCTTCTCGATGCACTGAAGCAAGGTCTTCGGGCTTTTAGTTGGTGAAGGTGTCAATGCACTGCAGTCTTCTTTTAAAGAAAAAAAGTGTGTTTTATTTTTCGGCAGTGACTGAAGCACTAAAGAACCTAGCAATGCTATACTCAAACACTTCTCTCCACCCTTCCCAATAACTCGCCCTTGTTCCTTTCCCTCCCCTCTTAAACAACTTACTTCTATTAGTTGCATCCACAAAACATACTGGGTGATGTCCATGTAAATGAAAACAGCGCCTCATCTGGCCTCCAATGGAAGTGGCAAACAGCAGAGAAGGGTTTTTGTAGGACAAATTTTAGCTGACCCCTAACTGCTAGCTATGGGTATGGAAGGGATCTAAACAAGTGAGCAAGGCTTTTTGGATTAGCTGAGGTGGTGGCTACGCACACACATGCAGGAGAAGGTTGGGTGGGGCCTGGATGTTTTTACCTCTGGATGGAAAGAAAGTTCCAGTGCCTGATATTATGGGAAGTAGAGGTGCTTATGTTTTTTACATTGCTAGGATGCATGAGGCAAGACACAGGGATCAAAGATGGTTGAGACAGTATGGCGGGGAAAGGGAGAATGGTGGCAAGATTGCAGTTTGGAGTCGGGGAGGAGAGACGGTGAGAGAGAATTAAACTCTAGCATGACCAAGAACTGAAGCCAGTGATTCGCAACCAGGGTGACATGAGATCCTTTGAGGGGCCCTGTAACACCTAGCCCCTGTGAGAGGAGACGCATCCTTGCTCCCACAGATACCCCTGCCACTTGCCTCTGAACCAATGACCACTATTATTTCCTTCTGTTGCCTGCAGGCACACTTGCCTGCTTCAGGGGTCCAAAAACCTATCCTTTCAAAAATCCTGCCAAGCAGCCCCTGCCATCCTAGGCACTATGCATCACCTGCTGCCATACTCTCAGGGCTGCCCTGTCCACTCTGCTACATGGTAAGATCGCTTTAAAAGTGCTGCAGGGTGCAAGAAGGTAGGCACTGTAAGAAATAAAGTGTTCTTTAAATGGGGCACTACTGAATTCAGACAATTATCGGAGTGGTGCCTTGCATCTTCCAAGGCTGAGGACCACTGATTTAAACAGATGTGATATCCTGGAGGTGTGAAACCAGCACTGGTAAGAGATTGAATTGAGGAACAAACAGAGGTTGGTTGGCAGAAAGAGCAGCTGAAATCATATGCACAGACACAGTCTCCCAAGGAAAAGGTGAGGAGGGAGACACCAATGTGGCACCTGGGAGAACCTGTATGTTGCCGATTAGCTCGGAGCACTTACTGCTGATCTGCTGACTTAGCTTCTGCAGCTGGCTGCACAACCGGTCAAATAGCACCTGCTTCACCCCAGATGTAGCCACCAGTTTTTTCTTATCCACTTTCAGTTTCAAGCATCTACAGGAGAAAGCTAATTTATCTTCTGAAGAAAGCAGAATTCAATCAAGTGCAACTCAAGCCGACCATGACGGCAAGTCATGGTGGTGCCTGGAATGCCCCAGTTCTAACCCAAGCTCTGCTGAGTGACTTGCACTGTGACTTTGTGCAGGTCATTTCCAGTCTGTTCCCCTCTCTGTGAGTACTGGGAGTGCCCGCCTTACAGGGAAGCTGGGATGATTACATGATCCTGACAACGCTAGAATTCATGACAAGAAGCAAAAACCTCCGTGTTCAGTTGGAATTCCAGAGGGAAAGAAAACATCCAAGTTGTAATTTGGCCCAGAAATCTGGTGAATAATTCTACTCCTGCACAAGTCAAATGGACTTTTATACTCGCAGTTGAGCATTTCTTACCACAGCAGGTGAACAGGGCCTTTCAGTCCTATGGTGGTTTGTAAGGTGACTTGGGCACAAATCTTTCTGACAGGGGAGCTTGTCACGAGCAGTTTGGTAAGGGTTTGGTTTCTTCCATGTCTGCTGGACACTAATTTTCAACCCTCCCTTCAGAAGGCTTGGTGGCTCAAAGACTTGACTTGCCTTTTAGGTGAGAAGGCTAAAGGGAAGGGACACCAGTTGGAGCTTGTCAGTTTTGACCTTTCAGCAACAGCATTTTGTTGGTGCTCACAGCGCATCGCCCTGTCATCTCCTCTTGAAGCTATATCTCACTACAGCTCCAAGGATGACTTTGCTGCATGACAAGCTTGAAGTGCTGTACCCCCAATATCATATCTCGGTTTCGGGGACAGAGACACTGTATAATGCAGAGGTGGCCAACTGGTGGCTTGGGTGCCACAAATATCATGACCAGCCTCCATATGTGGCATGCAGCAAACTGGGGAGAGAAGGCAGCACCATGGCAGATAGGGTACGGATCAAAAAGCTGAGCAGCAGATTGGGGCTAGGGAAAGTGATCAGAAGTAGCAGAGTCTTGCAGACTGCTTACAGTCCCTGCTGCAAACTTGCCGGATGGGTGGGAAAGGCGCTCTCCCTTTCATGTTGTGGAAGTTGTTTCCTCTTAAAAACCCAAAGAAATTCCACGTGACAGAAGTGAGAAAACAGAAGCTCTAGCTATAACTCTCTTTGCTCCCTTTCACAAAGGTCTTATGGTTGCCGTTAACTGGTCCCACTTCAGGAGGGATGTGGACAACACTGAGAGGGTCCAGAGGAGCGCCACCCACATGATCCGGGGACAACAGGGCAGACCCTACAGTGAGAGACTGCGGGACTTGAACCTGTTCAGACTTCACGAGAGAAGGCTGAGGGGGGACCTGGTGACCATCTATAGGGGGGACCAGAAGGGTTTGGGGGAGACCTTGTTTCCCCTAGTGCCCCCTGGCATAACAAGGAATAACGGCCACAAGTTGTTGGAGAGGAGGTTTAGATTAGACATCCATAAGAACTACTTCACAGTTAGGGCGGCTAGGAGCTGGAACCAACTTCCAAGGGAAGTGGTGCTGGCTCCTACCCTGGGGGTCTTTAAGAGGAGGCTTGATGCCTACCTGGCTGGGATCTTTTGAGCCCAGTTTTTTTCTCCTGCCCAGGTAGGGGGTCAGACTTGAAGATCTACAAGGTCCCGTCCAGCCCAGCTTCTATGATTCTATGAACTGCATGATCGCCCAACATTTCACACAGAGCTACGTTTGTGTCAATGCTATCAGCTCCTGTACCAGATCCCTGGGGTCTGTCCTGTCCGGTATCCCTGTCTCAGCAGTGGCTTCTGGTGGAGAATGCAGCAGGAACTTGGCCCTCCTTAAAAAGGACTGAGGTTTAGGCAGGTGGTTGACACAAAGGGCAGATAACTTTCCCAGCCCTAAGCACATTAAGTCCCATTATAGTCTCTAATAGCTAGATCAGAAGAGCACTCAGGGTGGTGTGGGCCTAATTTTTGGCATGCCTTGGCTGATGCACCTGGCAAAGGATGTCCTATGACTGGCACAGGTCACTAACAGATAACAAATATCAGTAGTCATCTACAATGCGTGTCACATATTAGTGGCCAGTCTTGGGAACAGCCAATGAGCTCCTGTTCTTGTTGTCTCCCTAAAATTCCCTTTTTTCCCCTCCAGCAACAAATGCTATCCAGGCCTAATACTTCACTACAAGGAAAAGACTGTTCTTTGGCTGTCCCAAGAGTAGAGCAACAGGATACAATTCACTACCCAGAAAGTTCAGATTTAAGACATCCTGGAAGCTGGGCAGGCAATGATCCCACAAATGTCATTCAGCACTGATGCAGACTTTCAGTGATGCTTCCCAGGAGACCAAGGTGGAATGAAATACAGGAATGTGACTTTTGTGTCCTTCCAGATCAACTGGTTAAAGGCCTCACCAGGCTAAACCCCAGGAAGGGCAAACCAGTTATACCTACCTGCATGCAGTAAACAGTGCCGCCGTTGTAAACAGAGGTTTTGATAAATCAAGATCCATTTGCTGTGCTTCAGAGAGACTGGATTCATACCTAGAAAACAGCAACAGCATTTACCGCACAGCTAATTGACTTCAAACAAAGCTGCTGAAATGAATTGGTTACATGTCACTTTGCAGTCAAGCAAAAGCCCAGTATTGAATTTGCTTAGCTCTTTGTGTCTTACCTAGGCACAAATATCATTGTCTGCTCCCGACTGAGAACAAATGAGAGACAGATGGGAAAGAAGGGGCTTGCCACCCTTCTGAGCTGCTGCCATGGGTGCAATTTATTTTAAATTGAGGAATCAGGCAAAGGGGACAAACAGAATCAGTAATCTTTTTTTCTGCTCAGCTCAGTCAACAGAATAAAGTACTTCATGCTTGTAAGGAACTGAGGGGACTTCTTGGGTTCATCTCAGTGCAGAGGGCCAGGTCTGTAGTTCTTAACTACTCACTCTCCACTGATGCTTTCACACAGATCTTAGGTATGGCGGAGAGCTTTGTGCACCTCAGTACTGGGCTGTATTTCATTCTTCATTACGCATCTACCCAGGGGCCATTTATTTCAATTTATATTTGTAAGAACTATTGTTTAAATACATTGGGAAAAGTCTCTAGGTATTCTGGTAGCCTCAATCTTAAAACAGGATGGATGCGTGAACAGCTTTTAAATATGTTAAGCCACCTTTAAGTGGTGACTATTCTTTATACAAAGAATAATGACATTTCGGCAACTGCTCGTGTTACTATACGGAAGAGATTTTTAACAGATAAGACTTGTGACTGTAAAGTCTTACTCCTCTTCTCTTTTTAAAAGAAAAGCAAGATGCATTTTGGACACATTTCTCTAGCCGTGGTGATGTCCTTCCTATTGTGCATGTGTTTTAGAACTGTGATGTTTATTGAGAAAGTGGTACAGGTAGGTTTAGATGAAGGTGATCCACAGGAAGTAACACGGTGCTGCAAATAGGAAAGCGGACTGAGAATCAAGAATTCTGACTTTTATTCTCAGTTCCACATTAGCTCACTGCAATACCAAGCAAACAGCAATTTAAGATTTTAGATGTGGGTTGCTAATGTAGGCCTGTGTAAGTAACCTAATTTTCCAGTTTTGCTGGGCATTCCAACTCTTTCTGAAGTCAAGTTGATGAGAGAGACAGATGTTCCATATGATCAGGCCCTTAGGAGGTATAAAGGGCATTTTTAAGAGCAAGTTCAAACTGATGGACATAAAAAGATCGCTAAGTTCCCTACCTTTGTAATAATTTTGCTGCTGTGTTGATTGCCTCTGTGCAACAGAACTGGACAGCCAAGTCTCGGATTCCCAGACTGGAGTTCGTGCCTAACAAACACTCAAAAGACTTCATACAATTCTGGTAAGTTGTCTTGTTCAAACCGGAGAGTCTAACAAAGTTGCTCTTTGGAAGAAGAAAACCCACAAATTCGATGGATTAGTATTATTATTAATAATGGATTAGTAATATTTCTTCATTAGTAGAATATTTCTTCAGTACTTTACCCAGAGAGTTGGAATAGGTAAGTTTAAAACCAGTCTCTCTTCTTAAAAGGAGTTTAACTGTTGTGTGTAGTGGCTGATATTGCAGTTTCATTGCAGAAACAAAACGATTAAATTGCTAAGAAACATCCCATTGCAGTGTCACCATGGCATAATTACCCGAATGTTGGGGCTTGCTTTTCCTAACTGTGAGGAAAGCAACATGGCCCTTCCCCTGCAGATGCTTTTAGGCAGGGGTCAGCAACATTTTTGGGCAGTGCCAAAAAGACTTGCAACCTCAACTTGTATGGGGCAGATGACAGAGGAGCCGCGAGGGGCCCGATCCTTGTTGTGGCAGTACAGCCCTGGCCGCTGTCTGCCCCAAAGCATGTGTGCCTGCCAAGGAGCCCTGGCTACTCGCAGCAGGTGGTGGGGAGGCTGCAAACAGCTGCACTGGCGTCTGCGGAGCCCCAGCTTGGCTTGTTGGTGGCAGCAGGTGCATGTATGCCTTGAGGCAGACAGCATGGAAGAGGTCAGGGCTGCATTGTCACAGCAAGGATTGGGTTCCTAGTGGCTCCCCCACTGTCTGCCCCAAAGCACACAGGCCAAGCAAAACCCTTTGCATGCCATGCTCTGGCATGCATGCTAGAGGTTGCATACACCTGCTTTAAGGGCTAAAGAAGCTGACTTTGGAGCATCTATGTAGGGCAGCAGTTTTCTGCCCTTGCAGTTCTAGACAGGTATCCACAAGCTCCCAGCACAGAGACAGACATGGAGTCATTGGCCTTTAGCATGTTTGCTTACAGTTAAGGAAAATGGTTTACTGTCCTTCAGTTACTCTCACCCAGGGTCTGTAGTAGACAATTTTTACTAGAATCAAATGTCAAATGAGTAAGAAGTAACAGCAGAGAAAGTGTCCATCTCAAAAGGAATGAAACACTGCCTGCTTACAGGTGTGGAAATAAAAAAATCCCACCACTTTATTTTTAGCTTGGTGCGCCCCTGCACTGAGAGCATTGCATGCCCAGAAGAGGCACTGTGTTAGTTTGACCTGGCTCTCCCAACATCTGTAGAGATTGTGCACTTCAGCAGGGTTTTTTGGTGCTTTTATCTAATAGCTGATCGAATCAGCTATTAGATAAAAGTCCCAAAAAGCACCGCCAAAGTGCCTAATCTATACAGAGCTGGGTCAAACTAACACGCTTCCTCTTCTGATCAAGTACTTTTCTTTCCCCTCTGTCTGTCAGTGCCCATGACTTTAGTCTCCAATTCTGCATCAATGAAAACTGGAATAGTACTGGTCAGTAATCCGATGTACAGGAAATGTTACTTATTAGCCTTCCCTTGGTGATCTCATAACGTATACTAAAGAGGATCCCATTTTATTGAAGCTAGTAACAGAGAAAAGAGAACGAGGGCACATAAGGCATCTTACTTTGTCTACTGGCTGCTTCATGAAACTAGCTGCTAGATCCAGGCACATCACTGCATGGCTTGTGGCTGTCATTTGAGTTAATAATCCCATGCACTTCACCTGGGACAGTCGCAGATACTCTTCAGCTTTTCTGGAAAGAACAGACGCCCAAAAAATTTGTTAATGCCACTGCGATGGCGGATGTATTTTATTTTCATCTGGAAGATGCAAACAAGCAAACCCAGGTCAGGCTCTTGTAGGTGAAGATACAAAAGTTTAGACAAATAAGATGTCAGTGAAATGTCTGGAAGTACTGAGAGTGTTTTGGACTGTACCACCTCACAGCTGACCAAAGAGGGAGTCCGCTCAGTCGAAAGTAATTTGAACACAATTCCTTCATCATGTCCCTTGGACTAGGTACAGAAGGACTCGGAGAGCCTAGATTTGAGGACAGACCTTAAGTAATGCACACATTTATATTTAAACCACAAAGTATTCATATAAAAGTTCTAAGCTGCCTACTGATAAGAACTAAGCATCCACCAACCCAGCAGCACAATGTGTTTTACTAGCATTAAATAATTGAATGGATAACCTTTAGCATAGGAAGAACATGCTTAAGACTTGTCAACTCAACTGAAATAACTAAATCTTGTTTAATTCAAATCTTTAGTAATTTGGGGACATGTCCACATGTAAACTAAGCCCGCTGGGGGATGGGGGGACTACTGCCCCTGCTGGCCCGCTGAATGGCCCTTGCAAGGCCAGCGGACCAAGGCACTTAAAGGGGCACTTAAGGGAGCTCACCCCCGCCCCAGCCCTGGCACAATCTGTGGGCAAGGCAAGAGCCCCCAAGGGCACACTTGCCTGCCTGTACACTAATGCCAG